>NC_051846.1:5785682-6004361 GCF_002237135.1 Teleopsis dalmanni
TCTCAACATTATATGAGATGAGATTATATTTGTGATCCTAGGAATGAACTTTTGACTATTTGCCTAATTATGTTAAAGTAGAAAAGTTAAAAATTTAGAAACTGCTTTGAATTTTTAATAAATTTTAAAATGCTTTTTACGAAGATTTTGAGTCCCTAGCTTGCTTATTGGATACTAAACATTTGTTATCTAATTTTCTTACCCGTTGATTTAATAAACTAAAGCAGGGAGTTTTAAATTTAATATATAAAAATATTATCTATTTGATTTAAGTATAATTTTCTTTAATATTTTTTGAAAGCAGCGTTAAAATATAATACAACCAACAAACTTTCAAATACCTAACATGTCTCCATGAACAATGGAAACATGTTGCTTCAACCCCGCAACATGTTTCTAATAACTTCACATAATGTTTCTTTTTCCATAAACCAATTATATTTTTTATTTTATTTTTATTAGTATAATCTCAAATTTTTTTTAAAAACTAAAAATTTTTTATTATTTTGTTTTCTATTATTTAATTGTTTTATACTTTTTATTCACTATCTTTAACATTTTTTTATATTCTTATTTCCTCTATATGTGCATTAATTTATTTTTTATTTTTAATGGCATTATATTTTTATAATATAATGTAAATAATATAAAATTATGTTTTTATGTTATCTCACATTTCTATTAACTTTTAATAATTTTTTAATAAATTGCCTTTGATATAGTGTGAAATTATTACTTCTTAAGCTTGTCAAGATGCTTGTTACGCAGTACATCGAAAACTATATATATACTTAAACAATATAGATAAATAAATTCATTTAGTGAAGTTTATTAACCAGTGAGTCTATTCATTTATCTCTGATCGAAGAAAATTGTTTGTCAATCTGTTGAACTTTTTTAAGTCCAATTGTAGTTGACGTATTGACTTACTATATCAGATTATCGTCAGTAAAAATAACTGCTGAAAATAACTTTTGTTTCGTTTAATACTTTTTGTTGAAGACATTCTTCTTAACATTTATGTATATATTTATGTACAGACAAATATAAAAAACAATACTAAAGATTATATATCATCTATATTTCTTTCTTCCTTTAAAAATACTAATTATACATTGATCCTAATTTAAATTTGTTGAAATTCTATATAGTTTCAACTAATAAATTATATATAAAATTGCTTGAGTTATTACTGAATAAAGAATTTAGTATAATGTTGACATATTTTTATTAATATTTGTGCAATTTTTCAGCATTGTAAATATTTTTCTTGAAGTTTTCTTCGCAAAACTTCAAGTCTAATGGCACATTTATTCGTCAGTCTCTGCAAGCTTTACCATTATCTAATTTTTCAATTTTATTTTTGTTTTTCTGTACTTTTTATATTATTTCTTGTCTTTTTAATATTTTATACATATTTGTTCTACATATTTTTTCAAGTTATATTTCAAATACATTTTTAACAGTGTCTTTATTTGATGTTAATTTATATATAACATTTATACTTTCTTACAAAAAAAAAGATAATAAGCATAAAAAATGATCTCATTGAAAATAAAATTAAATATAAAACAAACTATAAATGGAACCCACTTAAAACCCACTTTTAACCCTAACGAATATCCCAAATAACATTTTTTTGTATTGATATTTCTTTCTATAAAAAAAAAACACTAAAACCCAAAACAAAAACACAAATATAAATAAAAAATAGACTTAAAAAGCAGTTAATAAAAAGTTTAAGACACCCAGAAAAATAATTTTGTATTGCACTGCTAATAAAAACCACCTAGAAAAAAAATATAAGATATAAATTATATGCAAAATATATGTATATATATATTAAACAAAATAAATTACAAGATCTGGAACAAATAATATCAACATAAAATTTATATATATGTATATGTTATATAAGTATAATATTATTATTATATAAAATTTATATTAACATTATAATTTTATATTAAAAGTCTACAATAATAATAACTGTTGGAACAGTAATATTAATATTAAATTCAAACTATTGAATTTAAAAAGATTGTTTAATATTTTATTATTAAATATTTTACAGAATGAAACATATTTTGAGCTTCAAATGTTTTGTTAATTATACAAAAAATAAACAATAAACTCAAATGAAAATAAAGCGAACATCCAAATATAATAAAAAAATAAATTAAAAATATTTTTATTTTTTTTATTTAATTAAAAAAAAACTGTAATAAAAATTAACCATAAAGCAATTAATTATACGACTAAATTAAATTTAATAAAAGATTATGTGTATAAACACTTATTAAAGCATACTAAATTAAAAATAAATTGATAATGCAATATATATATTTATATATATTTGATAAAAAAGTTATAAAATAAAATTATTAAACCGTCAAAAATTGAAAAAATTTTTGTTAATATCTTAAATAGAAAATATTTTTTTTAAAAATAAAATTAAGAAAAGTTTTTAATAATATAGATTTCATTTTGAAATTGTCAATGCACATCATTATTAAATTTATTTATATTTTTTAATAACAATAAAATTAAAACAAATTGTAATAAATTTAAATTTTTAATTATTTAAAATAAATTTAAAATTTTTTGCAACATTTTTTTCTATTAAATTGCTTACATTTTTAATAAGAGTTTATGTATTAATATTTATAATTTTTTAATCATAATAATTGTGAAACTGTACCCTTCTTAATATAATATAATTTAATATAACATAGTATAATTTTATATTTAGTTGTATATTTTTGCTTTGAAATTAAAAAACGTAAATAACTTAAGGTATAAAATTTATTAAATATATTTTAAAATATATTTTCTAATACTTGTAATATTTTAATAATGATTGTAATTATTTTTATTCTGTTAATTAAGATATATTGTATTTAATACTTTTTCTTTGTAGATATTTTCTAAATCATTGTATATTATATATTTAATGTTAAATTTTATTCAAATTTTTTTTTTTGACTTTTATTGATTTATTTAACGATGTAATATATCTTATAACAATTATAATAATTTTAATTTGAAATTATGTGTAAACATTTAAATGACGAATATATAAGCAAAACAGGATATTATAATAAATTTATATATAAATATATTTTGTTAATATATACACAATATTAATTATTATTAAAAAAAAAACAAAAACAATTATTGTTAACTTATAGTTACGTAGATACTTAGTCTTATGTAGAGCGAATGTAGTGATTTTTGTAGTAAATTTTATTTGTTGAATAAAGTAATTAAATAATGCGATTAATGAAATAATTTCTTTTATTATTATTTTCTTAAATAATTGTTTCTAATAATTTGTATGACATCATTTGAAATTTCTTTAAGTTTAACTATAATTTTTTATTTTATAAATATTCATTAAAAATTTTTGGTTTATTTTTTAGGAGCATTTTTACACATGGGATTCTAGATTTCAGTACAACCTAAAAGTATGCAAAGAATATGTAATTCATTTCAACAATATGAGAAAAGAACAATCATCAGTTGCATTACATGTTTATTCAGAGATGTTCTATAGTGTTTTTAAGGGCTGTTAGCTGGCACAGAGTATGCATATTCAAAGATTATGTCTAAGGATTAGATTATTCTATTTATGCCAAACCGGCTGGTTAGCCCTATGGCTTTCGTTCTTTTAAATAATAATTATATTTATTTAAAAGATATCTCAATATCTATACATTAAGAATGTTTTCATTGTCTATACAATTTATCACTTAGTTGGTCAATTAAGATTGTGGGCGTACTATAGGCGACTGATATATTACTGCTACAGATAAGGTTCCTCTTACTACTATATTTATATTTATATATACATACATATATTGTATGTATATATGTATATATAAATGCATGTCTTATCAACCACAGTAGTATATCAGCCCCGTCTTGACCCCGTAATTTAATTCTAAGTCAGCGCACCTTTATAAATTAAAAGAGACAATAGGTGGAACATGAGAAATAAATCATTTTTATCCAAAGGAAATTAAGTCAAGATGTAGAAGGGCTATAACTTCACAGTGTCCGCCCATATATATATAAATTTATGCTCTAATATTTTAAAAATGTAATAATCTATTGACAAATGATATAGAGCAATACTATAGAGACAATTTTACTTATTTTCCAGAGCTTAGCATACTTTTAGGCTGAAATAATAAATGTTATATTTAAATGTATTAGATCATTAGTGTTAATATTGGAGGGGTTAATAGATCACTATGACCTATCAGAAATGTTTGCTAATATAATAATTATTTTTTGCATCACTTTCAATTATTGTCTCCAATGCACAGAAAGTGTAAAAGTAAATATCAGACATATGGTGATAAATTACTTAAAATGCTGTTAGATTTTACTTAACAGACACTGTAGGGCTTAAGTATTTATAAAGTGAAATTATCGCATCTGAACTGAAAAAAAAAAACAATGCCTCTTTCTCGTGATTAAATGATTTGTTTGCTGTGAGAAGAGGAAAACATGATGGCCTTTAGCTTACGAAAAAATTTTGTTTTAGTAAATACTAAACAATACTTCAGTTTAAATAATATTCTATATACGATAATTTAATATTAATAATTTCATATTATTTTTCTATTTATTTTGTAATAAAAAAATTTCATTGAAAGCGTAATGGGTTTAAAGAGAATATAGTCAAATTCAAAATAAGACTTCATATGAGTGATTGATGGTAGAATGATAAATAAATATTTATTTAAATATATTCATTGAGTTAAAGTTTGGTTATAATTAGAATAATGATCCTATAAATTTGTTTTAATTGCTTCCGTAAATTTATATCTTTTAATTTAGAACATGTTGTTATTATATAATGTTATCATATTCTTATATATTAATTTAACTAACTTATTTTTACAAATTAAATATATTTATTTTTTAATCTTTTATATTATTTATTATAATAATATAAATAATAATATTTTATTACTTAATCATCTTCAAAAATTAAAATTAAATTAATTTTTTAAAAATCAGACTACTGTGTTTTTATTTTGAAACGACCTATTAAAATCATTATATTTAATATTTTTTTATTTATTAAAATAGAGAATTTATTATTCTTATTGTTAATTAATTGAACAACAATTTTTTTAGTTTGAAAAATCAAATCATAATAATAATTTATTATTATTATTATTTATTATTATTATTATTTATTATTATTATTATTTATTATTATTATTATTTATTATTATTATTATTAATATCATTTATTATTATTATTGTTAATATTATTTATTTTTATTCATTATTATTATTTATTATTATTATTATCATTAATATTATTTATTATTATTATTCATTATGATTATTTATTATTATTATTATTATTATTTATTATTATTATTCATTATTATTATTATTAATACTATTTATAATTATTATAATTGTTATTTATTATTATTATAATTATTTATTATTTTTATTATAATTTATTATTATTATTATTTATTATTACTATTATTTATTATTATTATTATTATTTATTATTATTAATATTATTTTTTATTATTATTTATAATTATTATAATTATTATTATTATTATAATTATTATTATAATTATTATTATTATTATAATTATTATTATTATTATAATTATTATTATTATTATAATTATTATTTATTATTATTATAACTTTAAATACTTTTTAATAAATAATAAATAATAAGTTCTAATACTGATATATGGGCAGTAAAAATTAAAAGTATTAGATTTCAATTTCCACAGATCATTTACATTATACTTCCATATTATACTTTTAAATATTTATATAAATTTCATTTTTTATACAAATATCTTTTTTGGCTTCATTGTTATAATTATTATAATTCAGAATAAAAATTTATATTTATATTTATAAATATAAATTTATATTTTTTAAATTATTTAAAGTTCAATAAGAAAAAAATCTATTTTTGAATAATAAGGGGTTATGGTAACATAGTCGAAATTTATAAAAAACTGAAAACATTATTTTTTATTTGCAAATGATTTACATTGTGACCGAAAGGTTTTCGGAAGTTCTCATTTAAAATTCGCGCGCTGTATATTTTTCGATATTTTAAGTTTATGTAGTTTGGCAGCACAGTCCTTAATTACTATGCCAAAAATGAGCGCGATCTGTCAGACAGTTCGTTTACGGCAGCTGTTGAAACCAGTTCCCCTCAGTAGTGCGTTGCGAAAAAACAATGGAAAAAAATATTGAACAAAGAGTTTGCATCAAATTTTGTGTTTCGAACGAAATTTCGTGTGCAGAATCGTTGCGAATGCTACAAAAGGCTTATGGGTAATCAGTTTTATCGAAAACTCAAGTTTATGAGTGGTACAAAGCCTTTCAGGACGGTCGTACGACCGTCGAAGACATGCCGCGTTCTGGACGACCTTCGGCCTCTACCACCGACGAAAACATTGAAAAGGCAAAGGAAATCGTGTTCCAAAATCCTCATGTGAGTGTTAGAGAGATAGCACGAGAGCTAGGCATCGGTCGTGAGAGCTATCCGCCGTAAACGGCCTCAATTGTGGAAGGATAATTCATGGATTTTTCATGACGATAATGCTCCCTCGCACCGAGCCAACATTATCAACGATTTTAAGGCCAAACATTCAATAAATACCATCAAACAGCCACCGTATTCACCTGATCTTGCACCGTGTGACTTTTTCCTGTTTCCCAAACTCAAATTACCACTCAGAGGAACGCGTTTTGAATCCATAGAAGACGAAAAACAGAATTCGCAGAGGGAACTCAAAGCCATACCGGAAAGCGCCTATAAAAAATGTTTTGATGATTGGAAGAAACGTTGGCATTTGTGTATCGCTTCTAATGGAGCATATTTTGAAGGAGATAAAATAAATATTGATGAAGATTAAGAATTTTGCGTTTGTACATTGTGACCGGAAACTTTTCGGTCACAATGTATAATGACAAAAATTAATAATATTTAAAACCATAATTTATTTTCATTTTTTATTTTTTTTTTTGCAACTATCATTTATTTTTATTTGCTTTTTTTTCGTTATAAAAACCATAATGATATAATAATTTATATTCCTATATATTTTATTTGTTTTTATAAATAAAATGTATATTTTTTTATATCTAATATGAATTAGAAAGAAATAACGATAATTTTCAATTTATAGAGAAAAATATAAGTTCCATATAGCAAAATGTAGACTTTAGATTACAACGTTAAACTGAAAATAAACATTTTAATAGAACTTATTAAATATTTATATGCAAATAGAAAAAAAAAATAGGATTAAATATATTAATATATTTGCATAGATAAATAAAATAAATAAAATAAAATTTTATTTTATTTGTGACTTTTTGTAGTAACCAAAAATAAAATAAAAATTTAATTAATATTATTTAAAGTAGGAAAATTAATAAAAAACTAAAATTAAAATTAAACATAAATTACTGTAGTAAAAAAGTAAAAATGACTTAATTTCCTAGAAATAAACAAAATAAAATAAAATAAAATTTAATTTTTTTAAAAACCAAATAATAAAAACAAAATTATTATATATTGAAAATGTTGTGTAGTGCGCATAATTAGTTATATACACATTATATTATATACATTTACAATTATACTATTATCATAATTATGATCAGATGTAAGAAAATAAAAATATACATAGTCAAAAGTTGTTGAATTTAAAATAAATTGTAAAATTAAAAAAAAAAATAAATAAATTTTAGTTTTGTTAGTTGTTTCAACAAAAAACAAAAAAAAAGCAAATAGAAATAAAAAATAAAAAACAAATAAATGATAATAAATAATTTATGAAATACGAACCCAAAGGCTATGTAGAGAGTATAAAAATTGCACTGCAATGCGTAAGTAAAACTGAAATTATAAAATTAATAATTAAGTAAAAAACAATTAAAAATGAAAAACTAAAATAATTGCAAATAAGATTTTAATAAGAAGTTATAAATTAATTTAAAAAAAATACACACATAATATTTGAGAGCCTTTATTTACATTTTGAAGTTTTTGCGAAATGCTAAGGAGAACGGATTATTATACTTGTATGAGAAATTTATATATATTATATATAAAACTTTTTATACACATTTAAGTGAGTTACGAATACATAACAAAAAAAAAACATAAACATAAATTAATTTATTATTAATATTATTATTTAGTGCATAAGTGCAAGCTAAACGCTAAAAATTAAAAAATAAAATTAAAATTAATTAGAAAAATTAGTGAGTATAACGAAATCACAAAAAAAAAAAAACAAAAAATTAAATTAAAAATACAACAACACAAGAATATATAAATACGAGGCATAAACTAAAATACTAATATTAATGGCATTAAAGATATATGATATATGATATATAGTAATTAATATATATAACAGAAACACTCAAATGTACCTAGGGCCTAGGCTGAATGATGCGCTCGCGATGCAGCTCAGAAGCGTTTTATGCTTGATTTGAGCGAATTTTTTAATTCAAATTTTATTCCATTGTTATTAATTACTAATTTATTATTATATATATATACATATATAAACATATATATGTATGTTTTTTTTTATTTGAATTAGTGTAATTTTGTAGCTTTGCTTTTTGCAGTAGAGCAAGAAAAATGTGAATTATGCCGTTTTGGTATCTTAGCGAATTTAGTTAATTTTTTGTATTTGTTATTAGTGAAAATTATTAAAAAAAACCAATTAATTAGTATATTAACTAATTAATTAATTAGTTAATTAATTAAGTATTTTAAAATGCAATGTTGATATGGAACTACTTAGTTGTTTTTGTTTTGTTAAGTTCATATGAATAAATAAAATTAAAAATTGTACTTCAAATGCAGAAACAATAAAGGTTTAGATACAAATTTTGAAATGAAGGATAAAACTCAATTGTTTTAATTGCAAAAAAGTTTCTTTTAATTTTAATTTAAATATTTTATTTATCGTTATGATAATTACTGACGTTCTTTCAATTGGTGTGGCTACATCAAAAATGGTTGGTTTTATAATTTTGATTTCATTAGCTTTCAACTAGTTGAAGAACATGTTTGGTAACAACTAGTTGACAAAATAACTAGTTACCTTGCTTAATTACTGCTGTCCTTCTCTCCTGGTGGAGCATAGGGCCTCTAGTCACCTACCATTATCAATTTTATTTGATAACAACTAGTTGGCGAAATAACTAGTTGCGTGTGTGAAAAATTAGTGACCCCTAAGTTAACAAATTCATTTGGTAACAACTAGTTAATGAAATAACTAATTACTTATGTTATATAATGAAATTAGTCATCCATAAGTTAACAAATTCATTTGGTGACAATTAGTTGACGAAATAACTTATTATCTCTATGACAAAATTGGTTAAAATTGCCTACTAACTAGTTAACAAGTTTCAATGATGCCCAATTAGTTAAAGAATTCTTATGGAAATAACTAGTAAACGAAGTGGCTAGCACTCGACTAAGTGTAGATTTTTCGATGCCAATCATTTGACGAATGGTCAGCTATACATACACTAGACCAAAACTTAATTTGCTGTAAGCTACTTTATGACAAACTCGGGATTTCCAATTCAACTAATTGCTGAACTAGACTCACGTCAACTAGATGATCATAAGTCATATTAATATTTTTTAAAGCGATGAAAATGATTGGAATCATTTGTTTTAATAAATATAGAAATAATTTAATTAAATGAAGAGTATTTTAATGCTGTACTTATGCACTTCTAGTAAGAAGATGATGTGTACATTAGTTTCCAGTAGACAGGGATATTGTCGACTTACGTCGAGTTTGTGAACTTGTAAAGTTGTTGATGACAATATCTTTCGATTCTGGTAATCTAATATCTATGGCAAATATGTTTGTTTTCAATAGACGGTATACCTTTTAGCTTATATCGGGTTCATGAATTTGACAAGAATGCCTAACCAATATATTTGCCGTTAACTAAATGGTGGTCAAGTCTGTTGTAACACAAGCGACAAACAAAGGCAACTCTCAACTAAATAACAAATTAGTGTTGCTTAACAAAATGATTAGCTTTTAATCAATTGAGATACTCGTCAGGTTTCAACTATCAACTAGTTCAATTCATTAACTATAAATTTGCTGAGGAAATTGATAGGTGTAAGTTATTATCTGGTAAATTCTTAACCTATTAACTAGTTCACGAATTTCACAGCTATTAATCAGATGACAAGTTCATCAAGTATTCACTACTTGAGGAACTCATTAACTATTAATTTGCTGAAGTATTTGATGCCTAATAACTAGTTTGTATATTTGTGAGCTACCAACGAATTTATCATGACATGTGTACATAGATAGCGAATTCATGACATGTTCACTAGTTGACAAAACTCGTTAAAAATCGTTATCAGCTCTAAAAGAATGCTAACTCTAATTATTTTCTATTGGAACTAAACATTTCCGATATTCAAAATACAATAGAAATATGTTAGATCGTATGAGTAGGAAATAAATTTATAAGTTTTTGTTGAAAAATGAAAAAAAATGAGTAAGGAATATAGGGTTACATTTTTGTTGAGGAAAGCTGAATGGGGATGGCAGCAAAATGGTGCACGATAGATGGAATACTCTTTTGTAAAATATATTTAAAAGTTAATAAACTTTTGATATAGAAAAAATTTAAGAAGAATCTTGAGATAAATACAATTTTCTGTCAAAATATGAGTTCTCAAACAAATTAATTGTGTGGTACTATGATTTTTAAAAACTAATATTTTATTTTAGTTATTCAAATAAACTATTTCTGAAATATGGCCGATTTTCTGACAAGTCTATTTTTTGGGACTAACCAATAATATTTTTTTGGACAGGAAGTGTTTTTTTTCAGTTGATTTACCGAAAAATCACCTTGCTCTGAGTACACCTTATATTTATAGTTTATAATTATTACTATTAAGCCCAATAAGGTCAATGTCCACTGAGGTATTAATATTAATGACTTTTAAAACGTGACTCTGACTAATAATGTGACATGACACGATTATATAAACAATAATGAACCAAATAAGTGATTTTATAAAGAGTGCTGTATTCTAATTAATGAAATAAAATAATAGTAATTTTTTTTATTAAAAATTTAATTAAATAAAAAATTTGACTTTTCTTCAACATAAATTATTTTCAAAAATAATTTTTTTAAAAAAATTTTACTTTTTTATTGTTATTAATTAACCTCAGAAAATATTTTTTTAATAAATTGATGATATTTAATTTATTCTAGCATGGTTTTATAATTGATAATGACTTATTAGCCTGATATTTCTACGACTCATCGCAATAAGATTACTACTGAAATGCTGGACTGTAAGAAAATAGATTCGAAGTCATTATTATCTTTATTGTGCTTTATACTATCTCTGCTGTGCTTCTCAGTGAGATCGGTACGATCTTATTATTTATTAGATACCTTCATATCTCTATATAAATTTCTTTTATTTCGATAAATTTTTAAATAAGTTTTAAAATTTGAAGAATTTGAATTTGAAACTTATTCAAAATTAATTATAAAACTTATACAAACTGGTTTTTGTTTGTATCAGGATTTGTTGTTATCAGGACTTTGAAGGGGAACCGAAAAAAAATCGAGAAAACCGATATTTTTACCGGAGCGAAAACTGAAACCGAATCGATATATTTTTTTTTGTTTTGAACCGGAATGAAAATCGAAACGGAAAAAATTTCGGTTCGAAGCCCTTGTTATACATCTTGTTGTATTTAGGACTGGTTCGACTGGCATTATTTTAAAACAATATCAGTCAATGGAATGTCTGTCTGTCTGTTTCTAAATGATTGAGTAGAGCATATTTGTGTTATAAAAGAGTATTAAATATTATATTTTCATATTTACTATAAATTAAGAAATATTTTTAAATGTAAGTGAATTAGGTTCGCCAGTAAGTGGAATTAAAAAATTTCATGTTAATATATTAAATGACAGCTCTCTCTATATAAGCTTCAGGAATGGGAGTATAGAAACGACTGATTTTGAAACATTTTTATTGTATAAAAATTAAAATATAGTTTAAAACTCTTATAGTTTAAAGTCCTTATCAGAATAGGTAGACTTATGTTTGAGTTAAAACTAAGCTTAAAGTAGAACCTTAAGTCGTTTGTAATATGAAGATATATAGATAGATGGCAAGGCAGTCTATTTTATGAGAAATGTGCTCATTTGGGCCCTATGAAGTGAAACTGTTGTGATTTTAAGGAGGAATCTTAAAACAAACTAGTTGATTGTTGGAATTTTGGATGCAGATACTCTTATTTTGGATAGGAACCCCACTATGACATTTTGATAAAACGATTAATGATGTGAATATACTTAATAGAGATATTGATTTGATATTTATTTATTACTTAATTGTTTGTTGTATTTTATTCTATTTAAAATTGCACAATTCAAATTCAATATATAATTTGTCATATAATACTGTGCCATTTTACAATTTTTTCATAAATAATACTTAAGTCATGATAATTTACAATCTCGGTAGTTCTCCCTGTGGAGAGCTACTCTTTTCTTTTTAAATTAAGATATGATTATAATATCTGAACCGGCGACGTAACATATTCCTTTTCAGTCTCGTAAAAATTCTAGAGAGGGAAATCAAATTCGAAGCAAGACTGTTGGGATAAATTTAGATTCGTTCATAACATAGTATTTACTAGCTACCTTTCTTACTTCGTCTTTTACCGGGATTATCCTAAGATCCTAATGGATTTGAATGTTACTTACATACCATGGAGCGTTTATCATTCCTCGTAGAGTTTTGGACTGAAATTTTTGAAGAATATCTGTTCCCTATAGTTGAATGCCATAGGTCCATACTGGTTTTACCATACTTTTGTATAAAATAAGTTTATTTTTTAGAGATACTGAAGATTTTTTATGCAGTAGCCAAAATATTTTTCGGTATTGTATCTCAAGGGATTTTCTTTTGTTAAAAATCCGTGTTTTGCATCTATCGGACGTCTATCTAAGTGTATGCCCAGGTATTTTGCGCTGTTTGACTTCAACAGAATAAAAAAAAATTTAGCTTATCTTAAATATTGATTGATTCCAAAAATAAATTTTTTAAATCCACATTTTTTTAAATTTTTTTCCTGAAATATATTCGCAAGATTGTAGAAAATAACACTCATACCTAATATTGACTCATTCAATCAATTTCGTTTCCACAATAGAAAATTGAATTTTTCGAATATATTGCTTTTCATCATTAGTTCGATATTTTTCATAAAGATTTTTCCATATTCCTCCGTTCCTTAAAAACACTCATATTCACAGAAATATAGGAACTATGCGTTCGTCATACGCTCACGCACGTCAAGCATAACAGCGAATAATCACTCATTTTAGCAACATTTTAACGCGCATTAAACACTTTTTCCGGTTGATGCGTCATAAATGTGATATAATTTGATTTGTTAACAGCGTCGCTTCGTTATAGCGCGCAGTGAACAAATGTAACACAAGCAGCAGCAGCGTCAATAAAAACTACTTTAACAACAACAACAACAGCAGCAGCAGCAACAATAACTAGCGAACGTAATTATGACAAAAACAAATTATGCAGTCAATCATTAAAAATGAAAAAAGGTGTTTATAACACCGACAATAACAAAGCAAATACAAAAACAACTGCACAAATAAAAACAAAACACAACCAAAAAAACATAATACAAATGAAAAGTCAGCAAATAAAATTATTCTGAAGTTGCGTTACAGCGACAACAACAACAACATCAACAGTGCCAAACGATGTAAAAGACAAAAAAATGTACATGTGAACTAACTTGAATGTAAGAAAGCAAAGCCAAATATTGCTGTGCAGTAGTTTTCTTTCACGGGTTTTCTTTTTCTTTTTCTTCTTATTGTTGTTGCTGTTGTGTTGGTTTAAAGTGGCCTTTAGACATCAACGCGCGTTGACAAACACACGAAGTCTTCTCTCTCCATTACACATTAAATTTACCAACAATTTTTAAAACACACCCCCAAAAAATAATACAAACATTTTTCACTCATTAGTATGAAAGCAATCGCTGAAGTGTAAACAGTAAGTACCTATGCGTATTTTTTAAGAAAAATAATTTTTTTTTATTTGAAGTTCAAAATAAAATTGAAGTTTACCTTTAAATTTAAATACTAATCAAAAATTCATATTTCTTTGGTTAAATAGTAAAAAATATAAACCAGTCATTTGAGATTTTAGTCAATATTTCTACCTGTAAAATTTTATAAATAATAAATTTTTCGCAGGTAAACAATTCAAATAACATTTAAAATATAATATTCTTTGTAATTTAATGTTTGGTTATTTATATATTTTTAGTAACCCAAGGTTATTAATATTTTAATTCTTCTTAATAAAATGTTTTGGAAATTAAAAAATTTTACCTAGGTAGAAAATACAAATATTTAAAATAAAATTCATTCATATTTGCAAAGCATCGCATGCTAGCGACAAATCATGCGTGCATTTAAACGATGTTTACGCTTCCATTTCTCAAAATAAATAAAATTTTGCATGCCGACCAAATCCGACTGTATATGCAAAAACACGAGCGTGGTTGAAGAAATATCAAAATTTTTTGATTTTCGTCAACACATTTCTTAAAAATTCAAAATGTTACTAAATACACAAACAAATTCGCATTTTCAACAAAAGTAGGAAAGAGGAGAAAAATTTCTCATGTGAGAGCGTTTTTTTAGATAATTTTGTTTTATCTGGGGCGTGTTTAAAAAATTTTTAAAAAATTGTTTGTGTAATGGCAAGCGCGCGTTGACAACGAGCGTTGATGTCTAAAGGGCCCTTAAGCAATCGTTTACGATTACGTTACGTTACGTTTTGGCTTGGAGCAGTAGCCGCTGTCGTCGCTGGCTGGCTAAACTGGTTGGCTACTCTGTGAACTTGAGCTTGAATTCGGCAAAAGTCGCAATAAAAATTTACACAAACAAAACAAAATCAAAACAAAAAAACTGTAAAAACTGAAAAACAATGAATAACGAAAGGTGAGAAAGTAAGAGAAAAACACAACGCAGCGCAGTTGGCAAGGCAAATGAAGCTTTTTATGCTGTGCTGTTAAAAAGAAAGAGTCTACACTCACCACTTTGCCTCACGCTGTGCTGTGCTGTATAGTGCTGTGTGGTATTTGTCAGTTGTGCGTGTAATCTTGCAATATTTTCGTTGTTGTTGTTGTTGTTGTTGCTGGTTTTTATTCCATTGTAATTTGTTTCCTAAGAGCGCACAAATGGCAACGAACAAAAAAAGAGCGGAAATGGTAAAATGTTGCGGTTTTAACGTTGTTGGCTTAATCTTTTGCTCAAGTGTGTTATAACACTTATTGCTGCTTTTGTTGTTGTCAGCACTACTATTGTTGTTGTTGGCATTGTGGATTTGTTGTATCATTGTATTGTGTTATTTGCGTTATGTTAACAGCGACGATTTGTAATGAGGTCAACATGACGTATGCGCAACACATCAACTTCATTAAGATGTTTCAATGATGTTTAGCGTTTTTGTTATGATTGCATATATAATTAATGAAAAAAAAATTGACTTTATTTAGCGTTTTTTATGAAACATAAATGACTTAACTATGGTAAGAATTTATGGTTGTTTTGGGATAGGGGAGGTGAAAAGTGCAGCACGTTCTGGTCTTTTTGTTCACATTAGCTTTTTTTAGCGTAAATAATATGAATATTAATTAGATTCTAGAATTAAGTGTTCTACTTATTGATTATTTGGGTCTTCTGCGCAAAAGATTCCTTATAATTAGTATAATTTCCACTTAAAACACAACTTGAGATAAGATTAAAAAATTTTTTTTCTATACATTTATATAATAGTCTTTCTATGTAAATAAATAAATGTACACATTCAATAAGGCTTCCCACCCACACCTATTGTTAGTTGATATTATCTAGTTAGAAGCATATTGGCTCCAAGCGTACTGACCTACACCACCCTTCAAACATATATGCTATAAAAATAGTTAAGTAGTTGACTTTAAACGAGACCGTGCTAGTTAATTAAAACTGTTCTGGATTGGGAAGAACTTCTCACGTGATCCAGACAAAGTACTCTGGTTTTTTACTCATTTACCTCAACACCCTTATGCTACGTTTGTTTTTCTAAGTTGTAGTCGCTCTGCCGGCATATTCTTGTAAAATAGTTTTAAAGTGTAATCAGACATTTTTTCATATTAATCAAAACTATCTTTAAATTATTCCGAATTATCCAATAAATTTGTCGCCAATTGGGAGTTTGTTGCCCTCTGCAAACTGATGTTAGAGACCCAGATTTAGTCGAATCTGGTGAATACGTATGCTGTACTTTATTTTTTTGAATATGACCACCTATAAAATATTTGTGTGAATACCGTACTTTTATTTTTTATGATAAAAAGCGACAATTTTGTTTTATTCATCCAAACGTAATAAATGTACCCTGTATATTATTCAATCTTTCTAGATATAGCTAGTCAATGCACAAACACATTATTTGGTTTGTTAAAAGAGCTACCATGAACCTTCCTGGTAATTCAACTGATTTATAACACAACTATTCATATTATTAAAAGAGCTGTTGTAAGCTTTCCAACTGGTTAAATTTTCCATATCACTTTTGTGTACTTCCACCTAGAATTTAATATATTTTTATTTATATATTTTTATTTGTCTTCTTTACATCCATTTAAGTAAAAACGAAATAAAAAATCCATTAGTCTGATTAGTCCTACTTAGTCCTACTTACGTAGTACTCTACTGAGTAATCCTCAGTATAGAAGTAGTACTATGCGAAGTAGTCCTCAGTATATACGTAATACTATACGGAGTAGTCCTCAGTATATACGTAGCACTTTTCTGAGTAACCCTCTGAATATGTACGTAGTACTCTATTGAGTAGTCCTCAGTGTATACGTAGTACTCTACTGTCTAGCCCTGTGAATATGTACTTAGTACTCTACTGAGTAGTCCTCAGTGTATACGCCGTATTCTACTGTACTCTAATTCTGTTATTCTGACACAACGACATTGTACTGTAATATAGATGATAGAATAAAGAGGATGACGTAGATATAGTTTTATTAATATTAATTTATGTTAGATCATGATCCTGATGATGACTCGCAAGGAGAGTCGAAATATAGAGTATAATAAAAAATATTAAACGTTGAATTATTTAACAAAAAAGGGACCTATAGCCAAAATAAAATATATATAAAAACCATTATATAAATTTTATCTATAATATATATTATATGTATGCTTTCCATAGAATATATTCAAAGCTAAAAATTGCAAATAATTTTTGGAAAATATCATAAATTATATGTACGTGACCATATAAATAAATGCAAAAAAGAAATTATTTTTTTTTTGGACTAATATAATCAAATCAAATAAATTGGGTCGTGAACGCCGACGTATCCATATGGAAAGATGCAATGAAATTAGCAACGATAATCGTATGATCAATTTCAAAGTCAAACATTGTGGGCGCGCAGACGAAGCACAAAACTAAAAAACAATGTTAGAATTGAAAAAACACAAAACACAAATAAAAACAAAAAAAACAAAAGAAATCATGTCAACACGTTTTCATTGCTTTCAATTAAAGTGTAAATTTTTGCTTTTTCATGTTTTGTTGTTATCTCTCGTTTTGCCGGTAAAATTTGACAAAAGAAAATTAGGCAAAACCAAACATAAACACACACACAACAAGTCAACACAAAAGCAAGCAATGGAACACTCATTTTTCTGATTGAAAAATATTTACGAAGGAACAGTAAAAATTAAAGAGCATTTCAATAACAGTGCTAAACGAGATAAAGAGAGAGAAAGAGGTGAAATGTTAATGCGAACATCTCTAATGTGTTATGAGTAGAGTTTGTCTAAGCATTGGCTTAGCTATTATATGCCATTTGTAAACGAATGTAACAACAATTTTCATACAACTGCTGCTGTGACGTAACTGTTAAGCATGTGAATTAGTGCTGTTGTGTCGTTGTGTTGTTGTTATGTGTGCGGGTACAAAGCCAGAGAGTTTGAGACGCTTCTGTTGTCTGAGGCAAGCAAGCAATCAAGCAATCAAGCAAGCACTCTTTGGTGTGCTTATGTATGACATAATGCATGTGCCTTACAGCAGTGAGTGCTGTGTTATGTTATTTCATTCGCGGTCTAGCAACGGCGGTGTTAAGCAGTGGAGATTTTTGTACGTACAGTGCGTTGCTGGTGAATTTTGTAAACCACGACGGCGTGTGTTGTTTTAAAACAAAAACAAATTTTATAAACATATTTTTAAATTAAAAATGTTTTATTATTTTTTTAATACAATAATAAATTTATAAAAAAATAAAGTGAAGTTAAATTTTATGTGACGAAACATTTTTCATTCATTGAAATAAACTTGCAAAGCAGTTACGTAAATAAAAAGTATCTTACAAAACAAGTTACGCCCAAGTATATTTAGAATTAGCTAATCAAATTATTGCAAATATACTTTGTATAAATTAAATATTAATTTAAAATTGTTTCTGAAAGCTGACAAAACATCTTAAAGTGTTTTTTCAAAGAAATTTAATGGATAAATTGGAGGTATGTGAAAATTATGCAAGCAGCTGTTGAAACTTTAAAATTCTAACTGTGTTCAGAGCAGAGCAGCGGCGTCATAAACACAAACGGTAGTTAAATTTTGCATAAATAAGAACTGGTTTTTATTTGAAATAAATATAGCTTAAATCGCAATAAAAAAAATTAATTTTAAAAGCAAAAATAAATGCTAAATTCTCAAATAAAAAATCAAATTCAAATTCGAAATGTTGTGTTGCGGTGTTACGACATCAAAAATCGCATTGACAGACCGTTTTCCTCTTCGCAAAGCAAAGTAAAGCAAAGCAAAGCAAAGCACAACGGAAAACGCAAATGTTTTCAGTTTGGTTTTATAATCAGTAAATGAGTTTGGTGTGAGTGCGAGTGCGAGAGTGTATTTTGTCTGTTCGTTATTAATGTGTAGAACATATATATAAAGAGTGTGAAAGAGTATGAGCAATAGCGTATGTTAACTTTTCTGTTAGTTAAAGAGTGTTATTTTTTTTTATTGTGCTCTTTTAACATTTTTACAATGAATAAAGCATTTTAAAGAAATTATTTGCTGCTTTCTTTGAAATTCAGAAATTTCAATAGAAATTAATTGTGTTTACAAAAGGCAGAACTGCAATAACAAATAACAATTCGAAAACATTCTTTATTAATTAAATAAAGCTGGGGAAAAAACGCTTACGTGTTGTTATATTTTTAATGCATTACTAAGTCAGAAATTTTTTTTTTATTTTTTATTATAGAAAAAAAAACTTTTTCTTATGCAAAATCGTAAAATGCATTAAATACTTAAAAAAAAATACAAGTTTAAAAATGCTTTAATGAAATAAGCAGCTGCGTTAATGCACCACCTTTTAAAATGCTTTAATGAAGCACTTGCGTCAATGTAACAACTTATAAAATGCTTTAATGAAGCAAGCACCTGCGTCAATGCCTGTTAACAGTTAACAGACAATTAATAATTGCGTAAAGTATAAAGTGTAAATTGTGTGCTTTTTTCGCACAGTAATTACACGACAATTATTTTTAATGCAGTGTTAAGCCCTTTGGAGACTTAATTTAAGCTTAACATTTAAATTATATAAGTTCGTGTTATATTTAGTTATGAATGTAACAGCTTACATTGTTCAGTTCAGTTTGGAGTTTGTGCATAAAAACATGAATTTGGTCGGTGATATAAAAAGTATTCGTCGTTTTTTGATACATTTTTTTGAAAATTTTCTTCATAGAAAAAACTTTTGATAAAGTTTATATTGGCCATTATTTTTTATGACCTACTGCAATTTTTTGGATAAATTATAAATGAATTTTAATCAAGTATATGTCGGCCCTTATTATTCATGAATTTTAGCATTCTTTGGGGAGTTTTATAATTCTATCGGTCTAGAAATTTTGAGGTTTAATGGCAAAAAACTTAATCCAGTGATTTTCAAGTGGTTTTTAGTCTATAGAAATCGAAGCTTAACCAAGCTGGTCTTTAGTCAGTTAACTTTTTACCATTAAGAGAGTTCTGTAGAGACCGAAGCTTAACCAAGTGATTTTCAGCTGGTCTTTAGTCGGTTAATTTTTTGGCATTAAGAGAATTCTGTAGTGACCAAAGCTAATGGTAGTCAGATTATGAAAGGTTCAGTTATACAATGACTGCATCAAAACATGTCATCTGAATTCCGTCAATTTACTTCTACATCTTTGTGATGTGTGTAATCCGGCATTAGTATAATGGAACACAGTTTTTTTTCTGTTGGTTAATTGTGGTCGATTTTCCTTGATTGTTTCATTCAACCAGTCAAGTTGTGAACAATAGCAGACCAAATAAACTATTGTATCAAGATAGAGGCTCGTAATAGATAATTCCCTTTCGGTCCAACCAAACACTTAGTATAACCTTGTTTATTGCCAAACTAGCTTTGAATTCGTTTGTGTAGGGTAACAGGCTTTAGAACATGATCGGTTGCATTTGATATTCTCCTATTTAATCCTATCTATTTATTTATATTAAGTAATGATTTACTTTAAAAGCAGTTCGATTTCGCTGGCCTTTCAATAGCCTTAATGGTAATTCAGTCAATCAAAATTTTTGGTGTTAATAAATGTAGTGCTGAAATATCGAGTATCCTGCTTTTTTCAAAACGATTCCAAACTGTCATGTGGCTAATATTTAGTGCCTCTGCGATTTCCTGGTAGCTTGCTGTTTTGCTCAATTTTATTATAATACTTATACAGGGTTTAAAAATGTCTAATATCCAAACTTAATATTTGATTTAGACCTTTTGTCATGCATACAATTAATTTGAACTTTTTTGACACGATCTCGCCAATTTGACAAATTTCAAAATCAGCCTTAGTCTTCAAGTCGTGTTTATATATACATCCTGATTATAGAAATATCAATGCCCTAATATAAAAATTACTTACATTTTTCCTAAAATGGAAAATTTTAAACAAGTTAAAATATATCTCTGCGTTTGGAACCTGTTTAAAAACTAAACTATTTCAATTTCCAATAACAATATTATTGTATTAATCGTAATGTAGATAAAATATGCCCTAGAGCTGAGATTAAAATACATATCTATAGTATCTAACGCATTCTTGGAATGAATATGTTTTTATCAAGTACGCATATTCTGTAATGTAATCAATTTTTTGGATCACAGTAATTGATTATTCTTAAGAAGGTGTTTAATCGCAAGTACATATCAAGATAATATTAAATAATAAAATATTAAAAATAAATTTCTTAATTTTATTGTAATTACCATTGGGTTTTTAATTAATTTATGAATGAAAAATGAATAATAATTTCTCATAAAATTGCTATTTAATTTTAACAAAGTACTAGTACTTGTGTATAGTAACCACTATAAATGTGGTTGTTATATACAATGTATTTAATTTGTTTAGGCATACAATAAATATTTATATACATATATATATTTATATTATATATCATTAATAAATATAAGCAAAAATTATTAGTTTAATTCGTTAAAAATAACACAAGGAAATCCTTATAAATATTAAAAAAAAACAAAAATTTGTTAATTCTCTTTTCATTACTTGTTATACAATAGTTTTGTGCCAAATTTTAATTTTTTTATAAAAATTATTTTTTTTGTTTTATAATAAAGAGTTCATTTAATACTTATTTAATTTTAAATCTTAGCCAATTCGACTTTTTGTGCGGTATAAAATATTTCAGTCATATTAGTGCGTTTATATACTTATTTATTTATTTATAATCACATATAAGATATAAGAATAAGAAATTAAAGAGTTATTAATATAAAAGTATATATTTTGCTTACATTCATACATATACATGTATATATATACAGCAGTATAGCAATATAAGTAGTAGGATTTATGAGAATAAATTCCTTTTCAAAAAACAAAAATCGGGTTTGTTACAGGTAGTATATATTTTCACAAGTATCTAGAAGTAATTTTACAAACTATTTTAATATTCAGTATATTCCATTAGCGTTTTTTCGATTATACACTTTAAAAATTAAAAAATTTTCTGGTTAGAATCATTTTGATCCATAAGAAAAAGAGTCTAAGATAATACTGATCTCTATCTGTTGATTCATTTTATAGTTTTATTGCAGGTCAATACCTTTTTTTCGTTAATAAATCATATAGTACACAAATATTTTGTGATCTGAAAATTTATACGAAATAATTACAAGTATAATATCACTTTAGGAGTTCCCTTTCTTGAGGATCTTAATCAACTACAAGACCTGACATTAAATAGCTTTGTCAAAGGTTCTAGGTGATTTTAAACCCTGAGTTTTCAACTTATACAGTAAAAAAAGGGCCAATAGGCCTAAATGAATCTACTAGGGATCGCCGGTATAAATTAACCTAACCTATACATAATTATAGGTTATATATAATTATATATAAAACAACATTAAGAATAAAGGTATGACAATAGTCGCGTCGTGAATTATATATATGTGTCATAAATATATTAAAATAAATAATTATTAAAAATATTTGTTGAAAAATTATCTACATTAAATTATTTTTTAATATTTTTAGTGCTATTACCTAGCACTATCTGCTTGTCTTACATGATGGAAATTTTTCATTCATATAGCGCTAATAGTGATACCTCAGTAATTTTTATTCTTTTTGTGCTGTTATTTGGCTGTTGTACAATCGTACAATATATACAGATATATTTCAGATATATATAAGTTGAACACTGACTACATGCGTGACTAAAATAAAAAAAATTTAATCTCGAATTAAATATAATTAGCTTCATATATTAGAACTGTTGTTTTCATTTAATCATAAAAATTTTCTTACTTTAATTCTTCATTGTATCAAGAGTATTTTTAATGTCTTGCTTAATCGCTTAGTATGTAATGCGGATGGTTTTTGCTCAACAGAGTTTTTAAACTGTTAATAAATTAGATACATTATCCCCAGCTAAAGAAAGCAACAACAACTTAATAACAAACTATAGATTTAATTGTTACATACATTATAATACATATGTTATATACGTAATATATAATTGTATAAAATTACAGTTATATCAAAGGAAAACTTTATTTTTGATTAAAAAGTCTTTTAAGATATTTAAAGAATCATATTAAAAATAATAATAATATCAGTCAGTGTTAATTACTATATACATAACTTTTTCTCAAAGCTCTCAGATTACTCTTCTTGCATCAATTGTGAGGTGGAATTATTTAAAATAGATCAAACTCAAGATGGCTGAATTGAATTAAGTATAATGCCGGCTGTAGTATACCAAAGATCAAAATATCTTCAATTCTATCAAAAGCAATGTGAAACAAATAAATTTCATTTTAATAGTTGAGAAAATATTTAATTTGAAAATATAAAAGCAGTGCTGAAATATATCACATGTGCCGCATACCAATTTTTTGTTTTTTTTTTGGTTTTGCGGTTGTTGATTTCATTGAAAATTCTCTCAAAAATAATTTAAAAATTAATTTTTGCATAAAAAGTGGCAACAATGAAAAAAAACAAAACTTAATAGCATTAAAAAAAATTAATAAAATCAAAATCAAATAGCAAAATAATTTTTATTGAGTATGAAAATGGAGTGATAAATCAGGGTTCGAGGAGGGGAAAAATATTGTTTTTGCGAAAATTTATATAAATATGGCACACGTAATAAAAAGTGTTATGAAATCACGAGAAAAAATTAAAAAATTATTAAAAATAAAAGAAAAGTTATATCACAGAAAATAATATATGATAACAGTATATATTTCCTTCTAGTTCTGTTCTAGTAATATTAAGAAAACAACAATAGTATAGTACAGTATTTGGTGGACTCGAAAGTTAGCTGTTCATTACATTGCTTCCATTAAAGAACTATTGTATCCCACCCTATTTATAATTTTCGAAGATTTTCTTCCGAATTTCTGCAAAAGTTCTACGCTTTTCCAGATGATTGTTTATGCACTCTAAATCGTGGACGAATTCTTTGTGGAAAGCTCTGTTCCAATATTATATAAGAGCAGAACATTCCCCAAGAATATGTAACATGTTTTGTGTAACGTGTGTTTTGTCTATATTTAGTTTCCATCTATCGGTGCTCGAAGAACCAGAATAACAGTATTCTACAAATACAAATACAAAACCCAATAGTTGTTTTCAAAATCCACTGATAATGGGAATCTTCTTGATTTTTAGTAATATTAACGGAACCACAAAAACAGTTCTCTACTAATTAAACTAATAGATAATTTAAAATCCTAGTGATAGCACTGTGCGCTATTAAATTTTCTTTTTTAATTTTTCATTGATGTTGTTAATATGGAATTGCTAAGCTTAAATCTGGGTCTTTGGCAAAAACTGGTTAAAGTTTATAAAATGAGATTTTAAATAAAAAATTCATATTTTAAGAGATATGAATTTCATATCTTCAGTATACTTGATCCGAATAAACATTATTGTCTACATATATTTTTTTGAATGCTCCGTTCTTCCTTTTTTAAACATTTCTTGTATTGATTTTTTTCTACAAGTTCATTAAAATAAAATTCTGTCTTTCAGAGGGAAGGAAGGAAATTTGAAGACGGATATGTAAAGTAAAGATGTTTATCTATTCATTCGTGGCAAGCTTATTAAAAACACGAAATTCTTTTCTTCGAGTTTTTTGAAACCTTAATTTTTCAACTTTAAAGTGTTATAGCAAAAAACCCAGATGTTCAAGAGACAAACTGTCTACAAATTTAACGCACGCAAATTAACCGGGAACCGTTGAAAAGTCAAAAAAGAAAAAATATGACTACATTTTTATTACACAGGTGTAAAAGACATTTGTCGGTATCCGACACATGTAGATGTCACTTTCAGAATTCTTTGGAAAAAGTTCTATTTTTGTTCTTATATAGTAAAACCTTCTTTTCTCGTGCTTCCTTTACCGCTCTTATTATAGAAGTTACGGAAAGTCAAAGTTATGAGAAAAAGAACAATCAAGGGTTCTATGACTATTCCGATTTGGCTTCCAGAAGAAACTTCTGGAAACACTTCAGAAAGACTTCTTTGACAGTTTGTTGGATTTTGCTTTAGTAAGAGGAAGGTCTATAAATTTACCTAAATTTTATAGGATGAATTTAGTTAACACTTCTAAGATTTTCTTTTAGGTCTTTTTAGGAATGTGGTAGTAAAACGGCAGCTAATCCCTTATAATGGGAAGAGAAAGAATACTTTATGAATTGCCATTACAACCACTCAACCTATCAGCTAAACTCCTTTTCTATATAAAAACAGATTTTTTATTAAAGTATGAAATATATTTATATTTATTTAAATATATATATTTATTATTTATATATGAAATATAAATATATTTTATTTATACAAAATATTATCAAAGACCTTAACTGTTTATCTACGACTTAAGGTGGTTCTAAACAACCCTGTATTAGTTTGCATAAACACTCGCTAAGCCCCTGCCATATTCCAATATTTCTCAAGATTGTTTTGCTAATTAAAAATAATAAACGAAAATAAACAACAACAACAACAACATGAACAAGAACAGCTAGAACACATGAGTAAGGCGAAAGCGAATTTCCATGGAAATATTCTATACGCTGACTGATTAGCTATGTATAAGCAATTCTGTTGGTGTGTTGTTGTTGCTTTGCGAGTCAATAACATATAAAAGCAGCGCTGCCGCTGTTAACGAAATGCATTAACAGCAGCGCTGCTTCGTGGCGTGTAGAGCAGTGCACACTTGTAACATTGCATAACCGATAAAAAATATTATTATTATTAATTCTCAACCATTTTTATTATGCAATGTCAATAGCATTACAAATAAAAATTAATAAAAAATAAAATTGAAAAAAATCGTTGTAAATTGCAATAAAAAGATTAGCAGTGAATTTTGTTGCAAATATTGCATAATTAAGAAAAATGCATTTAAAGCGAAAGTAAACATTAAGTAAACGTAACTAAATTTCGCCTGCAGCTGTCGTAATAATTATCTCAGCGCTTAGAAATCAATTACGACCTCATATCGCACCTCTACGGCCTAGAGGACAGGGCATTTGCACTGCAATATGCAATTTAAAACTTCATGTAATATTTATTTAGTTTTTTTTTTATTAACTTATTTGCTTTAACTGATAAGCAATGTAAATGTTTAATTCCTAAATGAAAGCGATATTATCTTTTCACATGTAATATTTAACATTTGAACTGGGAAAGTTTCTACAGAAGAATTCTCATACTTTCAGAATTCACATGGCACTTTTATTCTTCTTTACTTTCATTGAAAATTATTTTATTTTTCCCATGCTTTCTGTAATTGCCAATATATTGTCACTGCTGTCATTGTTATTGGTTTTAGTGCTGTTCTAATGCACGATTACCCACGGTGCCCGAATTGATCCGAACTGTGTACCGACTCTTTAAAGAGTAATCTACGGATTTACGACTTTAGTGCACCTTGTAACTGGTATCAATTCACTTTAGTGGTGGAAAGTACTCGGTGACTCATTTGAACTGCAAACAACTTCAAACCGCTATAAGTGATAGTCTCAAATTATACATATTTCTAACAACAGTTAATTTAATTTGTAGTACCATTCGCAACTCAGTTTTTTAGAATGGCTTATAATAAGAATTGTTCAGGCTATAGGATATAGTGTGATTGTAGTATATTCGAATAAAGCAGCACAAGTGGGGCTATTATTCGAAACTACAAACACCCCAATGTGAATAAATCATTTACATTTTAAACCATCACGCGTTATAATGAAGTAGGCAGCATTGTAACATCGTGAGATAATATCCAAAATATAATAGAAACATAAACCTCAAGAAAGTTGAGATTGAGAAACATAGATTTAGATTAGTTTTTCGTATCTCTTTTTGTGGTGTGCCCTACTCAAGACTTTAACCTTACTCTTACTAAGGAGCTATCGAAATGATAACATATTTATTCCTTTGCGTACTACGAAAGACGAACTGTATCCTTTAGATTTCTCATCTTCATCTTTGTTCGTGCGAAAAATAAAGTTCATAAAGTTGTTATTTCTAATTACTCTTCGAATTATCCCCGTGGGATGCACGTCTCGCATTGTGTAACATCTCCTTGGGTTTAGTTGGGAGTTTGAAATAATATATGGTTCTGGGGTTAAGCCTTTAAGATGAGTTTGCGACAAATTCCCTATGAGTCTATTGTGTTATGATAGGGCTATTGTTGTAATATGTTCCATCTCTAAGTAACATGGTTTTTATAGCGTTTTTCTTGGTACATGTATTTCTGATTCAATAGCTACCAGAATTATTTAATCATATTTTCTTTAAAAATGTTGTAAGGTATTCTAAAATAAATATATCAGACAATAAATATGTTGTCTAATATTTTGATATCAGTTTTAAATAGTTCGAAATAGGTCTACGAAAAAAGTTTTTCTCGGATTGGAATTATTTTTAAATTAGTGCTAGAAACTGTTTTAATATTGCGATGTTCGAGGAGTCTGAGTTCATTTGAACTCAAGCACTTGGATCAATGTTTCAATGATTGAAGATGTTCAAGACATTCGATTTGAATAGCAAATCGGTTTTATGTTTAATTGACATTTCGTTTTGTCTTTAATAGACATATATCAGCAAATACTTTTACATTATCTCTTATATTATATTTGATTATATTTGAACTGCTTGCTTTGCTCGAGCCTCTTCGAAAATTGTTGTGTTCAGAGCTTATATATGAAGTTCTTCGAGATTTATTTGATAACACTATCTGTTAACTACTTAAGTATCATACAGATCTAACCTAACCTAGCTAATGATCTGTGTACGGAAGTCAATTTTTTTTATTTATCAATAGTTTAAATGTAAATTATAAATTCTCCATTAAGTATTTAATTTAATGCTTTCAATTAATGTCTGTAGATTTATTTTGTGGGAGAGGTTCGCTGGAGTAGTTTTTATATAAGTAAATATTTTGCTTATGAAAATTATTTCAGTCTGATTTCTAGTGATTTTAATAGGAATTCATAGTGAATCATACTAAAAACAGTAAATGATTTTTTTCTATTTTCATGGCTGTTAATGGCAGAGCGGCTCGTAAGTCGTTACGTAGTGAATGTCACGTTGTTCACATTTTGTATTTGTTGTTGGCGTAGCGATGAACTAGTCAGTCGTCTGTGTCATTCACTGCTTTGGTTCTGTACACTTCCTCAGTAAATTTGTTGCAATCGTAGAACGTTCCTAGCAGTGCTTTCTAGATATTGTAGATATTTCGTCTAAATATAAGAACATTTTTATTTTTGTTTTTAATTTTATTTTATTAATTAAAATTTTTTGCTTTTTATATCATCACGAATATATAATCAATTATATAATTAAGTAAAAATATATTAAAAAATAAAAAACATATAAATAAATACAAAACTAAGAGAATGAAGTGTCATACTAGATAAAAATATAAAGAACTGTTATATAAAAAATTAAAAATAAAATATTTATTTAAGATATAAATTTAAATATAACAGATGATATGGCTACTGACGCTTTTAGTGACATAGATTTTAGTTTCTAACCAAAAATAAATTTTATGAAACTAGAAAATAAAAAAAAAAAACAAGCAGCTTTTTTGTTTTCAAATAAAATAATTGATCAAAATTTCAGAAACTTGTTTGTATTTTATACCCCGGCAAAAAAAAAAAAAAAACAGAAGTCAAGATAAAAAAATGGATTGTTTACATAACAAAAACCCAAACTAAAATAACTAAAATAACAACAACAACTACAACAACTACAAGTTAGCCGTGGCGTTGTTATTTAACAAACAAAAATTAAAAATTAAAAAAAAAAAAAAATCAGATACGTAAGTTTAGAACCGAAAACGTGCACGTTGCGTCAAAACAAATTGTTTTTGTTCTGTCGTTGGTTGGTTCCGCTCAGTTGGCTTATTCCGTTCTGTGAGATACATTTTACCATATAACTTACTAAGTTTGTTTTCTTTTCACCTGTGAATTTCAGAATTTCAGAATTTCTGAATTACTGAATTTCTGAAATATTTGAATTTAGAAGAGCAAAGGTTTGCGTTCATAAATTCTCTTCAAACAAACACATTTACGAGACCGCGAATATACACATTCGCGATAGCAGAAGTACGAGTATCTCAACTTAATTGCATGTTTGTTAGCACAGAAAAATATTAGTTCTACGAGCCATTCGCTTTTGATGAGTGATTCTGATTGTGATTCATTAAAATTCTATTTAATGTTTGTTATATAATCAGTTTGATTAGAGTTCATTGTTTGGAGAGGAAAGAAACATATCACATAGACATCATGGAACAAACGAATTATGAGGAATTCGAAGCCATAGCGGATATGCGGATTTGGTTTTATTAAGCGGATGTGACTTTCTTAATTAAATAAAAAAAATTGAATTTTATCATTTATCTTGCATACAAAGAAATAATTTGGAAAATGGATTTTTTTCTAATTTTATGAATTAATTGTTCATGTTTTATTGTTACGGAAAAGTTGTATTTATATAAAACGATTTTTATTTCTCGTACTATTTGCTGAGTTTTAATATATGCACAATATTTGTCATTTAATTGTACTTTTTTGGATACATGGGATAATGGGAAGTTCTTTAATAATAAATGCAGTATGTTTCTACAAGACCTACAAAAGATATATAAAAAATCTAAGAAAACTATTAAGAATTTGAGTTTTTTTAAGGTATCGTCATACGAATCTCAAACAAGAAACAGTTTCAAAAACCTTTGATGAATAGGATTTTCCAGAAAAATAACCAAATCCTTATAAAAAAAATTAATTCTATATCATATCAGTATCTGAAATAGAAGTACTTCACAATATTTGCTGTCTCACCTACAACTGCACGAGTCTCAAACAAAAAACAGTTCCAAAAACCTTTCAGATGAATTGGATTTTCCAGAAAAATAACCAAATCCTTAAAAAAAAAGTTAATTCTATACCATATCGGTTTCTGAAATAGAAGTACTTCACAATATTTGCTGTCTCACATACAACTGCACGAATCTCAAACAAAAAACAGATCTAAAAACCTTACAGATGAATAGGGTTCTCCAGAAAAATGATCGAAAGCTTGTAAAAAAATTAAATTTGCACTATATCAGTTTCTGAAATAGAAGTGCTTCACAATGAAATAGAAGTAAACTATTCTTTACGAAAACAAATAAACAACCTGTTGATAACGGATATTAACTGATAACTGGATATGAGAATAAAATGGTGTACTATAAAAGCCCTTTTACACTAATAGATCAGTTCATACCTACAACTTTTATAATACCCTGATCTATTTAAACTCAAATATATTTTAGATATCATATTTAAACATATTTAATGGGCTAAGTATCGATGTATGACTAGTGCTTTTTCGATACAACATTTAAGATATACTCTCAATATCTTAAATGTTGTATCGAAAAAGCCTTTAACTGCAGGTTTCCCAACTTTTTTTGTGTTTAAATACAGATATTCTGTATCTCGATAAATATTAAACCTCATTTTCCCTCTCTCTTTCGCTTTTCCCTCTTTTTTGTCTCTTAGATTAAGGAATCACCTCATGTAGTCCAAAGTAAATCCAAAGGATATTCACGCAATTGCAATAAACCTGATAAGTATAATGCCGCAATGCTTTCTTTTATGAACTGATCGAATATATTATAACATATATTCCAATTTTGGATATATATTATAAATTCATTCTTTCGATACAATTTTTTTTGAAAAATACTTTAGAATACTATACTATTTTCTAGTATATAATTTATTATATATATCTATCTTTATATATATATATTATATAATTTATAATAGTAACGCTATACTATATAATAAGATCATTACTTTGGGAAATCTTCTTATTCCTCTTAAAGTTGTTCTATTGGTATATGTGTTGGAAGCTCAATCCGTGTTGGAAGCTCAATTTTTGGAAGTAAGAACTGTGATCACTTGGATGATCCAATATAATAAGTAATTAGAGTACTATATCTAAAGTTGATATTATTTTTTAAGCCGTGAATAATAAACTAATGCCATTTCATGTTCATATATTGACTCATGTTCTTACATATTATTTCTAGCTAAGTGTTTTAATCTAATTCTCTATTTATAAATGTAAATTATTTTATTTTATGCATTTCTTACCTAATTGAAGTTCATATAATATCTACACTTACTTCTTGACCTACAAATGTGATCTATATTTGTATATTTAACTCAGAACAATTGACACTTGCGTTGTCAGTTGTTTCATATTACTTATACTTTCGCTGACTAAAAGGTTTATGTATTACGGAAATGAATTACTAAATAATTAGCTTTGTTAAGCGTTCTATTTATTAAATATTGTATATATTTGTGAAATGTTATATGCACAAAAAGTGCTAAATATTGTATTAAGAGTTTGGATTCTATTTAGGTTTATAGGTCATATGTTTACTAAATATAATACTGGTGCTATAAGCTAATATGTTATCTCAGTTTATGGGTTCATAAAAAGATGATATAGTCATTGTTGTTTTTTATAGCTGTATGTATCAATTTGAGGTCTGTTGTTGGATAAAACCAATTCCTTGACGTTTCAATGGAATTTAAAATTCTTAATATAGTTGTTCAGTTCCGTTTTCATCCACAAAATACTTAGTCACAGAGATGATAGAATTTAAGTTATATATCTGTCTATTTAATTTTTTAGATGTATTGAAGCAGTTATTTAATACAGGTTTGGTTTATTTAAAAGGTTCGATAGTAGTTTTTAGTACTTAATACTAGTGAGCCGATTTACACTATCATGAACGTAACATGAACATAAACTTGAAAACCGGTTACTTATAGATGAGAGAGGGAAGAGAGTGTGATGATGATAGTGTATAGGCCCAGTAGTTAGATTTTGATAGAAATAAAGTCAACTCCGGTAAAAATAGTTGAAAAATTTTTGGTACATTTATATATAATTTATTACAACTGTTTATTTTTTTCCACTTACAATTAAGTAAAAAGCGTAATATCAGGTTTTTTATGCACTCACCTAAGCATTTATTTAATACCGGGTAAGGTAACAGCTTGAAGTATTTAATTTTATGTAAAATTCGATTAAACCTCATGAACATCAAACTCTGTATACTGCTTATTTTATATAATAATTGAGTAGTTTGTAACATAGAATAGTCAATAATTTTATGTTGACTCGAGACAGGGTCTTTCGTTATAAAATGACTTAAATGGCCTATTTTTAGTATTAGTATTTGTTTTTTTTATTATATATAATTTTTTTTTATTAAATTTTTTTTTATTATTTAACTTTTTTTTTTCTCAGTCTTATAACGATTTTATTGTGCTAATAAGAAACGATCTTTGTGTGAATATTATTATTATTATTAAAGAGTAGACGTGAAAATTGCCCAACAGCCGGTACTGCGGCCAGAAGGGACCTATTGTACCAGTTTCACTATTGATTAAACAAAGTCCCTTAAAGCTTTGTGAATAAAGTCTGGAACTAAATCTAGGGAAGAGTTCTTAATCTGTTTTGGTGACAGAAATTCTTTATGAAACAGGTTTCTTCAGTGCGTTATTAAAGCTGGGCAGTCACAAAGAATGTGCATAGTCGTTTCCTCATCTTCAAGGCATTATCTGCTTTCCGAGTTAGCAGATCATTGTAGTTTATGAAGGTGATATTTCAGACCATAATGACCTGTAATGAAACCCGTTATTAACCTTAAATTACATTTTGAGAATTTAAGAATGTCTTTGTAGGAGTACAGTGCTTTGCTTTGTCTGAGTCCTGGAAAGTTTACCCAGTACTCCAACCGCATATGATTTTCCATTTCCTTGATAATCTGTTTTGGACTGGCCCAGTTTATTCCACAAAAGGGTTGAGGGCCTATAAAAGCAGTTTTTGATGCAGTTCTGGCTAGCTCATCAGCTTTTTCATTTCCCAAAACTCCTCTGTGGCCCGGAACCCAGTAAAGGACCTGTTTTGATTTGAAAGTCCAAGAAAAAAGAGCTTTAAGAGCAGCCTGGCTGTCAGATTAAATAACAAATTTCGAGCCAGAAGATTTTTTGATTAAATTGGATGTGTGAATAAGAAACTGCTCTAAAAACGAATATAGTAAATGTCTAATATAACGCAAACCAAATTTAACGAATGTTCAACCTAATGAAGATCACATCTTCGTAATGAATATTCCATATAAAGATGGCATAATTCTTTATATAAAAATAAAATATAAAATATAAAAAATATTACGAAGGGTGCACTTGAAAGAGGAAATCTCCAAAAATACCCCACAATAACGCTGTCAATCATTATAGGTTTCTATATATTGTTCTCTGATCTGTACACGTTACTTTTGATACTTATTTCCTTTTAAAAGTAATGATTTCGGTACTCATTAATGCGTTCAAATTAAATTATTTAAATTTACTGTTATAATATTTGTTAACTACTGAATTTATAAACAAATTCACACTGTCCAGTGTTAATGTTTTTATTATTATTAAAATTACTAATACTAACTTTGAACTGATAAAAAAGTATGCGTGATTCAGAAATTGAACTGAAGTTCAAGGTTAATTACTGTTAACCAATGACAAGCAATTAGATATAAAATAATGGGAAAATAAAAAAAAAGTAAATAAATAAAATTTTCTAAAGTAATTTTTTTTCTAAAGTAATTTTTTTTCCAAAGTATTTTTTTTTGTCTAAAGTAATTTCATTTTATTTGGAGTTGTGGAAAAAGAATTGATTCCCAACGTACGTACCTATTACAGATAAAAACGTTTACAGACAAACAGATAACGTTGATGTTATGGAAAAGAGTAACATTGGAATTTTGTGTGGAACAGCAAATATTTACTGTAATTATGTTAAACGCTATGTAAAGTGTTGGGTAACAAACAGCGTAACAGAGCGTTTTACATAATCACAAATGATTTAATTTTGATGTTAGTTGTGTTGTGTAATAGATTTGTATAATTATGAGGGTTTGAAGGTGTAACATTTTTGCACTTCAACGATAAATAGTTGGGTTTTGTTTTGTGTTATAGAATATTTGACAGCAAACTTGAAGTGGTGGTGTCTTTAGTCCACTTAATATGTGACTGCGGCAAAGGTTTTTAAGATTTAAATAGCAATCGAATCTGTTTGAGTTTTTAATGGAGAAGAAATTACGCGAAGCAGGTCACGTCTCTTCAAACCAAAAAATTGAAATTGAAAAAGTCCAAATTCAACAGTTTTGTATTTTTATTTATTTTTTTTTCCAATAATAATTTTATAACTGCTGATTTTGATTTGATTTTATTGCACACTCTCTCATTTGGCTTTGCTTTTAATAAACCCCTAAGAGTTGGGTTTTTCAGTGTAATTGCTTTGCAAGAGCACAAAATAATATAGGAAAGAGTCTGTTATGTATCTGTGAGATACTTTTGCTCACACAATCTATAAAAATGTTTGATAACTGCTGACGCTGTTGCTCCGGCTCTCACCGCAAAAACAATACAAACACAAACGCAAAATAATGAACTCAACAACTCAACAACTCAACAAAATTCCTATCAAAGTAGAAAAAAATGATTTTAATATTACGTAAATTCTTTTCTGTTTCCAAACATTTCAGATTTGAAATTCACAACTGAAGTCGTCGTCGTCGTCGTTTAACAGTCGAACTTTAAAATTGGATGGAGCGGTACGTGTCAACTGACTGCGGCGCATAAACAGCACCACCAGCAATAAATTGTGTATCAACAAAGAAAATTAAATTAATTCAAGTGATTTGATAATGATAATGAAAAAATTTTTTTTGAATTTATTTAAAAGAGAATTAAGTTTTTAATGTAAAAAAAAATAAAATAAAATTTTTTTTTTACAAAATAATTAAATTTAGCACAATTGAAGGAAGCGTGATTAACGCTAATTTTAAATTTCATTTGAAAAGTGTCGCGTGCGAGCCATAAAAATAGCCGAAAGTGAAAAATATGTGAAAAAACGCGCCGTCACAAGAAGCAGCAGAACGAAAAAGAAAATTGCTTTACAAAAAAGAAAATAAATTTATTTCAAAAAAAAATTTATTAACAAAAAAATAAATTTGTGTAAAAAAAATTTAAATTTCTTTAAAAAAAAAATCAAATATATTTAAAAAAGCAACAAATTTAGCTAAAAAAAAAATTTGAAGTGAAAAATCGTGAAAAATTAGCTAAGAAAAATTCACACACAAAAAATAAAAAAATTAATTTGTTTATAATCATGTGTATTTATTGTATATAAAAAAGAAATCAAATATATTAGAAGATTTATTGTTTTATGAAAGAGTGCGAAAAATAAATAAATTTTAAAAACGTGTAAGGATATATAATGTTAAAAAGTGCTACCGAACGATTTCAAATCAAAAAGAAAAGAAAACGCAACCAACAGAAAAATAAAATATTAATTAATAAAACTTATTTAAATAAAAAAACACCAAACACAACAGCAATAACAGCAACAAAAGTTTCAGCATTGTTAACCTCAGCAACAGCAACAACGGCAACATTAACAATAGGAAAAAATCAACAACAGAGGCAGCAACAAACAAAGCAAAACGTTGCTACCGTGCAAATTGCCGCAAATCTTGAGGAAAAACAAATTCTTAATAAATTTCAATATAAAAATTATTTCTCACTGAGTTCGTTGCTGCCTACGACAATTTTGGGTGAGGACTGTGATTGCATCACAGACGATTGTTGCGTTTGTGACTGCGATTTGAAGTGTGAGTGTCGTTTTGATTGTGAGTGTGACGACTTACCCAAAGCTAAAAAAACCGAAAAGAACAATAACTGCAACAGCAACAGCAACAGCAACAACAAAAACAATAGCAGCGGCGGCAGCAATTGCTGTTTACGTGACCAACAGCACGTTACTAATTCGATTGCTGCTGCAGCTAAAAGTATAATGCCACTATCACAGGGCTTTAACGCCAAGGGTGTGCTAGCCACCAAACGTGCACACAAGACAACCAAAGTCTATAATAATCGTGATGAAGCGAAACGTAAACCCAGCGAGAATTTATGGTACGACAATCACAGTAGAAGCAGCAACAACAACAACAACAACAGTAGCAACAGCAACAATAATTTATATGCATATGTCATACCACAAAAGCGTATGATAAATCAGTTGCAGCAACAATTATACAATAATGGCAACAATTTGAAAAGTCAAAGCAATGCAGAGTTTTCCTTTCTAATAGCTGAGTCCTTAGCAAGTTTTGGACAATTACAGGAAGCTTTTGATATATATGCCTGCATAGCTAGAGAGCAGTGTGTGCCCTTGCAGCGATTGAATAAGTTGGCAAATTGTCTTATAGTGTATATGCGTAGGTTAAGTTATAAGCAAAATGAAAATATAGCACTAACAGTGAATAGTAAATTTCAAACCAACAATTTAAGAAATGAAAATGATTTTGATTATGCTCTAATAACAAATTCAAAGTTAAAATATAACAGACAACAACAACAACAACGTACTTGGTCACATTCTTACGTCAATAATAGTAGTAGTACCGATTCCACAAACCCCACGGGACATATGCTAGGTATGAATTTAAGTTTACATGCACCTACACGAGAACTACGCGTACCAAGTCCTGAAATGTCCGATGATTATGATCCACTCTTATGCCCACTATGTCGTGACATCTTACGCTGTCCAGTTACCACGAATTGCGGGCACACATTTTGTCGTCAGTGTTGTGAAACGATTACCATGTGTAATATATGCCAAATTAAATTTCCACGCACTAGTCTTGATGACTTTGTTCCAGATTCAAATGTTGTCAGACATTATAATAATGAACAATTGTTCAATATTAATTCCCCGCGCACATATTCAAGACCTACTGCAACAACAAGCACGACCAATAGTAGTAATATCACAACATTTTACAACACTAATTCTAATACGAATGTGTTAGGCAGTGTTGTAAGTGACAATAGCAACAATGCACTGTGTAGTGTTAGCACACGCAACGCGCTTAATTATTCTACAAGTGGAGCAACAACAACAGCAACAACAGCCATAACAACAATGCCACAAACAACAACAAGACTGTGTCTGAGTACTACAACGCCTATAACAGTAACAACAACAACTGTTGCTTCAACCACAGCAACAGCAACAACAACAATGGCATCGACCTCAGCTGCGTCAGCAACGACTACAATTGGCGGCAATAATAAGCACAGCGGTATAAGCAGCAGCACAGCGGCTGTTGATAGCTTGAAATTTATGCCGGACGTGCAAGTGCAACGTCTAGTCGAAAAGTGGTGGGGTGCCGATGTGCAAGCAAAAAAAATCAATGAAACAGCGGCGAGCTATATGCATTCCAATCGGCTCGATGAGGCGCTGAAGAACTGTAATGCGAGCTTAGAAAAATGTAAGTCATTTTATTATTTAATATATATAAAATAATTAATATGTTATAAAGTAAACTAAATTTTATGAAAGTATAAAACGAAAATATTAAATAATTATTAGTATAATAATATATTATTATATTTTATGCTTGTTCTTATAAAAATTTATAGTCTTTATAAGTTAAAAACATGCCATAAAACTTTACATAGGGACTTTCAAACAATTTTGTACTGTACACCAAATCCTCCTCTTCCTCCCACTAGTCGGAAAATGTAATAAAATTGTATCTCTGACGCACACGTACGCTGTTTCGCTTTTTATTGCTGTTGTCATGAAAGACGTTTGTCGTATATACATACGCACACAAACAAGAAGACATACAGACAGACGGACAGACAGTCAGTCAAGCAAATTCAGCAACAAGTAAAATTAACTTAACTTTTGTTAAGTTGTCCTTCATTGAAAAGCTTTTAAGGCAACAAAGTAAAGTGGCAAATTTTTTTTTTTGTTTGTTTGTTTTCCATAACTTTTTTTTCTTCTTTTCTTTTTGTATCTTTATGTTATTTTCTGTATTTTTATTTTTTTTTTCAAGCTCTTTGAACTTCAAAGCGCTTATATACTATGCGTTTGTTGTTGGTTTAACAAATTTTAATGCCAATGAATGCATACGTAGCACACGGGGGGAGAGAGTAGTTCTAAACGTTTTATAAGTTCAAATTATTGCTGTGTAATTGAAAATGACATTCTTTTTATTTATTCAAAGGTTTTCAATGTTTGCTTCAATCATTTGATATACCCGTGTCCTATTCTGTTATGTTCTTTCTGTACTGTTATGTTCTGTTCTGTACAAAGCTCTGCTGTATTTTTGCGCAGCAGAGCAGAAACTCTTAAGGACGCCATTAGCTATAACAAACGTACACACCTGTTTACACAGAAACACACACACACATTTTCATATATATGTATATCAGTCACCTGGTGGTTATGCCTGCTTGAGTGCTGTTATTTGGCAACTCATAACCTGTGCCGCCTAAGCTGAAGGCATTGGAGTCGTTCATTGCAGTAGCAAGCAAATTTCGTATAAAATTCAAATACTTACAGTCCCCAAATGGGTCAAGGACTTCAGTGTTGTTTGGTGGTGTTATTTTATGTTTTGTTGCATGTTGTATGGGTTTTTGTGGCTTTATCGTAAATACTGAAAAAAATAAAATATTTCGAAAATAAGTCTTTTAAATTTATACTTATTGTATGGTCCAATGGTTAGTGTCAAAACATTTTCAAAACCCAAAAAAAAAAAAATAGCACAAAAATATTTAATGCTTGTTTTTATAAACAAATATAAATAAAATTTAGTTCCAGTTTCTTTCTAAGTTTATTTATTACTTTAAATAAAGTTTTTTTTATAGTATCATTTTTAAAAACTTGTAAAAACTATTAAAATCAAAACAGATTTTTTCCGAACAAAATTATGTGTTGGATATAAATCGGGTAGTAATAAGGCCTATTTATTTTATGTGGTTACCTACGTCAACATCACGGTATTCTCAACACACGTATCAAGATAGTTAAATGTTTGAATATAATTTCCCCGTTTTAACGGAGTGAGGTTTTTTAAAACTTTAGATGGACTTAGGTTCCTGTTGAATTAAAGCAACTTAATTCAACAGGATTAAGGCTTTTCACCCATATTGAGTGAAAGCATATTGCCAATTCTCTTTTTGCGTTACTTGTAGTATTAACCATTGCTACCACGAATTTTTTCCTATGGCGCTAACCCAGTGTTTAGCATAACTGAAGTTGTGAGCAATTGGATCTCGCATTACCGGATTTCATCTGTGGTAGGATGTGGTTAGCCTATTGCGCTAAAATAATAAAAATATTCTGTGCTTGATCGGAACCTCAAACTGTTGTAGAAGTGCCACTGTTAACATTATATTGAGAAATCGTATCAAGTCCGATCGCCCCATTTCTCTTATTTAATCCAATGGACTCGATTAATATCGCAAATACCTTTTCATAATTTAAGTTGAATTGCTTAAATCGTTTTCTTCCCTTTGTTTGTCTGTTTATGCCTCTGTCTTCTTATCTGTCACTTTGTATTCTGTCTTTTAGTTTAAATGTTGATGATATTCTAACAAAAGTTTGTTTCGGAACTTTTTCTATATATGGGTAGGTAAAGTATATTACGTGTGAATGTAAATGCTATTATGCAGACCTCATATAATTCTTTAAATTCTGATTGATTGAAATTTTAAAAACAAGTAGTATAATATTAAAGTCTAGATAAAATGTGTAGGCATCACTGTTAAATGATAATAATATACAAGTTTAATATATTTCATAACTTTATGATATGTATATAAATATTTTGCCAGTTTATGAATATTTTTCTCTGATTTTAGTTTGTGATTATCTGTACAAAAATTTTCCATTTGATTTGCCCTTTCTAATTGATTAGAGACGATAACTAACGTTTTCGCTTGTGCAATATACTATAGTTGTTGTCAACATACTGCTTTAGAGGTTTCAGTAAAAGAGTTGTTATTTAGTTGCATAGTTTCTAGCAATAAATGCACCAATTGTCGTTTAACATTATTACACGACAAATCTGTAAAATCAATTATGCTACAAATTTAATAACATTGTATCTAACTATGATATCATAAATTCCATCAGACTAAGACCATATGTATCTGTAAAAAATTTTAAGATTAATATCATTGGTATATAAATTAATAATGTATTCTTAAGCTGATAAGTCAGCATGAAAAGCAACTATGACATTTCATTAAGAAAAAAAAAATTCTCACACAATAAAAAAACTGTATAAAAAACCATAATTCTTTCAGTGCCAATAACAAAAACATTTCCTACAAGAGCACAACATTAATCATTTAAACTTCGAGATTATTTCTTAATCCCTGTTAAGTCACTAAAAGAAAAATCCGAGCGACAATCTGTCAGCATTATTCTGTTAAAGTCAACAACATAATCATTATGATGATTTGTTTTCATAAATAGTAAAATAGTTTTAATGTAGTTTTAATGCTTCGAGTTCGTCATCATTATTGTAGTTGTGATATTTTACATTATTTTATCAAGTTGAGATATTTTTTATCTTGCATGTGCTGGCTCGTCTGCCCGCTGCCCGCTGCCTTCTCTATTGTCATTTTGACATTTCAGTAACATTGCATAATCACTTAGTGTTTATACGAGTATCTACAAACTGCCAGTAACAAGAAAATAGTTATAAAATATTTATGACACGATTAAAAAAAAAATAAAAAGAATTATCGTGCAGATATTTTAAGTCCCTCTGAACGTTTGTGCACTATTTGAGCTCATATTTTCAACAGTTTTGACATTTGAGTTGATGGAAAATCAAATTGTGACGGAAAGAAAACCGTACGCTTAAGGCTTTCATATCTGATGTCACTGGCAGTGCGTCGTGAAAAGTGCGGTAGTCACAACTTAAATTTTATTTTTATTTTCATTTTTTATCAGCGTTTAATTTATATTCTCATGTTTTTTTTGTTTTCCGCTTTATTTTTGCTTTGATAAGTGCGGTAATTTAAGTATTTTAAACTAATAACAACAGCGGTCAAAATTGTTATAGTTTAAAAAAAAAAATTCATATAATAAAAATTATTACTTAATTATATTTATCAGCGAAACGTGATTGATACTTTCGATAATGTGTTATTGACTTAATAAAAATAGTCACAGTCATAAAAACCAAAATTACTTAAACATTACGCATGCCATTGATAAGATTTCACAGTGCGTAAGTTTTCTAAAAAACTATGAAATACAAATTAAGTTTGAATCTATTTTATTTTTAAGTAATTAAAAATCCCTTAAAATATATTTTCATATATATTACTTATTCCCTTCGCTTTGTCATATCCGTACAAACTATTAGGATAAGAACCCGAAAAGGTCTACTATTCTGTGGTGTTTCTTCGCAATGCAGTTTTATGTCATTCAAAACCATTCTCACTCCATTGTCCTTTGAATGGCATTTCTATAATGTTTATGACCTTCTCGCCATATGGTTTTCGTCTTATATCTTCATGTGGCTCCTGTCGCAATATGACTTGCGTCTCGTGTCATTACATGGCTCATTTCACAATATGTTTTCAGTTTCGTCATATTAAGTGAGGCGCTGCTTCTTTATATCCTTTAAAACTGTGCTCATTCGGGTTGCTTGTAGTGGACTTATATTATTGGCGGCTCATCTCACCATATAATTTCGTCTTGTCTCGCTATGAGGTTCATTTTACAAAAAGACCTTCGTTCTTCTTATTATGTGACCACGTAATCCTAATCGTTTTTTTTGTAACTCGTCAGTGATAGAAGTAACTTTCGTTGCATTTCTTAAATAAACGCAATTTTTAATCAAATTACTTTCGTCATTATTAATAGTGATTGGATACGGGTCTCTTTCAACAATGTAGTTTTCTTTAAAAACAGCGAACAGTAACGGGCATTGCTCCAAAAATGCAGTCAGTTCGGTATATATGTATACCGATTAGATGGGGATTTCTTTGATAAGGTAGCTTTTATTTAAGTAAGTTATCTTCATAGGTGGGTATGTCACACGGACAAAGACTCCTTCTTAAAACTGTAGTCAGTTCCTTAGTTATATATGTCGACCAAATATGAGCTGTAACTTTATTTAATCAAATTATCTTTGTAGTTATGCAGAAAAGATATGGGTTCCTTTTTAAAAGTACATTCAGAAATGAAAAATTCTTGAACATTTACTTTCGTACGGCATATCATTGATTAGACGAGGTCTATGCACTATAGATTCGGGGTCTTTTGACAAGTATCTGTTATGCCACATATGTGTATTACAAAAATTGCAAAATAAGATTAATTTAAATTTAATTTTTATCCGTTCATTAAAAATTTATTGTAATCATAGAAACAATGATATTATAGTTCGTAATAGAAGTATTCTTAAACTCCTTCGTGAATGTCACAGCGATTCAACTTTTGAATTACTTATATACACTCACTATTTCTTAAATAAGGTGAATATTTATTCATCATTATGAGACACAACAGCCTCATTAATAAGTATTTAACATTGTTTGATACTATTTAATGATTCTTCTGAGAGAGCATTCTTCCATATACTTTACATGCATTTCAGAAATGTTAAGCATTACCTTAACAATTCAAGAGTAAAGACGTCCGGAGTTAAGTTTTTTACTTTTATATTCCTAGCAGAAAACTACTGCAAACAGCAACCGCAAAAGCATCCACAATTCTACACAGTTCAATCAACTAATTTTTGTGGCTACCGTTGTGGCTGCCTTAAAATTGTTTTCTTTTTTCCATACAAAACACATTCTGTTACTGAAAATTGTTGTCCACCGAGTGGGTCATCAGTAAGCTCGTATGCTTTAAAACTTCTCTGTAATATCACAGTAGGCGTACTTTCTATAGTACTTCTTGAAATCGAAGTATGCCAATTGGCATCTATGAGTTGAGCTACCATTGACAACTATTTGTCTATTTGCAGTAGAAATTCAATACTTTTAATCACTTGTAACATTTTAATGTAAACCGCTTAAGTAAGTTTCACCTTTAACCTCCGTACTTTGTTATCATTTTAAATCAAATTAAAAAATATTTAAATTATAATGACAACAAAATCGTTTTCATTATGAAATACTCGTACTCTGCGACGTTATGTGAACTATGTAACAATTTCACTTAAAAATAAAATGCAAATGCCTGCTGTCAAAGCATCGTAATTTGTTGTTACGTTGAGAAATAAATACAAAAAAAAAAGAAAAAATTAAAATTAAATTAAATAAATTAAAAGAAGCAAAAAATATTAGCAAAGTACGAAATAGCGTACACTTAATGGGCGGCGTGCAAATATAAACGCCCGCGCTTCGTCAGGTCCAATATTTGCCAAGTCAAGTTGTGTACAAAAATAGAGCAGCTTACGACTTAATGCAATTTAAATCCATCAACAACAGCAGCAGCAACAACGACGACGCCATCAACAACAGCGCACAATAGCAACAAACATAACATTTTGCAAAATACGTAAAAGCATACGTTTCTGTCTATATTTGGAACAATAACAGAGCAGAAGTAGTAAAATAAATATAAAATATATATAAAAAAAAAAAGAAATTAAAATTAAATTGTAAATAAGAAAATGTATAAGCTTTGCCTTGTACTAACTGTCAGAGCAAAGCAGCAGCGCAATTATGTATCTTACGATTACACGTTGAGGTAAGATACTTTGACAAAGCAAGCACCAACCAATCGAATGAATATCGAATTCATGCCGTAACACTTACGACGTTACTAGAAAATGACTCATTGATTGATTAGATTCATCGAAGCTATTTCCAAGTGCCCTAAGCAATAAAATTGTAAAAGGCTTATCTGTTACGAAAAGCGCACTTGCAAGGATTAAATCTCAGCAATAGGTAGGAATTAGTTTCAAAGTCTCAATGAGCAAAATGACAAGTTGGCAAAGGAATAGAAATAATAAAAATAAATCCTTTAAGTTGTCACTATCAATTTGCTCTATACTTTATTGGCTATAAGAAGTTATTATCCTTTAAGGTGTTTTAACAATTTGATGCTTTACACAGCTTCAAATTCTTTGAAATAATGTGGAATTTTGAAACTTTTTTTAACTTACAATTGTCTTAAATTTTTTTAAATTAATTTTTAATTTAAGGTATTTAGATTCTCATCAAACAATATCTTTACTCCTTTATGTGTATAAAAGCAAAGATTTGAGCCGCTTTATATTAATTCTTACAGTTTTTTATTTATCATCTACTATTTTGAACGCAAATATTTTGAAATAACAACCGATTTTATATCTTTTAATAACACTTTTTTATATTATTCTTCTATTATCGTCTTCTCCCAGTGCAGCATAGGGCTTTCATCATTCTTTTGTATCGAACTCTATTGCATGCTTCTCGGTTGATTTCATTTCAAGAATAATTTACTGCTTGCAATTCTGCATCGACAGTCCTTCGCGATGTTCTAGCAGGTGCCCCAACACGATGGTCACTTCTCTGGGAATTCCATTTGAATGATTAAGCAAAATGTACGAGCAATGTTGTTAGGAGGTCTGCGAAGAATATGACCAATGCAAGGCCATTTGTGCATGCATACTTCTTCAGAGGTTGAAATTTGGTAGGTGACAACACAAAAATCAGCATTGTTGATAATATTAGGCCAACAGATCTTGAGAATCTGACGTAAGCATTTTTGGAAAAAGTTTTTAAACATGTGTCGATGACGATAGCGCGTTTCCACGTCATACATTCTTAAAAGAGCACTATTTTGATGTTAGAATTAGAGATGCGTAGTTCAGTTTTTTGCAGATTTTTGTCGAGATTTTTCGATAGGGCGCAGCATGCCAGAAGAAGACTTAGCTTTGTTTATATGTGCTGAGATGTCCTCATCAGATTTTATGTTAGTTACACATAATTTTTATGTGAGATCACAGCTCTTAAGCATAATTTTTATAAGCTCTGTAAATTCAAAATTTTTTTAATTAAAATTAATGTTGAAAGATCTAAGATTGCTTGATACGTATTGTTATGAAACAGTACCTTTATTCCTTTATGTAGTTGGATGTAAAAGGATAAATCCCTTTGGTTAGTGCTACAAAACTAGGTTTCTTATTTTTCTAGAACTATTTGGAATGCAATATTTGAAAATTACAAACGATTTGACATCTGCTGATAAAACTTTTAGTTTTGTGGTAAATAATATCTTATAAATAAAATATGTTAATTTATAGTACTTTAACATAATTTTTATAAGCTCTGTGAGAAGAAAGTTTTTCCAAATTTTTCACAAAGTACTTTTTTTCGTAGCTATGGCTATAAACTTTAAAGTGTATATACTTTATGTATTTATAATGTATTTTATTATTTTTTTAAATTTTTAACAAATTATGAACTTATTGCACTTTTTATTTTGAAGCTGGTGTATTAAAACTAATTTGAGAAAATAAAAATGTCAAGAATATTCCTTTGATGGTAGTAAATTAATATGTTAAATCTTCCAGAGCGTATATTAAAATTGGTATTTATTTTTATAGCTGAAATAAAAAACTATAAAATGAAAGTAATAAAATAAAGCCATAAAAATATCGCAATATATTTTCTATGTTTGGCCACAACTGAATAATACATATACAGGCAGGGAATTTCATTGCAGTTGCTTATCTTTTCCTTACTGCCATCTCTCACATGCAAAACCGAAACACAAATTCTGTGCTGGTTCATCCTCACTCCAATAGATACAATTTGAGTTGAGCTATAAACATTGTTTAACCATGAAAGTACAAAATTGCTTCACTTTGACTATTTTTGCACTAAAAAATGACTTTTGCTTCATTTGCTTTCTGGCCAGTCAATGCAATCTGCATAAATTTATATAAAAGTCCGAGTAAAAGGACATGAGAGAAATTGCTATTTATTTATAGTAGCAAGCAAAATAGAAAAACCAACAACCAGCGAAGGATAATTTATACTTTGTACAAAGAAAAAAGAAAAAATAAATAAACAACTAAGGCTAACAAAATAACAAAGCAAGTAACAATTTTCTCTGAAAATTGCTGGCAAACAATTCATTTCATAAATTTGGTAAATTTGTTCTAAACTTAATTGAAAATAGAATAAATAAAAAAATAAAATAAAATAAAATAAATAAAAAAATATCTGCAATGGAATGACATAAAATGCTCTGGGGTGCATTGCTCCTATACTACAATGTTACGAGCCTGAAACACAATAAAATTCTATTGTACTATGAATATTTTTCCTTTCTGAGAAGAAAGTTAATAGTTTTAAAGGAAAATTTAGTGCTGCACTTGTTGCTAAATGAAAAGTTGGCAATTTTCAACATTTTAAACTCAATGTTTATTTCACAAAGTTTAATTATATCCCTTACCCTACTGAATGGAGTCGAATTTTAAACTTAAATTATTTCATTCTTGTTTAAAGAAAGTTTTAACGTTGATTTAACAACTCTTAAAAAACTTTTTAACATTGGAATTATTCTGAACTCCTAAAGTTGCTTATCGTACTATTAACTTTAAGTCCATTTGAGAATAAATATAAAAAATATTCTTCTTCTGCTTCTTAGAGGAAGTGTCAGCGGTCACATATATTAACAATAAGCTTATTTTCACATAATTTTCAATTTAAAACTCCAATATTATAACATTTACCTTTTTATATTTATAAGAAAACATTACATATATAAAACATGAGTAAAGAAAAAATCCAATACACACAATTTCAGAGTATATATATTTTTACTTGAATTGCAATTTGTCCCACTGTACAGCCCTATGCTTTATTCAATATTTTTAATGCAAATATGCGTTCTTTGGAACAGACACCAAAGAAAATTATATTTTCAAGCGTAAAATTATAATTATCTTGACTATAGATAATACAGCGTTTCAGTATTTAATATAATTTGAGTCATTAAAGGTCAAACAGATATTATTTATGATGTGTATAACAAATCAATTAGTGCAACATTTTACAACAGAGATATAAATAGTCTTAATGGTAACTATTCGCACATCTATTCTCATCTATTCGCATCTTTTCGCATCTATTCACATATATTCGCATGTATTCACATCTATTCGCATTTATTCGCATCTATTCACATCTATTCGCATTTATTCGCATCTATTCACATCCATTTGCGTTTATTCATATCTATTCACATTTATTCGCATATATTCACAACTGTTGGTGTCTATTCTTATCTATTTGTACCTATTCATACCTATTTTCTTCTATTCGACATAAGTATGTTTCATGTTTCATTTCATGTTTCATATCATGTTTCAATATAGGGCTTCTATACATTCAATGATATAGGTCTCCTTTATCAGTTGATATTGAGTCTACAAGACACTTTTGTGTAACAAACTGTTTATATTATTTAATTAAAAAAGTGAAAAGGTTTCGAAGTAGTTTATTACATTCAAATATTTACAAAAAATTTATTATAAAAACATTTAATTTATTTTATTGACATTATATTTAGTTTTTAACATTGAAGACGCATTCTGTGCTACTAACTTTTGATTTTACTTCCTTTTGTATCGCTATCTGCTATAAAACAGAAGAAGGAATAATAACTATGTATCTGCCGAATTATAAAAATAACATTACTATTACTATTAATTATATCACTTTTATTAAAATAATAATTTTATATTCACTTAAACTTGAATAAATGCTAGCTAACAGCACTAAAAGTATGGAATAAAAGTATTACTTTAAATTTTTAAGTAAATATTCTTATATTATTTATGCTTATTACATAGAAATTTTTCTTAACTTTATTTCGTATTTTTAGTGCCGGTAACTAGCATCCTTTATTATATATTTTGCTTTCTTATTTTTTATTTTTACTTTTGTAGTATTTTTGAGTTTTTGACTAGAAAGTATTATTATTGATTTTCAAAATTGTATCTAATTTCTATTTTATATAACAAATTGTCTAGTCTTATGATATCTATAAGAACTTATTGTACTTGATCACACTGTATTTAAATGGGTTGGTGGTCGAAAAGCACATTCTCGAATTTGTGTAAGTATTATCACCCCTATAAACAGAAAAGAGATATTAAGTGATTAAGTTTTATAGTATATCAATTATATATAATTATGATTTAAACGATCAATGGTCATTAAAAAATATGTTGCATAGTGATCTATATCACAATTTTTGGTATTGCGATTTACAGCTGTATGCCCATTGTTGTCCTATTTGGTTAGTTTGAAATGAATAACTATTATAGTTCTTAGTTCTTATTTTCTAAGGACTTAACACTATATTTGTTTGCATATTTACCTAATAAATATTCAACTACATATGTCTTTAATAATATGAAAAGTCTTTAACTGCAAAGAAGTACTTTCATAGTTGGGTTTTTTAAAATAAAAAAATTTTAAATAAAATAGTTAATGCAAATACATATTAGAATTTTATTTTTTTTATTACAGAAAGTTTCTTTTTGTCCCACTGTTTCCTTGTGGTACGAATATTTTTATGGCAAACATTTCGTTTTTATTGTGTGGCACTATTTGGCCCATATATTCTACTGTTTAACGCTTGTGTGATGTCATTTAATAATTTTTGCTTATGACACGTAATGTGGTAATCGCTTGTGTACTGCAGATCTCGTATATCTTCGGTTGAGTCCATGCATAATCATATTAGTTAGTTGCATGCATCCACAGCCATAAATTTATTTTGGAAAACTTTTTGGCCGTTAAACTGAGACAAATGCTGGTCACGGCTTGTTATGTGCTTAGTCTCCAATGATGGCTATGAAGATAAATTGGGTGCAATATTTGTTACTTAACAAACCAATAAAGTTGCGACTTTGTTGTATAGATAAATGAATTTTATTTCGTTTCAGCAGAATTAAGTCAATAGATCACAGTAATAAATGTCTTCCCATAATAAAATGTTAAGTAATATACTAAACAATTTGTTGTAGATACTATACCGACTAAATAAGTTTCTTTTAATAATAGCAATATATTGTAATTACTTGGTTACTATTGCTTATCTTTGTATAATGAGATAAATTTTTCTTAATATTTCATTAATGTAAATTTTATTAGTTTTGCTTAATACAAAATAATTGTATTTATTAATTATAATAAATGTCTTTGCATAATTAAATATTAAGTAATAAACAAACTCATGAGATTCATTTTAACAATAATAATATTACTTGGTTAATATTGTTTATCTTCGTATAATGAGATAAATTTTTTTTTAAATTTTATAAATGTAAATTTTATGACTTTTGCTTAATACAAATTAATTATTCGAGTTCAATGCACTTATATATGTGCATATTGCATTCGAAAGCGAACATATGTGAGATACTTAATATTAGAGTGCACACATTTATCTTAACATTTTGATTTGATTTATGTAAGTTCGAACACATGTTGAACATAAGATTATATTTTTACATAGCTGCAGTAATGTTGTATTAGATACAAAGAATAGTATAAATTTTTTTTTAAAAATTAATTTGGGATAGTTGCATTGGAAAAAAAATATTGAAATATTTACTTAAAATTGGTCTAAATGATATAACACATATGTAGTATTCTATAAAGTACAATCTAATTATTTCTAATTCAAAATAATTGGTTAACTTTTTCCCTTCTTTGGTTAAGGAGACAGCAATAATAATAGGAAATCAGGTCATCTATAAGACCCAACAATTCTTGGAACAGTAAAACTCGCATTTATGTTTATTAGATATTTAAAGAAAAAGTTTCATAAGCTACTTGCAAATTAGCAGATATAATTATTCGAAATATTATATATAATAATTTTATAATTTTTTTTATAATTTTGAAGTCAAATTGTTTGCATACCCACTGAGATACTATAACATCATTTAGTTAGTTAATATAAATATCAAAATCACCATTTAGAAATATATACATATTGCCTATTTTTAACTGTCAAATTGCTAGGAGGCGCTAACCACTGTAACTATCTCCCTCAAACGTTTGAAGAAACACTCTCGTAAAGAATGAAATGGCATTGTTTGTAGTACTATTCGGAAAAGTAGTTCCTAAGATCTTTGGACCCCTACGAGTTTTTTGTCTACCTTGTGGACTCCAATTTAATCCAATCCATTTCGACATATTTCGGTTGAATTTTTTGCATTTTTTTTAAAGTTTGCCATTGATTCGGTAGATCTCTTCATTAGTTATAGTATTTGACCAACAAACTCTTAAAATTCGTCTCAGGCATTTGTTTATGAAGCTTTGTATTTTCTGTATTATTGTTTCTGTTGTGAGTCATGTTTCAGAACCATTTACTAGCACTGGGTTGACATTTGTTTTGGAATCTCAAAGTTTAGTGTGTGTTGATAACATTGACGGGCACCAAACCTTTCTAAGCTGAGCGTATGCGCTTTTCGCTTTATTTAAGCGGCCAAGTATGTCCTTTTTAGTGCTACACTCCCCGGATGTAGTACTACACAGGTAGTAAAAAGAATTCACGGTTTTAATAATGTGGTCTCCTATTGTAAAATATATTTTACTTGTGACGTTTATTTTAATCCTTTTGATTTCATTTGTCGAAGTCAGATTATTTATTTTTGACTGTACATCGAAATCCTTGACTGATAGTTGGCAGACCTCATGCAAGGTTAAAAGCAATGCATATAGATTAAAAATATATATAGAATAAATAAGTAATATTTATATTATTGTATCCAGATATTATCTTCGGAATTCATATACTCTGATAAGAAAACTCTGTATAAAGTTTTTACGATCTGAAAATGTAATATAAAAATATGTTGAAAACTAAAAGCTTCAAAAATAAATTAAATAAAAATTTTTATATAATGTGCAGATAAGTGAAATAAATTTATAATATTAAAGTACATAATATACTTTTCCTGTTCCAAAAGAATTCAATTTATAAACATTTGTTAATCTCATCCGCAATTCATGGCAATCTCCACAATATCAACAGACGTAATTGCTTGCACAGAACTCGTATTTCATTTCGATTAATTTTAAATGAAATGATGATTGAGATGCTGGCTTACATAATGAGCACACATTTTCCAACATTTTACCACACATACACACACACATACACACACAGATAGACAGTGCAATCGCATAGACTGACAAAAGTCTAGATACATTTGAGAGATAAACAATGCGGCAGAAGTGAACATCTGTGCGCTTCGGTATACTTTCGCTTTTAAACGAAATATTTTTAAAATGTTCTCAAATAAAATTTTTAAGTGTAGAAGTGTAGAACATTAAAAATTATTTTAATTTGCAATAAAAATCGTTTTTTTTGATAATAAAATGAATTTCATTCAATTATGTAACTTAGAATGTTTCGAATAAATTTTTATATAAGAATTTCTCTTCTCTTCTCTGTAGAAGAAACTTTGTACTGAAAACATAAAATTTTATTTTTGTATAGTTTTTAATATTTTTTTTTTGTAATTTTCAAAATTAGCTATTTTATCTCCCTTTTGTTATTAAACAAAAACATTTATTTGGGGATTTTTATTTTATTTTAATTATTGTGGTTTTTGTTCCGTTTACCACACCGAGTTACTGATAAGCCTGAGGGTAAACAAAATAGCAATTTCTTTTTCTAATGGTGAATTGCCTTTTCTATTTATAATTTTTTGTTATATTTTGAAGATAATTTGAAAAAAATGAAAGCAAAAAAAAAAAAAACAAAAACAAATAATAGCACAAAATCTAGCACGTACTGTGCTTGACATTATACTCAGACCTCACATTATACATTATATTATATTATGTAGTATTACTTTTCACTACCATATGGAGTGGGGGACTGGCCGTTCTTTGTGTGTACGAGTACGACTACGACTACGAGTATGACTACGACTACGAGTACGAGTATCTCGACTTTCTTCAATCGAGGGAAATGTTCGAAATTGCTCATGACTTATTTTTAATTTAAAAACAAATTTCGCCTTGTGACTGCTTTTATTTCGTCTAACCTATTTTTTATTCTCTGCTGTTAATTTTTTAACAAATGTCGAGCACTGACTGTTCTGTATTTTCTTTCATTTATTTTTGATTTCTTCATTTAGCACAATATGAGTGGGTTTATTGCGTTCTTAATTTATTTTGACTGGAGAGGGTTCAATGAACGATTCGTAGATTCGTAAATGTTTTGTTTTGATAATCTGTAAGTTAGCACATAAAGTCAATATGTGCGAATTATGATATGAGCGAGAGTATTTACGAAAATTTCTTTTAAATTTTTTGCACCTCTAATGAGGTAAATCAATAATATAATATATAAACTTTTGTGTTTTCCAAATATAAACAAATCATTTATAAGTTATTAGGTCAATATTTTAAATAGATACATAACTATTTTGAAACTTAAGAATTACGAAGAATATATAAGTTCTATAAAGATTATAAATAAAACTAATATTCCGGAGAATTTTGTTAGATTTTTGAATCAAAAACAATTATATTAGTTATAAACAGAGTTGTTATGCGAGTAACTTATTGCCAATGCAGTGACGTGGTGACAAGTTCCCAACCCTCTTAAAACTTATTGCCAAAGACAAAAGAACTAGTTACTAGTTATTTTATATATGGTAATTATTTACGGGTTACGGGAAAATATAATTTCTATAAAGATTATGAATGAAACTAATATGAAGACTATTTTTAAATTTCTTAACTAAAAATAGTTATAAACAGAGTTGTTATACGAGTCTTTGCTTCTCCACTGATGGGCGATTTTTTTAGAGAAAATAATAAAATAAAATAAATAAATAAAAATTAGTGTTTTAAAGTGCTCAAATATATTAGAATTCGAAAATTTTTACTGCACACTTCCAATTTTCAGACATGTTTGAACTACTCGAACAGCTACTCATTCCATTATACTCTTTCTTCAAAAAGTTTAAGATGGGTATGTGTATTTATTCTGACAAAACTTTTGTTAAGCACTGAAGAAAACGTAGTAGATCTCATAAGTTGCATATATTCCCGATCAGCTCGATCAAGCCTATAAAGTCATTTAAGTCTATCTAACCATGTGTGTATTTTAGTACATAGGAGTGCTTATAGCTGTCATGCAGTTTATGAAGGTCTAAAATATCAACTACATAAACGTCGATTATCTGCTAATTCGCTATGCTTTGAAGATTAGGAAACTACTATGCATATGACAGACCAACTTTAACAACGCAAAGAAGAAACTTATTTCAGGAATTTAGGAATTTATCACCAGATCAGATTAAGAGCTGTTGCCTAGATTTAGTTCTGTACTTTGATTACCAAGTTTTAAAGGGCTTTGTTTAGTCAATAGTGAAATTGCTACAATAGGACTCTTCTGGCAGCAGTACCAGTTGTTGGGCGATTTCACGTCTAAAATCTTAATAATAAATAATAAGCTGTCATATAAGTTAAACAATTGTATTAGCTTTCGTGGCTTTTAATAAATATATTCAATAGAAATTCTATACAGATTGTACTTACATTTATTTGAGAGAATACAGCAAAAACTTTGGCTGAAAATGACGGTAAATCCAAGAAATGATGTTAAATACTTTGGCTGAAGATGACGGTAAATCCAAGAAATGAGATAAAATCAGCCAACTAGTCTCTTATTATAAGCAACAGATTAAAAAATTTTTTATTTTTTTTTAAAATTATTTAAATTTTTATTTAAATCAAGTAAATCAAGTATTTAACTTGTATATTTTTGTACGTATTTATTAAGGTTAAAATTAGTTTTCTGTGTGACTTTGTTAACTATTTTAATGAAAGATATCCTTCTGTACTATATTATATTTATTTTTACTTTTATACCACAAACTACCTTCCTTTAAATATTAAATTTGTGATTTTAATTTAATAATTTTTGAATTTTGTGATTTATATTGACTTCAGATTTTTCACAAATTATCTAAAATAAGTATTTCAAATATTTTATACTTCATATAAAATATTTCAAGAAAATATTATGCTTAAATAATTTTGATTTTCATAATTATAATAATAGTAATAATAAAGTATTTTATAAATTTTCCAAATTTTTCTTGGCATGAAAATATTTATTTTACCTTGTGTGTGGTTTTAGTGCTAAATGCCAATATTTTTTTTTTTGTAGTAAAATCTGAAACTAAATTCTTCAATTTTCATTTCGGCAATTTTATCTACTCAATTTCATGCTTAACAAATTATTTGCGAGTATCTGCCACTAAGCGAATCTAACAAAACATGCCAAAGGCCGACATTGTACGAATTCCAATTAAATATTTTTGCAATAAGCTCTTCTCTCTGCTTTTACGAGTATCTTTTACTTTTTATTAGTTTTTGTTTTTAGTGTTGTTTTTGCTTTTGTTTTTGTTACTTGCAAATAAGCATTTCATCCCGTTGTACTTGCGACATAAACGAGCGTAAGTTATTTTCAATAAAAGATCAAGAATTTCATAGCAGAAATGCTCAACTTTTATGTTCAGATATGCTGTTCCGATATGTGTTCATGGCAACGCCTAGCAAAACGCAGAAACCAGAAAGCAGAAACCAGAACATGTGCAGATACTCTTGATTGCAGTGCATTGAAGCTAACATGGGAATGCGTACTATCTCATAAAAGCAAATAATTGAATGCGAACAATTTACATGGTTGGTCACCAGCGTTCTATGAAACTTCAATAAAAGTTTTTCTAGTTGGACATTAAATTTGATAGTAAAATGATATCTTAAAAGTTTTATTGCCATAAGCAACGACTACATAACAATATTAAAATATTTTCTTCTTTGGAGTTTTTATTTTTTTTTTGTAATTGCAGAACAAGTTTTCATTGCCACTAAATTTATTTTTAATTGTTAAAATACATTAACATTATTAAATTTATTTCTTTGTGTTTTTTTTAAGGCAAAGATATAATCTCTAGAATGATTCTCTAACCTAAACTAGAGCCTAACATAGGCTCATAATTTCATGTCACGTCTTTTCAGTGGTTATCGATTAATCTATTAATCTTATCTACAGCACATCCTATGATTTCCTGGAGCAACATTTAAGCAATATTCACTAAATTTTCTAATCCTATCTAGAACACACTCTAACTTCCTGTCACGAGCTTTTAACATTCTCAATGTAACTTGTCTTTCTTCTATCTTTACAATCTATCACTTCGTCTGTTATGATTAAGGTAAAATTTATGCTTCTACTCTCAATGGTTGAGGTGGAGCTTTAGGTATGCACATAATTTGATGAAACCAGTTTCACTTACGGAATAAGAGTGAAGAATATTCACTCAAATATGGTATTTGTTATAATCATTGGTTGACAATTTTTAATTCTTTGGAACCCGTTTGGTATAGCAATCCAGCTATCACACTAATATACCAGCATAGACTTCACATTATAAATGATTAGTAAAATTTTGTTATTATCTAGACTTTTACATCCATCATATTAATTTTAAAAGAAATAATAAGAAATAATTATTGGTATTTATTTACAAATCCTTAACATCATTTATTAAAATAAGTAAATCATGTCTTGAAAATATCACACTGCATATAATTAGAATTTATATCAGGTTGTAGGTAAACTCATTCATTTTACTCATACAAGCGGTCAGTGTTCAACTTAAAATAAATAAACCTAAGAAATAAAACTTAAGAAAAATTACATAGTATAAACAATTATCTTAATATATTGTTTGTGCTACGAGTTGTATGACAAGTTGGTATTATCTTTTTACCAAATATCGTTCCTATCTAATTTATGTCATTAAAGTATTTTTGTGTCTGTGACATTGTCGCTTGACTGTAACTGCTATGCTATTACCATTTTCAAAAAAAATACGGACCATAAACCACAACAAACTGTTAATTTTTATAGATGTGAACGTGTTCCATGAAAAGTATCTGGGTTTTTCTTTACTTAAAATATGGTACATAAAATGGGTTTCATTCCATGAAGATGATGTTGCCATGAAAAAATTGATTGAGTTTTGAGTTGCACTTAAGTTCAGCCCGCAAAATTGCTAAGCTAAAATTGGTCATTTAATACAAGTTGTTGACTCAACTGAATTTAATGTGCTTTAAATAGATTCAAGGGCTATATAGATGCTTTATGTTGGTAATAAATTTTAATGATTTATATATGTACCACAGTTTGTGCAGCTTTTGTGATAAGTTGTCAAATAACATTGCACACAATTGTCAATTTTGATAAGAGTTCGAAAAAAACAACGTCGTTATGATGTGTAAGAAGTTTATCGTAATGATTTGATCATACTGTGTACACATGACCAATATTACATCTTATATTCTTAAATTCAATAGCTGTATACACAGCTTACTTCTAGTAAAAAGTTTCTTGATAAGCTGAATATATACTTTGACATTCTCATTTAAAATCTTAAACATGATTAAACATGAAAACCACTGCTGGTAAGAAGGAAGCAATTTAGTGAGCTATTCCAACCCACAATGAAACAGTCGAACAAATTTCCTTTGCTGTACCAGAATTTCAATTCGATAGTCACTCGTTTTGCACGTTCAGGATATAATTTCTCCTTTGTAAGCAGTGAATGGAAATTGCCATGGTGTTTTTTTATTTTTCACTCCAAGTTGCATGTTTTAAGGATTTTTTTTCTAGGAATTTTAATGAGTACCTAAAATGCGGTCTAAAAGCATTTGTCCCAGAGGCAGTTTACTGTTTTAGCTTCTTTGTTGGAATAATTTTTTTTCTTCCTCTTTTTGTTATAAATTATTAAAACCATTTTATGTACGGTTTGTGTTTGAATATTTAATTTTTGTCAGCTTGTGTATGGATTCTTGTATTTGTGGTTGAATGGCTGCTGGTATCCTTCCATTTCATTAGGAATTCCACTGAGCAAAGCCAACAATGCTTAACTGCTTGAAGTATTTATGGTAATTCTGTGTTTGATGACGCTTATGAGAGCGTTTTTCAACACATTTGCAAAAAGAAAGAAATATGTATATTATAGATGTGTATGTATTGCGGCTGCCAAACGGTGAATGGAGAGGTTGTTAATAATAAAAATGGCCTTAAAGCAATTTGTTGGGATCTTCAAGTTGCTAAAGAAAAATACTCATACTTTTAAAGTTCATTGCACTGTTTTTTACGTGTTAATAGCTTAGAATGTCTTTTTTTTTGAATGTTCGTGTTATTATATATAACACGATAGGTTATGTGTTCTTATATTATTATGTAGTATAATTTGTAAACAAAAAATTTTATTGTATTTATACACGTAAATGTTTAAACATATATTAAAAATTTTATATAACGAACATGTTAATTATCTTATTGAAGCATTCCATATATACTTTAAATCTGCTCTAAAATTGCAATATCTTAACTTCATTAAATATTTTAATGAATATTTATTGCATATTGCTGCTATTTATAGCTATAGAAAAAACAGTTCCGAATATTTGAATATTGATTATATCACACTACTACGAAGTTTTACGCCCCCACAAAAAAAAATTGGCGTTTTTTAAAATATTTAAAAGTTATGACTTAATAAAGTCGTAGCCAGCTGTAAAATGCCATAATGTTACGTTCTCAACGTGGTGAATGCTATACTATTTTTCAATTTTTTTCGAAATATCTTATTTTTATTATATATTTTTTTAATTATATAAAAGCGTTTTTAAATGTATACTCTGACTGCACTTCTAAAAAGTGCAGTTTCCATTGCAAAAAGTTTTAGTCTGTGCCCATTTCATAAGTGTTTAAATGCAACAGAAATTGCAGCAATAACGCCAACAGCAAAAGCAACAGCAACATTCAACATTCAACAGTTAACATAAGTGAAAAACAGCAACAACAACAGTGAATGTAATCACAACAGTCTATGCTACTGCCTCTGTAACTGCGCTGTAGCAGCAGCGCAGCGTGTTTGTGTGCCACGAAAAGAGCAGAATTGCAGCAGCTGCAATTGCTTCATTCATTGTGTCCGCATGAAATGATTACACATTGCATTGCTGCATTTTAAGTGTGTGAGTGTGTGTGTGTGTGTAGCTGAAACTGTTGCACATTAAGTTGAGCTTTCCTGGTGTTTTAGTTAAACAGTTGCTGATGAAGTTGATTTCAGTTCGTATTTGTTGTAATTGGTTTTGCTGTTGCAGTAACTGCAGCGCATTTGTCCTCATTTCGATGTGCCAAAATTTCGTAATAAAAACATTTAATACTTGAATTGCGTTGCTCTCAAATGCTGCAACAGCAAACTATTGTTTATTGTTTGTGTTGTTATTAATTTAAATATAATAAATTTTTTAATTTAATTCCAACTTTATTTTGAAAATACTATAAATTGGAAGATACGACAATATAATCTAAGTTGCATTTAAATTTATTACAATTCACAAAAATTCGAAATCCTAAAGATACATTTACATTTTCAAATGAGTTTCTTGGGTTTTATGTTAAGGTATTAAATTTTATATACATACTTTAGTACTTATAAAGTTTACAGAGGACGTAGACTTTATTAGTAACAAAAACATAAAAATAATAAATTCGATTGTTAACATGTTTAAACAGACATAATTTTCTCATTGATGGCACCTTTACAGAATTCATGACTTTTTAACAGACACAAATTACATGTTTTATATTTCTATGTTATTGATAAGTATTATGTTAAAATGATTTATTATGTTAATTATTAAAAGATTGCATATGTAACAAGTTATGTATTAATTTTTTCAGTTAGATTTAGTGTATTATACAAGAAGATATGAAATTTGTGGGATGTGCATCTGGGCTATATTTGAATATATAATAATATAATGTGATTTTATGTTGTATCTATAAATAAAATTATTTCGCTGTAAATGAAGCACAGCAATTAACTTCCACTATATAACATATGCATGGGTTGATCTCGTTAATATGGGGTTATGATTGGAAATATTTTTCAATACCTATGTTTATATAGATTGTTTTATAGAAGAAATTAGAGGAATGGTCAGACCCTTATTCGAAATGATTATGAAATGATGAACTATAGAAGTCTTAAAGCACTTATTCTTTGCTTTCTCTGCTTACAATAGAATAATTTTATTCTCAATATTTAAAATAAGTGGCTTATTGGCTATGGAATTGAAATTCTGTTACAACAAAGAAAATTTGCACGACTGGGACATTTTGAAATGGAAGTAAGTGCTTAACTGCTTCCTTGTTAGCATCATGGAGTTTAACGAAATTATTGTTAAGAATTTAAATGGATTTGCAGTACCTCATATAACTGCATGTCGTCAAGTATATATCAAGCATCAAAAATAATAGCAAAATCGACTATAAAACATATATTTTTCTAAAGAACTTATTTATTACAAATATATTATATTCTAAATCTATTATTCAATAACATTTATCTTACCAATTTTTGGTACAAAAATATTATAATATAATTGAATGTTAAGTGATTAAGTATTCAATTATTAAAAGTAGTAAATCTAACATTGCTACTCTGGCAACAGTCACTTATTATACCTAAGCAATTATTACAACCTTTGGGTTGATTATAATGGTTTGATACTCGTGGAACACTTGTTAAAGTTAGTTCAGTATCACTATATATATAGCGTATTTAAATGAAATTTCAGAGGATTAACAATGGTAAACAAGCATCTAGTGATATAGCCATGATTAAGCTATATCACAGGAGTGTGATACTTAAAAAAATGTTATTTGGTAACGTTTTTCTGCAGTGTAATTTATGTGTTTTTACAGCATATTTTATATTGTTAAAGTGGAGGAGTGTATCTATCCCTTAATTCTACACTGGGTACTTCACTGCAAACACTCTATTCCATTAGTGAGTAAACATAGGTTTACTGTTGTGGCGTTTTGCGTAAAATATTAATCACAAAATGATGCATAATATTAAAATACGGACTTCTAGCACTAAAAAAATGGGCAACGATTTTTATACTAACTTGCTGCAACTCTTTTGAGACTTTCATCATCATTTCATTGCCTATGATTCATTCTTCCTTTTGAAATGTGTCATAAAGAGAGATTTATTGAGTAAATTATATAAAGCATTGATCTACTTTCCATTCTACTTTAATCTTTTATTAATATTTTATTCAAATTCGAAACGATATTACAATCTTACTATCTTATCATTATTAGATCTCTTGATTTATTATCTGTACTAGCAGTCAATTAAAGGCATAACTCCAATTAGAAAATTAATTAATTAATTAATTTGAAATTGCTTGAAAGTAGTTAGGTATTTTCGTTATTATTAAATAAATGAATAAAACACAACGAATTATATGTATATATAATATATCGGCGAACTGTCTGTTTTCGCCAGACAGATATTTTACTATTAAATTAAGTTAACACTACGTAGTTACAATCATAACGTAATTGCTTATTATTTAAAACGTATTTAGTTGAATGCGGTTACCACATAGTTGAGGCAGTTAAATTACTAGTTTAGCGGTGTAAATTCATGCAAAGTGGCCACTTATTTAACTACTGTAGTAAATCAGTTGCAATTGTAATTGAGAGGTATACATACACCTAATTTCATAGATTTCGAAGGCATTACATCAAATCAATTGCAATTTTTCATTTTAATATTAATACTGCAATCATAATTTATTAATATTTGCATTTATATATTAAAACCATTAATAATGTTTAATCAGATGTTTAAAGATTTGACCGATTCCTTTTGATTTTTTCCTTTTGAGAGTTATAGAATATATATTGAATCACACTTCAATAATAAAGTACATTATAGATGTCTTACTTATTCGGGTTGGGAATATCTCAAATATTAGGCTAAGGCTAAGAATTTGCCTTAGATAGCTAGGTTGAACTGAATGGTTTAAGTTGACCCCATACATCTTGTTTTGCTTTGATTTCGCAGTAGTAGATAGATTGATTTCAACCACTATTAAATGTGGCCAAATGCCCCTAAAAAGATTTTGGACCCAAATTTTCTATGGGTTGTTATATTCCCATTCTTCTTAATTGTTCTTGTTAATTTCTCTTATTGTTTCTATATTTGATTAAAATAAACAAAATTAAGAATTTTTAACTGCGTTCCAAAAAGAATTAATTTGTTGTATTACACCATGTCCTTCAGAGATTAGGTTAACCTTTTATTGTGTTAATAATATTAGATTGTTATTTTAATTTCAAGTGACTAAAACAATATGCTTATGTATTAACACAAATCGTATGCATAGTCGTATAAGCAAATGAAATATTTTATTATATAGTTCCGGCCATATTTCTTATCGTTGCACGCAAAGCCCTTCGTGAGTGTTTGAATTAAACTTGATGGAACTCATTGAGTTATGATTTAATGAATTCTTTCGTAATTCATGTAAGCAACAAACGAAATTGAACTTAAAATAATGAAACTAGATACTTACTATTTCTTTAATACTATTGTAGATATATATGTACATATATATAAGCTGGGTCCTCCAATTGTGCAACAGCCTAACTCAGACTGCTGAACTTTCAAAATAGTGCATTTATATTTCATATAGTAGCTGGTTTTATTATTGAGTGGCTTGCAAAGCTGGTTTTTTAGAAACAATTTCATTCGTGATAAAATTAAAATGTAAAATTATGATAACACTATATATTAGCAGTAAACATTAAGAGACTATTGTTATAGCGCTTGAGTACAGCACACGAATATAACAATCGAATATAGCACGAATATGCTATGTATATGTAGCACAGCCTAAAGTAAATAAATCTTAACTCAAATCAAAGTAAATTATAACGTACCTTCTAGCAGTGTTGTGAAATAGTGAAAAGTGATGATCGAAAAAAAGTGGCATTTACATCAGAAATGGTGCAGAAAGTTAAAGCACGAAGTGAACGAGATCTGTGGTGCAGTGGAAGGAGTAAGGTTTCTATCAATGGAAGCTGGATCTATCAAAAGCATAGCAAAGTTCAAGAAACCCGAAACTTCAAAAATTCGTGCCACAGAAAAACAGAAATGGCTGTTAAGCTAAAAATAACCAAAACAACAATGCATCAGATACTTAAAAACCAAGGTAAAGTCAGTCGAGCACACAAGTAAAGCATTTTTTTTCTGGGTAAGGTGGAATATAGCGTCAACTCAACCCTCGCAGGAATGGTGTACCCGACTTCTACTGTGTATTAAAACACCTCCTATTCTTCGTCGAGATTGGTACGCCTTCAGAATGCCTTTCGGGGAGTATTTCTTTTTAGTTGGCTTTCAACTGTATTCTACTTCTGCCCTCACTTCATTTTCGTTTTTTTTATATTTTTTTTATATTTTTATATTTTTGTTTATATGCTGTATTTCGATTATTCTTCTTTTGATTTAAAAGCGATATTCCTGTGATTCGTTTTATTTCTGTCGAAGTTTACTCCAGTTACTACTGTTGTCTTTGTCCTTATCTATTTTATATAAGTAGGGCCTTTAAAATCTATTTCTCTTGTTTTTATTTTGCTTTTGAGTTTTCCTTCATTTGCGATTTTGTTTAAATAATCCACTCCTGCTTTTTCATTTTTCCAATTATATTTGTGACATTGATGTGTCACTTCTAATAATGTTAGTTTTTCATGCCAACTGCACAAGAGTTGGAAAAAGTGTGCTCAGCAATGCTCTCGTCGGTTCCATAATATATACAGCTGGGTTGCTCTGTTTTTCTTATCGAATATTAATACTGCCAGATCCAGTAAAACATTTGCCATTAGTATTTCATAATATTAAACCATTACATTCTAATGACAGCTTTCCAGCTGTCATTATGTCATAACGTACACCAGTTCGTAAATCTTTTTCTTATTATATTTATTTATGTTAATTATTTGTAAGAAATGAAATATTGTGACTACTACTACTACTTTTAAAACTTTGATTGTTAATTAACTTGAAATGAGATATCTAAACTTGAAGTGTTTTTGAGCTACAACAAACACTTTGTCCAACATTTTTTGTTTTGGTTCAATAAGATTTAGTTTAAAGTTAAATAAATATAGTGTTCTGAAAAGTTGCAGTTGAATTGAGCCATATATATAACTATTACTTATTATATATGTTACGTTATGAGTACATAATTTATTTAATGTAAATAGTTTGTAGTAATACTTCATATCAGTTACACAAATGTACAAGTTGTAATTTAATATACCTTATCTTAGTTTTGGTTTTAAGTTGAAATAGCATGAAATTCTTGGAATTATTTTAAATTTAATTAAAAAAATTTTTCTTCACGTAACATAAAAAAATCTTAAAAGTTGCAATGCAAATACATGTTAAATATCAAATATCGCACAGATACATTTGCTAATAAACAAATGTATCGCAAAGGCAATAACTTGTCATTATTGCAAATATTACAGATACAATTCCGCTTAAGTGAACAAATAATAATAGTTCACAAAATTTACATAACAATATGAGTTCTGCACTCTTCCCGACCCAGTCAACCAAGCATTACACAAGATAACCAAAACGCTACCTTGCATTACGAAACGAAACGAAACGCTTCTGAGTTGTGAGCTAGAATTTTAAACCGAAACTGTTATTCCTGAGATTGCAAGTCAAAATTCGTAGTCGAATTTCACTTCACTTGGCGTTGCGTTGACTTGGACGATACGTAACCGAAATGAAATGTGACTTTTGTATAATTTTACATTTATTACGTGCAAAGGATTGCGCAATGTTTTTAATTGCACAGTCTACATTTATATATTTCATAATAATTTAGCATTTTGTTACGTGTAAACCTAGAACACATTTTGCTGGTATTGCGATTGTTACTGCGATTGCGATTGCACTGCAGCTGCAACTGCAACAGCGACTGCAGCCACAGCGCCAAGCTACGTGCACAATTGCATGCAAAATTAATGCCGGCAATAAAATTGCAGAGCCTGGCAATAGGTTTTATCAAGAAATGTTATAGAATATTGGAAACAGCAGTTTAGATACTTTCCGAAGTATCTATGCAACTAGTATATTGAACCTTATGTGCTTAAGTGTAAGTGCGCGGTATTACGTGACAGCCTTTGTTACGTTGCGTCAGATTGTTTTGCTTCGATGTGCTGTGCTGTGCTGTCTGTTTGATCTGAGTCAGCGCTGGCGAACTATTGTTACTCACTAGGCACATAGGTATACAATGTACTTGCAAATACACCTTTTTTGATCATACACATCTACATAATTACTAAAGTATCTATTGGAAACAAAATAAATTGTAGCGTGCCAAGCGTTTGGACACACCTGATTAAAAAGCTTGCCGTTTTATTTTTTTTTCTTTTTGCATTAAAAAACTGCAATTACAATAATTGTTATTTAATAATATTAATGAAAAATATTAAAAACAACAAAGCAAGCCTTAATTTTAATTATTTTTGCTTTAAATGCAAACGTTATGAGTTCAAATTGCACTGGACTTCGCCGGCATTGTTCGCTATAATTCGCTATGAGCAACTGAGGGGCAGTTGTGAAGTAACTGCAGTTGCATTAGCAATTTTCCGTTGCATAAGGGACGTCGTATTAATATTTCGCTTCTCTCATATATTTTTTATTTCACTTTTTATTTTTAATAAATTATATGTGTTATATATATATTTATTTTTGTTATGCTATTTTTAGTTATGCATGCTTATATTAATTGCATTTTAAGTGATTTAAAATGCTTGCATCAGAACAAATGTTTGCTGATATCGAACTCAGTTACAAAGAACTCATATTCCTCATGTGCTCTGGTCTTACAATGGCGTTGAAATTGCATATTAAATTCAGTCAGCGGCTCAGCGACTCAACGTTCTGTACGCCTTCACCATTCTTTATCTATTATTTATTAAAGGCGCGCATTTGTTGTTATTGTTGCCAACTAATAAAGTTAATGCACTTCGGTGCATTCATCGCAACGTTCATCGCTGCGTATGAGTATTGTGTACGCTAAGTACGCTGTATTGGCATTATGCAATTGCACTTTTGTATTTTATATTGGCTTGGAAGTTACGTAATCGGCAACGCTTCTAATTTATTACCGCCGACAAATCAATAAACTTTGAGAATCAAAAAAAAACAGCGGAAAATATATTTATTTGTTTTTTGCATTTAAAAATAGCGCAAGAAATGCTGTAATAGTCGTTAGCGCTATCAGCCTCTCGAAGTTAGCATTAGCATTTAGCATTTAGCATTCATATTATATCATTCACGTTACTTCATGTTACTTCACGTTACTAAATTGCATTTAATTGAGGAAATATTCTAGTTATTATTACATTACTTATTACATTAGCTGTGATGCAATTTAATTTTATTTTATTAATAAGCTTTGTTCTTTATTGTTTGTAATATAATCACATCGATTAACTTAAGATACTTTTGTTGTATTATTAACACGTCTGCCGCCTGTGAGAACAAGGAAAAATTGTGTGAATGTAATTGAGTTTGTAGTTAGGAAAGATACTTTGTAGTGGAGGTGGAGGTGTGTAATGTGAGAGGTTATTTCGAAAGGTTGACATTTGAATTTATATGTTATGCAATTTACAAAAGTGCAACAGCAAACTTATCTACTTATTCTAATTGTTATGGAAATATTATACAAATTACATATATTTAAAATATTAAAACCATTTGATTTTATAGACCCAGAAAGGTTAAAATCTGCTTTAAATAAGCATTATCTAAGCACGGATTACTTTTAAATTACATTTCATTGCGTTAAATAAGTGCAATGAATTACATTGGAGAGTTTTTATTCTGTATATTTTTTTGTCTATATATATTTAATTTTTTAGGAGAACTAGCAAACATTTTTTCCTAATTTTTAAGCCATTAAATTTATTGGTTAAGTACAATTAGCTGGCACTTGAGTAATTGTTTATTTTAATTGTTAATTATGATGTTGAGCATTGCCTTTGCTCAGTTGGCTTTTTATTGATTTGTAGAGCATAAATTTTTAAAATATTATTTTCATTATTTTAATAAAAACTTTTACATCTTTTCTGCTTTAATAAAAATTTATATAAAATAAGAAAAAATTTTAAATAAAAATTATTAAATAATTAAATTTGATATTTTTAAATGCAATTAGCTGGCACTTGGGCAACTGTTTTTTTTTTAATTGTTAGTTATGATGCCGAGTATTCCCTTTGCTCTGTTGGTTTGTTATGGATTTGTAGAGGAAAAATTTAAAAATATTTTTGTTGCTTTAATAAAAAAATTTATATAATTATAATAATTTTATTTTTTACTGGCTAATTGGTCATTAGTTAAATAATAAAATTTTTTAAAAAATTTTTATTTGTTTTTAAAAGATTGATGATAATCTATAGTTATCATCAGGGTACATCTCTGACCAATTAACTCGTAAAAAAATAAAATATATAATAGTTAATAGAAATTTTTTATAAAAAATTATTAAACAATTAAATTTAATCTTTATTAGCTAATTCAATTAAATGTTTCTTTTTGTATTTTCTCTAAAAGCCAATTTCATTTAAAGTATACATTTTCATTAATCTTAATAGATTGCAAAATCTCACTAAATATGTAATAAGCTTAATTAATCTTAATTTTACCAAAGATTATAATTACGAATGACACTTTTAATGCAATAGAAAATTTGTGCCATTTAATTAAGGATGTGAAAATTACTTCATTAAGATTGCTATTTGCTGAAATGTTCCTTTCTCTTTTGGCTAAAAACGCTCAAATAGCAAAAATTAAATAACAAATAAGATAAAAAAAGGCCTGCAAATATTAAACTCAACAAAATTTGCACAATCTTAGGCGATTATTACGAGTACGTCGGTCGAACGGTCGGATTTCGTATTTGATTAAGTAACGCTTGGTGGCACAATCACAAAATTACAACACAAATAAACTGATACACAAAATTATGGCCAAACAGAAACCCAGAGACAGCGAGCGGTACGAATAGGCGGACTAACAGATAGAGCAACAGACAAACAAATAGACAGACAGACAGATAGACAGGCACTCTAACATGAGAAAACGGCGGATCACGATTTAATTTAATATTGAAAGTGTAACAACCACAAAATGTTTGAGAGCTAAAAGCTAAAAATCATTACGGAATAAATGAGTAAAACGTATTAAGATACAATGTAGTATACTCGTATATTAAAGATAATACATAAATGAGGCCAGATATAAAAATAAGGAATGAAAGAGCAAAAACTAAAGTAACACATTTTACTATTTTTACGATTGGTAACAAATAATTTTAAAACTGTTAAAAAATTGGAAACCTCAAAAAAATAGTAACAAATTAAATTGTTTATAATCACAAAAAAAAAATCAAAAAAAAAAGGAAAAAAAAAAATAAACTTAGCTTACCTAAGCTAAGCTAGTAATACATAGCCACAACATAGCCAGCATCAAGCAGTGCTTTCATACGAAGATACTTACAAAAAATTTAGTTTACCTACGCTGTTGCTGTCTGCCCGGCGTAACCTTATGTAACCAACCCACTTACAGTACCCAAAATAATGACGCATGCAAAAATGTTGAACGCATTGCTGATACAGCATAGCTATCAGCAGCAAAGAAAACGACAACATTGTCGTCGCTGCTATCGCTGCCATCGTCAACATTTGACTTTGACATACTTTTACATAAAGACGTTGTGTTAAGGTGTAGAAAAAGAAAAGCACAAAAAAAATGTGAAAAAATGGTAAAATAAAGACGGTACGAGTTGTAAAAACTGCAACATTATAAAGCGGGAAGCTGAGCTTCGAAGAGTAAAATAAAATAAAGTTAACAGCGTAACGCGACTGTAAAGCATTTGTGGTAATATCAACAACAGCAGCGTAAAACACTAACATGGCAAAACTAAGAGTAGCAAAGAGTTGTAAGCACTGTTGATTGATTACGAAAGCTTAAATAACAGCAATAATGTTATAACAGTTAACAGTATGTATAACAGCATGCAAACACCAATAAAATGAATTAACTAAGTGTGCTATGCAAAAATCGTAGTACAATACATTGTGTGTGTGAGTACACATCAACAGTACAAAAGGTTAAACTGTGCTGTGCTCACAATTATTCGTACTCGTGTTTATGTTACTTAACCGGGAGACTGACGTATTGCATTAACTGTTATATGTAAGTTTGTTGGTGGCAAGTTTGTACGTAAGTCGACGTAAAAAGGGCAGCTGCAAAACTAACAGAAAAAGCCGGTTTTATGTTGTGCACATGAGACAGTTGCGCTCGATTATATAAGAATAAACGACACCAAAAACGATTAGGATTTTGATTGCGCTACGTTGAGCAGCGCAGCGCAGCGCTGAGCTGAGTTGAGTTGAGTTGAGAAATAAAACTAAACCAAATGAATTAAAGTGCAAATGTGGCCAAATTAAAGATTCATTTTGTTGCGATAAAACGATAATTGTCGAATAAAAGCAGTTGTCAAATTAAAAACGAGTCACAACAACAAAATGTGGGTGAAATTGGGTGTATTTTTTGGGAAAAAAAAATAAAAAAAATTTAGTTGGTATTACAAAACATTATAGGTAAATATTTTGAAAGTAAATATAAACTATTAGGTTTACTTACTATTGTTATTAATTTAATTGTAGTAACAAAACTAAATCTATACTAATAAAAAAACAAATAGATGATTAAGCTTGTAGAGCAAAAGTATTTAAGTAAAATGATTTTAATTGAAATGTTAATGTAGTACTATTTCTATACATTCAACTAATGGTAGAACACAACTTTCATGGGTGTGTCAAGGTGCCGGGCACAGGGGTCAAGGTGGGCATACACAAAAAGCAGTTCATAATCAATATAGCTCCGCATAATAAGTTCTCTTATGTACTACGAAATTATAGTCATAGAGTCAAGATTATAGTCAAGATTAAGTTCGAAAATTATCTTTAATATTATTAGGAATTAGACTTTTGCAATTCAATCCTTATACTTGTTTGTCTCACTGGATTAACTCAACAAATACCTGCTTCAGTTTATTTGTTAACAACTCCCCACACACGCTCTCATTTACAAAATAACTGAAACTCAAATTTAAAACATAAATTCAAACTCCAAATCTAAAACTTTTGCTGAAAGACAATATCTGACGTTTTTCTTATTCCTGTTAGTTTCGCCGTATTGCTATGATTTAATATTTTCCAAACCAAATTATATTATTATGGTATATTATTTTATATATTATATTACTTTTTATATATTACTATTCATATATTTGTTTTCATACTTTACTTTTCATATATTATATATCATATATATTACTTTTCATATATTACTTCGAGAACACTTTCATTGGGGCACCACGTTCTTAATCCTTGGGTACGCCTATGGAAACTTCATTAACTAAATGCATTATACATACTCGTTCCTCATTAAATATTTAACAACAATGCTTTTAAGTACTTGTAGTTAGATTATTAATACTATTATTTACATATTTAGTGTTAAACAAGAAAAATAAATCAAAAAAAACAAGAAAAACTAACACTAAACAAACTATATCAATAAACAATAGAAATTTTAGTGACTCATATAAACTTAATTGATTTTATAAGCAATAGACAGAAGTGTAACTGAGCTAATATACACAAGTCAAAAAATTATATGAAATATATACTAAATAACTTAATTTGCTTTGCTGTACTATATAGTTCTGAAGTCAACAAAAAAAAAAAAAATAAAAAAAAATTAATAAAAAATCAATATTAACTAAAACTGAGCTCTCCCTTGCAACCGATTAATCGCATTTTACACGTGTGTTCTTTTCGAATTAAATACATTTTCTGGCTTATCTAAAATCAACAATATTATTATTTTTTAGTCTCAGCCACTCGGCTTTATACGAATAATCGATTTTTTATTAACTACATTTTTTGTTGTTACTTTATTGTATATTCGTACCCAATTCTGCTTTAATTATACTATTATTTGACTTAAATTAAAACCTTTTAAAAACACAAATTAAAATACAAACGCAACAACAACGTTAGCTTAAAAGTAATGACAACAGTTTATTTGCATTAATTTGAGCTCTTAATGTACAGTAGAAGGGGTGGTATTAACTCTATTATCGCCGCTGTTGTGATTTTATTTGCAATATAAAGCCAACAACTGTTAACGGAATTTAGTTTATAACCTTAGCATAACAATTTTAACAGCGAATGTACGAGTAGGGATTAGTTTGTGGGTGTACGGGTGAATAACTTTTTAATGCTCTCATATAAAAGAATGTTTAGACATTATTTGGTAGGAGTACTAAAATTAACGTTTTTTTTTATAGAAAAAGCTTTAATATTAAATTAAAAGAAAATCTGAATATAGTTTTAATTAAAATTTAATCATCCATAATTTGTTATACTCGTGATATGCAATTTGTGATTAAAGCTATGAACTGTTTGATTGCATTGAGTGACTTTTTGTTGACATCAGAAAAAAAATTAATATACTCGTAACTAGTGTTAAATTTGTATGGGCATTAAACTATGAATGAACTATACTATGGGTGTGAACTATGCGGTTAGTCTCTACGGTGCATCTTAATAAAATTGCTATATTTTCCCTGTGTTGCATACAGTTGGATACATAATATTCAAGACTAAGATAGGATGGGATAGGCTCTATACTATTTTTCATTAAAGAAATTGGACTTGAAGAAACATTTTAATCCAACTAAGGAGCACAATAGATGATTTAGGTCGAAGTGCACGATCTCTTCTTTTTAATAATAATAATAAAAAGTGCAAGATTTTATTCGATTAGCGTAAATCTATTTTATAGTTATATGAGTTCGAATATTTACTATTCTTGAAACTATGTCATTTTTTGGATTATTGTGTGTTGAAGTTTGTCCGATTTCTCATCAGACAAACTGATGAGAAATATGTATTATTAATATTATTTTTGACGGATTGGTTTGTTATTAAAGATTGTAAGGACTTCTTTCACTTAACAAAATGATAACTTTTAAATTGATCACGATTTCTTTTAAAACATGTTTTTTTTTCAAATTTTGGGTCAATATTTTAGTTTACTCTTTAAAGAATTAAAAAAAAATTTCTCTCTAAAAATAATTTCGACAAAATATCTAATTTATTATGTTTACGCTAGTAGTTCAAAAGGTTTTATTGGTTTATTTTGTTAAGCAAGTATGCTTAAGTAGATACAGTAAATAGGTTACACAGATAACAAAATAATAGAACATTCAATAGACAATAGACAAAACTATATAGCGGCGCTACCTTTTGCTAAAAATAATGTAGACGTGTGTAAACATGAGTGTACATGTGTGATATTTTGATTAGGGGACTACCATGAACTACTGAATGGTGCACCACCCAATTATTATTTAACCCATTGTGATCATTCGCATACAGTCCTCGTTTCACCAAACAATTCTGACTAATTAATGAGATTAAAGTAAATAACATATTTAGATAAAATAATTCGAATAAATTTCTCTTTTGAAATGTTATTTCACCGCCAAACAAAGTTTACGTACCTCGAAAAGTGATAAAAGCATTTTTCACAACTTTAGTATTATTATGTTTTTGTTGTTGTTGTTGTTGTTTTGTATATCAGAAATAAATTCGTTAAATGTAAAACTAAAAGCTTCCCACATTCCCGTGCTAAGTCTACGTGCTTATGTGAGAATTTATTGTTAAATATGCTAATTATGCGCATACTACATACTATAGTATGTGCCTCGTATGGTGTATGTTGTATGTGGTGTGATATCATATGCGCACATAATGATAACGCATTAGTTTCCGAAAGTGTTGGTTGCCTGCCACAAAGACTGCCTCACATGCAGAGTGTAAGCGTGGAAATGCAGATACTTTTATTATCTACAAAACTATTTTGTTTATAAGTAAATTTATGTAAGTATCTTGCACCAAAAATACGTGTGGATACAGGACTTTATTGATATTTTAATTTTACATGCTTTTATGTGTTGAAAATTCATTTATTATGCATGGGAGTCTGTGTTTGGCATACTCGGTTCCTGGTTGAGGAAAAGTTTCAAATTTATATGGAAAATTCCATTTTCATTTTCAATTTAAAGTAAAAGTCTGTAGGTGGCGATGTTGTTTGTAAAGACGAAATTACTTAGCTTCAGGGTTTCTTCTTATATTTATTACTTGCTTAACATTAAGGTGAGGGTTGTAGTTCTTTCTCCATTGAACTTTTTACATAAGTTGAGAAAATTTATAGCCAAAATTAGTTTGACATTGTGGTATAAAAGTTTTTACCCAAACCATTACATTAAATTTTAAATTCATTGCAAACATTGAAAAAAACATTTTAAATATTTAGTAATGCTGAAAATTTTGAAGTTTATATAATAATTTGTTTTTTATATTTTATACTGCATTTAATAAAGAATAAATAAAAATATAAAAAAACTGCAGTTAATAAAATTCACTTAGTTGTTGATATTTGAATATTCCAAAAATTTAATTTATATGAATTTTCATTAAGTTCGTAACTATATGGCAATCTGAAATGAATTGCTATACAAACCCTTGGGATATGATCCCGACAATCTAGCGAGGTGTGCCCATGTAAACGATTGAATCATATTAGATTGTGTATTATTGTTACATTTTTGCTTATCATTGCTTTATCTTTCTAATTATATATTTATTTTATAACAAAACTTAAAACTTACAGCACTAATTTATTAAATTTTAAAAAACTATTTATGTTTTCCTTACTAATCAATAAACAGGGATGTCTTTCGTGACCCAATATTTCAGCAAATAATCAAGAATGCAAATTTGTTACGATAAATTGGTAATAATTATTTAGCCAATCTAGGTAAAGAGTGTAGTTTTTTATAGGTTTGTTCTATTTTTCTAATATCTTTCTATAGTAGTCTATTTATGTAACTGTGTATATTTGAATTATTACTAAAGATAAAATCTGAGATTTTTTAACGTTTAAAATACTGTTACACCCCGGACTTAAGTTCGTAGTAGTTCCACAGAATACAATAACGTAAGTCCAGATCGGATTTAGATGACTGTAGATACCTAGGTACTTAGATTTAGTTGACTAAGGCTTCAAGGCATTGCTTAACGAACTGCAGAACTATTAATTTTTGTTAAAAATAAATTATATATTTTTTGGTATTGTTTTTTTTTTTTTGTTTTTTTACTTAGTATTTTGCAGACATTACCTATCTATCACATACGATTGACTTCATTATTATAAAGGTGTGATATCTCGTTTATTAAAATTACTACTTTTTATATCGTACTCTATAAAATATACAAATTTAAATTTTTTTAATTTTTAAAATTTTTTTTAATAATTAAAAAATAATATTATTATAATTCATTTTTAGCATCAAATTTTAGCAAAAATAGCACAAACGATTTTATTGAAATAGAAGGAATAGGAATAGGCACATAAGGAATATCTGTGAAAGTTTCTACTTGTAGTGTATGAACTAGAGTAGAGTAGGAGTAGCCCCACAACATCGTCACAAATCACATTTTTTCGGAGACTTATGTTTAAAGCAGTTTAAATGATTATAACAGATAATTTAAGTTTGAAGTCAATTATGATCTAAAGAGAATAATCCCTTTCATACCTACTTAACTCATATCGTAAGACTAATTTTTGTTTATTAAAACCCAAACTTTATTGGTGAGAGTCTTATCATTTAAATGAATAGATTTTTTATACATTTGCAAATAATATTTAATATCAAAAGCATATAATTAAAATATAAGTAATATATACTGATTTGCGAGGCTATTTAAAAACTCAGAAGTGCGATTTGTTAAATGTCCAATTTCCTTCCATCATGTCGTTTTTGTATTTATAGAATAAAATTTATATATATAAAAATAATTCCTATATATATATATTTTTTATATCTATTAAAATGAATGCTTATATATAGCAGGGTAAATGTACTTGTTGAGTTGTGTGTGAGATACTTGTGCACAGTGAATTGCTTCACTCGCCAACATACCTACCAGATACTTTACGTGATGTACACTTTCTGGTTTCTGTCAATAATTTTTTCAGACTGTTTTCATATATTATTTACATATTTTTTTAAGGCAAATTGGGTTGATTACCTTTTTTCCCAGAATGTGCAGTCCGACCTTGAATAAAATAATTTTTTATTAAACAAAACAAAAGTAATAATTTTTTGAAGTGTATTGGTGTGTGCATTTGTTGTCAATTGAGGCGTGTAAACAATTTTTATCACCAAAATATTTTGACATTCATACACATGCATTTCACAGATAATTTTTTTGATTTTATTATATTTTTTATTTTTATTTTTCTTTGATTTTTTTTGTTATTATTTTCTTTTTAGATTATTGTTTTTAGCTTATATGTGTATGAGTATGAAGTTTGTTTTATCAAAATTGAAAGGTTTTTCATAAAATTTTGCAACACTTGAGTACATTTTTGGATCAAATTGAATATATTATTTTTTTTAACTCTAAATATTTGTAAAAGATTATTAATTTTATTAAAAATTAAATATTAAATATGATGTGGAAAACTATATTATAAAAAATTTTTCAATTGCATAAGTTATATTAATATAATAGTTAAATATTCATAAATAATTAAATTATAATATATTCCAATAGATACGGCCGATAGTAGGAAGTTTGCAGTACCCAACAGTTGTTAGCAATATTATATGTTTAAATAAAAATTTTTATTTAAAGTCTTAACCAAAAGAGTGTCTCATTGACGTTTAAAAATAAAAAAAATTTAAAAAGGATTGAAAAAAAATAAAAGAAATTTTGATGGGTTGTATATTTGACTTTCACTTACTTTTTGAACCATAAAATGGATAGCCTTGTATTCAAGATGCAGCATGAGTGACCGAAGTGTAGGGGTTTAGCTCTTATCTATGAATTTGACTTTCACTTACTTTTTAAACCATTAAATGGATAGCCTTGTATTCAAGATGCAGCATGAGTGATCAAAGTGTAGTAGTTTAGCTTGTATCTGATACACTCAAAAAATCATTTAGTAGGTGTAACCAGATTTTAACGAAATCTCAGTTCAAAATATTCTTTCTTGACTCAACATATTGGTTCAATCATATCACAAGTTGGTTTTTATATCTTCTTTACCACATGAGCTAAAATTTTTCAAATAAAATGATCAGGTCAATTTAACTTCTTTGTGGTTCGAATAAATTTTTCTGAGTGTAGAAACTCTATTTAGTACATTAGTGATACATAGGAAAGGAATGTGATTATGAGTCTCTAGAAACGGAAAAACAAAAGGAAATACATTACCGTGAACATCTCACGTTGTCCAGTGAGTACTGCATGTAGTGCTTCTATCTTTCGTTCTGTCAGTACCAGGCATATTTTCTTTTCTAACACATTTTTTCTTACATACACATTTTTTTTAAATGATATAGAGATATATTTATACTGATATATCGGAAATCGAAATAACTTTTACTGTATTAAGGACATAAAAATAACTTCTCTATATAAACTGGAATTTATTTTTTAGTGTAATATTAATATGTCATATTAATAACTGAAAATACTTGTTACAACGTATGTCTGGCCATCGCATCTGACGCAATAGGTGTCGTGTGATTCTGATTGAGTTGTAAGTGTGATATGATAAAATGTCACATGCAACTGTTTGCTTCGCATGTTAAGATTTTCATGAAAAATACTTTTTATATTTATTTTTTACATTTAAGATATTTTTATTGAAAATATAAAAAGACATATGGATATTGATAGATATGAAGGACATTAAAATTTTTTCGTTGGCTTGCTATATTATTCACATTCATTAATGCACTTCAGTGCTTCAACTGTTCCAACTAATAATTAAATTTATTTTACAATTTTGTCAAATTTTTTATACAACATAAATGGATTTAAAATTTTATTTTTTTTTTTTATGCTGCAATTAAAATCATATGCGATGTGTTTGTTCAGTTTATGGCCTTCGCATATATATTTTATTTGCAATTTTTAATTCAATTGCAATTCATGTCAAACTCAAGTTTATTTCGAATATACAGGATTCATAAATGGCAGTTAACCCTTTTCATACCGAACTTCAATCGAAATTTATGACTTTTTGTACATGAAAACTCGCCATTAAAACAAAAACAAAACAAAAAAGAAAATTTATTTCAGATTTTTTGCTCTTTGTTTATGATTCCCAATTGTGTTTGATTCTAGATTTGCTTGCCTTATTTATGACTAAAAAAATTTATTTTTTATTTTAATTTAAATTTGTGGCTTCATTATTTATTTTTAATTTTTTTTTTTAAATTTTACTCTTTAATGATTCAAAAAAATAATCTTTTTTGAAATCATTTCGTTTTTGTATTGCCGCAGTGTTAAGTAGTGAAGGTCAGAGTTACGTAAACGTAACTGATTCATCGCCGCCTTACGTTTTCAAAATATTACGAAATAGGCGCCTTGACTTTATTTCTCGTATGAAGTCTTTCTGGTTTCAGCGAGCTTTGATTTAACTACTTTGAAAAACAAGAATTTTTAAGATTATTTTTTTTTTTTTTTTTTCAACAGTCGAAAAAAATTCTGTGATTAACGTTTCTAAAAATCTTTGCAATTTTCACGTTTGCAATGAAAAATTTTGCTGAAGGATGAAAGATTCTTACAAAGTCATTCAGTTGGAATGGAAAGATAACAAAAGCAGTTAATTTATGACTGCACGATGTAGTAGTCATAAATTAACCAATTTCTAGACAATAAAAATTGTTGCTATGAAGTAGAACGCAAGTATTGGAAAAATTTTAACAATTTTTCAATCCTCATCATAGAACGATAGAATGCATTGATGGTGAGTACCAGTAGCTGCATGTCACCATATACTTCGGCCTTAGAAAGTGGGCCCAATGTGATGCATGGTATATGAAATACATATATACATATTAGTAAACAATAATGAACATGTAATTTTGTTAAGAGTGATAATATAAGAATGTTAATATACTTTTTGTAATTAGTTTTAAAGTTCAGTATCTCAAAGTTCGTTGCTACAAAGTTCATTGTTCTAGAGATCATTGGCTCCAATGTAATTAGTTTTAAAGTTCAGTATCTCAAAGTTCATTGCTACAAAGTTCATTGTTCTAGAGATCATTGTCTCCAATGTTAATTATTCCAAGTTCGTAATTCTATAGCTCGTTGTTCCAGAATTCATTGCTACAAGGATCTTTGCTTTATAGTTCGTTGTTGTAAAGCTTGTTCTTCCAAAGTTCATTGCTTCAAAGTTCATTGTTTTAAAGTTTCTTGTTACAAAGTTCATTGTTTAAAATATGTTGTTCTAAAGTTTCGAAATTTGTTTTTTTTCAAAGTTTGTTGTTCAAAATTTCGCTGATCCAATGTGGCTTCAAAGTATGTTGTTGCGAATTATGTTGTTTCAAGCTTTGCTGCTTTAAAGTTCATTGTATAAACTTATAATGACGACGCAAATGTTGGCAAAAGCTGTTTAAAATACTAGTAGTGCGGATCCAAGGATTCCAATGAATCATTCAAAAACCTACTGATAACAACAAATTTTACAAGGACTGAACAGATTCATATCTGAAAGTATAAAGCCATAAGAATAGAAACTTAAAGATAATCAGTTCAAGCAAACTTGAATAAATGTTTTATATAATAAAGTACTGTTTAAAAATAAAAATTAATTATTTTAATTAATTTTAATTAATATTTATTAAAATTAATTTTTTATAATTAAAAATAAATTGAGAGAATTAAATTATATCTTAATTATAATCTACCGTTCCTTTTCCTACCAAACTGAACGAGGTTTAACTAATGATCACGTATTGCTACAACGTAACAAGAATTAATACTATCTCAACGGACAGAATAAGGATGACATGACTTACATATTACAACTTTAGAACTTTTGAATTAGTCTTGCAAACATGATAAATATATCTAAAATAATATTGGTTCCTTTAAAACACTAAACTATTGGCTGAAATCCAGCCAGACCGGGCTAAAATTCAATATAAAAGCTCTTTTGGATGAGTTGTAGCACTAACGCTAGAAAAACACTTTAAAACCAACCTCTGTTATGCTAATGTCGGCTTATTTTGATACATACTTCAGGACATTTTTGCGCTGTTCTTATAGTCTTTTCAAAATATTATAGCATATAAATTAGTTTACACTTGCGCTTATAATCGCGGTTTGCTGAAGATAGAAAAACTAAATCTAAGGTTTAAGCCTATGAGAACCTAAGAAGATACTACAAGGATATTCGTATGCATTCTTGTATACTAACATAAGAAATTTGAAAGCTATTCACAGTGATCATTTCCGTAAAATACTAAATAGGTCTTCTAGCTAATGCATCATTGACACACTTATCTGTATCTTCATAAAAACAATCCCCTTAGACAGAAGGGGAGGCACTGCCGGCACTAAAACCAACCCAACTATTAGACTTATATATATGTAAATTTAAGTGGCCATTACAATTTATTGTTTTAATGACCAATATTTTTATTAATAATTTTATTTTTGGAACAGGCTAATTGGTGGTCAATTGCTAAATAAAACATTCTTTTAAGAAATTAGTTTTTAAAAAATATTCTACTTACACCAATCAACTACATTCTATAGCCATCTTTAGGGTAGCTAATATAGTATATTAAGAGATTTACATAATCGTATATTAAATAACTTAATAGATTTTATTCTTTACAAAATCTTTTAAAAATTTAAACCTTGTGAAAACACAAATTCCTACAATATCCTTTACTAGTTTTATTTATTTGAATAAATATCTCTTTTGGGAAATTACAGTTTATCCTTAACCATATAGAAACATACCACATTTTGAAATATCTTCTATATTTGCCATTTATTTGGACCCATAAACAACCTCAATTTCATTAGAATTTATTATTTAAATTATTAATATTTTTCCGGTTATTACGAGTTCCTTCAGGCATTAATTTAACTTTGACCCTTATTTAATATTTGGAGCAAAATATTTTAAAAGATCGCAACTTTATCTTCCAACTTCAGTTTATTCTGCCTCTGCCCAATTACTTTGAATTCCTCAATTCTAAACTATTTCAGAAATATCTGCAGGAAAATAAAATCATTTGCATATTCATTCGTCCTTTCAAGTGCTGACATCGTCTTTCATTTGGTTTTATGGAAATGTCAATATTTTGTCAGCTTTGAAAGGGTTCGCCCCAGAGACACACAAGTACATTCCTGTGCTTGTTCTAGCGCACATGTGTAAAATATTCGTTTAACACAAGAACAGCCTCCCGTGCATGCAATGTCGTGCTTGGAATGCCTCCCCGTCTATCGTGCAAATATGGAAGCTCGCAAAAACTGTGGCGTAAATTCAGTCACAACTGCAGATTTTTATTTAAAAAATTCTCATTTTACGGGTATTTCAATTGAAATGACGGGGAGTTGAGAAGTCGAGCCCAGACCTGTGTGGTATTTAGTACGCAGCTTTGCTGCTGTTTGCGCTACAATCGCACAGCAAAGGCGTCGTCATCGGTCGTTCACCTCATGTGCGTCAAAGCATTGTATTAACGTAAGGCAGATAAAAGTGTATTTAAAATAAATGAAATGCTTCAAAATCCAAACCAGCAAATAGAATTTTGTATCTGCTGAAAAAATAAATTCAAACCCAAACGAACGAGCAAACGTGCTTGTGGCTGCGATGGAATAAACAGTCGAGTTTATTGCAGTTAAACAAATACGGCAATTTGTGCGAGTAGTAGAAACCTTGCGAACTGGCGAACTTGCGAACTTGCTTTGCGAGCAAAGCAAATTGTTTATTTACTCGTTAGTTACTCGTACTCCCTCTCACTGGTTAAAGGGTGCACGGACGCTTAATAAATGTATCTATGGTTTATTAAATTTTAACAAAGCAAATATTTTTAACAATTTTGTGGATTTCTGAACTGAACTCTTTTACTTCCAGTTTGCTTTGCCATTCTGTGTTGATTTCAGCGAGTACATATGTATATATATCTTTTGTTTTTTCTTTTTTGTTCTTTATTTGAGTTTATTTTCACAGCACTTTTTGTAGCTGTTCTGCCTCCCGTTTTGTCTTGTTTTTTTTTGTTAATTTTTTCGAAACAGCAGTGCGAACAGCAAACTGTTTACAATGGAAATACATTAATCTATTCTATGTGTGATTTTTTTTCAAGTGTACAAGTATCTGTTTGCAAGCGCATTTATCTTCAACGCTTTTTGCTTTCGGCAAACACTCGCTCTATGCATGAACTTGTTGGATTTGGATTTGGATTTATGCCCTCTGTGATGACGTGTGCCGCAGCGACATTTGCAGACACTCCATGCTTTATATCTGCAATTTAATAAAGATATGAAATATGTGCGAGTATATACTCGCTTACACGCAAAAGTATCTGTAGCGTTGTTGTGTGGGCTCAACTTAGTTCCAGCTGAGTTGTCTAAGAATTTTCACACTCGGTTGACTTTTCGACGTTGTAAATGTACTAATTTTCTTTTTATGGCTTTTTGTAAATATTGTGAGCATTCGCTATTTTTTAAGAAATTCTTTAGATAATTTTTCTTCTAATAATTTTTTGCTTAATATTTTTCAATTTAATTTAAAAAGTTTTTCATGTCTGCTTGGGGTATTTTTCTTCGTTAGCTCCTCAAAATGATTAGAGATATTCTGTTGAATATTAACAAAAATTGACGTAGTATCTCTGTCATATTCTGTAATATTTTTAAGTGCTATTTTTAATTAAATTAAATATCGTTACTTAAACATTCACTAGCATTAGGAATCAATTTTTCTGCTATACAAGTCGAAGTAAATAAATGAATCGTAGCATGTAACGTATACGCACTGTAGTGCTAGTTGGTGGTTGGTTAGCTTTTTAATTAATATATTATGTTTTTTATTTTATTTATTTAAAGTTTGTTAAAGTTCTATTTTGAAATACTTGTCAATTTGTAAGAAAAACCCATATTGTAAAAAGTTGTCAATGTATATCAGAGTTTGATTATAGTATACTGTTAAGCAAAGTTTCCATCAGGGAAAATCTTTGCTTCCAAACTAATATAACTTAATGTTTTTCTTTTGTGGTTATTTGTTTTGTGTTTCATTAAAAGAGCAGTACTAAGCTCATGCCATAGACAAATATTCACTTACTGGATATGAGGTTATAACCATGTTGTATTAAAAAGCTTAAAAATAATCAAACTTGGTAAAGGCCAATGTAATGTATTGTGACTTATGTTATGAAAAAGTGGTTCTGAATAAGATCAACTCACAATAGGGTATAAAAACGAAAATCATATAGAATAAAGATTTTTTAATTAATATATATATATATATATATATATATAATATACAGCATAAAATAACTAAAACTTACTAAGCACAAAATAATGAATAACTTGTATAGTAATACTAAATAACATGAAATATAATATGTAGGCTTAGTATTAATATTGTCCAAAAATTTGTAGTAGTTATCCTTTTTTCATGAAGACATACTAATTAGCAGTTAAATGGACTAACACATAGAATCTCGTACAATCAGAAACTAATATTTATTAGTTTATGAGTTATTAGCTCATTAGATGGTGTATTAACGTTCATATCAGCTATTCTAAGTAATTCATTACAGTTAATTTGAATATCTCTTTAGTCTCTAATTGAACACTTTTTAAATACCAGATTGGGCTTACCCTTAAACTAAACCTTCTGCTATAGTTAGAGTCCGAACAGTTTGGTTTACTCTTCATCATTTTTTGTTTCTGCAAAATACTTAGAGATATGATCTGAATCTTGTAGTATGAGTTTAATTGTTATTATGATCATCTGTTGAAACACTTTCTTAGCTTTCTGTTAAAATAGTATATACCTCATCTGACCAGAACCAATCTAAAATTATATTCAATATGCTAGACATACTGTGAGTTGATGCCCAAATATTCCTGTAAAATGTGATGTAGCGGCTCTGTTCAAATTCATATCGTATTAACAATCTCGGAAACCTTTTTAGAGATTCTTATTTAATGATATCGAGTATATTGTATTATTACTAAAAAGTATTTTAACTATAACATATTTCCTACGCATAGCTGTAGGGAGGATTATTTTTTTGACTGATAAATCTATAGAATAGTCATATAAGTTATAACACGCATGAAGTTGAGTACTCAAAAGTTCAAAAAAACTAAAGAATGCCAATGAAATAAGTTAGATTCAAGGTGCTTAAAAACGTGCTTAAAATGATCAACTTTGAGTTAACTTAAGTGACTTCCTTCAAGGATAGTATAATAAATCTTTTAAATCATAGTGAACTATCACAGTGAATATAATTAATCGCTATACAGCAATACGATATATCATAATAATGCTAATTTTAGCTCATTTTTTGCATACCTTTTAATACTATATAATCTAATCTTATTTTTTAAATAGGTTAAAATATATAATGTTATCATATCGGTCATACCAAACATTACAATGCCCTCATAGCATGATATTTAGTTTTAATTTCATTAATCCAACCGAAATTTCCTTAGTCATCATTAAAATGTATAATTAGAAAATGCTCATCAGCATAGCTAGTATAAAATTTTGAATTTTGGAATTTGCACTGTGGATTGGATACTTTCGTCCTATCTATTTTAAATAGAGAATTGCAGAATAATGGTCACTAGTAAATAATTTTTTTGAGACTGTAAGTACCATGGATTAAACTTATACCCTGCCAAACATTGACACTGAGTTTCACATTCGGCATATGAAAATTAAATGGCATGTGTCGCCAAATTATTTACGACAAATTAAATATAAGAAATAATTCCAAGACCAAAAATTCAGCCAAAAATTCAGTTAATTAAATATAATAAAAATTTTTGTTGTTGCAGTACACTACTGTTCGAAGTGCTCTATTGAAATCAGTAGTTCATATTAACAATTTGGTTTTTTTCGTTAAAACGGATGTTAAAAATTAATTTAATATAGAATATTCCACCTCGATATATATTATTCCCACCTTACATATGAAAAATTTGTGGAATTGCAATTTTTGTAGTGGGAAAATATCAACTAAGCTTAGCATTATTAATATTCAATAAATATTTTATCTTATAATGTAATTACTCAGCTAAATGAATTTGCTGACGTCTTTTGGTTTTGTTATATCAACGTTTATGCCCATTTGTAATTAAATTCCTTCAACCTTTATTCGACTTAATCGCTTAATTCAAATTTATTCCGTCGTCATCTTTGCCTTAACGCGTATATTGAGGTATTATCCATACTGAGCAACTAAATGAGTTTCATTAAGTACATCGCACAACTACTTTTATCATCAGATACTCGTACGTAGGAGAATCTTATATGGATTCCTACAAATTATACCAGCGTTTATATAAATAATACGGGCATACAATGCTTCTTAGTTAGCTTTGATTTACGTATCGTTTATACAAATATGAGTTTAGATATATAAGTACGGCATGTGTGATTGTATTTCATTTGAGCTCTTATTGCTAAAGAGCTTGCAACATTCTATTTGCATTATGTAATTATGCGGCAACAGCTGTTGCTAAATTTTTGTTGCTATCTTAAGCAATAAAGAAGGAACAGAAAAGCAAACCATTCAAATGAGCTACCTACCACCAAAGGCAGTGCTTTATCCACTGATGAAATACTTGAGTAGACGTAATCAACACCGACTCGAACGTCGCAAAAGCAATTTTAATTAAATTCTTCTTTAGAACTTAGATTCTAGACTCTGCTGTTTGACGTCTTTAAGTTGGCGTTGCCTTCAGCTTCAGCGCCTCTCAGCTCATCGCCTTGCTTAGATTTCACTTAAATATTTAAAACTATTTTCAGCATAAGTTTTGCCATTATTGTTTGTTGCAATTAGTTTGTTTGCCATATATGAAGCGATAATTCTGCATTGCATAAGCGTCTGAATTGCATAACTTTCAGTTGCTTGTCATTTGCTAACAACTGCAATGCAGCTCGCGCAATCTTTTCCTTCATTTAGCAAATTTACTTCAAACTTTGTGGAAATTTTCAGCTCGAAAATGACGCTAACGTTCTAAGTATTGCATAATATTTTCTGTTCTTACTAGAGCTAACCAACATTGCTGTGTACTCGAATGTTTATACACAGACACATACTTACATACGAGTATATATTCAAACACTCATACTTCTTAGATACTTAGATACGTAGATACTTTTTTGTGCTGCTTGCTTTCTTGTGTGAATATCGCGATGCTACCTCTTCATTATGAATGAAAAGGTGTTATGTCATAATCTTGCCAGTGTCTTATAACGTAGTTCTGTCATTTAATTTGATTACGTCGAAATTTATTTTATTTCATTTCAGTTTTATTATAACATTTGCCTTTGATTTGTAGGTTGTTTTCTTTATGTGGCAGGCAGCCATTACGAGTACCAGAGGTGGCGGCAACCTATCAAATGTAATGCAGCTGCAAAATTACTTTGTTTCAAATTATCTCATCTCATCTACATTTTCTGTTTAATAATTTTTTTTCTAAATAATACTTTTATATAGAATTTGTAGGTTCAAGGCAAGTGGAGAGTGGAGAGTGGAGAGATTACATATTTATAATAACAAAAAAGATTTTTGATTTGAATCTCAATTCAATGCTGAAAGTAGAACGATCTCACAATGACATTTTTAATTAGATTTTTATATATTTTCGTTATGCAAATTTGTTTGTCTGTCAATTGTAATGAATATTCAAGATACAAAATATATGAAAAAGTATAGCATCTAATGAAATTTATATTTCACATTCAAGTTTGTTTCTCATTGAAATTATTCGCTTCTAAAAAATTTGTTCTCGTTTTTATGTTATGTAATATTGTATATATATATACATTTGTATATATACATTTAAATTTCATCGATGCGATATAAATGTTCTACTCAAATTATAAAGACTTTGATTGACGTGTGCTTATTAGTGTTTTAATTAATAACAAACTATTTATAAACATATAAAATGATTAGAAGAAAATACATGTATTTATGTATATACGGTGTGCTTTCTAGGTGATACAAATTTATGAAGTACCTAGTTTTCTAGTCCTTTCAATGGTACAGTACTCAGATTTGTGGTAAAGGAGGTATATAGTCTTGTAGAAACTAATTTTTGTCAGTGTTTTGTGATTATTTGTAAATTATATTATCAAAAGAGAAAGATCTATCGCCATATTTCCCCATTAGATATTCAACTACCTATAAAAATTATTAATAAAAATTATTAATAAAAATAAAAAACATTACCAAATAAATCTTCTTCGACGAAAACCTAATGATACGCCAATATTATGCCAGCAAACAACTTAAAAATCTTGATACGAGAGATATAGAACAATCTGTATAGGTAGTTATAGAGTTATTATTATAGAGTTATTAGAGTTATTATCAAAAGAAAGAGCTATCGCCTTATTTCCCCATTGGATATTCAACTACCTATAAAAATTATTAATAAAAATTATTAATAAAAATAAAAAACATTACCAAAGAAATCATTTTCGATCAAAACCCAATAATACGCCAATATTATGCCAGCAAACAATTTAAAAATCTTGTTCCGAGAGATATAGAACAATCTGTATAGGTAGTTATAGAGTTAAATGCATAATTTGCTTTTTTTTCTACTAACTAGTGGTAACTAGTTGCCAAGAATCCCACTCCAAAACTGGTTATATTATCAAAACAAAGATCGATTGCCTTATTTCCCCTTTCGATATTCAACTACCTAGAAATATTATTAATAAAAATACGCCAAGACCAAAAAACTTTAATAAAAAATATTTTCAGATAGCAACCAATAATACGTCAATATTATATCAACCAAAAACTTTAACATTTTTTTTCGAGAGATGTAGAGGAATCTGTATAGATAGTCATAGAGTTAATGGCACGATTTTTTTTTATTTTTACTAACTGATAGTAACTAGTTGCGAAAAATCCCACCCCAAGACTGACTTGCATACCAGGCCTGCCACCATGTCATGCTAGGCATCTGGAATCACATTAATACTACCAAGATCGACACAACTAATGGTTTCAATAATACTTGAATAGAGTTAAATATAATAAATTAATTTACTATATTCATAAAAATAGTCACAGATATTCATAAGAATGTCTATAGTTGAGAAAGTATGTTTTTGATGAAAAGTATTTCTATTTTAAATCGACAATATTGCAACTTTTCTATAGTCATATTATAAATAATCATATTATCTATTTTTAATAAACTTTTTTTGGCTATTTCATGCGTTATATCAAATTTTCTTTCCACTGTGGTATGTTGTGTTTCGATTTGATTTTATGCAGTACATGGTCCAAGCCTTATCAATAGATTTCAAGTCATAAATTTTGAAACTTTGTTATAGTCCAAAAAACTATTGCCATTATCTCTATACTAAGAAAAACATAATCTCCACTTTTAGTAAGCTACTATTCAATTTTCCAGTAATTGTATCCAAATATTTTTATTGGTTTTATAATGTTATTTATCAAAACTTCATCAACAGATTTGAACTCATCAATTTTTGATACTTTTTTATAGTTCAAAAACTTGTTGCTCGTATATCTATACTAATGGCTTCGTATTGTCCGTCTTTTGAGTACTCCTTTTGACTCTTCTATTGCTTGTATCTTTTTCATTGCTTGTGAATGTTTGTAAAGAAAAGTGCTTTCAAACAGTGCTAATATATTTAGTGCAGGTACTATTTTTATAATTTTTAATGCATGTGCTTTATAAACGAACATATTTTGTAGTTATTGATGTAATATTAAGTTAACCGTTAATACAAACTAACATTATAATTTTATCCTTGTGCGTGCTTATGGAATAATGTGGTTTAATGCACTCTTTATTATTTTTTGATGTTTATTATTAGAATTTTTAAAAAATTTATATCTTAAATTGTTATTATGTGCACTCATTAATATAAATATAGTGTTTCGATTAAATTGGTGTGTACTTCAGCGTTTCAGCCCTTCCGCTCACGAAATTAAGTCATTGACAAGGATATAAGGAAATGAGCACTCATAAACTCTCCAAAAAAGAAGTCCCTTAAGCAATAAAACCGACTAAATTGTGTTGTAATATATTTAAATAAGTGTGATAGAAAGTTCTAAAGGATCAGAAAAATCAAAGACACACGAAGTCAGTGTTCATCATATAGGTTTAACACAATCTTATTTTTTTTATTAATATATGTATAATGTAAATCATATAGTAACTATTATAGTATAGTATTTTATATTGGCTTATTTCGGAACAAATTAGTCGGGCTATTAACTCAGTACTGTATGTTAGGCTAAATAGACATTTGAGCAACAAATAGTACTGCAAAAAATCTCAAGTGCAGATTCTTTGATAAAGAAACTGAGTCACCAAATCACATAATATGTGATTCTGCACTGCCACATAATAGATAAGATAACAGGAGACAATTTAAAGACTCATATATTATAACTATACATTCTGGAGAATATAGACACAGTGCAAATTCACTTACTAACTTTTCATCTTCCTCGTAGCAACAATCAACAACTATATTTCATCAAATCTTTTTTATTAATATTATTTAATTCATTTCTATATATTTAATTGGCTTGGCATTGCTCTCGTAAGATGCAAATTGCACAGTTACATTTTGTGTTATATAAACGCCTCTACATTTGCACTTCCCGACCACTTCTCACTTCATGTCAATTAAGCATTTTACGCCTGTCATAAAATTAATTACGTTAAAGCGAGAAAAGCAGGCGTACGTAATTTTTGATTAACTGCCTGAAATTACACAAATTATTGCGAAACTATAAAATAGCGAGTAGCGAAGTAGCGAATTGACCCACATTTTGCGAGTATCACTTTACTGGTCGGTCTGTTGTCTGTTGGTTCGTTGTCGACAGTGAAAGAAAGATTAGTTTTTGTTTATTATGTGCTAAACGTGATAGACTTCATGGGTTGTGGTGGTTGCTGTTGACAAAATTTCAGTTTTAATTCGTATTTAATATCCATTAAATGCTTGTCTTCTTTCACTAGTCGTAGTTGGTGGTTGGAACTATTTAAACCCATTTAAAGGTATCTAGATTCACAAATAAAATTGCTCTTTTAAATTTTCAGTTCGTAATTTAATTGGTTTATTAGGGAAAATTTGTTTGGAAATTATTACATATACCTTCATATAACTAAGATTAAATTTATTTTGAGTTAAGATCTTTAAAATTGAAACCTTATTGTATTAATTATAAATCATGCTGCAATATATTATGCAGCTGAAGTCACAACTCGTTTTTAATACACAGAATTAAACAGACAATCCTTACATTTTTAAAATGATTAATTTATACATTGCATATGTTAGACAGTAAGCCCTTTCACATCATTCACGCATGCAGTTAATGCTGAACTTAACTCAAATACGTGCGAATTTATAAAAAGAATTAAAGAAGTCAGCTAATAGCGCTTTCCTGTAGTTTATAAAGTTATTTATAGGTGTGAAGTCTCAATATAGACACAAAAATCAAAGAGCCAACAAATAGTGCTGGTAATTCTAAAACCGGCACTGAATATATCCTCCATGTACTTACTTATTGACGACGTCACTTGACCTATCAATGACATTTATATGAAAATTTATACTCAAAGTTTTTAGCACTTCACAGTTAAATTTATTTACATTATAAAACAGCGTGAAATTGAAATTAAATGCTTTTATAAAATAAATTCACACTCTTATTATCTGCAATACTGACATTTAATGGAACTCCTTTCTTCATATTGCCCAGCACACCCACTTTTCTGATAACAGAAATGGAAGTCATTGTTGCAATTTCAAGCAATTTCCTAAGACAAAGCTTTTGTTATAATTTTCTATTGTCTTTAGGAAAACATAAAGTTCCCTTTATTCACACTTGTTTTATTCTTAATGAAATATTAAATTTGAATTAAAATTAAAATTAAAATTATATGAATTTTATTATGAAACGGTTCAATGCTCAACTTGCAGTACGAAATGCAGCACAGCATCTTTAGTATTTACACATCATAAATTATATTTAAAATCAAAATTAAAAATTCTAAGCACCAAATTAATTCATTCTGAAAAATTATTATTATAATAAAATCAAAATAAGAAAAAAAAGGAGAATTTAATTTGAAATAAAAATTTTTTTAAAAACATTAAAATAAAATTCAATTGTGTCTGCTTACTAATAATAAATTTCATTTTAATAAGTGGCTCTAAATTAAAATGACAAATTTTAATGAAAATCTGCCAAAAAGTAATTTTCATTTTATACCCACTGGCTATATTATGATTAAATTATTTTATGATATTTTTAAAATTTCACAATTTTATGACTAAAATTTTCTATCAAAATTATCTCAAAAAAGGCCTCTAAATTGGCCTATCTTGGCAGCAACTTGACAGACTTCATTACTTGGTCCGAGTATGTCTTTTTTATTTTGTTTTAGAAGAGAATTTTTGATTTAAATGTTATTTTAATAAACTTTATATTCGAAAGTTTAAATAATATATAATAATAAATAATTTATAATAAATGTAATATAAATAAATAAATAATTATACAATTATTTTAATTGGTAAAATATTAAATATTAAAAATGTTATAGATAATATTATATATCGTTAATCAGAATTATTTGTACTGAAGACATCATAGGCTAGAGGTCTTATTGGATTTCTATGATCATCGTAATAATTTAATATCTAATACATATTTTAACTTTTGTATAGAAAAGTGCTGTTAATAAGCACTAACAATTTCAGTAAAATTATCAATATATTTTATATATAAAGGAATACATATCTAAGTTTTTAATGTTTCACAATTTATCCTTAATACATACTAATTAGCTATACGTAGGCTTTCATACTATGTTCCTTTTAACAATATTACGATCCAAGGCAGTGTTATTTTTCCACCTATAGTTTATTTGCATTTTCATATTTGTACTTGTATATTACATTTCAAAGACTACGTGTTTTTATTATTTTTTGTAAAGAGAATATAAAATATTTCCCTTGAGTATTTGTTATAATATACGTTGAATTCTATTATATTTTATATTAATTTACAATAATTATTACCAATTAAGTACTTAAACTCAAGCTCATTGTATGCTGCGGTTTTCTTACATTTTTCAATGTGTAGCTTAACTCCTTCTTCAGCAAAGTCTTTTATATCGCCTTTTAATCCGTGAAGTCCATCTTGATGGTGACACCCACGGTTGCCACTTGAAAATTTTTTTCTGTACCAAAATTGGTTTAAAAAGGTACCATTTCTGTAAAAAAAATGTCCAAAATTTTTCTATTGTCTTTTTATAAGAAAATACAATTTATATAAAATGTACAAAAAGTATAAAACAATACAATATCCACAATAAAGTTGGGTCGCCGAAAATGTACCATTTTTTGAACATGAGTACCAGAGTACCAAACGGAAAAAAAAGTACCAATTTTGGTACTAAAGTACCATAAGTGGCAACCGTGGTGACACCATTTAACTTCGGATTGTTCTGTATTTCGTTGTAACTATTATCATGTTCCCACTGCAGCTAAATCAATTTACATTAATCAAATTAAGATTGGCTCGTTTCCATTGTCATAACTTGATTTATGATTTATGCATATCAAAATGGTTTTATGCGTCAGAAAGTACTGTGAAAGTTCTAGGAGAGGTTTTATTTGTTTACATTTTAATTATTAGTAGATAATATTACTGAATCATGAAAAACACAGAATATGCAAAAAAATTTTGAGTATATTATTTATTTATAAAAAACTAGCATATAAAAAAATTCTTACCTCTAGTTTGTTTGACTTATTTATTTTTTGTTAAAACATATTTTGCAACGTTGCATTCGAAATTTTTGGTATAATTTTCTTAATTTATTCTTAACTAAATTGAAAAGCACGAAAGCTCTACGTACGGTTAATCCTCTTCATTAGCGACTTACAATAAATGAAATAAAGTGATTAAATGAAGGGAATGGAAACATGCTGTTATTTTTAAGCGATATTTTAAGCGATTAAGACATACTTCAAAAATGTGCATTGTATATGTATGTAACTTAAGAATATTAACTAAAGAATATTAACTAAAAAATATATGAACTTAAATTTAATGATTATTTTCTTTATTAATTTTTACTGCACAAAATTTAAAAGTTGTAACCACCCATTTATATACAATTATTTTATATTTAATATATAATTTTTATATTATATTTTATTATATAATTTTTATAATTTTTTTTTTAATATTTTGTGATATAATTTTTAATTTTTTGTATATATATTTTTTAAATTTTTTTATTTTTTTATTTGTTTTTTTATATATTTTTTTTGTTTTTTTTATATTTTTTTTATTACAATTCTTTTTTTTTAATATTCTTTTTTTTATATTTTTTTTTAATATTCTTTTTTTTATATTTTTTTATATAATTTTAACCTAATTTTTACATTTTTATAATCTTTAATATTTTAATATTAAATTAGTAAAGGTACCACCATTGTTTAATTTCAGTAAAACTCATATATCAGAAGCTTCTGGTCACTTCGTTTATAATTTGTGTAGGTCTACGTAGAATTAGTGTCATCTAGAACTTTTACTTCGTTGTCTGTGTGATTATTTCACCGGCAACAGTTAGGTCGATGACGTTTCTGTATTATTTCTTTATACTATAATTCTTTCTAATTTCATACTTAATTTCATACTGCAAGTAGGCATAGCTAACTTTTAGAAAGACCCTTTGGGACTTCAGTTAGTTCAATGATTGGTTCTTGTGTTTGTCTAATTCAGCAAATAGTTTTATAGCTTTACCCATTTCTCATGTTCATTGCTCATATTTTTCTGAAGGTTTTTCTGAATATCTCACACAAAAGGAACCTATTTTATGTGTCTATTCATGATATTTTGTATACTTAAATTACACTTAAGTAACGAAATTCTTACGTAGCGCAACATTGTTGTGTTATTAGAATTCTTGCGAAATAACAATTAATGAATCAGGAAAATAATAAAAGCAAATAATAATAATAAATAATTTTCTAGTTTTCTCCAACGCAGGAAATGTGAAATTAGTTTTACTTTTTATTTAACGGCGGCACGAGTTTCAATGTTAACGCAAATTTCTTTTTTATTTCACGATAAAATAAACATAAAATGTGAAGGTGATAAAATAATTCTTTTGTAAAATAATATAAACACTATTTCCTATATAAACTGTGAGTAGTATTTATTTATATAAAATGTGTAAATTTTATTTTTAATATTTTTTTTTATTTTCATTTATTTTTATTGAGATACTTTTTCACTTCAAAATATCCTTGCTGTCTACTATTTGCTTTGTGTGATGAATGCCTTTGAAATTCTTTTATTATTTCTATATTTTTTTTTTGCAATTCTGATGAGTATTTATTTTTATTTTTAATATTTCATTACTAAATTAAATAAAAGCTAAAAATAAATAAAACTATTTGTTATGTGGTATTTAATTTTTCTTCATTTATGATTTGTTAATGATTCATCATTTTGAATATTTGCTGGCTTGTTGAAAATATTTAAATAAAATGTATTTAAATTTAAATTAAATTCTCATTTTAAATACAAGTACAATACATTTTTTTTTAATGAAAATAAATTATACATTGAAAAGTAATAAACATCGATTATATAATGCTTCTGATAAATTCATGGCAATTTTATTGTTATAAGTTTTTTTGTTATAAAAAAAATGTAGGTTATATATGCACATATATTATATATAGTATGAGTATATCAAACTTTAAACTTATTTAATTACTTTGAAAGAAGAATGAAATTGCAAAAACAATTATATTTATTGGAACAAATACGAATAAAATTATTATTATTTCGATTTCGATATCATCAATTATTTATTTATTTAACTTTTTTAAAGTAAAAAATAAAAATTATTTACAGTAATTTAATATAAAGTGTTAGAAAGTAGCGAAATTTATTATTAACACAGCATACAAAACGCCATTGCCTATGAAAGGTAGATTAAGTTTGTCATAATGTTTGCCATACAGTATATAGTATATAATATCTTAGGCCTTTGCCATATATTACCTAAACCAAACAGAAGTTATGCGCATTAATGCTAACGTCCAAGATCTTTTTATTATAAACAACATCAACAAATGGTGGATCCAGTGTTGCTCTAGAGAACTGTATCAAGAAGTCAAAACAAGCGTTTGGTCACTTAACAATGTCTGGCGATCATCTCAGTTATCGCGCTCAGTTATCTCAGTTTAACACCAACATAAAATCTAGCCTCCTCTACAGATGTCAATCTTGAAATGTTGCTGCAAAATGCATCAATGCACTACAACTTTTCATAAATCAGTCATTATGCAAAATTATTAAAGTATATTGGCCAAATACTATACCAAATAAACGTTTATGGTCTTTAACTTAATAAATGCCTGTAAGAACCGAAATCTACAAGCGCAAATGTGATTGAGTCGGTCACACTTAGACCACAAGAATGGCGATTAAGTGGAACCCGATGGGTAGCAGAAGAAGGGGTAGACCTGCATACACTTGGAGAAGGCAAATTGATATGGAAATGTCACACATAGGGAAAAGTTAGTGAGAGTTAAAGCTACTCGTCAACAATCGTACCGAGTGGAAGATCTTTGTTGCGGCCCTATGTTCTTCCTAGGAGTTAAAGGATTCAATATATATTTATTTATTACCACACACACAGATGGGGTCGGCATAATAGACCAACTAACTCGCGATGTACAAAAATCCTATTGGCAATAAAAATAATAATATACTACTACTATTAAAGTTGGCAAACTCTGGAAAACGCAAGAAGCTAAAGCATTGTTTTCGATTTTGTTTATAAATTTCTAACAGACTTCAGTTATATCCAAATATTTTGATCTCTTTAACAATAGTTATTTGCTATATTAAGGCAGGTGCTACCGTCCATTAGCTGCTATAGCAACTGTTGTTAGAGAAGATATATACATTTATTACTATATATTAGACTATTTATTAAAATATTTTCTTTTAAATTATTGTTTATCTTTAACTGCTGTTGTTAGTATTTGATTAATGTAACCTTTACAGTCTGGCTAAGATACTTCTTCAAAACTTAAGATAATATAATATATATGCAAATACTTAAACACGGAATTTGATATCAATTTTCTATCCATTCTAATTTATTGTATTCCATAAATTTTTCTTAACTTTACATCTTCCTATTGTGATGTGCTGTGCTACACTTGTGATATCTCTAATAAAAACATTTGAATTTTTTCTTTGACAAATAAATTGACTCATTCACTTTGCACATACCTACCATATGAAACCTTAATGATGTGAAGACATCAATACGACTTAATAAGCACATCATTACACTAGTGAACAAGTAATTTTCACCTCAATTTGTTATTGAGAATACCAAGAATTCTGCTGTCTGCATAACAAACAGTTTAACGCATGTTAACATATGTCAACACGCATCAAGCCATTTCCGCATCAATGTTCTGAGTCTTGTCAACCGGAAGGGTGGGGGAAGTGAGATATCCATATAACACGCCACTTGCATATATACGAGTATTTATGAATAAATTACATATATATGTAAAATGAATTTATTATTTTTTAATATAATATATAACAGGCCACTTGTACTTCTTGTGTATATTTTTGAATAAATAATTAATGTATAATTAAGTTTTAAGACACTCTGTATAAATATGCAAAGTGCGCATATTGAATTCCTAAAAATTTCTTTGCAAAAAAAAAAAATATAATAAAAAAAAATTATTTTATTTATCAAAACAAAATAAGAAATACAATAAAAATTTAAAAATAAACTGAAAAAAATAATAAAATAAATTAAGAAATAAATTTATATATGCAAAACAACAAATAACGTAAACAGAGTAAACGCAATTACCAATTCAAAATAGTTTCCTACTACGGAATATGTATCTTTAATGCACTTCCACTAGAAAACTAGTATTTTTAGCTTCAAAGCAAGGCTACGACAGCCGTTTGTGTCCATTTTTTGTGACGAACAACTCGATTTTAACCTTCAATAAACAATAAGCAACAAACAGCAAACAACCAACAGCCAACAGCCAACAACACCTGAAAAGTAATTATGCATGTTAATGTTTCAGTTTATGTCATTATAAGATACGAGTTTACACTGGAAACTTTAACAAAACAATTACATTAAATATTGCTTACATGACTGACTATATTTCAGTTTAGAAAAAAATATAAATATAAAAAAAAATGCTCTAACCCAATTTTTCATCTACTGTTTGTAATGCACATTTTGGCTTTTATGTAAATGTATTGCGTAATGTTAGAAACATTATTATGTTATGCTCTATACGTTAGCGGTGAGAGAGTTTGACATAACATAAGCGTTAACGTAATATATGTTAACTTAACAGTCAGTCTACTCTTAAATGCTGTTTATGCACTGCAAAAATATTTTATTAGAGCAAAATCTGTTATTAAGTTCCGCTTCCGTTTTTTAAGAGTTTATGATATTATTTATTTTAACATAGCTCTTTAGTTTTTAAGAGTATCTATTGTTTCTATTACTTAACTCGATAACTCTTTAATGTTATAACATTGGGATTTACAGTAGCGATTATGAATTGTATAATTATGATGTAATAAATTGAAAGCAAAAAAAAATTATGAAAAAAAGTCGGCATATGAATGAAAACATATGGCCTGTTAATTTGCTTGTTAAATCTTTTGTAATCATGTTGATTTAATCAATTAGAGTAGTCATTTAAAGATTTAGCAAGTATGTCTGTTTATATAATATTTATAAAACAATAGATATTAAATCTATTAAGTGCAGTCATATGTAGTTTTTCTTGACTTAGATACAATGTAAATGTATAAAAATAAATATTAATATTATTTTTTATATTATTTTTCCATAATTTATTAATAATCTTTTTATTATATTATATATTCTAAAACCACTCAGATAAGTTCTCAAATATATATGAATAAATGAGTTTCAAGTTAAAAATTATATTTCTCTAGACAAGATATATATCTTCGAGTAGAATATGTGGTAGCTCTTGATACGAAAACTCTATTCCGAATAGAATAGAATGTTTTCAAATTTAGCCGCAATATGAGATAGACTTTAACCTACTAAAACCACTTCCTACGTGGTATTATGTATTACTAAATGGAGAAAATGTCCATTTCTAGTAATTAAAGGAAAGAGTTGATGTCAAGAACTTAGTATCCAAAAGTCTAAGTTTATTTAGTCAATTCTTAGACTAGCCACACAGCTAATTCGAATACCGTTAAATATCTAACATCAATTGTATTTTAAAAAGTCTATTGACTTAATTGTCCTGTCCGTATGTAATATGTACATTCCAAGTGTCAGGAATTGAATCCTGCCAAATTGGAGCCATTGAACCGCATATTATTCCACAAAAACAACATTATTCAAATTTCTGTAAACCGTATAATCTAATACAAAATTTTATATGAACCGATAAACTCTTAAAAATAAAATAACTAAATATATTTCAAGCCATTATATTTAAAAATAAGGTATTTGTTATCATTTTTTATATTATATAAAATATATTGATATATATAAAATATAATGATTTATTAAATATCATTATTTTGTGTTATGGATCTCCAGAACACAGAGCTAGTGGTAAATTACATTCACATTCCTCTTCTAATCAGCTTTATATATGTGACATTGCACTTAATAATAATAATAAACACGTATATAAACAAGTATCTGGAGAAGTACAAAATTCAGAGATGAATTCTATTTAAATACATATTCCTTAAATACTAATGTGAAAACCCAGAGAAACACTTATAGGAACTATATGTAAAATTTACATATAAAGTGTAAATGTTTTTAATATGAAACTCTCAGCATAAAAGCGCTTTTATCAAATAGCCACAACTTTAGAGTTATTCACTCTTTCCAGACTCAATGAGCTTCTTTGTTCATCTTTTATATTAAATCTCAGCCTAGATATTACAGTAGCGTTTTCATTTGCCCAGGATCTGTTGGTTTGTTGAACGACCTTATTCCCTAAAGATAATACACACGATAGATATTTTAATAATGCGTACTTAGGTGAATACGGAAAGTGGTTGACAGTGTTGAAATGCTATTTTTATCCAAAAAAGTCACCCACAGTTATCGATCGTATGATGAAACACATTATCAAGATTTAACACAAATGTCTACTTTTGCTTAAAGCTTGTTGAATATACGAACCTGTATCAACGAATGTATACAGATTGTGACAGGTATTTCAACAGCACTAAATACGGCGATTGGTTCATACCTAAATGAGATTTCTCTTCATATAGTCGTTTACGGATGTTAATCTATGTTATGGGGCATTATCAAGATATTACACAAGTGTCTCTCTTCTATTCTTCAACGATTATATAGAATTGCCGAGAGGTATTCTTATATAACTAAACCACATGAATACGGGGAGTAATTGGCAGCTAAATACGATTTTTATTCAGAAAGGCGGTCTGGCCTAGAGTTTGTTGAACGGCACTATTATGCAACGAATATATATAGGAGGATGGTTCCAAATGTCGATTACAGATGTCGATCATGCACTAACTGCTAACTTCCTTCTTCGCGATATTCTAATCAAATACGCTATATACAATGCATCGAACGTTTTAAAATGTTATATAAAACAAAAGATTTATGCATTAACCATGGTTTAGCCAAGTTTAGCCATGGGGAACGAACTCTGTAATGAAAATGCCCTTGGAATGAAAAAGACAATTCAACGTTATTTACTTACATAACTTTAGGGTGCATATACAACAAAATGTTTTTAAAATTTTCTCATAACTTCAACATAAAAAATGAATTTTTTAATTATTAAGCAAAAATTTCATTTCCTATAGATACAACGTGTTGGTCATTAACTAAAGAAATTTTTAATTTTTTTTTTGTGGTTTTTCGTATTACAAATTTTGTACTGTAACTTCCTTACCAGTACGTGTCCATAGACTCAACATTTCAACATCTCAGCGCCTCAACATCTCAAATCGTGCGTACCTAAACCGATTTAAAACTTAGTTGCGTCGCTCATGAAGCCAAACTAATTTTCATGAAAATTATGAAAGTACTTCAGTATAATATTTTATTTAGATTTAAGTACCAGAAAAAAAAATAAATAAATTTTAATTTGTATTTAAAGACTTATTCTATAAGAACTTGATTTTTGGCAGCAGCACGACTACTGCTAATTGTGCGCGAAAAATGACCGGCACACACTTTTCGTTTCGTTGAAATGTCAAAAATGGTTCTTAAGTATCTAAAAATGTCTATTTCTTTGAAATTATTCTATCATAAAAAAAAAAAAAATTAACAGCTACTGTTAATTTTTGGCTTTATTTTGACAAAATCATTCGAATTACACAAAACGCTTAAGCGACATTGTCATATCAATGCAACTGGCGCCCTGCTCTTAATGATAAGGACGCATGCTGCACGCAACCATAAGATACAAGATACAAGTACTTAGTGTTGAACATAGGCCTTATGTCAGCCAATTTTTGGGATTGTTTTTTTTTTTTTTTTTTTGAAGAAAATGTCACATAAATGCGCGACGGCAATTATGTGTGTAAGACGAGTGCCTCCATCACCAAATCACGATTGTCAATCTTTTCTTGTGACATTTTGACATTTCATGTGGATTGTGACAATTTATTTTTTGCTTATTTGTTTACTCTTTGAATGTCTATTAATTTATCTATTAATTATGCTTTTCTCATTTCAAAGTAAAAAATTGGTTTTATATTATTTTTTTCCATTTATTTTTTTCAGCGCCCACGAATTTCAAGAGTTTGTTGCTGCGCGCCGAGGTGCTGCGGAAACTTAATCACTTTCAGAGCTCATTGGCAGATGTGGAGAATGCACTGAAAATTCGTTATACATCGGCGAAGGTGAGTAAGATTTTATATTAAAACTATTAGGAAAAAGAAACAGAGCACAAGTATTTGGCAATTAATTAAAGTATTAGTTGAGTGATAGATATGAAGAGTACTATACAAGTGCTTCTTCATCATAAAATTAAAATTAAACGTTGATAGAAACATTTAACGTAAACTATCGTTAATCATCGACTATAAATTGTCTAATAAATAAATATTTAGAGATATCCAAAGTGATCACTTTGAGTAATTGTATTATGGTCTCACCATTCCACTTTCTTCATATAATAAATTTATATGTTTAATAATACAGTATCAATCAATTTTATTGGATTGAAAATAGTTAGAATATGTTTGATTGTTCTTGTTATTCATCTTATCACGAATTGCATCTACCAGAAGGCACATTCAAACTACCATGTTGATTTATTCCCAAAGGAAGTGAGACTACAAGACTGTTGTGTAGTGCGACCATGAATGGATCAATTTTGTGTTGACGATAAGGAATATTTGAGTTTAGTTGGAATATGGTGATGAGAGCGGAATGAAGTGAAGAGGGAAAATGCAGGGAAAATTAAATTAATTCACACTCTAAACTCCTGCTACTTTAGTGGAACAATACTCTGATAAGTTGGCCCAAGACTTATGTGGATAAAGGAGTAATTGAACAATTAGATAATATCATGATTTACACCTCTTCGTGAAATGCACACTTTTAGGGTTAGATGGCGTCATTGCATTGGGGAAGTTCTACTTGTGTTTATAAAAGTCATATGCATGGACATGACTTCCCACTAAGTAAGAAGAGAGATTTTATACTATACTTTAAAAATAGTATGCTAATTCTATACTGTGAAGCACAGCAATCGTTTGAAAATATAATACCACATTGTGTCAAAATATAAGTGCTAACACTAATACTAAGAAGTATTAATTCTTCCAGAAAGATGTCTAAATGGGCACCTGGTTTCAGTAGATTACTGACCAAGTGCTGAAACATACACCGACATACCACTTACCCCAAAAGATTATAAAATAACGCCCAAAAGATATTTGTCGTCTTTTACGACAAACATGTTTTTTTGGGTATATTTTAACCCCTATTTTAAAGGTGGATATGAGAGGTGATAACAAGGGGTCTCTTGAAAATTGCTTTGATTATACAATCTCAAAGATGATATTATAACAGTAATAATACTGATAGTCTGCGAACAACAAGTCCCCCAATTTGTCGATGTGTTCTATGCACGATGATATGGAATGAGTCTATTGGATGATACTTCTCTTGGGATTTTCTGGGGACACGCATTAAAAACTTATTTTGAACAACATCTGGTTGAACTCTTTTGCAAACATATCACAGATTTCGAATGAACTTGTTGGACACTAATATACGACGACAATCCGTTGAAACTACTGAATAACTAAATTTTATTCAAGACCCTTAGTTAGATATTACAAAAAGTCATTTTTAAAAATTTACTGCAATAAAATAGCCTTTTTAATCTTGAATCATTCATTATTTCTTTTGTGTTGTGTACTGCAATTTATTCTAATATATATTTATTTGTTTTTAGGCTCATTATTTAAGGGCTTTGGCTTTAAGTGAACTGGGATGTTTCGATGAAGCACTCTATGACAATTGTCTCGCTATAAGTTTGGACAAAGCAGCTAGTCTAACCACGACAGAATTATTTCAGCATGATCTCTCAAAAGTAAGTTAATTTTTAATAAATTACACTACAGTCATAAATTGATTTTAATTAATTATTAATCACGAAAGTGTCAAACCTCATTCGGTTTGCAAAAGAAAGGTACTTATATAGTATCACCATTCTGTGATATTATTACCTATATGTCTATTATCTACATTACAAAAAAATTTTTCAAATTAATAAATAATAACAATATTCCAGACATTGCAAAAATTCTTGGCTCAATCTCAAAAGAGTAAACTTGCGTCTCACAGATGTTTCTCGACTACCTCACCTTATAGTGTACTCGCCGAACAACGTTTACGTCGCAAACAAATGGCTTTACTGCGCAATGCCGATGAGGATCACATAAATGCCATGGATGAAGATTTCTTAGCTTGTAGCAAGAAATGCGACATCATAGCAGATGAAGAAGAAGTATTAGCCGCCGCTGATTATCATAGCACTTATCCCAGCATAGGAAAGGATTATGATGTTTCGCTGCGACGACATCCGATGCGTAAACATTTTCGACGAAAATGGATACCAAAAGAGACAGAATTATTGCCCACAGTTCCGCTCGATGAGTTGCGTTGTAGCACACAATTTTGCAACATCATTGAACGCACACAACAGGAATTACAGCGTTTAAGAAGTAAGTTGAATATATAATAAAAATGTATGAAGTAACAAACATTATTTTCAATTCCATAGAACTCGAATCCTCGAGCAGTCAATTGAGTAAACAACTGATGCAGGTGCCTACCAATTTAATTGATGCCAGCGACTTTGATTGCGTGTTGTGCTGTCGCACTTTGTGGAAGCCTGTTGTGACACCGTGTGGACACACTTATTGCCGGGTATGCTTGGATCGTTGCATGGATTATACATCCTCGTGTCCATTATGCATGTCACCACTTGTAGAACCAAACGTTAATCAGTTATATCAAGGTGCATCCTCACCAGTACCCTTAAGTTTGGCCAAAAGGCCTGTTACAAAGTTTCTTGAAGCTGCTATGAAACGATTTATTCCAGACAGTTATGAGAAACGTTCCCGCCAAGAAATGAACATGGAACCATCAGTGCCAGTTTTCATTTGTACTACGGCATTTCCACATGTTGCATGTCCTTTGTTCGTGTATGAGCCGCGCTACCGCCTAATGGTGCGACGGGCTGTAGAATCTGGTGAAAAACAGTTTGGCATTGTGCAACCTCACAAGGGCAAATCACGTTATTACGATGTGGGCACCATACTCGATATCCGAGATTGTGTTATGCTACGCGATGGTTGCTCTATTTTAAGCACTGTGGGCTGTAAGCGATTCAAAATATTAACGCGCAATGAAAAGGATGGTTATGAGACTGCTAAGGTGGAGTATATATATGATGAAACTATATCCGATGAAAATGTGAAGTTTGTGAGTGCTATGCACGCCTCGGTACGAGCTAAGGCAATCGATTGGTTTGAAAGTTTGGGTACTGAATTCAAACAGGAAATATTACAAAGTTTTGGTGAAATGCCAGCAGTTGAAGATAACTGGGAAAGTATTGCTGATGGGCCAGCGTGGGCGTGGTGGATTATAGCATTGCTACCACTCAATCCGCAGTTGAAAGTGAGTTTTGGTTTATTTTAATTTATAGTTTTGATTAAGGTTTTATTAAGTTTAGTGTAAATATTAATGAAACTGAAGATTCTTTGACTGACTGACATTGACTGAATTTAATGGTTACTAAGAAATTTTTTAAATTAAGACAATGCTATTTGTTTAATAGTAGTAGTATGTTGTTGTTGTATGTTTGGGTTATCGAAATTGACAAGTGCCTTCGGAACATAGATTCAGCCTTTCATGGAATAGTAGTAGTATAGTAGTAGTTAGTTTTTTCCATTAAGTATATTATAGATCATTGATAGATATAGTCGTCTTGCCGGTAATTATGTACATAGAATATATATTACATATATAATTGTCAGACATTATAGAACATAAATACCGAAAATTTATATATATAATACTTCTTCTTGTTGTTGTAGACCGCAGTAATCTGCCAATGAAATTTCTTTCGAAGATGCTGAACGGCACTTAGTTGTCGAATTTGACGAGTGACTCCTGGGCATAGACCAGGTCTTATAATAATTCTTCTTCTTGTTTGCGAGTCAATGAAATGCGAGTCGATGTTTAATACTACCTGTGATCACTTGATCACATAAATGTTTCATTCAAATATGATAATGAGTTATACTACTTCAGTAATAATTACTTAATCATAAGCATTTTATTCGTTAATCCATTAAGTAAGAGTCGCCGTTGCTTCATTTAGCAAATGTTTATATTTATTTTCATATTTTTATAATATATTATTTAAATATAATGATTGCGGATCACGCTATATATCATGCAAAGTTTCATTGTTCAGTCACATGATATTTCTCTCCGCTCAAGGGCAATTTAGTATTAATATTTCATTTTTTCACAAGTGAAGTTAATTATAAAAAAATGTAATAAAATATGTTAATAACTATTTTCACCTTTCATTTATTTACTTGTTCCATTTTTACTTAATTATTGTGTTGTAAATTAACACTAAATATACATTCATACTCAATTACTTAAGTTAATTTAGCGATCAAGTCAAAGAACTATTCCAAAATAAGACATTTATTATTCAACCTTACATTCAATTATCTCTCTGATATAATAGATGAACTAAAAGTCATTAAGTTTCTAACATACTTTGATATATATATATATTTAATAATATCAGTATAATTGTTTTAACAAAACAATATATTGTAAAGTGCAATCTGGTTTGTTAGTTTTCAATCTAAATTAATAAACTCAGGAACGCTTCCGAAACGGTTGAAATTATAAAAACTAATTAAACCTTACTTATCGTTCACTAAAAATCATATAAAAATAAATTAAAGCAAAAAATATTTATAATAAATATTCGTATATTATTAGATATATATATATATACATATAGATATATATCTGTTAATGTGATTGCAGCTAATATTGCTTCATAACTTATTCATTAGCCAATTTTATAATAGTATTAAATAATTATATATATATAATATATATATATAATATGACGTTAGATCCTGACAATAATTAAAATAAATGCAATAAATAATAAAATACAGATTATATCTTTCATATTATAGAGTTAATGCAATATAGTCAATGCAAGTCACTTACTATCTATTAATAAAATATTTAAAAGTTTCTCATGGGTGTTGTAAAGGGGGTCTAAGTGGTGCTGTTACTTTCAGCAAATGTAAAATTGAATATTGAAAACAGGTCGTTTAGGTTTATTACCCCTTTAACTTTGTTTAATTGTTGGCAAAGATATATTGCCTATATAGACACTTACTTACTTAGTTGGCCAATAGAGACGTAAGTCGTCCTTTAGCCGCGCCCAGTAGCCTCTGCCAACCAGTCTGATCAGTGACTTGCTGCCGCCTATCAGTGATTTGCTGATCTTTCCATCTAATATGTGGATATCCTCTAACACGATTTCTACCGGTGGGTAATGAATTTTCTACCATTCGCACGACATAATCAAATCAGCGAAGGATCTCAATAGTTATGCGTTTAACCATATGAATGTAGAGATATGTCTTATACAATTCATCGTCCCATCTAATTCGATATTCGTTGCTAACGCATTAGGGACCCTAGATCTTCCGAAGAATTTTTCTCTCAAGTGCTCCTAACGCTTTTTTAATATAGTTGATAATTGTTAAAGCTTCTACAACACACAGTAGGACAGGCGTGATACGAGGCTTGTAGAACCTGATTTTTGTATGTCGAGAGAGGATCTTAAATCTCTCTTAACTCAAAGTGACATCTGTTGGTAAGAGTAATCCCTTTATTGAGTCTCTAGATTGACTTCATTTGTAGTGTTAACATTGATTCTAAATATACAAAGTTTTTCAGAACTTTCAAGTAAACTTACTTACGTGCGTCCAAAGACGCTCAGAAAATAAAGATTCTCGATTTGAACTCGATGATTTATTTGGTTTTTTTAATATCATATATAGTCAATGGATCTTTCTTTATTCTTTAATAGGAACAACTTGTTTTTTTTTTGACAAATTTTACAAAGCGACTTTACAAAATATTTTTTTTTTGTAAAAAATCTTTTTTTCTTGTAATTTTTTTTAAAACCACTGCGGCCCCCATGACCTGCCAGTTTATGACTACGCCTATATATGGCTACTTAGAGGTGTGTCTTTTGTTGCTCTGCACAACATAAATGCACACCGCACGATCAGATAAAAACAACTTGTTTCAATAACAATTAAGTCAACCATTTAGCATAAAATTAAGTTAATTATTAATTACAAAATAATTACTTATACGAAAACAATATAGTAATTACAAATTATTGAATAAATAAATTTTTTTTGTCTCCATGCTTAGGTCAATATCTTGGCAACAACTTCTCTGGAGAAACGTTTGCGTGCAATTGAAAAAACACTCGACTATATAGCGGTTATGTTAAGGCGATCTCAGCAAGATTGTGATGTTGTTGTAGTGCAACAACAGCAACACCAACAGCAACAGCATCAACAGCACCAGCAGCAACAACAGCAACACCAATGTGAGAATGCATTGACGCACGCCTGTCAGAATGATGAATGTTTTCAACGCACAACCAATGCAAGTGTTGGTGTGGTTGAAAATGCAACAGATGCAGCAGCAATAGATGCAACTACAGCTGTCTTAAGTCCTAGGACTGATACACATAATCACGACAGCACAAATAAAGAAATGCAACATAATTGATAATATATGCTGGAACAATCTGATATGGAAAAAACATGGAGCATTGCGTGGATGAAATGTAAACATGAATTTGCTCACTAGCACATCCGTTGCTAATGTACCAACTACTGTCAAACTCAAAGCTTTAAAAGTAAATCAACACAACTTCAATAAAATCAAAAATAATTATCTATTAAAAATAAAACTAAAAACAGACTAAAATATCCTTAAAAGGGATTTGAAGAAAATCTGTTGTCCTGTTCTAAACTGTTAAATGTGTGTTCGTCTCGTTCGTGTCTCTCGTAGTGTTGCAAACTTTTAGTTTCTAAGAAATTAGCCATGTAAGAAAGAAACAAATAGTAAACATACAAAACAACTACAAACAATTCATATGCATTTCTAAAACATAATTCTAGCTTTAACTATAATTGAATTAAGTATTTAATAATTAAATTAAGTAATTATATGTGTAATTTATAGTTAATGTATGGTAACATTTATTTAGTCGTAATTACAATAATTAATTAATTAAAGTCAATGTAATTGTATTTGTATTTGTAACTGAAATGTAGTTGTATGTATTTGTGTGTGTTTAGCAGTTCAACTGTAATTGTAGTTATTCTTCTATTTATTATGATAGAGTACATATACACATATACATTTATACTATATACTATACTATATAAAACTATATATATATATAAATATACATATTGTATTTTTTTATTTGTAACTAGCGAAACGGTCAAAAATTTTATGTCAAAAGTGTTATCTAGGGGCCAAAACTTAGCTGAACCAGTTTAACCAATTTAGACACTTAATCTCTCATCAAAGTACACATAATGTATAATGTTTATATATACAAATATTATTTATATGTTTTTAAATTAGTTTTCTTAAATATGTGTCATGATATGTAAATTAAAAAAAAATAAAAATAAAAATGTTAAATGTGAAATTGTATGTATTTAGTGTGAATTATGCAAATGCAATTATGTATAATTATATATAGTTTATGTATCTAATAACTTCTAAAGTCACATAGATATAAAATTGTAATCTCTATGTGTTAACTGTAAGTAATCTATTATACTATAATACCTATTTATCTCAATTGTTAAGTTCATTTGCCTCAATTCTATCACTTTTAATTATAATTATTCTTAAATATTTAATATTAAAATTTTGTAAATTGTAATTTTTTATACTTATTACATATATGTATGAATATACTATATGTATATAAAATATATATGATGTACACTATGGAGATGTATAATGTTAATTTTTCTTTATACCATAAGTTCTTAAAAAAAAATTTATTACTTATATCTTATTCCAATCTATATTTTAACGCATTCCAAAATAAAGTCTTTTAAGATGGAGCAAACAATGTAGGAATAGAATAAAGTAATTTCAAATTATTAATTTTATTTATATCTATATGCATTTTATTATTTTTACTTTTTCATTAAGAATTTATTTTTATAATTGTATACTTCGTTTTTCATATTTTTGTTTTATTATTACTATGTACTTGGTCTATAGTCCGTCAAAAAATATTAGAAATAATAAAAAAGTAATAAGAATATATTAAGAAAATAAAAAAATAATTCAATAATTACTTTCTTGAATTCTTTCAATTATTATTTATTTTTTAGTTTTTGATTTAGTTAATTATTTTTTTGAATTTTATTTCAATATCTTAATTTATTTATAATATTTTTTAAATCTTTAAAGTTTTCTCTTTATTATTTTTAATAATTTTTTTATTATTTCAAATGTTTTTCTTTAACAACTTATATATATTATTCTATACGTATATCATTTCTTATTGATATATTATCAAAAGATATATATCAGATATGCATGATATATATTAAAAGATATTTTATATTTAATTATTGAGTTTTTATTGGTTTGAATTATATTTAAATATATGAATTTATTTTTTAATATATTTTTTATTAACTTTAATATATATTTTATTTTAAATTTTGGTTTATTATTTTTAAAATATTTTTTATTTATAATTTTCTTTTATAGTATTTCTATTTTGTAATTTATATCTGAAGCATTGTACTACTATTTTTTATATTATGTTAACATTATTTTAATATTCAAAATATTACAGACTTTTTTTATGAAATTTCTCTTCTGTGTTTTTTCTTCAGTTTATTATTTAATATGTGGCAATTTTAGTGCTGTTAGCTGACTCTCTTTTATTATACTATGAATTACTTTTACTCTCTTTTCTTATTATAAAAATTATTCTTACTTTTTTGTTGTTTTATCTTTTACTTAATTCATATTTATATTTTAATTAGATCGAATTTGAGCACTAACTGCTTTCTTGAATTTAGTAAAAGGGCTTCTGTATAAACGCTATTAGTTCAAATCAGTGGAGCATTGACTGAGCATGATACTGAGCATTATTTTATACTTTCTTTTACTTAATAGTTTAAGTGCAGTAAACTTTTTTACTATTATATTCTAGAATTGCATTTGACTGAAATATAAAAATATTTGGAACCTAATTTTGAAATTAACACAATTTTAAAATTATAGTAAGTTTTTAATATTATTAAGTTGGGAGATATCGTACTGCAGTTTATTGATATATTTTAATCCTAACATTGTTTTAGATAATATCTTTGATTCCAATTTTCTCTTCAAATTACGTCAAACCTCTTTATTGAAAACAATAATTTATATAATGAATGTAGTTTCTGTTGTAAAAACGAGCGTTAAAAATCAATTTCATATGTCTTCAAATACAATTTGAGTGCAGTAAGCTGGTACTTGACTATTGTTTTTTTGGAACTTTATTTTAATGAAGTGTTAAAAGGTTTACAACACAGTTCTAATGTCTTAAGATTTTAGTAAACTATTAATATTTTTATTAAGTTGAGGTATTAAGTACCGCAATCTATGCTGCAATTTTTATGAATCAGGTTATATCTCTGATTCCGATTATTGAATAAGTCGAGCATTTTAATAATATTAAACATATTCAACTGATTTGTATTTCTTCATCCGATGAAAGACCTTCAGTTAGGTAATTATTCGTTTAAGCATAAATACCATTGTAGTTTTACGTGTATTTATATATAAAATAAATATTATTTTATTTTAAACCTTATTAGGAAATAACATCATTTTTTTACATATTTTAATATAAACTATAATTATAATAGTGATATTGTAGTTATGTTATTATAAATTCTTTTAATCATTAATTTTTTATTTAGTTATTGCAATATAGCTTTTATAGTCCAGTGGCTAACATACTCAGATTTAGCTTTAAAGGATTTATTTGTTTCATTGATGAAATAAAAATTTTTTCTATATTATTTTATTTGAGTAATAATTATAATTGAGAAAATGATATGAAAAGTATTGAAATCCCAGTAAATAGAACACAAATACATTAAGAACATACATTAAGATTGGATCAGAACAAATCTTTATTAGTGACGTACTTGTTAGATTATTATTATAACATTTTTTAATTAGATACCATAAATAATAAATTGCAATAAAATATACAGCTCCTGGGAAGAATTTTTATCATCTTCGCAATGAATATTCTGCGGGTTTGATAATATTTGATTAATTATAACAATTTTTCTACTGGTAAACAGTTTTCGTTTTCTTTTCTCTGTCAATAAGTACCAGATAATTGATTATTAATTAACTTATCAAGTACTTTATTATTAAATAAAAAAATTTGAACTTTTTGCCATTATTCCCACTTTTATATTTTTCTATAATTTTTTATTATAAGGTTTTATAAACATTTATTTATAAATGTTTATGTAATTTGCATTCTTAATTGATATGAATATCTAGCAAAATATAAATGAATATTTATGTGATATGCACTCTTAATTGGTCTAAATATCTACGGTAACTATCACTTAATGTATATTTATTATTCAAGCATACTATATGAATGAATATATAAATAAAAATTTAACTCAAACCTTGTCTATTTGGGTTTCTCTTCTCCTAGATTATAGATACTTCTAATGCATCACACGTCTTCGAGTTGAAATATTGTTAGTTCTATCAGCACTCATCCTTAACATATCCAAATATTACCTTTTATACTGCAATATATGAAGTTTCATATAAATTTGATATTTGTGGATACATCTGTTTCTTTAGATCTCACTTAAAAAAGAGTTTAAATTTTCAGATTCTAACTTTTAGATTCCGCAGTTTCACATACTCTTCTATCTAAAATAGATGTCTTGTCATAGGGTCAAATATTTTAATGAGATTCTGATGTACTTTGACAATTCTAATAGAATGTTTAGAATAATTAAACGACAAATTGCAAAAAAATATCAATTGCAAATTAGCTCATTATATATATATATATGTATGCATAATTCCAGATATTTGATAAAACTTACTAAACTATAATTATAGATAGTAGAGAAGATCAACTGATTACTTAGTTAGTTTTTTGAGAAAGTATTGCCATTATATTATATATCGGATGAGAAATGGAGTCATCAACATGTCTTGCTTATTGCTCAATAAATAGTTTATTTGCTAAAATAAAAAAATTATCTTAATAAGATTATATTTCAAATTTATTGTCTTTTAATGAAGTATTCTTTCCCATACATATTTTATTGAAGTATAAAATTGATTGATGAGCCTTTAACAGTAGGAAATAAACGATTACTACATAAATCAAATGAGAGATATTGCAGTAAAATATTCATCGATGAGATGAAACTTTTTCTTCTACTTCAGTCCAACTCAAACAATAATTATTTATTATTAATAATTTTATCAGCCAATTAAACTTTAATATTATATAAAAAAATTGAAAATAATTACATTGATTATTACTGACAACAATAAAGAAGCTCTTTTTAATTTACCATATATGTCAATTAAACCATATATAAATATATATAAAAACTGAAAGTGATTATTAAATAGTGAATTAAAACACATAAATTATTTTTATTAAATTAATATTTACAATATAAAATGTTTGTTCAGTTTTTTATTTTAAATTTTTTTTATTTTTTTGTTAATTTTGTTAACGCTGCATTCTTTCACCACATGTTTGCTTCACTTATTATTAAATAACGTATACTTCCTATTGCTTTTCTCAAATAATTATAAAAGAAATTATAAAAGTTTTATATATATAAAATAAAAAATAGTTAATTAATTAAAAGGTTTCTTGAATCATATATCTAAAGCATGAATTTGTAACAAAAAAAAAAAATTCTGATGTAAAGAATACTGTTTAAGGAAATAGTTTAAAATCAATTCATAATTCTTTTTGAAATATAAAATAAAAATAATTTTAATTCAAATTAAGCATAGTTATAAATTATTTTTTAATTATTTTTCAATTCAGTTTTACATACATGTAAATAATCAAAATCATAGTTCGAGATGTTGAGAAACGAAATTAATCTGCAAATATTAAGTGTGAGAAGTGCCAATAATTTATTTTTATACCTAAAATCCTTATGAAATATTGGTTCCAAAAATTGACTGCTTATATAAAAATACTTCTCAACCCAAAAAATGTTCAACATTTAAAGCTGGAACTGTATGACAATCTGCATCTTAAGTGTTATATATAAAAAAATACATTAAACAAACAAAACAAAAACAAAAATCGTTATTAATTTAAGAAACTTACCAAAACTAATTTTAAAATAAAATAAAATTATTGAACTATATTAAATAACTATTTACTTTAGTAATTTTAATGTAAAATAGTAAATACATAATAACTTTTTAAGAAATAAATCTTTATTTGTTAAATCCCTAAACAAACAAAAAATAAAATTAAGTAAAGGAAACAAATTCCTTTATTAAATTAACATTGATAATAAAAATAAAAACAATTAAAATATTTAAACTTTTGCTCTTTTTTATTATTCATTTTAATATATTTAAATTATTGCATAAATATTTAAATTCGCATTCCTTTAATAAATATTTACTTATTTTAAATATTTTTATATTTACGTTTGTGAATTGTAATAAAAAACAATAAACAAACAAAAAAGTCTTATAAGAAAGTTTAATAAACAATTGCTATTCAATTTTTTATATATAAATGGCAAATAATAATCATCTTAACAACAAATAAATAAAAGAATACAATGAATGGTGGCAATCTTATTGATAAGAAAAATTTATTAAATAATTAAAAATTTTAAACTAAAATATGATATCATATACATTATAAATGAGTTTAACTTATACGAAAGGAAAGTAAATTTATATAACTTTTCTAATATAATAAAACAAAAATTATAAAAGAATTGTACTTTTTTTTTTAATTCATATTTAAATATTTTAAAATTATAAAGTTAATGAACATTTATTAAATTTAGACTCATTTGTAAAATATTTTATTGTTAATAAAGTTTTATATGACGATAAATTTTTTATAAGAAAAAGTTTAATATTTTTATATAAATAATGTACTGAATATATTTTATTATAATATTTTTGAATTTTTTACATAAATGGTTCATATATTATAGAAAAATTTTGCAAATTAAAGCATTGAACACCTTAATTATTTAAATTATTATTTATATAATAGGTTTGTTTTTTTTTTATTTTATTTTAACATACATATTTTAGTATACAGTAATTCATACTAATATATGAATATATTTAATTCTTAATTTTGAGTTCTAAAGTTTGATTAAAAAAATTTATTTGAACTATCTAATGCAAGTAATTTTATTTATTTATTTAACTTAATGGCATACAGAATCAAAATATTCAATATAATATTTTTTAAATTTACTGATTAAATACGTTTTAGGATTTTTAGATTTATTTTATTCTAATTTTCAATAAAAAACTCATTACAAAATTTTCTTTTATTAATTATATTCAAATATTAAAAAATATTAAAGAACTTGTCTTTTAAAAAATAAAATGTTTTTTAATTTTTTAAGCATAATAACTTTATATAATTATCTAAATTTTTATTATACGACATTATAACCAATTAATATTAAAATAAATTCAGTAATTGTATGTTATGTCAAAAGAATAAAAAATATTTATATTAAATAAGACAAATTCTTTAATATATATAATATAATATTTTCAAAAAAATATAAAGTACACATACATGGCATATTTAATACCATTAATATTTTTGAATTATATTATTTTTTATATTTTTAAATATTTATAAGATATGTCCTTATTTAATTAATATATCTTTGCCTTTTTTTTAAAAAGTCTTTTTTAAATCGACTTAAAATTGAAATTAAATTATTTTTTAATTTAAATAAAAAAAGAATGCTAGAAAGCTTTCAGTAAATAAAGTTTTATAGTTTAATTAAACTATTTTAATAAGTTTTTATTATAACAGTAATAAAATATGTTATATTAAAAATAAAAATTAGATAAATTTTTATGAAACTAACTTTTTTATTTATTTTTGATCATATATATAATAAAACAGTTTCGAAAGATTTTAAATGTTATTCATAATTAAGACTTATTAGTAAATTGTACGTATTTTTAATTAAATAATAAATGAAGTTCTAATTAATTGACAGTCAGTTTATAGGTTTTATAAAAATTAAATAAAATTTTATTATAAAAACTTTTTACAAACTTTTATAATGTATATAGTTTTACATCTTTATAATAAAAAATTCCAATATAAATGAAGGCAACATTTTTTCAAAATTTTTTAATTAAAATATTCTTTCAATTAAATTTTATTTATAGAAAATATAATTAATTTATTTAAAAAATCTAAATAAACCCAAAAATTTAAATACAAAAACAAACTTTCTTATGAGACATTTTTTATTTTAAACTTGAAATTATTTCTTACATGTTTTAATAAATGTATAACAAATTAATTATAAAATTAGTTTTTATATATAATAAATTTGAATGCTGTGAATAATTTAGATTTCAGTATTTTTGTTACTGAATAATGTTTAATTAATAATTTTTTTAGGTACATTAATTAATTTAAGTGAAACGTTCTCATTAATATGTTTTGTTTTATTAAAACTACATTTACATTTATAATTTAGCACTTAAAATGTCTTATAAATATTAAATATTATATTTATATTTGAAATATATTTAATTTTTGCTTAAATTTAAAAATTTCCTAATATAATAACAAACACTTACACATTATACGTACACACACAAATAATTTTTTTACTACATTATAATTTATAATAAATAATAAAAATTGTATCTTAAACAAAAAATAAAGTGTTTTATTTTGCTATAATATATATGTATATATAGGTACACAAAAAATTATTGCTCTTTTCTAAATAGAGATGAAGTCCTAATATGGCGCGCTTAAACGATCGCATCAATAATTAAGTAATACTCGTATTACTGTAGGCTTTCTAATTAAATAATTTTCATTAATTTTTTTTTTTTTTTTATTATTTTTCATTATTAATTCTCTATGGTATAGTATTTGCAATTACTTTAACCACAACATATGATTAGCAGCGATCTAGATGACACTAATTATTTAAAAAGCATTCAATAGATTGCCCTTTGATACATTCTATTTAGAGAGAGAACTTATGAAATCTGATTAAGAAAATTAAGTTCACCTCTCGCATTATAGACTTTACTAATGTGCTCAGTGATTTTCAAATTATTACTTAGGTATTTGAAAAAATGTAAATACTTTGTCATATTATTTAATATTTCAAATGGTATAAATAAACAGTTTTGCATTAAGTAATAGCAGTTACAATAAATATACTATAATACGATTGATATAGTATTAATTATTAATAAGGGAAATTAATTTTTTATTGTTATAATTTTACTCAGCGGATATGTTAATACTTTATGTTTATATATATATTACAAAAATATATATAGTATACTATATATATAATGTATATCTTTCTATTATAAAGAATATTTATGTGTCGCACATTTTTATTTTATTATTATCATGTTATTTGATTTCTAATAAAAAAGTAAAATAAAATGCTAATTTTTTATGCTGGGTTTGAATGAGGATGGCAAACGTTTTATTTGTATTCCGTCTTTCATTTTCTACAATAGAATGTTAAAAATTCTATAGTAGAGACATCAAATTTATTTAAGAACTTCAAAAAATTATTTTGATGTCTCTTCTAGAGAATGTTTAAAGTATATGTATACTAATATTGTTCAATATGAAAGAGGGCGTAAAACAATATTTGGGGAGCAATACTCATACAGGCCCTCTCGTATTAAAACATTCTGTTTGTTCTTTTTTTTTATAACTTCATTTCCGAATAGACACATCACTGCCTAAATGAACAGTGGTGCGTCTGTAAATCTATAGTACCATATGGGACTCACAACACCGAAGAAAGCAAAACTAGACAGTTTTCTAGACAGTTTTAGACTGTCAAGTATTAGAAAAAAGAAAGAAAACTTGTCATTGGCATGGTGATGATGTTTTAAGTATAATATCATCACTGGATGATGCTCATTTTTCACTTAGTGGATATATTAACAAATAAGAATATCACAGTAAAAGTTCACAAGTAACTATCAAAAGACCATTGTAGTCACGAATTCATAAAAAGTCATTGTACGGTTTAGCATACATGGGTCTCGAGTGTGATAGGCTCCTATATTTTTTAAAAAGACGAAATTGACACAAATTATTAGTGTTAATAGTTAAAGTCACATGATTATCAATTATTTTTGACGCGAAAGTGTCAGTGGATAACGCTGTATTGAACAAACTAAACAAAGATCTATAAAATGAACTGGCTTTAAATATTGTTATTTGATAAAATTTAGTTTTTCAGCTTTGGGATGAGCCTTGCGGTCCATCATCCACGGTTATCTGAGTCCTAATGTTGCCATCATACTCCTATCAACTGCCTGCCGATATTGTTGTTTTCCATGCAATTTGCCTTTCGTTCTTAAGCCTGCAGGTCAATGGGAATATAAGTACTTATCACCAGCACCACTGCATCAGAGATGGTGCGGTACGCTGGAGATATTCTCAAAGCTGCTGTTCGTTTCGCTGACGCTAGCTACTTTCTGCGATATTGTGCTTGTAGTACATCTGTCTATATCTTACTTTCACACAGTAGATTGGAGTTCACCGTCATCATAACCGGCTTTTAACATTAAAACTATTTGATTAAATAATATTATAGTTAAATTTTTACTTAATACTTAAAAATTATGAAAGTAGATATATGGAGCTAATATTTTCGAATCTAATAGTTATTTAGAATATGATTTATTTGATTCTTTTATATATAAATTATTTTCATTTTTGTGATATGTGCTTTTATTTGTTATTTTAACTTAGCAACATAATATTGTATTAATGGAAGAAACGTAAAATTATAGACAATTTCATTTTGCAATAAGCAAAAAATGCAGTTGACGTAATTTTGGGTCTTAAGTATTACATATTTTATACGGTTAATTCCATAAAACCTACTTGGATAATTTAACGATTTTATTAAATTTCTTATCGTGGCATTGTTAAAGCAAAAAATGTAAACAAAACCGATTGTCAGCAGTATTTGTGAATATCTTTTAAGCAGGAAAATCCGAAACGTCTTGCCGCAGGTCCCACAAAAAACTGCACAAAAAACTGCAAAAATGCACGAGCTCGTAATTTGAGATAATTTAAGTCTACGCGTTTAGCTTATATACGGTTTTTACATATATTAAATTGTACATATTGTATTGTAATATTAAATAACAATTTGTGGCTCTACTAATTTTGTAAAAATAATTAACTTAAATTACATATTTTTTTACTTTAACAGTAGACTAAATCATTATAGTAAATAAATTAATTATATTTTAAAGCAATTTATAATAGAGTATCTCATATATTATATATTTGATCTTCTGAGTTATTTTTTATTTGGTGTATTAAATCACTTTGCTTGGAATTAAGTATGAATAAATTGGGCTATTGATATGAATAACTTGTATGTAACAGAGCTATTTGAGGTGTTTCAGACTACTTTGCAATTATAAGGCGACACAATTCCGAACTTCATATTTTATGCATTCGACTTGGTTGATGATTTTAAGATGCATTCAAGACACCCATTAAAAATATTAGTAGGACTCTACTAGATTTTATAAGCAATAGTCGAAACTATTGCAGCATCAAACGATATGCGTTTGAATATATTTTTCCATATCTCTAGTAGTTTCCATCATAATGCCAGAAACATTGTTGATCGAATATCGGATGATTGTAAATAAAAAGCGAGTAGTAGCAGAAATTACCATATTTTTTCTGGCATAAATGCAATTCATTTCGACACAACAATAAAGAATAAATTTGAAATCATTTAATCGATGGTCGGTCACCGATCTCAAAGTAATACTATTGCTCTTATTTATCTTATTTATATTAATTTATTGTTTTTGTGAATTTCATAATATGTGCAGTGCAATTGTTTGAGAAAACATTAAAATCCACTGCTTACATAGTCATGACGGAAACTTCTACGAGTTTATTAAATTTAATACAAAATTTTATAGTGTTAGAATGCTAAATATATTAAGCGATTATTTTTTTAAATAAAATAATAACGAATGTAAACAAAAGCATCAAATACATTAGAAATTTTACTACTATCGGACAAGATACATTACGATTGAAATAAATTTTTATGCCTTGCTTTTTAAACCGGAATGTTTAGGCTTTAAAGACAGTTTTAACATAGTTTTGGGTTTGTCTGCAGAGTTTATATGAGGGTAATTGGCGAATCCTTATTCACTCCATCAACTCTCTACTACACGATTGCGCCTATGCTTCAACGGTGGCGAGTTTCAACAAGCGGTTCATTAGGATTATGCAAAACAAGATTATGTCTTAGGGATCGCTTTTTCACTGGCTTGGAAGAGATGACCATAGCAAACTTATCGGATCTCTTTAACTTCATCTGGAAAACCAAATGGTTTAGCAAGGATAACAAAAGTTAACAAATCGCCTATTCCGGCAAAATTTTTGAAGATATCACAATGGGCAATATATGCCTCCGAGTGGAAGTGCTGACAACTGTCAGCTTCGGTTCTTTCAGGAATTTTAGTAATTTAAAAATAATTTTTATCTTATTGAACATTCTTTAAACATTAATAATGAATATATGTAAATATAGGTCAGTAGTTACGGACTCTCATTTTGTGGACTGGAAAGGCTAAATAACCTTTCCTGTCAACCTGCTATTAAGAGCAAAACATTTATAAAAAATTTGATTCATATTAAAAACTCGATAGATATTAATGTTAGAAAAATTTAACTCAAGAGTTTTGAAGTGATACCTGCAGTGATACTTCAGGTTGATATCACCTGTACAATACCCAGATAGATTCCTTAGTCACAGTGAATCTTAATCTTAAGATTCCTTAATCTTCACAGTGAAAATATTGCAACTTGTATTCTATTTGCCAAGATGAGAAATTATTGCTTGTAGTTGGACAGTGACATTTCCCCATTTGCTCAAAACTTCACTTTTCTTTTCTATATCCACGGAAAGGCGCAGGTTAATTTAAATGGATGTTTGTCACTATTTTAGCCAGAAAATGATTCAATACATTGTTCTTGTGTATTTCATGTCAAAGGATCTATTCTAATACAACAATATAAGTTCTTTGACATATAAAGAAAATTTGTTGGAATTATATATCTTTTTCCAGGTAATCGTTAATGATTGCAAGGCCCGTAATGCTGTTTCATTGTATGAAAGTAAGTAAAATACAATTTTTTTATTTTCTCCTTTCATTTCCTTATGAAGACCTTCTATAACATTAATTTCAATGTTACGTATTTAAGTCAGAAAATTTTTTTAAATAGGCACACATAAGATTTGATTTCTTTAAAATTGAGTCATTCATAATTATCCTTCATATTTTCTTTTTTGAGTTCGGATATGTCTTGTAATCTCTAAGCACATAAACGTAAATTTATTTCTCAACTAGAATATTTTAAAAGGGGATGCCTCGCGATTTAATGTTTAGGAACACAGCTAGAAAGGCTTTTGTTGTATTATTTTATTGTATTTAAATTTTTGGCCATGATGCCAGCGATAATAAAGTGATTTTGCTTTTAGTGCAGAGGTCAATGTTCTATATACCCTTGTGGTATTTAGATCCTAAGTCTTCACAAAAACTCTTGAATAGGCACCTAATGCCGTTTGTGAGCTTGCAAACAATTTCTATAAAAAAAATATATTTATATATTTGAGCTGATATGGCTTGAAAAAGTATCAGAGGTAAAGTGATGAAATGTTTTGATAAGAATAATAATAATTGAATCATCAGGAAAATGCGGTTTTGTACAATGTAAGTATAACAAATATTTCTGCCTTCATCAATACCAATGGACTTAAACTAGGTCCATCACTACAAGTTAGAATTAAACTTGTAGTTAGATCAATAAAACGATCAATTTTGTGAGTTCAAATGGATTAAAAACATAAGCTTCAACTAGTAAGGTTGAGGTATACGCTGAGATATCATATTTATGGAGTACTTGTCCATAATACGATGCATATACGTATTACAAATATTTGAATCCATATTCGTTTATATTTTTTTAATAATTTGAAGTTAGATATTGCAATATGAATACTCCATACATGGTAAGGAAAATAAAACGTCTTATGAGATAATCCATTATGTTACAGGTCGTCCTTTTCGAAGCCAATTGAACTGCTTTCACTTCCACCAAAATTTGCACACCAATTTTATGTAGGTATATATAGCTTTAAGATTTATAACAAATCTTAAAAAAGATTCTCCCGAGAAATAGATTTAAGAACAACAACGATGTCATGTCCAAAATTAACATACATTATGAGGCTAAAAATAAATCTCTCTGCAAGAATATAAGAGATATGTTAAAGAACTGTTGGAAAGACTGTTTCACAGATGGCCCAATGTTTATGTCTTAAATACAGTAAGTTCCGAAACTTGAAGAATGATGATTTAAATTAATATATATTTCCAAATGTCAAATTGGAAAAAATTTAATCAGGATATTTTACAATATAAAATTCAAAATACTAAATTATTATAACACAATTGAATAAAAGCCTAAAACGAAATTTTATTTAAAAATAAAAAATATTTCATATCAAAGAAATCTATTTAATTAGATCTTGATTGATTGATATGTACTATCCCATTTTATATGTATGTGTTTTAAGATATTAGTTATCGGTTCAAGTTTTCAATAATATACAAATATTAGCAAAATTAAAAAATCTACAACATTTTGAACGAGCTGCTATGCAATTCTATTGCAAAAATGTCACTCATACGTCATGGTATCTACTTAAGGTACTTCACAATAATTTGCAATAATTCAATTCAATATGAAAATCAATCGAAACTTAGCGTAGTTTACTCATTGATATAGTACTTAAAACATGTCACTTTATAATATAAGTGAATTAGGTAAATGACTAAAGGAATTTAACAAAAAAAATTACTTGTCTAACCAATAAAAATCAATTTTAAAACTGATTCATTTTTTATATGATTATTTTGAAGTCATTGAAACTATCTTTTTACTGTACTCCTTTGGTCAAAAATTTGTGGCAAATCGGAGTGCCTAATTCCGTAGCTGCAGCTTCCGATCTGCTTTATTATTCATAAAGTAATATATTCGAAAAATGCTACTAATATTACTAAACAAATATAGTTGGATAGAAATTTATTGTAAATTCTGTCAAATAAATCCAATAATTGAATGAATTCGGATCACCTATTTATCAGTTATCGTATCATCTATTAATAAGTTTTTAAACATAAGTCAATTGTCGCGACAATAGCGCATATTAAATATGTGTATAGTAAATGCAAAATTAATGTCAGCCATCTACCTGTAGAATATAAGAAAATTTCAGTTCTACGTAACTATCTAGAGCCACATGAATGCTGCAGTACATGTTCTGAAGTTACCAACAATACAACAATACAACAAGTGTTCTGTATTTTTTTATGATGCACCTAACGTTGTTACTACTATAATACCAATTGATATCACAGCCAAAGAAGATGAATGTATTGGATATAATTTAAGCAGTATGTCAGCAATTGAAAAAAATCCATAAGTACATAAAAAGATCCCAAACATTTAACAATAGATCAAGAAAAATCTGATAAAATCTGTTAACACCTCACTAAAGTACCTTTGCAAATGTAAGTACGAATATCAACCAATTCTGTGTCTGAGTGATTTCATATCATTTGCAAGTATTACTTAAATGCACTAAGTTTGTTACTGGTGGAAACTTAACTGAACAAAGTATACAGAAGGAGATGAATGTACCAGAACTGGTTGATCACATGGTTACGTACCAAATGAACTGTGCCACCAAATATAATATAGTGACCACTATTAAAGAATGCTTGTGAGATGATTACCAATCACTGACACTGTGCGATATATCTAAATGATCGGGACCGAAATAACCCGAAAGTTACAACGACAGAAATATACTTTAAGTTGTACAAAAGTAGTTTAATTAGACATTGAAAATGTTTGTGATATATTTTATAACAATTATGTCACAAATCAATAATAATAATACAAGCTTATGAGATCCCGTAGCATAAAATATTTCAAATTAACAAATTAAAAAAATTTTGTACATGCGAAGCAACTTCGAGAATACCTCTTAATCTATAGTCCGCCAAGCACTTAGTGCAATAAAACTCAGAGTGTTCTTAGAGGAGTTTCAACTTATTATGTATATATTATAGAATATAGTATATAATATATATAATATTTATTGTAGTTATCAGATAATCGTACACAAGAATAAATCACTCATTAGATGATATATGTCAATATTTGGTTTATATTTCGATTGTTATGTCAAATTTAGTATCAGAGAAGTAAAAATGAAAGGAAGTTCAGTTATCGTTTAAGCAAGGAAATTAACTCAACTCTTCAATTGATCTGAAGAAAAGGTATTACGGTATCCATGATTAGAAAACCATGGTATCTACTGTAATATATATAAAATATAATCCTTATTGCTGAACATTTTTTGTTTTCTCTCAAATACATACTTTTGATAAGAATTATTATAGAAACAATATGTCTATGATATCTTGTGTCTAATAATGATAACACAGCGATTAATCAGTAAAAAGGTTTTATTGTTTTCGAAGTATTCTATTTGAAGATCGTTACATGTTTGCATTCGATTGAACCAATTTTCTATAAAATTTTCCCACTTTTGTTGGGTTCTGCTTACTTTGGAAAACCCAAACAGTAGCTTGCCGTTTTGTTTCGAGTTCATAGGCGTAGATCTGACATGATGGCGTAGACGTGTGTTGAGCTACCTTGACCATATTTTTTCAGCTATAACTTTTTACCGAAATTTTAAATAAATAAAAAAAAGTATTTGCCATGGTCAATAATAATTACTATATTATATTACTATAAACTGTACTATACTAGTATATATTATATTACTATATTAATAAATGTTATTAAACTAAATATTCATTTTACACAATATTTTAAGTATTTTATATAGAAAATTTTTTTAGTGCAAATTTTTTTGTCGATTTAATCTACTAGTACTATTTTTTAAAAAAAATATAACTTACTAAAATGACTCATGTCTTAGTAAGTTTATCTAATTTGTAATTACTTTCAAAGGCAAAAGTCTATAGTTCTATTGGCGAATACCTTAATTAATGTACAAATTTAATCTTAATTTTATTTTTTTTTTTTTTGTGAAGTTTCGCATAGAACAGCTCAAGTCTCTAACTCAAGAGCCCATACGCGAGCTTTGAGTGAAAAGGTACTTGTAGCAACATTTCTAAGAATTCTGTTATCATTTATTTTCTAATACCATTTCTATTACTAAACGACATTTTTTTTTTGCAAGCTCGCACAACTTTGCATTGTTTTACATTTGCAGCGGTTTTTTTAGATAAAGAACATTTCATTTTAATTGTTTAGATTGCACACATATATTGCACGTAAATAACCAACACATATGCAATGCACGGCTGACAACAAAAAGCTCGATGCAATAATGCAAGCACCAAAACGACTATCGACTGTCGACTGTAGACTGTAGACCGTCGGTATTAAATAATCTACGTAATATTTTTTGCAACAAATCAGAATGCTTTGAACCCAACGACGACGTCCGTTACCAATGAGGCTCGTGTATTTACATTTCTAATTAGATTTTCTCTCCATACAATCATTCGTCGTCAATCGTTCGCGCTCTTTTGCGGTGCTCTCTCTCTTGACCAGTCTTGTATGTAATGGCCAGTTGAAAACAAAAAAAATTACTTAATTCCTAAGCCAAGAATCAGGGAGCTTGAGAAATGTTATGCTAAGGCCGAACACTGCAGTTGAGTTGACAGAACGAAACATAAGAAATGAAGAAATGAAGAAAACGCAGAAAAAACGAAAGAGAAAAAATCTACCAAGCAAACTTTTCTTCGCGCTCAGTAGAAATGTTAGTGAAAAAAATGTGAACAGTAGAGAATTGAGAATTGAGAACTCAGAACTGAGAACTCAGCACTCAGAACTTTTCCAAGTTTGTTTGAAAATATTCGAGCTTAGAAATTGCAGTTTTTAGTAACGTTTGTCGTGCGGTGCAGGGATCAGCAGCTATAACGACTATTACGGTAACGACGATTACGTTCACGACCAAAATAACCACGAAATCGAACGTTACGTTTGCTTCGACGGCGGCAGTTTTTGTGGTAGTGGCGTTCGCCGTACGAAAAGCGCGAATTTAGCGAAAGTGACAATTTGAAATTTGCTAAGGAAAATTTTGAAAAAATTAAATTAATTAATAAAAATACAAAAATTAATTAATCACGTATTTAGTGAGAAAATTAATAACACAACAGGTGATAAAATTTGCTTAATTACAATAAAGTTTTTGAGAATTATTGCCATTTCAATCAATGCAAAACATCACATCTACTTAAAAAAATAAAAATCTAACAGTGCAAACAAAGTGTAAAAATTAATTAAATTAAGTATTATATTTCAAAAACAAAAAAAAAATTATTTACAAATAAATAAAATAATTATTTAATAACAATTTTATAGTTTTATTGAAAATATTTCAATGAGTTTCGATCGTGCCATACTGAATGTCGCTATGTAAATGAAACAAAGTCATAATTTATAATAAAAAACAACTCAATTAAAATCGCATAATACATCGACACACACACACACTCGCACACAATGAAATACACATAAATATAAATATAAACAAAACTAAATCTAATATCTGTATAATGCAATATTTATATTCTTATAGATATTATGTAATTTTTTTAAAATTCAGAAACAAAAAAAATCTCAAAGATATTAAGTTTCCAGCAAATGCGATGTGACTGGGACTACTTGCATTTTGTGTATGTGGAATGAGTAATATTTTTTATTTATGAGCTTCAAATATTCATAGTACCTATTTATTATGTGAAGTGTATTTATGGAAAATGCCATAAAAAAGCTATTAAAATAAGAAAAAAAATAAATCAATATTTGATCATAAAAAACAAAAACAAAAAACAAAAACAAAAACAAAAATTTATTTAAAAGTGAAATGTGTTCATTTATACTTAAGAAGAAAACGCAACAATGCATTTTTAGCATAAAAACAATTAAAAAATATTTTAATTACGCTTTGCTGCTAATATAAATAAAAATTAAATAATAATTTTTATACATATACCTAAAAAAGTAAATAGAAATAAATGTTAATAGGTTTTTATTATTTTTTTTTTTTTATTATTTAGTTTACTTGTCGAAAGCTATCCGACAACGTTCGCTTATCGTCCAAGTCTGTATGCTGGCATTGTGTGTTTAGTATTTTTCACTGTCAAAGTCGTTTGTTGCCGTCATGTGAACGTCATCGAAAAACTGCAACATTATACGCCGCCGCGAAATGCAACTAAACTCAAAACGCGGAACTCGCGGCTTCTAATAATGACTTAGAATTTTTATAAAATTATTGAAAAAAATTTTAAATTAAAATTTATTTAAATAATTAATTACATTTGGTACCGTGTGGTGCAGTTATATTGTGAATCCTTATAAATTAATATATTTTTAAAATTTTTTTTGCTAATAATTACTTCCATCAATATAAGCTGTTTTCTATCTCTGTCCCAAGATATGAGATATGGTGTTCGGTGTAAAGTAAGCTGTACTTTTAAATACTTAAAAATCCATTTCAACTAATGAAAATAGTAATTAAGCTGTTGAGTTCAAATTGTTGAAATAGTTTTAGGAAAAAAAGAAAAAAAAACAGTAAATAGTTTTTTGTCATTATTGCAAATATTGTATACTAGCAACTGTAAGATAAATTGAAAATAAGTTCATTTTTGATTTATTATATTTAATGCAAATCAGTTCAGTAATATTTCAGCTAAGACAGTACATTAATATTTGGGCGGATATATATACATATATCTATCTATATTTACACCTACATATAGATTCAGATATATATACATATATATATATATATAGTTTTAGGTATATATTGAACTTGTATGCTAATTTTCTTGAAAACTAAATATAGGTATCTATGTACCTATTTTAGTATATTACATAAATACAAATATTATCATCAGTTTCTCACCAATTTATTTTTATTAATATTTTAGTAATATTTATTATAGTAGATCATTAATCCATAGGCAAATATATATATCAGTGCATCGAACCGTAACCGAACCGGCATCGTACAGAAAACCGGAAAAAACCGAAAATCGGAACCAAACCGAAAAAAATATATCGGTTTATTTCGATTCCGCACCATATAGTTTGGTATCTGTGCATCTATTTCTTCAGGTGTTGATTTTTTATTTATTTATTTTTTCGAAAAATACTTTAAATTGACTAAAACTTGTTACCATTAATGGGTGTTCCTTTGAAATGTTGGAGTATTCAGGATTTAAAAGAATAATGACCCTAATAGTGACTGCTATACGTAGTAATTTTTCATTAAATTGTTAATACCTATTAATTTATTGTTAATAAATTGTTAAAACGGTTTCTAAAATTATAACTAAAGTACGTACAGTAATTCGAACGGAAAAAATTTCGGTTCAATGCCCTCGTATATATACATATAAGTACGCAATGCACTAATATTTGTGTAAGGAGCAATATAAGCATTATTAACTATAATATATATACATTAGGGTGGCCGTTATTTACGAATGTGTTCAAATTCTAGATGCCACCCCCTAAATTTATTCGAATACTCAAAAAACTACTAAATGTGAAGTTTTAGACTAATCGGATAATGTTTAGAGGTCGCTCATCGACCTTAAACTTCGGAAAAATGCCATTTTTTCACTTTTTTCAAATTTCTTCGCTCCCATCTCGCGTATTTTTCACCTTTGACTATTTGTACCAAATTAATATTATTCTTTAACATATTAGCTTTCAAATAAGGTAAAAATCAATCAATTTCGTCCACAATTAACTAAATTATTACTAAAATAAGAAATCATACTCGACGTTTATTGAAGCTTTCAAGAGCAGCATAAATATGGGAGTAAATACGAGTACGTATGAGCGAAAGCACAGTTTCTTGGACACAAAATGGTACAATATAATATTTGAAGACAATCAAATACTTCCTCACTATATATAATTGTCCACACTTGATTTGAATAATATGCACAAAATAGATTAATAAATATAATAAAAGGAAAGGAGTCCTTAAGTAATTTATTTAAAAAAAATATTAAATTTATTTATTATTTGACAAAACTGTTTTAGTATACTTTTTAAAAGTCTTTCTATAATCTGTTATTACTTGCAATAAATATTGTTTATCTTACTCATTTTTACCAAGGACTCTATTAAATTCTTCGAAAAGTTTTACTCCTCGCTCTGCCGTATCATTAACAGGTCTTATACTGTGAACAATTTTTAACGCGTGTACATAATCTGTATGTTGGTTCCATTTATCTGGTTCTAGGTTCAAGAAATCTGTAGATATATTGAATCGCTTAAAAAAGTTAATGGTATTGGCTGTCACAAAATCCTCTAGTGATTTCGATAAAAAATCGGTTACATTCTCCGTCTTCAAAAGAATTCGTTTTTCTCCGTCTTTTTTAATATCGTCCACATTGTCGTGGCTTTCATTGTTATCACCACTATCTACTTCAACATTCATTGATATAATTTTTTTTAACTTATCTGCCATTCTTTTTTTAATTTTAATTGGAATGTTGTCATCAAAAATGATAGACCAATGCATTCATCGGAGAAATACCATAAATGGTTACACATCTTCTTAATAGCAGTCTCAGATATTGTCTTATCAATACATCTATAATTATACGTTTCTTTTATAAAACAAAAATTTTGGTAAGCTGCTTCTGATGCTATAACACATTTGAACCAATATTTTACGTAAACAAGTATTATGAACAAACAGATTTCTTTTAGCTTTTGCTCTTCGAAAGATGGCAATGTGAACTCATTTCGAAATAAATATATCTTTAAACAGTAAAGGGCTTTGGACATCCAACGAGCATGGTGCATTGGTCCAGGGTCACGGAATATTGGTGATGAACTTTCTCCCAAAGAGATGATAACTAGTTCCAATAGTTCTTTATAGTCATCTCTGCAAATTGATTTTTGTAGTTTTTTGTAACAAAAAGTTGTTATTTCATCTTTAACACCTAAGAGAATTTCTTTTGTTTACTTAAGGACTCCTTTCCTTTTATTATATTTATTAATCTATTTTGAGCATATTATTCAAATCAAGTGTGGACAATTATATATAGTGAGGAAGTATTTGATTGTCTTCAAATATTATATTGTACCATTTTGTGTCCAAGAAACTGTGCTTTCGCTCATACGTACTCGTATTTACTCCCATATTTATGCTGCTCTTGAAAGCTTCAATAAACGTCGAGTATGATTTCTTATTTTAGTAATAATTTAGTTAATTGTGGACGAAATTGATTGATTTTTACCTTATTTGAAAGCTAATATGTTAAAGAATAATATTAATTTGGTACAAATAGTCAAAGGTGAAAAATACGCGAGATGGGAGCGAAGAAATTTGAAAAAAGTGAAAAAATGGCATTTTTCCGAAGTTTAAGCTCGATGAGCGACCTCTAAACATTATCCAATTAGTCTAAAACTTCACATTTAGTAGTTTTTTGAGTATTCGAATAAATTTAGGGGGTGGCATCTAGAATTCGAACACATTTTTTTGCCCCCATACATATTACGGCCACCCTAATATACATACATATGTATAAAGGTTCATATATATTCTTTAATCCTACCTCACTACTCAAAACTGTATGGACTTGTTTCGATTAGATACTTGGATATAGAAATAGGTAGAAAGGTTTTGAGGTACATAAGTATGTAGACTTCATTACTTTATAACTGATATATTCTTTCTATAATGTTCCTATCAAATACTTAAGTATATATAGAGTTTTCAGAATGATAGATATATACGTGAGTTTGTCGTCTTTATTGCAATAAAGGTGATGTACTTTTCTTTAATCTTATCAGCAATAAGATAGATACGAAAGTTATAGAAAGGTTAGTCAGTACAGGTGTTTGTAGTCTTCATTACTTTAAAAGTGATATACTCTATCTTAATTGATCTGTTCACTCGAACACTGAAATAGACGCGTTAGTAGTTGAAAGTCAGGAAGGTACGGGATCACAACTGACAAACATAGTTTAATTAATCTGTGGTGATGTTTTACTATATCAGTAAGAGTGCAAATTAACGTAAATTAAGTAACTACAAGTCTTCAATAAACTACGTTGAAGATTATAAATTTTTATTTCCCATAGTATTAAGTTTTTTTCGAATAAAAAAGCGTGTAATAATAGACAATTATCTAATACATTAACCACAGCTACAAAAATTTAATTAGCTATTATAAATTTTTATTTGATTAATTAATTAATTAATTATTATTATATTAATAATTATTATAAATTTTAAAATTTAAATAAAAATGTATATAGAAAACATATCTGCACACTTACTTTAGATTGCTTGAAGTCTGCGAGAAGGTTAAATGTGTTCTGCACATAGCCGAACCCTACAGAAACTCAAACCAGACTGAGATATAAAAAACATAGATGAGACATGAGACATAAATGGTTGTTTGTATGCTCTTAACCATTTTTTAATTACTAAGTTTTATGAGCTACCATTTGACCGTGCTACAAATGATAATTACATTGTTAGAAAAATTTTAATGCATCTAGAATTCATGGTACCCTCCCACCAGTTATGCTAGAAAATAGTATGGGGTGATGCCAATAATTAGACTTAAGTTACCTCTTACAACAAGCATGTCTAACCTCTGAGAATATTCTTAGGCTTATCCAGTAACTTGATGCAAGAATTACGATAAAATATATCGAGTCAAGATAACTAGTACCATCCCCTTGGTATGTTGTGTTTAGAATTGATAATCGATTGATTGAAGTACATATTGGCAAATTATAAGATATTTGATAATATATTTGTACATACGTTTGTTCCAACAAAAAAAACGTAATGCTAACAAATTTCTCAATTCGTAGATCAATAAATAGATTTCTGTCAAGTTTTTGTGATGGGTTATATGTAGATTTTAAACAAAATTGAGACAAGTATTTTTGTTGATATTAAATCCTTTACTTTGTAAGTTCAAGGTTAAGATTATGTGTAGAATATTGTTGCACATGATATTATTTCCTCATGGAACTAATCTCGCCCTGTCTTATTCCTGTGTTCTGTAATTCATATACTATCAGCGACCATGGAAGATACATCTTAACAATTGTGCAGTAAATAACGATTCAAGCATATGATCGCAGTGATCTCTAATAGACTCCATAGCAGTCTCTTCTGTCTCTATTTGCATCCATCAATATATCTATATGGTTATGACATTCTAAACTCTTCTTCCAATGGTGTCTATATATTAAAAATTGAACATAGAGCTGTTGTGTTAAGTCAAATATTTTCAATTTATGAAACCAAGCCATATATAAAAACCTGAAACAGCATTTTTAAACTGGCTATGGAACCTTCACAATTTTTGAATTGTAGGTGCAATTTTATATTGAAAAATATACTTTCATAAATCTTACAAACGAGTATTAAATTAAAAATAATTACACAGTTAAATCAATAGATAAATTTGAATTTTTTTTTTTATTATAGAAAAGCATTAGACATATATTCATTCCATTCATTTGCATATGTATAGTTGAATCAATTATGTTGAAAACAAGCTGCTGAAAACTCTAAGTAGCATTTTTCTTCTATAAATATTCAGTATATCACATAAGAAACTACATATTTATAATTTTAAATAAAAATTATATTATAAAAATTCCTTTATATGGTAAAAGTCATGACTTAATAAAATTAATAAAATTGTTGACTTTGCATAAACAAATATTAGAAAATTTAATTGATTTTAATTCTGGAATAGCGTAATGTGCTGCAAATTTAATTACTTAATTAATATATTTGATTCCCTTTAAAATTTACACAATTTTTTTTTTGCAATTAGAAGTAATTATATCTATTAACTTCATCACTTATAAGTTAAAAATAACTTCATTTGTTATTCCGCACATTGATCGGTGGTTCAGTTCAGACTGTTGCGGAGTTTGTTGATGTTAATAACATAATAATATATTATTATATTAAGCTTTACTTCTCTAATGTGTTTTGTCATGCATTGTTCAGACTAAATTAATCAATTAATATATTTAAATTTTTTTATATATTTTTATGAAGTTTTAAATAATTGTCACTATCAATTTTATTGCTAATAAATTTAAAATAATTTCTCTATTCTCCAATCTATTCATCGCTACTCAACAGCCTCTAGCACAGGTTTGTTAATGTTAATAACAGACGAATGTTATGTTGGGCTTAATTTTTAACATAACAATAATATTGTTTCACTTTGAGAAAGTAAATTTTTATTTATAAAGAATTGATTATGTTTATCTTGGTTGTATAAAACGTAGCCAGTAACCGGGACTGGAAAAATGGGAACATTTTTTTATTTCCATTTAACTTAACAGGTTGTTTATTTGAACTAAATAATTAAAAGACGTCTTTGATATTTAGTAAAAATCGAATTATTTGCTGTGTTTTTTAATATTTAGGTAATTTGCATTGGATATGAATAGTTTGACCTCAGCTTGAATTTCGTCGTTCGAAATCCAACAACATTACAACTATTTCTATATGGTACAGATCCCACCTACATTAAAATAGATTTGAAGTTATCCCCCCTATAGTTAGAGTCGTACCTAATACTAATTGAATTATATACTAAATATACTCATTATATATTTATATTATTAGTTAATATGATTTGTTGACGAAATAATGTAAGAAATTTATTTATGAATATATTTAACAATTCTACACTAAAGCTATTTAAAAAATTTTTTCAATTTTCTTTCAACATTTAATCGGTATTATAAAGGGTAGGTTGGACCTCAGTGTTGGTCAGAAACCCAACAAATTAATTATTATTCTTACAATGTACATAATCTATTTTTTAATTGAATTTAACATACATATAAACACATCATAAATATTATTAACAATATTATGTCAGAATTATATTTATAGGTACTTTTTCACAACACTATATATTTAAACTGTTAAAATTTGGTACTCAAATCTCTTTCAATATTCAATCAATGTAGAATGGGGTTACCTAGTATTAGTATTATGTACGTGGATAGTCTCTATTTAAATTTGATTTATGTATATTTTATGTATCATTAAATACCATCAATATGTTATACATATTACAGTAAATATAATTACTATAAAAACACCTTTTTACCTATTATCTATTGTCCAATATTCTTATTATGAGATATTACTGCTTTGGGGGCAATGATAATTATCTTAAGGACATAATATGCTTATATCTGATTTGGACAGAAAATATTGCAGAAAACTCGAAGCAAATAAAACGTTTACTTCTTTTCTGAGAAACCACGAAGACAAGTAAAAGAAATAATAAATCTCCGTCTAGGTGATTCACATTATAAGACCCTGAGTAATGAAATATGTGACACATGAATTCAAAAAGCATCACAATATTTTTTATATTAATATCTATTACCGAAAAACTTTATATATTCCAAAATGTTTTTTAGTTAAAAAAAGTACTCGGTTCTTAATGTTATCATTTATCCTTATGACATCAAATATATGCTAGACAGCAGTGATATAATATACCACCAGGTTCAGTTTATAGACTGCACAATAAATATAATGTACTCTTTTTTAAATATTCTGTTCAACTTTTAAATATTCTGTTCTATTCCCTGTATCGTATAGTAGCCAATATGTCTTTGGTCAACTCATTTCAAACTTGAAAGAAAGAAAGACTTGCTAATCGTCAAAGACACGTTCACCCATAGATAATTGTTTTTTTTTTATTTCTTCAGTTAAAATACTTTTTTAAAATCTTGATTCCATAAATGTGCAGAGTTTCGTTCAGTGTTTATGATATGTGACATGTGACATATATCTACAAAGTTTGTCTCATAAAATATTTTGTTGGTTAAACATTTATGGGAATTGAATCATGGTTTTAAGCCATGGGGCATAATTATTTCTATTATTCCACATCATTTTAAAAGAGATAACATTCAACAGCAATTATCAGAAAATAGGATCACTTCAAATCGCTTTTTATACTTTTTTCCGGGACTGCAAATGAAACGACTTTGATATCTTGAAGATCAGCCCTGACAGAGATAACGATAGTGGACTTGTTGGTTCTCCCCAACTTTATCTGGTGATCAAATGGTATAAGAAGCTGCCTCTCCCAGACAACTTTTACGGCATCGCAATGGACCATAGACGTTTTCGAGTGGAAGTATTGCAGGTGTAACAACTTGCGCCATTATAACCTAACCTAACCTTATTTAACCTATACGATGATTTTTCAACAATTAAGTATAAGGCATAGAACTCAATAATGATTTCGAATGCGGGACATCAACATTTTAAAAACTTGCTTTTTTATTGTAAAGTAAATAAGAAGCTATAAAATCCGTTAGCTTTCTAGAATTTATCAAATAGTGTAATAAGTTACCTAGAAAAAAATAGGAACAGCAAAAAGATATCTCCGAGTGAAAGTGCTGGTAGTTATGTTAGCATGAGTATATTGGCAGTATACTTAGCGTAAGATCACTTCTATTATATTATTAATATTATTTATGACTCTGCATTCAATTTTGCATCTATTCATTTAGATGGCTTCATTTGGAAGTATATATACTGGTTTGAAAATATATTAAGCATAATAAATTTAAGCAAATATTTACTGAATTTAGTGCATCTGAATTTACTGACTTTTATGCCAATAAAGTATTTATAATCTGCTTTTTTTTAAAATATTAATATAGATTCTTAACATTAATGACTAACACCTACAGAAATCAAACTAATAAACCAAGTTAGTATTATAATCCCAGTACCCATATATAAATTCCATTAGTTTAAAATTGAAATAAATTAAAAGTGCTTAACAATGTACAATAATAAATATAAAAAATCATTATCAATATTAAAACATATACATATATTTAAATAAATATAGTAGATTGTTTATGAAGAAAAGTGCTGCGTGTACCTTAATTAATGCAATATATCTTGACTCTGGAGGCAATATTTATTTTAGTGAACAAATAATTATATTTTATATACTTTTCAATTATTTTATGAATAAAATCTAATTATTGTGTTTAAAAGAATTCTAATTTGAACTGAATGAATAACACAAAACACATTGTTGAAAGAATATATCGTATAAATAATAATTATATAGTACCTGAAACCAATCTCCATTAAATTTCAATACTTAAAGGTTATATGCCCTTTTCCCGGTTTTAACTAGAAACTCTTTGTATCTCATATTGAGTTGCCATTAATTGAATAAATATCGGAATTAGTTTGCTTATTTTATTTTATTTTTTTTGTTGTATTTTTTGCATTATTTACAGTTCCATATTGTATTTTAATAATTAAAAGAAACCTGTTCTCTAACAGTTAAATTGTTTTCATGAAAGTCATATTTCTTGTTTTTGTAATTATCATTACAAGATTTCGAACTGCAGTTACTTTACAAAGTTTAAACCATACCCGACCTCAAAGTTTATGCATAAATAGCTAAATTAACCTATTAAACAATTTCAGATACGAAGGAGAGTTGGTATTTAAGTCAAAGAATCTATGAACAGGTATTGGGACTAAGAAAACTGATTAAAATTATTTAACTTTTAATTATTACATATATGTATATTGCATTATATACATGTATGTATGTAATATTATGTTATTACTTAAGACAAGTGTAATTTAAAATGACGTCATCAATTGTTTTTTAAATTTATTTGAAACTGAAAGTTTATTATTTGCTGCAATTAACAATAGAAAAAATGGAAATGACTGTACTTCCCCTTATAATTAACTTCAATAAAAATATATTGTTTCCACTCATATGAAAGTATATTTATTATATTAATTAATATATTGTTTTTTTATTGTAATATCATATTGTAGTTCATTGTTTCCTATGTAAAGATAAATACTCTACATTTACAAATGATGAAAAATAATTTGATGTATAAAATAAATATAGTAATTAAAAAATTTTATATATATTGTATACACACGAAAACTCTAAATAAAGTGAGATATATGCGGGAACTGATACCTTTCTCCCAGAAACAAATTTCCATGGGGAAAAACTTATTTCTTTATACGGGGTGTGAAAGAAAAGAGTGCCCAAAAAAAACTCTCGATATAATCGATTCTTTTTAGTTATCGATAACCTCTCTTTTGTTCTGTATTTATACTCAGCAGATAAATATATATAAGAGATGTTTTTTTAGAGGCTTTTTATATATCGCACTATGACCATGGTACATCCGCACGAATGACATGCTAAGAAACCTTAGAATAGATCCGGTCAAAAAATACATAAGGGACAGAGCTCTAAAGCTATATGCGAAAACCGACAGGCTGCCCTACTTAGCACTATCTAATCTCAGAGTATTGACTAACCGGTACACAGATCTTAGATCTATTATATATTAATCACGAAGATTATCAGGAATACTCAAATTAGTCAGTGAGATGGGCCGGACTCTGCAGAATCCCCCCAGCTATCATAGAGTAAAAGTGCCCAGATGCACTAACTCGGAAAAGGCTTAACATAACATAACATAACATAACTATGACTTACATATTAATTGTGAGACAAAGAGACATATAGAAACAAATTTTAGTATCGTACCTACTTTATGGTGAGAAGAAGTAAGATGGATTGGTTAGTTACTGTAACTGGTCAGCAGATATCCTTCCACTATCCATAATTAAAGATTTTTTGCTGTTTTACCACCTCATTTTTTGCAAGAAACCTTAAAAGAAAAGCTAACTTCCTTCCGTTAAGTTAACAATCTTTCGCCGTTTACAATGCACTGACAAACTGCAGTGAGTATTAAAAAGAAGTGATCGCAATGAACTGCAGTAAGACCTAGTGTTGTTATATGAGGCTCATGTTAACCGAAAACGGTACTCAATTGTCTTCAATTTATTATTAGCACTCACAAAAAAGTAGAGGTTAGTTGTTCACTTAAAGATCTCCAAGGAAAAAAAACCGGTTCTCCTAGTGATACATCTAGGGAATCACCAAGGCGAGTCAAGTTATCTCTGCTTTTTCTGTCTACTAGCCGGTTTACCTTGTCCATTATCTCTCTACATTCTTTAAGTAACTTTGATTTTTTGATGCAGAAAAATGCCAGAATCATATCTGTTCTTGATGATTAAGGAGGCGTGCCATCTAATTCATTAAACTTCAATTTGAAAAAACGTAGCTGCATTGAGAAGCGTGATAGATATGTTTAAATTTACGAATGGTGAACAAATTAATGCTTCTGCAGTTCAGTTTATAGCCGTGATAATTGACATCTAAGCGTAATTTGCTATATTTTCTTCTAGTTTTTTGTTTTTCACTAGTTTTTTGATAGAAATATTACCTGATAGTTACTTACCCAACGTAAGTATACTGCTAGACCCGTTGTCATCCCATACAGATAGCTTGGAACTGTACCTAAGATCGAGCTATGTCCATGTATACGTTAGAAATCAGACTCCCGAAAAAAATGCCTTTTTAGCATAGAATTGCTTTAAGATAATTTATATTCAAGAAACCAACTGTTCTAAAGCTGAATTGAAGCAAACAAATTAATTAATAAAAAAGAAAATTACAACTTTAACTTAAAAGATTAAAAACTAATTTTGATATTTTTATTTTTAATTAATTAATTTTTAGAACAGAACTTACCACTTAGTCACTCCCACTGAAAACTCATTGGATTCACATAACATCCGTGTTCGTTGCCTTTTATTTTATTATGTTTAAATTGTTTAAAAAATATTAGTTAAAAAAACTAATTTAAGTAATATACAATTTTTATGAATTTTTATGAATGACGATCAGATGAGCAGTGATCATCAACAATAAATCATTCTAATGCACTAATTTGTCGAGTTCTATCATAGCAGGCAACTGGTATTTCTAAAAAAAAGTATTTTAAATGGAAATAAAACAAATAACAATAAGCACTTTATAAATCTTTATAAGTCTTTATTATACAAAAGTAAAAATGAAGTACTTTATTATTTCGTCGTCTTGAGGAATATACTTTAGGAATATCTATAAATAAAGCTTACATATTTAAGTAAGACTTAATAGCTATACCCGCTATGGCCTTAAGCTTGATCTAACAGAAAATTATAAACTAAAATTATTTTTAAAAAAATATATAAGTAACTTTATTGCAAGCGAAACAGAGACAAGAGATCCCAACTCTCTGGAAAAAACTTTCAAACTTAAATCTTTAATTTTTCTCTAGGCGATCGATCAATTTTTAAATGGCCATATCTTATAATCTATACATGAAAAAGACCTAAAATTTTTTGCATTGTTAAGATAATAAATCAAACTTTTTGTAAAAAATTTAAATAATTAAATTGTTTATATTTAGTTACTAGATTTAAAAAAAATTTTTTTTTTTTAAAATATGCATCAATAATTTTCATTTACAATTTTGGTTTTAGACTCATTATGACATTTTATTGAGAAACTGATACTCTCGATGTTAATATTTTTAGAAGTATTTTTTAAAAATTAATTTAATGCATACAGACATCACTAATAGGCACGTTTCTTCCATTCAAATGAAATAGAACCAATCTGAATCTGAAGACCCCAAGTTTTTAATTTAGTAGGTTAACAAAGCTGTCAGGTTGGCAAGAAGCAAGACCTCAAAGATTTTGAATCTCTTCTTAGTGAATGATGACATTGGTACATAAGATGAAGCACAGGTTCTGCTTCGCATGAAAGATATAAAATCCAATGAACATAAACATGAATTTCACTGAAAAGAATTAGCTGTGCCAAAATTCTTTATTATTGGAGGCTATTTAGAAATGAAACTCTCAATGCTAAGAACAGGAAACTAATATATAACCAAATATTTCGTCCGTCACTTCTATATGGTTGTATAGCGTATAGCAAAGCTTCAAACACTACTATTTACCAGCTAGAAATTGCACAAAGCCAGGCTCTGAGAAGACTCAGATGTACCATAATGTACCATGGTACATTAGGACGAATGACATACTCAGGGATCAAAAAATACATAAAGGATAGAGCCCTGAAATTATTTGCGAAATCTGACAGACTTACTAACACTGCGATATCAAATCTCAGAATGGTTACAGGCTTCTCGGGGAGGTATGCAGATCTGAGGTCAATTATTGCTTAGTTTGATGAAGTGATAGACAATAATCTAGTCAAGGCGTGAAGAGGGATTTTGAAGAAACCTCGCAGTTAATAGAGAGTAAAAGTGCTCAGGTGCACTGATTTAACTAGCCTCAACATAATAATATTATAAACATGAATTCACTCGCTTTTTAATTCAAAGGCGTATAATATTTTTTGCAAACCCACAATAACTTGAAGCTTACTTTATATTAATACTATATATGGAAAGGTAAACTCGGTTGACCAATCATACTAACCTGCAATCATGGTAGTGCCTCTTAATTTAAATAATATTTTCCATATCATAAGCCCGGGGCAATATCACATTAACCAAAACAAGTTAATTGATAACAGATATATATGACCTTAGAAGTTATCTTAAATAACTGAAAAACTGCAGAAATAATCTTAATTAATAATCTATTGTAAGTAAGTCAAATCACATGTAGACTTGATTGCTTATCTTTTCTTATAAATTAAGCGCTGAAACACTACATTTCAAGACAATTAAGACTTTTATTTTCCCTCCAATGCACTGCAATAAATAATATCATACAAAAGTATAGGAAAATAGGTATCATTAGTCCATATTGAAACGTTCTGACTGCGGATAAATAATAAAAATCAATAAGAAAATCGACAATCAAACACAATTGAATAATTTAACGATTTTTTTCGTATTTTCTTTCTATTTTTTTTTTATTTTTAATTATTACCAAATGAAAATTAAGTCAAGCTTTTAGACGGAAACTCAAATAAGAATAGTTTAGCTTAAAGTTCAAGGTCAAAGCAAATAACAATAAAATTCAACAAGACGAAACTATTGTGAAGAAGGTAAACAAATGAATACATTAGAAAAAAATCACAAAAAAAATGAAAAACATTTAAAAAAAAATAACAAAAAAACTGCAACAAAACACTAATGTAAAATGTATAAATAAGATAATAAAATAAAAATAAACAACATGCATGCAATTACGAGTACGAAGTCAGAATTCCACACACATACACACACACGCAAACGCACTCATGCACACGTTTACTGTTCAATCAGAAACAGTGACGGCTGTCATGTGTAAAAAAAGCTTAAGAAAACACTCAAAAAGCTTTGAATATTATCAAATGATTTTTTTCACATTTGTCGGCTTACTTATCGTCATTGTGTGTACATTGCACCAACACAAGCAAAGTATGCCGTAACCGAATATGCAATTGGAATATTAGAAAACCTAAACTGCAAATAAAAAAAGTGAGAAAAACACAAAACATGTGTGAATAGCAACTGAAATAAAAGCTCAATTAGCAGAAAAAATGAACTGCAAATTTGAGCTTCAATTTTCAAGTGCATAGCTTGTGTGATAATAAAGAGAGAAGAAAAAATAATGATACAAAAAATGTAAGTAAAAATTAAATTGGGATAAGAATTGTTTAAAACAGACACTGTCATTGCATATTTGAATAAAGTCCACAACGAATTGCTAATACACTACAGTAGTGCATAATTTTATTATGCTATATAAAGGGAATGATACTATATAAAGGGAATAAGGGAGCAGCCTAAATAACTATAACATAATAATCCGTTACCTAATTTCGGACAGACGCAGCATGCCACTCGCGGCACCTCTACTGTGCCCGTGACTTCTCCAATATCGTAAATCAAATGTGATTAGTGCTTCCTTAAGTTGATCACTTTACCGGAGACACGATTTACCCCTACGCCTTCATCCATCAATTACGGATTCAAATAACTTTTTCACTGGAGTATCGTCATGGATTCTTACAATGTGATCCAACCAGCAAAACTGCTGAATTTGAATTCATGTTTCATTCGTTTGCAGTAGTTGTCACCAACTCGTAAGTGACTAAAGGACTTATGAAGAACTTTTCTCTCAAAAACTGCAAGTGTTGCTTCATCATTCTATTATAAAGTCCATGTTACTACGCTATCTAGAAGCAGAGGTAATATGAACGACCTCTATAGTCGAGAGAGCTCTAAAACATAATTGTCTACTGAGCACAAAAAGGCACCTATTGGTAATGGTGATTCTTTTTCTGATCGTCAAGCTGACATAGTTGTTGTTTGTTATGATGGTGACAAGACAGATGAAGTCTTTAAAAGATTCGAAACCCAGTGATCAGCTAGGCAACCGAGCTACTCATATTTTTATTAGTAGTCGTTTTGCACTTATTTATCGTTACGCCAATTTTCGCTTATTCCTATTTGAGAGCAGCAAAGGTAGCTGTGTCATCATAAATTTAATACCCAATAATGTCATTGTTATTGGACGTAAGCAAGAAGCTAGACACATTTTTAGAATATTATTTGATTATGATGAAAATCTGCTCTGCGCATAAACACTTTTACAAGGAAACCGAAAAGATTGTAATCTTTTGGCAAGACGTTGTGTGAAACCTCAAAGGATATAAAAAGATTCTAAGAGACTAGATCTTCATATAACGTAGCAGCGAGTATTGCATAATGTATAGTAATGCTACAAAATAGTCTGAAGTTTGCGACTTTTCATGGGTTTATTAAAATCTGGTTCATAATCGATCAAAAAAAGCTGAATCACTTAACTGATTAACTGAATTACTGGATTTTTAACAGGGCATTTCTGTTTAACAAACGCCAAAGTTAGTCTCTCAGAAATATCCGCGACTTTTATTAAATGGATGTTGTAGTGTCAGGAAATGCATGAGACAAAGTAGTAGTAAACTTAATCATTTTTTGGACACATTTGTTTAGTAATTCTACACAACTCAAACTCGACGCCATGTTCCAAATGTTCTGTGTTTGTTAACACATTGTTAATGATATTAAAATAAATACCATTAACATTAAATATCATTGATAGATAAATAGAATAAAATAACTAGAGATCACTACAGTTTTTAATAAAAATACTAACCATCTAATTACATTGTGCAATAAAAATAAAAGCTTTTTTTCTCCTTTTGGATATTTCAATGGTTTCAGTTTAATTTGGATCTATTGAGTTTAGCAATAACTATTGAGTTTTCTTTCAAAAATTGCGGTTTTGAAAGGATTAATACAAATAGGTACAGTCGTTATTTACGATTTGTAACCCACTTTTGTCATCCGGATCTTTAACATTAACGAATCATAATTTAGGGTGTTTGGTTTTTAAAGGGTTAATACAAATAAAGTCATTGTTTTCGAACTTATGATTTCTTAATCTTTTGAAAGTTATTTTGCATTTACTGAATAGAAATAAGTTTGTAACCCGTTTTTTTCATCTGAACCTTTATCATTAATCGGTCAAAGTTTAAAGTTTTCAGTTTTTAAAGGGTTAACAAAGGGTTTGGTTTTAGAGGTATAAAATTTGCCTTTCAATAAATATGCTAGGAATGAATTTTTGGAAAGAAGATATTTTTGGGTCAGACATCCCTCCCTAAATTCGTAGAAAATTTTTTGTTAAAGTCAAGGAAAACGAGTTTAGGCTCAACGGTCCCGAATTAATCTAAAACCTTTGATGAATTAAAAAAGAAAATATAGTGGTATACAGTCTAAGAATGTGTAAGAACGGTTTCTTTCACTTTTTTCAAGTAGCGGATTCAAACCTTCTACTCTTATTGGGACACAAAACTGTTTTTGTGGTCCAATAATATTCTATGAAAACTTCATCAGTATCCGTTGTATAGACTTCAATTACGTTCACATAAGGATTAGAGATATAAATTAAATAATTTTATTTTTATATGGAAGTATGTAAATGATTTTTTATCTTAAATATGAAAGTAATTTATTATTAATTAAAAAATAAATATTTTTATTTTGTATAAATAAAAATATTTTAATTTCATACCATAATAATTATTATGCCAATCACAATTCAGAAAAGATGATCCATCAAACAGTACAACAACAACAACTACAACTAATTATTATATAGCAAATGATCTAGTAGAGTCACTTTCGTTTCTACATAAGAAATAACAACAAATATATGAGTATTTCCTTATGTTTACTTCAAAAATATCACTCATTTTTAATTCGGTGAGAGCTTTATTGAGTGCTTTTGTTAGTATTTAGCTTATAGCAAACTTATTGTATAAAAGAAAAAAACACTCAATTAAATTTGAAAAGCATTTTTTCTTTTGCTTTTTTTTTGTGTGTTTTCTTATTTATAATCTCTTTACATATCGTTTTTTGTCCCTTACCTTTCTTTGGTTCAACATTTTCACTTCCCATGAAAGTCTTAAAAATGGCAGCACTTAAATTTGGGACATGGTCAAGTTCATTGTGATTGCTCAGTGGGTTAAAACGTTATCAGTTTTCATTTGAATGCAGTAATAGGCTTTGCTACGTCTTATCATTTGTAAATCAGTTATTTGTTGTGATTTTAAAAGTAGAGATAGAAAAATGATAATAAAAATTGAAAGATAAGAATATATCATAACACAAATAAAAAATTCAGTTAATAAGAATATATAATCTATTTAGGTTTATGGTGTTAATTTATTATAATTATTTGTTTTATTAATAAACAACTGAGTTTTATTTTTTTTCTGCTTACACAGTTAGAAATTATAGTGAATATAAAATTTTTTTCAATTTTTTATTTTATTATATATCAAAGAACATTTCTGATTTTCTATATGTACCCTTATCAAACCAATCTTCACCAATTATTTGCTACAGTGCTTCTTTAACTTCTTAAAGATACAGTTTCTATGTTCTGTAAAAAGTTTACTTTACTTATGTTGTCAATACCATAAGAAAACTCTTCTATCAACTCATTTTTCAAACTGGACTCCAATTAATTCTTTTAACTTTAATTGTGTCTTATTTTACCACAAATTAGTGCATTTGTAAACTCGCCTGGAATAAGAAAAAATTAACTTAAAACCATTAAAATTGACTTAATGCCAACATTTGTAACTAACGCATGAAACAGCTACTTGCAATCATTCTACACATCACTCTTTTGTCACATCACTCCTTTGTCACACCACTTCTGGTTAGGTTATTTTTGGCTTAAGGTTAACCAAGCAACACTTTCTGTTTGAATGAGGTGCGCTTTGAAGTTGCACCCACTCTCCATTTCCTACTAGCCATGGTCATGTAGAGAAATGCCACTGGGAAATTATCACTCGTTAAATGCTTGACTACTGGATTTATCTTCTCACATATGAAAATCACATCAAAAGTTATTTACATCAATAATTTTTGTTTGTTGTGCGTTTGTTGTCCTTTGAGTCCTTAATCGGATTGTAAAATTTTCTCATGTGACCTCTCCGTACCTCGTACTTTTTAAACGCTTCGACTGGATTATAAATTAAACGATTTCCATACAAAATTTAATTAATATTTTAAAATTATTGAATTTTTAAATAAAAATTTTTTGTTGCAATAAATTTTAACTTTTGATTTGATATGCAAGTCGGTTTATTTGTTTGTTTGGAAGAAATTTATAGGACTTCGACGTCGTCAAAAAGTTAAAATGAATTTTCTTGCTTCTTTGACAAAAGTTTGATGCAAATTTTCTTGAATGTTTCGACTTAAGAAATTGTGAGGAAGCCATTCGGTGTTGCAATTAAACACCTTTTAAGTTAAATTAATTGAAATTGTAACTCTTAAAACAGTTGTTTTTATCTAAAATAGCATAAAGGGTGAAAAAGTCTTATGAAGTAAAAATAATATATGTATATATTTTCTTATGTTATTCGTAAAAGTTTCTTTTTGTTATTATATATTATTAATTTAAAAACTTTTTAAATTTTATATCAATAAGTAAATAATTTAATGTATATTAAGTACATATATGCATACATATAATTTGTTAGTTAATAATAAAGAATTTAATGACGGAAATAATTGATACTTTATTATCCGGTAAATTTAAATCTCAGAGAGCAATTTGCTTTTATAGTCTCAAATAAGATTCGAACCATCTTAAAACGAAAATTAAACTTGGTTTTAAATACCCTTCACTCTGTTTGATTTCAAATAATTTATTCACCTTTTACTTTCAAGATTTTTTCAGCTATTTTATCATTAAATCAGAAGAAATAAAATTTATGAAGTCATTTAATTTGTGTAGGTGATAAAGTTAACCATCTTCATTCTTGTGAATAAAATATGCATAAAATATATACTGTTTCATACGTATGGATCCGCGAATTAACTTTTGTCAGACTGCATAATTACTTGAACAAATTAAAAAATTTTAATAAAAAATTATAAATAAATATTGCTTTTTTATAAAAATTAAGTGCCTCACACAAAAATGTACTAAAATGGATCCATTGATCGAAATAATTTCAAACAACTCAAAGGAGTAGGCAACAAATATGGCGGATTTTTCATTTTAAACACTTTCTTTTAAAGGAGTAAGCAACAAATATGACGGATATTTCATTTTAAACAGATCAGTACTCAGATTAATCGTTAGTAACCTAATTGAGCATGAAACTTAAGGATACCAGCACCTTAAGATTCTGTAAATTGTAAAATGCAGTATGAACCTTTAACTCAATTCATCCTATAGTGTCTTGCGATTGTCAATAAACAAGTTCTTTACCGCCTTACGGCCACTATGAAATCGAATAAAACTTGGAAACTGAAGCCAAATAGCATATTGTTCGGTTTTTCTGTAGTTTGAGTTAACCATTCCAACCTAAACTCCACTGGGCTAGTTTGGGATACTTTTTCCAGATGTATTATAAAAGATATCATACACCAATGTGCTTTTAAATATTAAAAATAGCTAGTAACTTATTAATGTTTAGACAGTTTTATTCAATTCGTTATGATAATAAAAACATGAACGGCTTCCAACGTTTCTTTCATTGCATTAAATCTGTACTTATCTTCTAAAATTGTTCCTATTAACAGTTTAAAGTGTATATATGACATGATTCATATTGAGTAATACTAATAAAGCTTCCTTTTTAACACTTTTCCAATATATACAATTAATGCTGACGACCCCCTTGTCTTTCTTCACACTTGCGCCCTGTTAGTTTTTGTAAGAATCTGTTTAAGTGTGGTCTTTTCCGACTTTCAGCCATCTTCTATACTAACACGTATGGCAAGCATAAATTACCCTGATATATTTATAATTCATTTTTTAATTTAATTCTTTTTGTATCAATCAAAAAATCAGATTAAGTATATATGAAATTCAATAAAGACTTTTGACTTATATTGCAGGTTTTGGTGTTATGTTAGTGGGCTGTATCTTTTATCTGAATACCTGAATAGTAATTCTAAAAATTTTGAGAATTCTTATATTATAAGAATACAATTACGTTCGTTATAAAGCATAAAACATCCGTAATCGACGAAAAACTTATTCTGTTTGCTGAGTTAACAGTGACATCATGTCGTAACATATGGATACAACATACATTAGTTCTATATTTAGCTTTCTAAACCATATACTTTCTGACTTTCTTCGTTGCTACTTCATTATGGTTTGTGACGAAATGCTTGTTATGCAAAGTTATACACAGACCCCTGGAGTATATGTCTGATCCTTAACAATTTCCGCCCTTGCGTTTCGACAATTATTTACGGCTTACTTGTCCTAGCCCATAGATTTTATTACAGACACTTATTCGTAAAAACTTTGAGTAGTTTTTGAATATTGGATGATTTTAAAGTCGGTATTAAGACCTCTCGTCCTCAATTGCTTTTTATATAAATGAAAGAAAGCCAACTTAAGGTTAAATAATGGCTATTGTGGTACTGCAGGAATAAAGTTGGTTCGTACATAGACTAAAATGTCAGTAACAGGCAACGACTCCCTCATTAGGTACAGGTAAACCAACCTCACAGAACCATGAATTTGGCTAAGTTCCTAATATAACAGGATTAAAGCTCGGTCAGTTCGGTAAGAATAGGAGCACCGCATATTTTAATCTTCTTCTAGCTATATATGGGTACTGACACATGAAATGGAGCACAGTCTCCTACTCATCCTCAGAGCTGCTGCCGCAACAAAACCCATTATAGCGTAGACCCAGTTCATAACGTGCCCTATTATGCAGGGAGTTTTTCAGGGTGGCTCTTCAGTATCTTAGCTGATGTTATTGTTTATTAAGCATATGAAACCCAAGTTAAGGCTAAGTAATTAACCTAATAAATTATAGTTTGTCCCGTTTGTTTGCTATATTTTTTATATCTTATTAATATATATTCGTTTCCGTTAGAGGTAGCGCTAACTAAACGATATAAGAGACTGGTGAAGGCGAGTGCACAGTACAGACGCCTGAAGAGAAATGCTGCGTTAGGACGAATACCGGTAACGGATTCTGATAGCCATTTAAATAAGTAAATAATAATAAATTAATTAAATAATTTTGGAGAGTGATTAATACAACTTTAGAAAAATATGTAATTAATTTTAATTCAAAAAAGTTTTTGAATATTTAAATTATAGAAGGATATAAAATGAATTATATAAATCATGTAGAAATATAGAACAAAATTTTGAACAGGAATTAAAACAGTTTTAGAAAAATCTGGGACTAATTTTTATATATATATATAAGAACAGGAATTATAATAGGTTAAATGAAAAATCTGAAATTTATTTTTTATATATAAAAATAGCAAAAATTTAAAAAAATATAATCATCTTATAAAATAATAAATTATACATATGTAAAGAAATGTTGGACACCATTTAATATAGCTCTACAGGGATCTGTGACTTATGTTTTATACACAGAAAATGTTTTGAATGGTTTCACCTCTAGAAATAGCTTTTTTTCTTTTTCTACTATTCACGTATTATGTACTTATATTATATATCGTATAAATAAATATGTCTTACTCATTCCCCTATTCCAGAAACATATCATGATTTTTGCATTTACTAAATTTGATTGGTTAAAAGTTATTACTGAAATTATAACAGCAACATTACGAAATATTCAGCAATCCTTTCATCCATACGTATTACCCAATTCATTCTGTTCATTCATTCTAGCAACAATTGTTAACCTTGGCTTGGGTACCATCTGTTCTCCACATATGCAATACAAACCTAATTGCAGTATTTAATTGAGCATAAGTTGCTCAAAATCATCCTAGCCAATAATGTTGTCATGGTCGCTATGGAATTAAAATTCTGTGAATTAACTTTTCTCCGTTTATTTATTACCTTTCTGTTTCTGTTTTTTTTTTATTTATTTATTTTTTTTTATTCTGTGATTGTTAAGCTGTGAACGTTAGCTTTTCAAGTCAACACACAAACGGAATTTATTTTTAAACCAATTTTGAGGGTTGAAAATGCATTCTTGCATTCATTGGTTTACATAGCCAAACATCAGTCGGCAAATTTCCTACATGGCATTTATTGATGGTGCTAGGCATGCGCAACAATAATCCCAGTTACGTAATTGCACAAACGTAGCAAGATTTGGACAAAAAAGTATAAGCGAACGAACGGAAGCAGAGTGAATTATACACACACATACACACACACGAACACATTTAAATAAGACATTAATACCAGTGTATGAAATAAACAATGCCCATCGTACAAACTGCCGACGCATGAATATAACCAATACAATCTTACAACGCAAAAACACAATTATTCATTTCAATGTATAAAAATTTTTGTTTGTTTGTTTGTTTGTGTGTGTGTGGTGTTTCTATAAAATATCCTTAGAACTTCTTCTGTTTTCTTAGCCAAACATCCGGTTAGATTTAACGCTGCACTTGTTGCATATGGACGCGTTGCTTGAATTAATGTTTAACAGATTGCAAGTGAAAAAAAATAAATACATTTGAAAGTAATAAAAAAATAATATTTTTATACAAATAAAATATTCAAAAAAAAAAACAAAAATATATATTAAATAAATACATTATTCAAAATAAAAAAAAAATCGTGAAGTGATTTAAAAAATAATTAAACTACAAAAACTATATGGCGAAAATGTCGTCTCAACGAAATTTGGATTTTTATAAAGTCAATATAACTTAAAAAATAGGAAATTATTAAAAAAATAATTAAATAAAAATTATGGAAAATGAAATTAAAAATGTGAAATCTTTTAAAAAATCAAAGAAGTTTTGTACATTTCTTAAAATAAAATAATTTTTAATTTTTTTGTTTTCCAAATTGAAAATAAAAATTATTGTTTATTCAATTGGTTTCAATTGATTTCCAACAAAATTTGTTTACCTTGCGCCGGATTGCACTGGTCTGCAATATTTCATCAAACTGGATTACTTAATAAATTCAAAGATGGAAGACGAAAGCGATGACAAAGATGACACAAAAAGGTGAGTTGAACATATATGACTTCTTCTCTTATATACTTATTTCATTGTCTGCCGACTACGTAAGCCGGGTTTTGTAACAACTTTCAGAAGTAATCTTCATGAACTGCTCTACTTTCTATTTTTATATAAATTGTGTTCTATAATAGAAATTCACGATTATATATAACATACGAGTTTATAATGTGAAAGAAAGAATTCAAATGAAACGCTTGTTTTTAAATCAATTTATTTAAAATCGTTCTTAAATAATCAAAATAAAATTTAACGTCAGAAATAAATATATTTTCAAATTATTTTATTCAAGTGATCTACATTTCATCAGAGATCTGTACACATAAATTTAAATAAGACCTGTATGATACTCTTTTAATATCAAGTATAACATTATAAATTTTTTTTAATACTTCCTACAAAAGAAAGAAGCTTAAAATAGTATTCATTTTGTATCGGAGTTAATATTTTATAAGTGAATTTATAAATAAGCATGTTGCTTCCTAGACCTATGATTTGGGGAGCATTACTTTAACCTCTTTGTCCAATTATACCAAAACAGAACAACATTTTAAAAATCACGACAAATTTTAACACATTAATTTATTAATATTATTATAAATAAGTAAATAAAATTATTTTTTAATTTAAAGTATTTCATCTACTGATTGTCTTTAATAGGTATTTAGTGCTTCTAAAAGATTTTTGTTTTATAACTGCTTTTAACGATCCGAGAAGCTTTGAAGACTAGAATTGTCTTCAAGATATTCTGAAGTCGTTGTACCATATTTATGTTAGCCAGACTAGTGCTTCCTTAGAATCAAGCATCGTAGCTTCAAGGATTTAAGGAATTGTTTATAAATTTAAAGCTTGATATGTCTGGATGAGATCATAAGCTATCTAGGTCTATATTCTACTATATATCTAATATATATATATATATATATATATATATATATATAAGACCATGTGTGCTGTGATTACTTTTACTTGTTATTTTTAGATATAATTTTTATTTAATTATATTTGAATACAATTTATAGACAATTCGAAACCTTAAAAGAGAACTAGTATTAGAAAAATTACATTTTCGTTTTTTTTGTAATTAATAAGATAACTGAAATATATTCTTCTTTGGTGTAAGAATTCTTAAAAGGCTTAAATCTATCGCATTATATTCTTGCTGATATTTTACTTCTATCTGCCAGTTAGTGACGTCTACTTTCGAGTTTCTATAATGTCCTTTTCTCTTGTTCCTTCGCAAGTCAACAATTAAAACCTTTAACTTTGATCTTCTTTTCAGTATTTTCATAATAGGGTTAGCCAATTTCAATTTCCGCTTCTTGACATATTCAACTGTGATATATCTATTAATCAACTAATACTGATCCTAATTTAAAATATATGTAGGGTCATAAAATATAAAGATGTGATGTTGCAATTTTATAAAAAAAGATTCACCACTGTGTGTAGCTATGTTTTTCAAAACCAATCATTCAAATTATTTAAAGTATTATCTTATTTTTTGATTTAATGATTTTCTACGAGTAATACTTTAGGATGGACACTATGAGTATTTAAATTTCAGTAAAATAAAAAAACTTCTCAAATGTTTTTTATATTTGCTATATAGATCAGAACTCCCAATACCAATTTAATAAAATTCATCACTTACGAGACTCGAAGTTCTTATAATTTCAGTAGAAATAAAAATATTACTTAGACCTATACTTCACAAACTAACGATTTATTTAAAAATCGAAAAACTACGTTCATAAGTAAGATAGAAATCTGAATCAAGATCAGGATGCCAAACTATTTTAGAAAGTGTTAAGTTTCTAAAGAGTTAAGAAATGTCTAACTTTATAAGTTTGTATTAAAATTATTTATTTACTATAGTAGTATTAATTTAATTATTGGCGGATTATCAGTGTTTTCAATAATTCAATGGTTAAGATAATCTTGGAGTTAGCAAACACTTAGCATTGTAACTGTTCTACTTTTAGTATTTTTAACTATTTCGAACCATAAAGCTCGGTGATAATTCTTTGGTCGAAAAATTAAAAGAAAATGAAGTCCATATTCAAAATTTATCAATACGCGGGATGTCGAAAAGAAAACTTTATCCACAAAATTTTCACTACTAAAAATTTTTCAATATTTCAGAAATTCTTAGATTTAATAACAGATATCTCCTAATTTGTTATATATAAACAATAATAAAATTTAAATGAATGCGGAATTGTGGTAATAAGAGTTAACTTTTTTACTTTAAAAATTTCAAATTTTTGCAGAAAACCTCAACTCTCTCAAAATTTTTGTTCCAATAAATAAAGTCCCAAGTTATAGAATTAAAGTATATAGACCAATCGTCTTTGATTTGGCCAGTGTGATAAGATATGATCAAAAATTGGCATGTATCAGAAAGTGATTATAATTTATACTTCGTCCATTCTGCTTATCTTAGATGAAGTATTTGAGAATTGCTAATAAGAAATACTCGGTATTTCTTGGTGTTAAGGACGGCTTAAATCTTTTTAAGAAAAGCTGAAGCGTGCCACAAAGTGTGTTCACTCGCAATTGAGTCTTGCAATTGAGTAGGTGTAGAGTTATTATCATATTCATAAATATATTCAAAGAGCAAAATAATGAACTAAGACTACATTGAGAGACAATATGAATAGTTATTTAAAGGATTTCAAGTGTCTTATGTTTTGTAAGATAAATAAAATAATTACTATCATATTAATATTATTTTGTAAGCCTTGATAATGTTTCGGAATTTCAGTTTTCAGATCTGAAATATTTTTCTTCAAATTTGTATTGCTAAAAAAAAATCGAATCTGTGGGTGTAGGTTATATCATTATCAGTGATAATGTCACAATAAAAATCGGTATATGTAGTTATTAAAACCTTTTATATAAGCTTAATTTCATTAATATGAGTTAAAGCTTGAAGCTACTTTTCGTAGGAAAACTGTGAAATCTTTCTTAAGTCAAATCTTTTTAATATTTTAGTCAACCAATTATTGATAGAAAATACATTAGAATGTATCGATAATACCACCTTTCATGTTGTTCGTTTGAAATTTTATAATAATGTAATAAGGTTGTGAGATATTTTGTAAAGAATTAGAAATAAGCTCAATCTGCACTTTTTCCTCTTTTCAAAACTTAAAGGAAGAGACTCATAAATTCAAGAATCTCATGAAAGTACGAAAGGTTGACATGATTGAAGATAAAACATTCTCATCCTCAATCCTCAAAAGAAAGACTGATGACGACAACAAAAAGGGCATATTAGAAGTGTTGGAACAGAAGTATAATACACCGGGAGAAGTATAACTGTATTGATGAAGATAAAAAAGGTATTGATGAATAACTAAATACTTTTCGAGGAGAAAAATTCATCCTACTTTTTGAACAAACGTAGTACAAAAAAAATTTATGAAAGTTTAAATCGTAACACGATATATTCACACAAGAATCATCTGACAAAATTTGAACCTTTGATATTCAAGTGCAAAGAAAGGTTTATTTTGCAAAGAAATAATATTTCAATGCTAACAGACTTTATCATCGAACATAACCATATGGGACGATATCCTTGAAGAAATAGTATTATATTCAATGACTACAGATAAGTCAATAATAGTAGGCTGTACCAAGTTAATAAACAAAGAACAGCCATAATAAATAAGTATCCACAAGACATCATACTAATGAAAAAATTCTATTTGGCTATATTAAGTAAGACTATTACTTACTAGAGACTTTATATATCGGATAGTTCCAATTATTTGTCAAATAAAAATTTGGGAAGTATTGATGAACAAGGAGAAGAAACTATTATATTCTGTCTAACGTATGTGGTTATAGTAAGCATATATCAGCTGAAATTTATTTGATGTGTTGGGAGCACGAATCTAACAAGGTTACAAAAATGAATTACCATGGTCAGAATGGTTAAAAAACATTAAAATATAATAAGGCACCGCTGTGATATCACAATGGATGAACTCAGCTAAAGTGTGACGTATTTAAAGTAGAAAAGTAGTCGGCCATACTTACCTACTTGACATAAATTTAAAGTAGCAGTAGCGGGTAGCAGTTCTCAAGCCAAGATATTAGCTTCATGATATCCATTTTCCAGAAATATATAGCATAAAGTAGCGCCAATAAAACAGCTACAACTAAATAAGTGATCGTTCGAATGTCATGATAGGTATCATTTAGAAGTTGCGAGTTTTTAAAATTTATATAGATTTTTCATTAGTGGCAATGCCAGTATATTATCATATTGAAATTAAACTCTATTTGATACATTTACTGGACTCACATAATTGAATATATTATTGCGTTTGTTCCACCCTATTTACGTGGTCGTTCGCGATTACTGGATCCTGATGAGAAATTAATAGTCAACTTGAGTTTAATGTAACCGTATTTATTATGCTCTGTACTTTGTTAAAAACAAGCACAATTTTTCTTAATAACAACCAATATATATCAAAACATTCCTAGAAATTATATCAAAGTTTACTTAAATTCCATATTCACAACAATATTTACAGTAATTTATTAAAACTGTTTAAATAAATAACAAATAATATACTAGTACTGTAGGTAAATGTAACAATAAAGCTTTATATACACCGACTCATTAAAGGAGTTTAATGTGTTTTTACAAAAGAAATTTGTTGTAGAACTCAATCAATACACTAATATTGGAGTTAGGAATTGTACTCATCAATTTCTTTAATTTTTTTCGTCTGACATATCAATGATGTGAATAATATATCCATATTCGTCACATATTTATTTATAAACTTGGTTCCATGAACAAAAACAACCCCGGAAAATACTTTATCAATCTGTAAAATGATAATCTCAAATATCAGTTAGTCAGACGGGGGGCTTGGATTTGCTCGCGATCACAAGTTGATTAGTGAATAAAAGTACAGGAAAGCCATATCTTCTAATAACAACCCTTAGCTTGTCTGCTTAGCCAACTACCACCCATGCAATCATTTATTTTCCTTTAAATTAGATTAAACTTGATTACGGTAGCGATGTAGACATAGCCTAAGAGTATTAAAGCAGAAACCTAATCAAATGTGCTTTAATGTGGGCGCAACCCAACAAAAATTGAATATTATTTCATAAATGAAACAAACCGCTATCAGTTCCATTAATTAAGTGTATTTAATTGCATAAATTCATTTTCAGTAAAAAATTGTGCTTCGGCTTATTGATGCAAATGCTCAACTGTGGGTTGCTGGTTCACATAGCAACACTTTGTCACAGAGAAAACCAATTGATTGGTGATTGGTCAAATCACAAAGGTTATGCAATTCAATTTGGAAGAGGAAAATTAATTTTCCTCCACGTCATCGGTATTGATTTCGGTGTGTAAATCATTTTTTTCGCATTAAGGTGCGAAGGACTTTAACATATTTTCGACTTAGCCTTCGATTTCCAGCATCCAACAATTATATCCAATTTTTTTATTTATTCAAATTCAGAAAGAAAACAGTTTTTGTTCCTTAGCTGAGTTAAAAATTTGCATGTGATTTTAAAGACTTTCTCTGCTTGTTGCTGACAGTATCTTTATTGATTTGGACAGTAAATCACGTTTTCCACAACATTTTGTGTGTGTGAGACAATTAAATAAACAAACATATGATTATATTAAACATATGTATTTATGGCAACAAATGGAACAACAATCCTTCAATTCCACCACCAAACATTTTCTGTTTGCATCCTTGCTTCCTACGTTGGCGTTGCATGCACGTAAGTCGACTAGATTTTTAGGTTTTTTTCTTGTTTATTTATTTTTTGCAAGCCCAAACAAATGCCAAATGACAAGTCGCTGTCAGACGCACGCCAAGACTTACTGTAGCGAATTAAATCTAAAATGACAATAGTTGTCGAGATACATGGAAATCTCCTCAGCTAGAGCTAATGGGATTCACCTGTACATTCAATGCACGACAAAATAAAACGAGTTTAAAAATTGAAATATGACTATATTTGATAAATAATTAGCAAAATTAAAGGAAAAATTTTAATAATTATAAAAATTGTATATTAATGAACATATGGACACATTATCTTTGGATTTCCCAAAACTTTACTTTACTCAAATCAGTACTTGTATAAGAATACACGGTAAATTTATTTAATATTTTAATTTTAAAAAATAACTACAATTATATATATACATATATGCATATAAACCTATATCCATATATGTTTATCTGTAATATCCAAATTAACCTTCTTGATATTTCGACTTTTAAGGTTTTGCCCGCCAAATATTAAAATAGATAAGAAATTTACTCTCATTTAATTCAAAAATATCTTGGAATTCGTAATCTATGAACATATCTGAGCCTCCAGTCAAATCTTGTGTATCGTCACAATCTCCAAATATCGCCGTTAAATCTTCACGATTAACGTGGTTATTTCATTCATTACCATATTCTTAAAAAAGGTTGTTAGTTTATCCACTACAAAGAAATAACCTGAGTATCTCTACACCATCCTGGACAACTTTTGTTTTGAAGGCCACAATAAGGGCACACCTAGAGTGCCACAAAAAAAATTGGCACCCTGCATGCCATCGATAACTCCTTAACTCATTGCTAACATCTGAAACTAATATGTAGCGAAGCTATTTCTAAGGTCTGAGGTAGAAAAAATTAAATTAAATTGAAGAGTTCTAAATTTCGTTAATGACAACAAAATTGTTGGATGGGTAATCAACACATATTTAAAATTCACCAATCATATGTACTTTATAGTCGAAAATTCAACATATATTTATCAACATTAATAGATTACTTCGCCACACATTAAGCATCCATACAGAAAATACTGTATCATATCCCATCCAAAAATGCAACAAAACAATCAAAGTTATACTCAAACTAACGCAAATGATATACTAATTATAGAAGTATTACCATATAAATGGTGAAGATAATACAAACTCTGCCAAATGAATTTATTTTAAAGATATAAATTTAAAGCAATTGCTATACTTCAGAGATTTTTACTTAATTTTCTAATCTATATATTCTTGGACTAGGAGAAATTCAAGTATCGGAAATCAATTTTAAACAACCGAAATGTACCTAATGAAGAGAAAACGAAATAATAGTTATTTATGATAAAGTTGATAAGTTAAATTTATATGTATATACATTAAGACTGAAAAGTTTTCGGAAATTCTCATTTAAAATTCGCGCGCTGTATATTTTTCGATATTTTAAGTTTATGTAGTTTGGCAGCACTGTCCTTAATTACTATGCCAAAAATGAGCTCGATCTGTCAGACAGTTCGTTTACGGCAGCTGTTGAAACCAGTTCACCTCAGTAGTGCGTTGCGAAATGTCTTCGACGGTCGTACGACCGTCCTGGAAGGCTTTGTACCACTCATAAACTTGAGTTTTCGATAAAACTGATTCCCCATAAGCCTTTTGTAGCATTCGCAACGATTCTGCACACGAAATTTCGTTCGAAACACAAAATTTGATGCAAACTCTTTGTTCAATATTTTTTTCCATTGTTTTTTTCGCAACGCCCTACTGAGGTGAACTGGTTTCAACAGCTGCCGTAAACGAACTGTCTGACAGATCGCGCTCATTTTTGGCATAGTAATTAAGGACAGTGCTGCCAAACTACATAAACTTAAAATATCGAAAAATATACAGCGCGCGAATTTTAAATGAGAATTTCCGAAAACTTTTCGGTCTTAATGTATATGAATATATATATAATGAATACGGAAAAGATTTCTATGCCGATGATGATAAAAGTTTGAATAAAAATGAGATAATAATTATTAGTTCATTGTACTTAATAGAACTGGAGGCGCCAAATTGTATCTCTACTCAGTAATCCTTAAAACATAATATTGAACGTTAACCTAGAGGAATAAAAAAATAGAAAGTAGAATAGAAAACAACTGCAAAACTATATTAACAATGCTGTGAATCGTTAAAAGAATCATGATGACACTGAGCTCTTCGCTAAGAACTAGATCTTAAATCCAACCAAGACTTTTACTCAGTTATTGACATATAGTTTAATTTGTTTTAAATTAATTTTTAACGTCTGCTTTAGTGAAAGAAACTAAATTCTTAATATAAACTATTTCTTTCAAGGTTTTATCGAACAGTAGTGAATTGCAACGACGAAAATTTTTATTATTTTTAATTAATTGAGTTTGTAGCTGACCTTACAGCTGTTTCGAGTATTGCCAAATACCTATCAGCAAGGTCTTCAAATTGTTTCTTATTTTTATTTATTTATAAGTAATTTTTTGAGACTGCAAGTACCGACGGTTGAACTTGTACTCTGCCAAATTTGAAGCTCAGAACATTGATCATTAGTTAACCGACCCGAAGTCGTAATTGAGTTGTATATTCGAACATGAAGATTTGTTAATTTGCTATAAAAGCGTATTAACATATTAAGCCTAAGTTATTAAATCTGAAGGTTTTAGATTCCGCAGTTATATAGATCAAAATTTAAACTAAGGTACCAGGATATTGTTAGCAACATATTAATCAATTTGGTAGTTTTTTAGTCCACATTTTGAAATAGTCATTCCAGTGGAACTTCAGCCAGTCTATGTATTTCAATGTTCTATGTGCAATATGTGAATATGTGTTATAGTTATATGTGTTAGTTAATTTGTTGAACTATTGCTACAGGACGCGATGAACTATGTTGCTCAAAAATTGAGTTTCAAGCTGGAAATTTTTAGAATTTTTTTAGGTACAGTGTTCTAATAGTTTAAGCCTTTCAGAATCTTGTACAATTATTTCGATTATGAATATTAATTGTAAGACAAAGAATACTTTTTGTCTAGTATTTTAAATTGGAAACTTATAATATTGCATATAGCATATTATAGCACATAGTTCTGCTGACCTATATCTTTCTGAAATGTGACCAGTTTTTCTTCTTATGTTCTCATGGCTAACACCTATTTTTAAAATTTTTGCCCATTTTGTAGTATATTTAGTCACAAAAATGTTTGTTAAAGTTCTATAAAAGTTTAAGCTCTCAAAAAAAGATTCATTGTTGAAAAAATATGCTATTTTCCTGTTATATACAATAATCTTACTTACTTATATTTTAGAAAATCTCGGAATCTCAGTGAAAAGAAACGTCGTGATCAATTTAATTCATTGGTAAATGACTTAAGCGCTCTTATATCAACAACCAACCGTAAAATGGATAAGTCGACTGTACTAAAGTCAACGATAGCATTTCTTAAGCATCACAATGGTAAATGAGTAAAATATAGATAACCTATAAATCAATATTTATATAAATGTTTACTATATTTTAGAGGCCACTGATAGATCGAAAGTGTTTGAAATACAGCAAGACTGGAAACCATCTTTCTTAACCAACGATGAATTTACACATCTAATGTTGGAATCACTGGATGGTTTCATTATAGTTTTTAGCAGTAGAGGTTCCATATTTTATGCATCCGAAAGTATTACCTCCTTACTAGGTTATTTACCAGTAAGTATTTATTTTAATTTAATATCATGTAAGGTAAGTTTATTGTTTATGTATATATAACATATGTCTCATAAAACAATCCATTTGGTTGGAGCAACATTGACACGAAACAGCCTGTATATATTAATCTGTATACAGGGATTTTTTATATTAATATAGATTTTTATATTTCTCAGCATATTCTTATATATTTATATATTATTACAGAATGATTTATTAAATATGACCATATTTGACTTAGCCTATGAAACGGATCACGAAAGTCTGCTTAACATATTTCTAAATCCAAAGCCTGTAATAGAACCACTGCAGACTGATATCAATTCCTGCAATCAGATTACATTCTATGTCCATCTTCGTAGAGGTGGCATTGAAAAGGTTGATGCCAACGCATATGAATTAGTAAAGTTTGTGGGATATTTTAGTAAGTTATTATTTAGACTTGAGTTAGATTACTTCTTGATAATAAATTTTTATTATCTTCAGGAAATGATGCCAATGTAGATAATATGCCAACGCCAAATACTCAAACACCACCAAGAATATTTCAAATGAATCCTGGCGCAGAGGTTGACAAGAAACTGATTTTTGTTGGTACCGGACGTATACAGACGCCGCAATTAATACGTGAAATGTCTGCCATTGATCCAACCAGAAATGAATTCGTTTCGAAGCACAGTATGGAATGGAAGTTTTTATTTTTAGATGATCGAGCGCCACCTATCATTGGTTATATGCCATTTGAAGTGCTGGGAACATCAGGCTATGATTATTATCACTTCGATGACTTGGACAGCATAGTGTCGTGCCATGAAGAACGTAAGACTTAAGTTTATATTTATAATATATAATAATTGATTAGAAAACTACTTTCTAAAATTTACAGTTATGCAAAGAGGTGAAGGCAAATCGTGTTATTACCGCTTTCTTACCAAAGGCCAGCAGTGGATTTGGTTACAAACAGATTTCTATATATCCTATCATCAATGTAACTCAAAACCTGATTATGTTGTATGTACCCACAAAGTAGTTAGTTATGCAGATGTGATAAAGCAAAATAAATTGCTTGCAAAAAATAGTAAACCACAAGTTGTGAGTAGCAATCTGTCGAAATCGTCAACACTAACATTACGTGACGTCGATAGTAATAGCCAATGCGTTGACTCGACAACTGTTTCAACAGGCTGTTTAGGTTTATTTAATAGCACCTCACCCACCCTAGACTCGCCACAATCAATGTGGACAAGTGCAGTTTCCTCGACAACCTCAATACAAATTCCAACGCATAAATCTTCACGGTCAGCCTCTTGTATTACTGACTCATCACCCAGTAAAAAGAGACGTTATCCTAGCAACGCTATCGAATCTGACTCAGCTTCAATGTCAGCTGATTCGGTGACGAGCAAGAATTCCTTAATGACGCATACGAGCTCGGTAAGTAATAATTGTAAAACTGCTATAAAAAGAGTAACTATTATAATCTATTACATTATAATACACATATATAGTGAACTACATACATGGTTAAGCGATTGAAGTGTTACCTATTCAAGCGACCATATATTTTTTGTGTGAAATTAATTTTTATTGATTACAAAAATTTACAAAAATTACAAATATTTATGAAAATAATCAACACTTCTGAAATGATCACTGCAGCTCGATGTGGTCAGCTTTTACCTTAACTATGACCTTCAAACGATTAAAAAATGAGTTGTATGCTTCACGAGTGTAATATTCCTGTAGTTAGGCCCATTCCAAACGAAGTCTGTAACATGATTTTTTAACTATTCTTACTTCACACGAGTTTTATGAGACGGTGTCGAGTCCTGTTGGAATTTCATGGTCTACGACCGAAATGTTTGCATGTCCACGGCTCTAAAGCAACTTCCAAAACTCTTCCCGATAATCAGTCGCATTAACTTTGACACTATGCTCGATAAAAGCGATTGGAGAGCGTCCATCGGCGGTCACAGCTACCCATATCATTACTTGAGATGAAAAATTACTTCGGATGGCCATTCGTAGTCAAATTTTAGGCAGTGCGTTCAGTTAAGTAAACCCGATCGAAATTCGCCACGTTAGTGTAACCGTAACAACTCCTTTGCTCTTTCGAGTCTTACTTTCTTGTGCCTTTTGGAACTTGTAATGCCCTTAACCTTTAGCTTTAACCTTTAGGAATATGCGTCGGATTCTTCGCTGGGATATTTTTAGTTCTTTGGCCATTTGGTTACTACTACGACATGAATTTCGTTCAAGTCGAGCCATTACTTTTCGAACCAAATCAGATGATGTTGCTGTTCTTTTTTGTCCATAACCAAAGTGTTCGGCAACGCTGCCTATACTATTATAACGATTTATGGTACGATATACAAACATTTTATTCACTTCGAGGTGTTTGAGCTCACGAACCATAGCTGGTTGTGATGTTTCAGCGGAAAATAACACACTATTACGTTTGAACGCCATTTCGAATAATTTTTGTTCTATAAAACTTAAAAGCGAATGCTTGTGGTAGACAATATAAACAGTTGTCCTTCGAATGAATATCACGTAGATGGCAATATAAGTTTGACAGATATATCTGTCTGTAGTTGGTAACAGTTCAATCGCTTAACCTTGTTTGTCGATATAGTAACAATAGTTTCACACTGTGTTCCATAGCATATATTTTATATATATTAAAACGAAAAGCAAATGATTTTATGTCATTTTCCACTTTTGTTTTCTGAAGCAGAACAGACAACAACGTCATAGTATAACAGGCACGCAGCAACAGCAGCATTTATTGCAGAGCAACCAGGTCCAGCAGTCAAATCAAGGAGCTCAACATATCTTCCAACAGCAGCAACACCAGCAACAACATATGCAAATGAGTCATGTGCAGTCGCAACAAAAAATGATACCAATGTTAACACCACATGCTGCAATGGCGCCAGCGCAAATATTAACAAATAATACCTGTCAGTTTCCACAACCCGCCTTTCCAATACGTAATACGCAGTTGATGGGTACAACATTTCTAGATCCAACGCAATATCTTACGGCGATACCAGTGCAACCTGTTATAGCACCATTCCCAGTAACTCCTGTTGCGCCTGTACTCTCGCCGCTCACCGTAAGTAGGTCACACATATATGGTATTAAATATTTGACTTGAAATTCTCGCAGAGTCAAGCTGATATGCTATCTGGCGCCATGGTTATGACGCCCACACACACAACGCAACTACAGGAGCAACTGCAGCGAAAGCATGACGAACTGCAAAAGCTCATTATACAACAGCAGGATGAGCTTCGTATTGTATCTGAACAACTACTTTTAGCACGTTATATACCAATGGTTTCTGTCAATTATAATAACGCAGCGAATAGCAATAGAAGTTTTAACTTCAATAGCAGTGCCGTGGAACCGCAGTACAACCAGTATGGATTCGCTTTGAACTCAGAGCAAATGCAAAATAATCAGGATCAACAAATGATGTTGCAACATCAACAGAATCTGCAACATCAACAACAGCAATTGCATAATCAGCAACAACAGATGCAGAATCAACAAGTACAACAACAACAACAACAACAACAACAACAACAACAGCAGCAGCAGCAGCAGCAGCAACAACAACAACAACATAATACACAACAATCGCAGCAGCAACAGTCACAGCAACAACAATCGCAGCAGCAACAACAATCAAATCTACTATCACGCAGTGTACCTGATCTAGATCAATTCCATGATGATATTGACGCCTTTCTAAACTTATCACCATTACAATCGATTGGTTCGCAGAATGGTTTAAATCAAATCAGTAGCAATAATGACGGTGGCAGCAGTAATCAACAAAATACACTCAGTCAAAACTACATAAACAGTACAAACACCCCGCAAGCTTCCGCAAATGAAGATTCGTTATTGTCCTATATGAATATGGCGACGGAGTCAAGTCCAACGCTCAATTTCGCGATGGGCATTAGTGACGATGGTTCCGAAACGCATAGTGAAGACATTAAAATGATGCAAAATCATCATCAACAACTACAGCAGCAGCAACAACAACAGCAACAACAACATCAGCAACAAAATCGCTCATTTTACTCCAATAATCCCTTTCAGAACCTCAACAATCAAACAACTAATCAATTACCAAATGATCTGGAAATTCTACCATATCAAATGTCACAGGAGCAATCACAAAATCTCTTCAACTCACCACATGCATCCGGCACCAGTCAATAGCTGTAGGGTTAGGTCCTAACTTATGTGTATATATATGTTTATATTATCTTATGTATTCCTTCCGAAATCGCTGTTATATATATTTTTGTACATATTAGGCATAGAGAAAATGTTTGAATATTACAACGAAGCATTGGATTCGCTTTTAAAAAGCTCATGGTGTGGTAATTGTAATAATTTTAATTAATTATTTAATTATTTGCAGCTCACAGATAAAAAAAATAATTGTATTAAAATTTATTCAAATATCACGCGATTAGGTTTCGTCTATAATTTTCTCGTTACTTATTTAGTGAATTTTGAACTGTGAGAAAAAAATTATAATTTCTGTGTATATGTTAATTATGTGTAAGATAGTCATAAGTAGATCCTATGTGTATCTTAAATCGTGTAAAATATTATTGCAATACTATTATCTCTAATGATATTTTAGTTATTTAGTTTAAGATAATCAACAAAACGCTTAAGGCTTTTTGTTTAGGCCAAGTTAGTTATAATTGAAGATGTGTATATTATTTAATTTATATTAAAAGTTAGTTAATTTTATAAAAAAAATTATTAAGTTTGTTTTCTTTTATGGAACATTAAATATTAATTTCTTTTAATTCCAATTAGTAAAAACAAAAATTTTGTAATAAAATAAATGTGATCGAAATATAGTTTCAACTATTTTACATTCATTAAAATTACAATATATAACTCTTAACTAAGTTCTTAATTTATTTATTATATTTTTTAATTTTCTAATCATATATATTATAATTAAAAATTTTGCTACCATTTTTTTTCTAAAGATTTTAAGCAGATGTTTTGAGTCATACTTAAGTGATATTCTCGAAGTATGAAATTGGAGCATTGGAAGTGAAATTTAATTATCAATTTTTTTATAAAGATTTTAGTCATAAAATAAGTTTTTATCAGAATATAACTTATAATACAAAATCGTATTCTCAAAACGTGTGTCGACCCCTGAAGGATTAAACTCAATTTCACAAGGTCCAGAACCTGCAACTACTCAAACAACATAACTCGAAATCATTTGAAGTGGTTTTAACCTTCACTAACTGACTGGACTATAAGTAATTCATTATTATTAAACATTAAAAATGTTCAAACGGAGAGTTCTTACAAAAAAAATATATCTTATTGAGCTAGGTGATTCTCACTATTTTTTTTTCTTTAAAAACCATCAAAAGTCACAGTATACGACTTGAACATATTGAAACCACCTCTTAGGAATGAATAGAGAAGATTTCCACAGCAATATGAAAACTTCTTTCCAGTAATCTGTGGACAGAGATTTGAGCGAGAGCGTAGTGGATCAAACTAGTGGACTAACTTTATCTAGGTCAGAAAACGTGGGCGTGGCTCAAATAGATTGGGGTACGAATTGTACACCTTTAAATCGTAAACATAGTCAAGTACGAACACTACATAGTATTTGAGCAAGAGAGGGGCTAACTTAAGTAACCATCAAGCTAAAAAGTCCGCATCAGCCTCTATATCTATATTTTGAGTCTAGATTTCTGTATTGTTATTATTTTTGTTATTGCTTTCATTGTTGTTGTAAGTTTTGTATACATTTATGCACGAATATGAATGTAAATAATTTCCAAGTTAAGTTAGAAATGAGTTATTTATTTTAATCTGTTTTATCATTTTAAATATTTATATTATTTATTTTATTTCAGTTATATTTATTTTTGATTATCTGTTTATCTGTTCAGAATTCAGAAAATAACAGCTAATAAGTGACTACGAAAGTTTATTTCATTTCATTTTATGACATATTTATTTATAATACTTGATTACTTTAATATCCAATGTTAATGACCTTATAATTATTTTTTATTTTTTAATGCAATTTTTAATTGACATATTTCTTAAAATTGTTAACAAAAGACTGAAACATTTTGTAATAAAATTGTTTAATTTGCAACATTTTTTGGCCATATGTTCAGTCTTATAAAAACTAATCGTTAAAAAATTTAAAATAAAAAATTAATTATTTAAACCAGTTATTAAATCAGTCATTAAAGAAATTTAAATAAAGTATTCATATCTGGATTAATCATATATGAAGAACTGAATTAATTAGAATTATTGTGATTACTTAATTAAAGAAATCCGACATTCTGACTTTCATTCGGAAGGCGGAATGTCTGCTGTTCGGTTAGGGTCTGTTGCAACTCAAAAGATCAATCATGGTCGCAGTGCTCTGCTCCGTTGAGAGCTAGTGCCCCGATATATTTTAACATTACAAAGTGAATTTATTTCTTTGAATGTATTTTTTCAAACTCTCAATAAATAAAATCGAATTAAAAATAAAATGTACGTCTTACTTGCATTCATACTTATCCATTCATACATACATATATTATAATAACTATTTATAAATAATAATTAGTATAATATCATAGCAGTATCCACAAAAAAAATTTAATTTATTTATTTATATTTATATATTATAATAACTACCTATAAATAATAATTAGTATAATATCATAGCAGTATCCACAAAAAAATTATATTCATTTTGTGAAATATATATTTAATATTCATTAAAATTCCGCATCTTACATGACATCCATATCTGTTTCATATTATAATAATTTAATATAATATTTATTAAAGTACGTAAAATATTTTATACATAAATATTACTGAAAAACGTTTTGGTATAAACTAGATTCTTTTCGAAATTGTTTAAAGTTTAATATATACATTTTTTTAAAACAAAATAATTTTTTTAAGTTTGTATTTTAAATCTTGGGTTTACTAAAACCCACACGAAAGTTATTAATATTAACTATCGACAACAATTAAACAAAATATAATATATTAGAAAAAAAATCAACCAAATTTATATTATAAAATTTAATGTTTTATTATAAATATATAAATAGTAAAATTTTTAATATATATATATAAATATATAAACACACATTTATATACAGATTTAATAGAAATATTTTATATAATTAAATGGTCATAATTCTAAATCTAATTAAATTTAAATAATTATTAATTATTTGAAATATTATCTTATTTAACTAAACTCTTAATTTTTCCACTGCATTTTGAAGTATTTGGAATTCACAATGGATGATGTTCATCAGATTGGAAACTTGATGCTTGGAGTCCAGAACTTCAATACTCTGCGTATAGGCATTATAACGAACACCGAAAGGACGTGGTATCGAGTTAGCAAATTTACTAAAAATAAAATAATTTCAAATTAAATTTATTAAAATTTGAAAATTATTGAGATAAAAGTAATTCAATATTAGATAGTTAATATTTAATATTAGCTATTAAATATACATAGTGCCAATAATTTCGTTATTTTATTTTTAAATGTTTTTATTATAATAATAATAATATAACATTATTATTATATATTATTGTATATTATATATATTATATATTTGAATTTTATCATATATTGTTGTTAATTAAATCATTAAACTTGTACTTACATTGTTTTTTCCTTAGCACATTCAAAACTTCCGGCCACATAATAAACTTCTTGGAATTTTGTTATTGGATACTTGGTTTCACCAGTTACAGTTGGCTCAAATTCTCTATGTTCTGGTTTGTCAGTCAAGCAATACTGTAGTTCACCGTATGAAGACAATAATCCAGCGCCGTAAGCCTTTAAATCACCATCCTGACGACAAATTCCGTACTCCACAGTAAACCAGAATATCTAAGATATATAAAAAAATCACACAATATTATATATATGAAAAATTATTATATATATTAATCTTTAATATAATTATTATTTATAAGGAAACAATTTTTATGCATTGTGACTTACCGTTGCTAATTTCTCAACATATTCATCAGAAGCTCCCAAAGAAGCTAAACCAATCTCTTGACAGAATTGTGCAAATGCAGGATCAGCGAAAAGTGGCACATGTCCCAAAAGTTCATGACAAACATCTGGTTCCGGTGTATACATTGGTTTGCTAGGGTGACGAATATACTGTGTAGAATGGAAAACACGAAAGGCAAGACCAGCAAGAAAATCGCGAGATGATAATAGACCAGCTACTGGACGTAAAGTAAAGCCAGTGCAATCTATGAAAATAATGATGGTAAAATTTTAAAATATATAAAAAATTTAAAGTAGATTTAAAGCTAAAATTTGCTATTAGTATTATTAATAGTAATATTAATACAAACATATGTAATCAAATTTATTTCAATATATGGTCTTTCCCATATATAAGTTATCTTTCACTTATACATTTTAGTTATACCATAACCTATCATTTCTATCTTTCTATTTTATTGGTATGCATATTTATTTCATTTATCAATTTCATTAATAAGAACTTACCTTTAAGAAAGTTTGAAACATCCTCCAACTGTGGTATATTATCATCTCTAAAGCCGCAATTATCAACCAACAATGGGAACACATGATTATATTCCTTGCATGCATGAGTTTTGTACAACTTTGTTAGATTCCGGAAAATGATTCCCCAAGTTTCTGTTTCTTCTTTGGTGTAATTTACATGCGGTAAAGGCTCTCCATGTTTATAATTGTAAGCAATATCAGCAAAATATTTTCTTCAAAATTTGATAAGAAAGAATAATTCATATTAATATTACAAACATTTTTATTAATTATAATGTTTACCTTCTAGCACGATATTCTGGATCAGTAAAGCCAGGATGATCAGAGTCAAGCTCAGCGCCATAACTCAAGATCTGATTAGCAAAACGATCCAAGTCACGTATTCTACGTGGAAACCATGGTACAGCAGATGTATTATCCCTATAATCTCTTGATATAATATTGAAGTAGCTGCATTGTTGACGCAAATCATCAATAGCTTTTCCAAGTGAACCTGAGGTACTGTCGATTTCCACAAAAAATTCATAACCAGGCACACGTACAGATGATCGTGACTCTATGTGCACCAAATTGATGTCATGTTTCTTGAAAATCTTCAGACTTTTGGCGAGAGAGCCGCTGCTTTGTTCTTTTGGTGAGAATAGCAAGCAAGTATTACGTGCTTCTTGCGCCTCTATGCCTTCTACTATATAGGATGAACCTTCTATACGAGTTGGCTATAAAAATTATAATGGATTGATTTTATACTTTAATTTTTTTGTACAGTGAAATGCAATAAAATTTTTTTTTTTTTATTTTTTCTTTAAAGCTATTAAATTATTGCGACTTAATATTTACTATTTAGTCCAATCAATGATTTTGCTAAACGAGGTCTTTAATGACTTGCAATGTGGCTTATCTGGCCAATAATAAAAATTATTCAATTTTTAATCGACAAGAAATAAATTCTATGCAAAAAAAAATGCATTTAAATTAAAAATTCAATTAAAACGAATGTTTATTTTTTTTTGTTTTCTTAAATTTAATCTTTAAAATTGTTTTAACTATCTTAATTACTAAGAAGTGAATAACACAAGTTTATAGCTTTCAATAATTTATGCAGAATTTTTTTTTAATATTTATAGACAAGTTAAGTTCTTTTCATAAGAAGATTGATACTGATGGACAATCAGTATTAGTAGATGTTGATACTGTCAAGGGCTATATAGTTAGCAAAGAATTTGATTTTGCTTAGTACTGTTGTCAATGTTTGTACTTTTTTAAAAATAATCTCACAAAAAATCAAATATAATTAAATTAATTTGTTTATGTTATTTCCAGTTCAAACATATATATTTCTACGTAGATAATACGGCTAAGCAATTGCATTGTATAGACAGCAGGATCTTTTGCCATATCAGCTTGTTTATAAGAACCGCTCAATGGACTGACAGCAATCGGTAGAAATACAAACGGAAGTTCTAAAATCGAAGAACACTTAGAGACACAATTCAAAATCTGATAGTTTGGTTAGTTTTAAATTAATTGCATATACATCACTAATAGCAATTGTCATAATTATATAAAATAATTCCTCAAATTAATTAATTAAAGAAAAAAATTTCATTATCAGAGCTTTTCGAAAAAAAGTTTTCTAAACCTCTTTATAAGTACATAAGCACTTAATCACATAATAATTAAGACGTACATTGCATAAAAAACAGCATTAAAGAATTAAAAATATTGTTTTTAATGAATTATTAAAAATATTATGTATTAAACTTAATTGAGACATTTACAATCCGGTATAGGAAATGTCGGAGATCATATAAATTGTACATGATCTCTAAAAGCAAGATAAGATGAGTAGATGTAGATCTATTGCCTATTTGTTTACTTGCCTATCTGTCTGTGTTTCTAGGTGTCAATCAGTGTTTTAATATACATATTAGCTTCAAACTTGTTGCGCTAATCGAATAAACTACGCTCACAGATACTTATGACAGCAGATTGGTCACATTAATGAATAAATTGCTTCCCTATATCATATATAACTGGAATATCATACGATTAAAATTCACAGATTAAAATGTATATATGGAAGTATTTCTTTGGCAACTTACATATCAGATTTCTCATCGATAAAAACGAAGGATCTAATATATTAAATTATCTAAATTCAACGGAATGGATTGAGTCTATATTCTTCAAACTTAAGGGTTCTTGCAGGGAATCTGATAGCAAAACGACGACAAATCTTTAATTGGAGTACATGAAAAGTTACCTTGTAGTCTGCACACAGTAATCATAAACCAGCCATAATGTATATATAATACACATATATGTATTATAGAAATTTATTTTTATTTTTTATTTTATTTTTGTTAAATAAAATATATAATATATTGAACAGTAAGCATCCTATATACAATATCATTCACTTGGGCTTAAGGCACTAGAAAACACATGAAAATTAAAATTCGTCTGAACTATCTAAATACGTATTTGTCATACATATCAGAGCAATAATTTCTGTTATCCATACATACATACAATCACTTTAGTAGAACATTAATGGTAATCAGTATAGTCAAGCTACAACTTATTATGAACCATAATTGTAGTCTCTTCTGTCATCCTCATTCCCAGTGTAGCATAGGGCACAGTAAATAAGATTAATATCAAGGTTGCAAAACTTAAAGCGTGGGTGATAGGCGACATAGTATTGACCGATATTGAAAAATTAGATATTATCTTTAACCAAAAAACTATTATAAAACCTGTAGAGTAGAAAAGTAAAAATAACAACTAAACTCTTGTTGTGTATATGTTCAAGCCAAATAAGATTAAGACTTTCCACTATAAAAATCTACATAATATTGAGTATTGAGATTGACATACATTTCCAATGTATTCAAGTCACCTAAAACTAATATTGAGGTATGTATTTGGAATGTTTATTTAAAAATATTTAGTTTCAATTTCTTTTCATTCATATGTTTAACACATCATATTGAAGTAAAGCGGGAATTTTGCGGGTCACACGATTTTGACGGCTCTTAAATGATATTATGATAATAAAATTATTATTTTATTATCACCATATCATTATAATCTTCATAATTTTGCAGATTATATGGTAGTTTTATTTTGCGAAAGTGTGTATGTATGATCCGGTATGTTTTTTGCTTGACAAATATGTGTGACTATATGTGATATAGTATGAAGATTTATGCTATCAGTTGCGTATTATTGAGTACGGTTTTGAAGCTTTCAGTTTAGTTATGGTGAGAAAAAATATTGTCATTACCATAGATTGTTATTTATATTCTTGTCAAAACAACCCTTCAAACATAATTATAACACCTCAGTTTAAAGGGATTTAAATATAGTAAAATAATAGATTTTATATATATTCATTCGTCTTTTAACGTAAATATAATATTTGTACCATTTTTTCGTAATAATCTTCTGATATATTTAAGACTCTGACGGGAACGAAATCTGTATTTTATGACAAAGTAGATGATTAATGTGAAACTTGTTTTAAAGTTCAATATCTTTAGAAGAAGTAATGCGTGTTACTACAATATGAAGTTAAAAATAGGCTTATAACTAAACTGCTTTCTGTCAAACTAAGGTTTTTGCAAGTCACAAATATTTTGGAAACGTCATATATCCTCTCAACAATATTAATCACTATTTATGGAGAAACAGTTCCAACTATTTTTTTAAATGGTCTACCATTTCCATCGTCCTTTTATTATTCCCAAAAATTATTATATCTTATATTCACGAACCTTGTCGAAAGATTGTTGTCTTTGCATATTGATCCTTTCAAGTCTTCAACTTTCTTGTAAAATTATTAATGTATATCGTTAAGTGTAATGTTTTGTAATAAATTTTTATTTTACAAAATTTTTTAATTTCGCTTTCACAATTTGCAATCACAGATACTTTTAATTCTGGTAATTAATTCTGAGCTCAGTATCGCGCCACACGCCGTTTTCACACAAACTGAAGTGAATTCTCAAGTGCGCGCATGTTTAAATAGACTTTATGGACGGCAATTGGAAATGACTTTAATGTACCATAGCTTCGCTGATAATTCCTAGCCTGAGATGTGGGGTTATCGTTGTGTCCGCAAACTACGTGCGCTGCTGTTAATCATAAAAAGATGAATTAAGAATTAAATTAGAAACTAAAAAGTACACTAATTTATTTTTGATACAATTGGCATCAATGGTATTTTAAAAGACATTTTCAAAAAATAGCAATCGAATTATACAATAATGCTAAAAATTTTGCAATCAAAATAAATGCTAAATAATCGCAGTTCGGAGATTTGAATTAACCTACAATAACAACAACAACGGAGGTCTTTTGTATGACGTATGTTACACATGGAAATTAATTTTTAATAAATAAATTAATAAAAATTCAAACTAAAGCTCAAGAAAAATATTTTTATTTAATTGTTTTTCTTGTTTTACAAATGCGTAAAAGCCAATGTTTTTGTAAATACATTTTTCCAAACAAGTGGCTGAGTAATTTTTTCCACAATTGACGAACGCTTTGTTATCTTTTGGCTGTGGTCTTAGCTCAATAGGTTCAACGACTGGAAATATTAGAATTTAATTGCTATCAGATATTTTACTGCTGTGAAAACCTCCTTGTTTCAGCTGCAATCAAAGCAAGTGAACGGCAAACCGACATTTGTGAGGTGAGGTCAGGTTTTATGTCTTTGCTCTACAACAATGTGTTATGTATATTATGTGTTATACATAGTAGCGTACTAATTGTATTAAATCAAATCTATACTACAGTATATACACTTATTTTATTCTTTTAAGTTAGTCTCATTGTATGTGATATTAAAGAATTTATGAATATGTATTGTCAAGAAATTGTTTACATACTAGGTGTATTTTTATGAAAGGTACTGTGCAACGAAACCGTTGATCTCCTACTGCTACTGCTGACTACTGCCGTGCTTTTAGGGCTCATTCTAGTCTTCATGTGAACAACGCTTATCTGCAATATTACAATGGATCATTATGTGAACACCGGAAATATATAGAATCGCAAAAATACAATATTCAATGTATATTTCCGGTACGAATATTCTCCGATCAATATTCTCAGGTCATTTTGAATTCTATTCAATGATTAATTTCTTTAAAGGAAAAAGTCAAAAGAGGAGAGGGTGAGGTCACACTAGAAAATGTTTTTTATTGAATTTTTTTTTTGTATTTTACTTACTTATTTGTAATCGGAGTAAGAAGCAGTTTTATTTATGTATATAATATATATATTATATATTAAATATTATTTACTACTATATTATTAATTATAGATTCTATGATATCAGTCAGAGTTGTATTAGTGTTGACTTAGAGCTGAAAGAGTATCGATACTTAGTGAGATTAAAATTATGCATGGTTTTTATAATAACAGAGATGAGGGCATCGTCAATTTGAAATGTTTTGGAGAGACCAAGTTAAAGACAAAATTATAATGCTGTTTGTCACTTGGAAGTGGAAGATAACTGAAAAATAAAATAATATCTAATAATAAATAATATCTGATAAAATATATAATAAAAATATATTATTTCACGTGTAAAAAGAAAATTCCTTTCAATAATATACGATATATAGTAGATATATCGTAAATATTTATATATATATTATAAGATAATTATAAGATAATTTACTGATTATCCGATTTTATAATAAAACGATACGACAATAAGAAGTGGTAATTTCTTTATGAAAATATTTTCCCTTAGTATTTTGAGGCATTGTTTATTAAAATTTTTATGAAACTGGTAATCACGTGATTAATTAAAAAAGATTAAAATCATTTAATAAAAAAAACTTGACCTGGTTTGTTATATTATTTTTGTTCATAATATTTTGAAATTTCTATAGTGAGTTAAAACCAAAGGCAATTTGCAACATTTTATTTATTTTTTTATTCATTTTGTTATATAAAATTCTGGAACTTTATATTGTTTACATATTGTATTTAGCCTACATATTATACATAACTTAAAAGGCTATTTTCTACTGCGAAGTTCTAAATATGTTTGCATAATTAAAATTAAACTAAAATAAGTAATTAATAATCATTTAAATAGTTTAGACATATATTTTTTTGGGTTTTTACAAAAATTCAAATTTACAAATATAGCGCCTCATATAATTTAAATGACCGATAAGAAATTAATATGTGACAGTAAGCATTTTTTGTTATAATTAATTATAAAAATATGCGATGCATTTTAAACTAGTTAGCATGTAATTTGTTCCGTAAATCAATTTCAATCAAAAATAAACTTTTTGGCAGCAACGAATTCAGAAATATGCTACAACTGCTATAGATTCGATTATATTAGGTTGGGCTGAGAATATTGTACATCAAAGCAATAGATAGTGGGTGCTCAAATAATGACCCGTTATGATAAATGGTTTGTATACGAACAACGCTGAAAGGCACAACTACTCCATTCAAGTGAAAGTGAACAAAACTGATAAGCTTATGAACTTAGCTGTCTCTAAATTTGAAGGATGGTAACACTATCAGGGCGCTAAGAAAATAAGTCCGATTGATTTTTAATCTTCTATTGGTCAAATATGGGCATTAACAAAGAGGTGAGATACGAATTCCTCCTCCTTTTCAAAGCCACAAGCGCTACGCAGTGACTTGTCAGCACCAAAAGCGTAGTATTGAGCAGGTTCTGCTTTATTTGAAGTAGCTGTCTTTAACTAAAATACGTTTGGACTATGAATTTTATCTATCCAGATTACAACTGATATAAGTACATATAGTATACAGATCCAAACCATTCTAATGGAAATTTATTTCAGTTATCTAATATTTATGTAAACTATAGCATTAATTACCTCAATATAGCGACATTGATTTTAGAATAAATTATTATAAGTAATATATCTTGGATTGTTCTAAGAAATTGCATGTTCAGCTGTCATGCAACAGACTTCACATATTTAACTACAAATATAATTACTTTAGTTAATATTCTCCATATAATATTCAATATAACTATATCTCTAGTAACCGAACAGACCTATCTAGCACTGTAGTGAAAAACTGATGTAATTTTTAACAAATATTTCAAACTTTAAATCATTTGTGAATTGGAAAATTAATTTGTGAATTTTTCAAGAAACTAAATTTTTTAACAGAGATGATTATTTTCATATAATCAGACTGACACAACTCGTCTGGCTCAATTTAATATAAATTTTTTATTATGATGCGCGAATGTTTGTGGAAGTTTTGTATGTTTAATAAAACTAAAAAAAAAAATTTATTTAATTTATATTATTAATAAAAGCGTAATAATTTTATTTTAATATAAATCGTAAATTATATTCTGACTTCGCCACACTTCTTTTAAGTACTGAAACACGTAATACGTGAGACTTTGACTTTCCGGTAAATCTACAACTTTTTGAGACAACTTTTTCCACTATGGTATTTACCAATATTGTTTTGATCTTCAGATATCAGGCTTTATAATGTTAAAATTTTTGAATCGATTACTATAAAAAAACACTACAGGAGCCATTCTGTAGGTACTAGTACATACTAGAGGATGATCAATGTAAATCATTACCTACACCATCTGGTGTTTTTAATACAAAAATTACCCACTCTAAATTTTACTATAGCAAGAATTAAACTAAGTCGATTTATAATAGAATGCAAAAATTGTCTTAGAATATTAAAATATACGAAAACCCGTTATCAAATCAAATAGCAGCGCTCGGGAAATCGAAATCATACCCAAAGGTTTTTAGTGATTTTTGAGTAATCTATTATTTCATTATAAATTCAATTTTAACTTTCACAGTCTTGTGTAATTTATTGATTGAGGGTTTTACCTTGCATTATAATCACCTTAAATATATAAATGGTATTGCAAATATAGTTATTCCAAGTATATCTTCTTGGGAATATATTCTCCCCCTTCCCAGTCTGGAAAGTTTAGTTACGAGTATGAAGTTATTTGAAATAAAAGTATATTAAACATTCCACTCTAGAACTTTGGAATAGTATGTTTAAATGACAGAATTCCGATACCCGGGCACTACCGGATTAGAAAATTTTAATAAACTTAGCTATTCTAAACAACTTTTTTAATACGCTATATGTCAATGTAGTTGACATTTTTATATCATTTTTATGTTATTGCTTATTTTTTTGAAAAATTGGTGTTAAAGATAGAAATTTCTTACATAGAAACCACCAACCACAAATTTGTTAGCAGTTTTTCAAGTTATCAATGAGAGAATACAGTGTACTAGTCGCCGTTGGTGACGTATGCAGCTTTTTTATTAATGCAATCAATATAAAATGTATTCGACTCTAAACTTCGATGTCTAAAAAAAAGCTTAATCGACACTTGCCATAATAGCAAAATTTATCAAAATAGCTGATCCTGTATTTTGTTATCAAATAGGCATATCCGGGAAATCGGAATTGTTGCGACTTAATTTCAATAGATCGACAAATAATTAAAAACAATTTAATCAATAACAATATTAATTTTTTTTTGTCGAAAGTGACGCGTCTTATGACGAAAAGAATGTTTTTAAAACTTAAAAGGGTTCGAATAGAAATAAAAAGATAACAACAAAAATTTTAGTTAATTTATTGAAATTTGGCTGACCAGAAAACGCTGTTTCGAATATTGCCAAGTAGTCATCATCAGTGATCTTAGGAATTATTGAAATTTTTTTTAATTAGTCAACTTAATTAATCCATACATTATTAATTTAGACTCCAAGTGCCAGGCTTAGAACTCATGCCTGAGCGTTGACTAATCGTATTTTTTCACAAGAAGCCAAGACAGCACAAACTTTCAATTTTCCAGTTCGAAGTTTTTTTGTCAATTTTACGACGAGCTTATAAATTACAGTTTTATTCGGAAACACAAGTTAAATGAGGCAAATTTTTGAGGTGGCCTATTTTTATTTGAAAGCTATTCTTTTTGCAGAGACATCTGTATTGTGTATTTTTACTTACTATATGTAAAGCGCCTTTTTAGGGTGCAATTACACAAAGAGGCTAATTAATAATAATTAGTTTTCTATCTAAATAAAAATTGGTAATGATCTGTTGTATCATGTATATAAGTTGAAGATTTCCAAATTCATTATTTATCAAAATAAATTCTACGTATACAGTTTTTTTCTTGTTTTTTATTTTGAAAAGAATTTTATACAAAATACATATTTATCTACATAAAGATAGATAATGCATCACATTCCGAGTCATCTAATCTATAAGCAAAGAAACCAAACGATTTTTAAGCAGCGGCAACTCCAATAGCGCCAGCGACTGCAGTACCAGCGGCAATGACTCTTTGTGCCTTATCAACAGTCTTGGCAGCTTTATCCTAAGAAATTATATATTATCAGTAAGAGAAATCAATTAAAACATATTGTAAAACTCACCAATCTGTGTCCAACTTTGCCCAGGAAATGTGCCTCGGCTGCTTGATGTCCCAAAACGCACAACACCAAAATAGCCAAAAATGCGAAGAGTTTATTGAAATTCATTTTGTTCTTAGTGGCTTCGGTTGCTTCTAAACTTAAACAATAAAAATTTCTCGAATCGGAAGAGTTTTTATACCATTTTTTTGGGGCAAGTACATTTTCATTGATAATATCACTTCTTATGTGCTACTGATCACATTTGCACAAAAGCTCAAGATAATGCCCTTAAGGATTAAAAATCGATTACTTGTAAGACTGATAGAAGAGAAATTCTAAGAAAGTAAAACACCACTAATACTGTCTATTGTTATCAGATTGTTACGTCGATATAAATAGAGTTCAAGTTTAAGGTTTGGAAGCCTAAAAGTTAATTACTTTTAAGTTAAATAAAAAAACATATACTCATTTAGGTTAGCAGAACCTACATGAGTGTTTCTATAAAACCTTAAACCACACGTGTCAAAAAATCAATATTTTATTTACAAATTGATTACCAAACTTAAGTGCTTGAATATCAAATGGAAATAACTTAATTATTATTGCTGACTAACTATTGTTTCTATGTTTATCAAACTTACTATATTTGTATTTCATTAAAAGATATTGATCTTAATGCTTAAATTAATAATTTAAAAATAATTTAATTAATCAAATAGTGTCAAAGCAATAACTGTCTTTTAATATAAGAGATTTGTCTTAATATCTTAATTAGAATTTAAAAATAGTGTAATTTATCAATTAAATTATATTAAAATTTAAATATAATTTATGAATAATATATATTTTTTTTAAACAAGTTTATATTTTGTTATATCACCGGAAAAAATGGACGCTTTTTAAGCTTTAAACAGCTTTCACTTTCACTCAAAAATAATTTTTTTTTTTACAATAGCTGAAAAGCATCAAAGGCCACAGTGTGAGACATCAACTCAGTAAAACCGCCTCTTAGGAATGAATGGAGAAGATATCCGTAGTGATGTGGAGACTTCAATATAGACTCTATGATCGGGGTCACAAAATCCACGGATGTAGAGTAGAATGATTGGGACATCCGTGTCCCGCTCATCGAAATGTGGCGTGAGGTATGTGGGGATTGGAACCACATGGCTTGGTCGAGGTCTGCAGGGAGGGTACTTGACGTAAGGACATACCGTCGGACAAGTGTCAAGAGGTACTGAGTTGTAAACGACGTTGTCGTGGATGTGCTTATAGTTCATGCAATCACATATAAGCTTACGCTCAAAGACACGGCGTAAGAGAGTAGGAGCAAATAAGCGGTTTGTAGTATAGATTTCGTATTAATTCTATTCAGTATTAAATCAAACTCCCCACGCTATTTAAATTGGAGAAAAATGAAAAGAAGAAGAGTAAGATTCTTAAGCATGTTTTTTTGGCAAAGGGTATTGTAATCAAAGACGTTCTTATTTTATTCTTTGCATTATCATTAATGTTTTTTCATGATTTGATTTCATAAAGAATTGAGTCAGAAAGAATCGTTTTGCTCTATAATTATGGAAAGAGTATGGGGCCCAGTGTAAATCTAATTTGCTCTTAATTTTATTGAGAAAACTGATTTGCTTCTCAGATTAAATTCCTTGTAATCCATATATCCTTGTAACCAACGAATGACGAATTCACAAGAACATAATAGTGTTAAGCTTTTAACAATTAACTGCCTTATTATCTCGTCTCGTTATACAAGTGATAGTTGTGACTGTAATATCTCCTTATGGGATTCTTAGATTGCAGTCAAAGTCAAAGCACATTCCTGCCCTTTTTTTTGGAAGAAAGGAGAAATATTCTTGAGAATAATTAATACTCTTGCTCAAAGAAATGTCATCAGTGCCGATGATTATTTAATAAATATTAACATTATTTTGATATTCAATAAAATATTCAGGTACATAGGACTGCGTTCTATATATTGACGTCATATCATGATCTATAACTCATGTCTGGATTATTTGTTTGCTTTTTAAACTCCAAAATGGCATCTGTTTTGATATTCATGCTGCAGTCAAATTGTTTTTTTTCTACGAGTTTATTTTAAATATTTTAAATAAGTAAATTTTAAGTGATATAAGTACTATATAAGTATGTCTATGATGAAGCCACGAAAACTAGGGATTAACTTTTTAGATACTGACAAAATGCAAAGCTTTCTGCTTTTGATTCTATATTGTGGGCTTATGGTTTTCACTAAAAGCTATTGTGTCTGATGTTAAAGAGTACGGACAAAACACCAATTGGAATTAGCCATTATTGTTAGATCATATTTTTTAGGTTTACCTTCTTCTTTAAACTTTTTAAAATAAATTACTCAGCATTAATATTAACTGCAAGTAGATTTGAGTGTAAAATGATACAATAAATGCTTAATGAAAGTAATATCTGTATATGTGTTAACTTTAATATTTATTTAAACATAAATATAGAAATAATTTCCAAAAGTAGCTCTTTAATTATTTAAAAAATTTAATTCTTACTATTTGAGAATCGCTGTCAATGGCAAAGACAGAAGTATCAGACATAAATCTATTACTTCATTAAAAAATTGTGGTATAACTTTAGGCGAAAATAAAGATCTTGTTTGAAAATTTCATTTAAATTAAATTTATTATACAGAAAGTAAGAAAGATATTACCAGTTATATACTTATTTTAAATGCAATACAAATTTTATATATAGAAACTAAATTAATTTAATAGCGAGCAACTGGCAGTAGACGTCCAAACAAACGTGGTTGCATAAAGCGACGCATAGGACTCAAACGAACATTTTTCAGTATACAACCCACCGGCAAAGTAACCTATTGAAAAGTGATATATCATAGATATGTATCAGAGATATATATATTATAAATGAAATTTAATCAACATATATATGTTACGAAGCAGCGTTAGAGCGAGTGTTAGACAAGTGCTTTCTTGACTGAAATCACATGAAGCTTTTATGCGTGTTGTGGCGTATGCGAATTAACCAAACTGGCCAGAAATAACTTACAGATTGCGTTTGGGTGACCTTCACAGGAGCCTTGCCTGGACAATGAACATAGGATTCATGACCAGATAAGAAATTTGCATTTGTCAATGGTGCGCGCATAATTGGAGCTGACATTGGGATGCTGGTACGTGAGAAATCTAAATTCAGTGTTGGTAGCACCGGCGCTGGTGTAGACGCAGCAGCTGCACAAATAATTATTTAAGATATTTATTTATGATTTAAATAAGAAAATAAGAATATAAAATTCACTCACGCTTAACGTGTATTTTAAATTCACAACGGGATATTAAACCTTCCTTGTTAGTCGCTTCATAGTAAACTGTGTGTACGCCTACGCCAAAAAGCTCTCCTGGTAACTAAAAATATGAATGCAAATGTTACATTTCCATTTTTATGTGTTTCCTTTGCTTTTTGTTACACCATATGGCTAACAAAAATATTGAAATCACTTTAAATAAGCACTATTGACTTACCCTTGACTTGTATAATTTTTTTTGGCCATCTTCAAAACGCGGTTCTTCCCACACTACCGAACGGAACGCTTGATTTGTGCCTAACGTCACTTCGAAGGATGGCGTACAAAAACTGACTTTCGGTGCGATGGCATGCCGGACATTTATGACAGTTTGACATCTGGCGCGCTTGCCCGACACAGGGTCATGTCCACGGAAAGTTATCACATAAGTGCCAGCGGTCAAGTGCGCTTGCAAATTTTTCGTCCATTCAGGGAAGGATTCAATGTAGCGAAAATCTAAATTGGTCAACGGTTTTTGTAGAATAATGTGTGCAGTTGCTTCATTCTTTGCCAAAAATACTGTTGTATTCCGTGGGCACTTGATGTAGGGGCGCTGTATGCCAACTGCAGCACCAAAATTGAATTGCGGTGGTGTTTGTGGTATAAATGGTCTGTTTATAAATGAGCTAGTGGAGGTCGAGCTTGTTAATACAGTAGATGGTGGTAGTACCGCATTAAACAGTGGCGTATCAACGCGGCCACCTTGAGTCGGTAGCACACAGTCGAGTGTAGCGTTATTCGACCACTGCTGGTTAGAAGTGCAGACAGTTGTTGTTTTATGAATTGGCAAATAGCCAGGATGACATTGCAAACGACAACGCTCACCCATGTACGTCTTTCCCAAAGTGCAAGATGTGGGCAGAATAACACCGTACCGTGGTGGTGGTATGCGTGGACAAACGCTTGCTATAAAAAAATGATTTAAATTCATAACGTAGAAAAACTTGTTAGCATACTGTAATTGTTAAGGATATGTTTAAAAGCAACAAAAATAATAGTTTATTTTTCATATTATTTTTTTGTCCGTACTTCTATATATTAATACTTACGCAAACATTGGTTTTCATAATTATCCCAGACGCCAGTGGCATTACAAAATCGCTGTGCTGGACCTATTAGCTTATATCCCTTATTGCACCACACCTTACATTTGGTGTTATAGAAGAACTTCTTCTTATGCCGATACTTGGTGCAGTGTATTTCACCATTAAGTGGCGCCACAAATGGAGTACATTGATCGTGCAAGTCCGTGCGTGGTTCACAAGTTTTTCTATCTACACTTAAACGTTCACCCACACCGCATTTACACTGGTAACTGCCCTTGTGGTTAATGCATGTGCCACCTATACAACCACCATTATTAATCTCGCACTCATCAATATCTACACAAAAACGTCCATCGCGTATTTTATAACCAACAGGACAGATACATACGTAACTGCCATTTGTGTTCAAACAACTAAATTCGCATATGCCAGGTGTTACGCATTCATCAACATCTACACATTCAGTTGGCAATCCGGGTTTAGGTTTGTAACCAGCTGGACAAGTGGCTGCGCAATTTTTATTATCGATCAACTGACTACCTTGTGGGCACGAGCACACATAACTATCCCCAGTAGGGCTGCAAATGTGCGAGCAACCTCCATTATTTATCCCACAAGCATCCGAAAACTGACAGGTTTTACCATCAGTTAAAAGATAACTGTTATTTGGACAAGTACATCCCGTACCCTTCACGCAAGTATGAGAACAACCACCGTTATTAATCTGACACTCATCAATTTCTACACACTCCAGGAGAACTTCATCAAAAAGTGTTCCAATCGGACAAGCGTTTTGTAGTATACAGGTCTTTCCATCTGCTTGAAGCACATAACCAGGATGACAAGCACAAGTGAAGCCTCCTTGTTTGCTTTTACAAACTTGACTACAGTCATTATCACCACTTAAGCATTTGTTCGCATCCAAACAGGTTGCTTTATTTTCAGACAATACATAACCATGGGGACAGCGACACTCGTAACCACCATCCAAATTAAAGCACTCATGGGAGCAATCATTGGCACCCGATTTGCATTCATCTATATCTAAGCAAGTATTTTGATCAGCAGCCAACTCAAAACCAAAGTCGCAACTACACTCATAGTAACCCATAAAATTAGTGCACTTCGAGGTGCAATTTGCTGAACCAACAGCACATTCATCGATATCTTTGCATTCTATTCCATTTGCTAACAATTCATAGCCTGAACGACATGAACACTTGTAACCACCTGGTTCATTCACGCATAAATGATGGCAAATGGCTAATGACTCCTGGCATTCATCAACATCTTTACAAGATTTGCCATCATTGTCTAAGACGTATCCTTTCCGGCAACCACAAATGCCGTCTTCTAGACAATTTTGTTCGCAACCGTTGTTATTCGTAGTACAAAGATCAACATACATGCAATTTATGCCATCCTCAGCAAGCACCATACCATCCGGACATATGCAGATATAATTATTTTCTTCTATTATGCATTTGTGAGAGCACTTATTGTTCTCGCAAGGATCGCGCACATTACAAGCACGTGTCTCTGGATTGGGCTCAGTACCATCGGCACACAAACAGGTAAAAGCGCCTGGTAAATTAACGCAGTTCAGTGAACCGCATAGATCTGGCTTAGATTGACACTCATCTATATCCTCGCATACATGTTCGCTACTGTTGACAAAGCGATAACCACCAGGACAAATACATCGATAGCTGCCGATTGTATTAATACAATCATGTGAACACTTATGTGTTCCCGTCACACATTCATCTATTTCTTTACAACTGAATATCTCATTTGAATAGCCCGGTGGACAAATACAAGTGAATCCGTTGTTGTCTTCACTTGACTGGCATGTGCCAGGAACACAACTTTCATAGCCTCCTGCCTTAGCACAACCATTCTCAACTACATCGCAACTATGCAAATCAGCGCCCAACTGGTAACCTGTTGGACAAACGCATTCGTAGACGCCACTGGGTAAATCAACACACTGATAAGCACAACGTGTTTTATTTAGCGATGGACTACTAAGATCCTGACATGTATCTGGTGCACAAGTTCTGCGATCCTCTAATAAATGTTGATTATTTGCGCAAGTGCAACGGAAGGAACCAATTGTATTTTCACATCCTTGAGTACATGCTTTATATGGCACCGCTTCTGCATCATCCTCATCTTCCACAACGATTTCGCATTCGTTAATATCAATGCAAGTTTTTTCATCCTCTGCCAACTCATATCCAGCGGGACAACTACACTCAAATGAACCTTCAGTGTTGACACAGTGCTCACAGCCACTAATACCATCACTGCACTCATCGATATCAACACATTGCATCCCAGAACCGCCTGCAACAAGCTCGAAGCCAGCAGGACATGTTACTACTGCAGGTACTTCTGAAGTTCGCACAATTTTACTGTCATCCTCGTTGTCATCTTCTATCTCCTCTTTATTATTAAGGATAGGCACACATCTGTAAGAGCCATGTGTATTCTCACAAACGCCTGCGCAATTTGCTTTCACCTCGGGCAGTTCACATTCGTTGATATCTGGAAATAGAAAGCCAATGTAATTCAAAGAATTTAAAAAAATCTCGACTATAATTTGTAAATGAGGGAAGAGAATAAAGTAGCAGAGTCGCCTTGATGTAGTGCAAATTAGTTAAATAGAAAATTAAATAAAATTGAAAAAAGTTGTTATTAGAGTCAATTAATCAGTGTTCTTTTCGATTGTTATCAAGTTTTTGCGGCACACACCTTGACAATTCTTTCCATCGATAGGCATTTGGAAACCATTTGGACAAAGACAAAAAATACGTCCCAACGATGAAAGGCACATATGCGAACAACCCCCATTGTTATTAGCACATTCACCAGCGTCCTCACATGTGTGATTGTCAGCTGACAATTGAGTGCCTGGTAGACCCTCACACGAACACCTGTAACCAGCCCATTGATTGTGGCAAGTGTCCTGACATGGCCCATGACCGTTACGTAAAAAGCACTCATTTATGTCTGAGGAAACGCAAATTTGATATGTGAGCAGACACAGTTGCAACACATATACAAGTGAGTGTCAAATGATGTTGTAAATGAAATGAATGATATAAAATGATAAAAAACCCAATATATTTTTCACTAGCAGAAAGCTTACCTTTACATGTGTTTCCAGTTATTGTATCTATTTGCAAACCCTGTTCACAAGCGCATTGATAAGAGCCGGGCAAATTATTGCAAATTTGTTCACAACCACCATTATGAGTCTTACATTCATCAATGTCTTCAATAAAGAAAATACGTTAACAGTAGAAAAAATTTGGAATTAAATTAATTTGTATGATTCACCATGACAAGCCGCGTAGTCATTTGGATCTAAACTGAATCCTTCAAAGCATGAGCATTTGAGACGTGGTTCATTTTCCCCAGGATATAAAAGACGTTCACACTTATGTTCACATCCACCATTATCAGTACCGCAATTATTGTCTAATAAACGTGGCGTATAAGGATCCTTAGTGGGCTCTACTATAATGTTAATGTCAGTTACGGGTGGAGTTACAACCGTTGGCTGCACATCCACTGTCCCGACAGCTGGTATTACAACGACAGGTTCTACACTTATTTCATTGTCAGTTTCTTCTTCATCCACTACTTCTGTTCCAGGAACAGATACTGTCGGTGGTGGAGGCGGCGGTGGAACCACACTGTTATCAAAATCACCATCTGCATCAGCATCAACAGCACCATTAGCTTCTTCATCTTCATCAATTTCTTCTTCTTCATCAACAGCCTCATACTCATCATATTCTTTTTAAAAATAAAATATTTATTTAGAAATTTTATTAGTTTTTGCAAACATAAACCGCAAGCAAAAATAAATAAAGTTAAATTCGCAACAGCTTTTATTATTTTTAAATAGTTTTTTAGTGAAATTGTATTATAATAATTTTGCTCATCTCAAACCTTCTTCATCTTCCTCGTTGTACTCTCCTAAACGAACACACACTGGTATTTCTCCAACCCATTTGCGTTCACTGCAGTACAGTGTTTTGATTGAAGAATCCTCGAAATCAAAATTATCATTACAACTATAAAATGCGACTAAGAAAACCTTCTCGCCCTTACGACGACGGTCGTATTTTTGGACGAAACCATGTTGTAACTCCGGTGCTTTAATTTTCGCTTGTGCACAAGACATATCGAGTGTTGCTGCCAGTTGTGCACTTACCGAACGATCCTCTGGTATGTCCTTTTGCTTTTTCTTCTTATTTTGGTGTTCACTCGCTGACTCTGTGTCGATTTCATTTGAAATTTCAGCTAAAATAATATAAATTTATACTATAATATAGTATCTTTATAGTCCATTATAGTGCATATGATCAATCTCTCTTTTGATCTATTATTGTAGCATGAAACTCACTAATATTAAATTTACATGAATATTATAACGTTTTAAGTTATGAAATTAGTTTAAGTAATATTTATTTACTTCAAGATCGAATACATATAACTTACATTTGACGCAGGTTGGTGGTTCGCCACTCCATTCATCAGTGTCGAGATTACACATCAGATCAGTTGTTCCTTGTAATTCGTAACCAGGCTTGCAAACATATATGGCATGGATGGTGTCTTCATCATCTTCGATTTCAATAGTTGCATGCTGGACTTGTGGTGGATTTTCACAGTCCTCATAACGTGCAAATGAGACTAGAAAACATAAATATAGAAATATAGTACACTACAATATAACATTTCATTAATAGAGAGTTAATTACTCATTATTAAGAAACATGGTTTCCTTTATTATAATTGACTTTAAAAATCAAATTTAATATAATATTTCATTTGTAATAGTCTTAAATCATTAAATTTTGGAAAAAATATATTTTATTTTGTATACCTTTAATATTGTCCGAAATATATAACATATTATTATAATTTATTACTTGCTTTCAGTAACACATCACTTTAAAACTGAGAAGCACTCATTATCAGTTCAACCTATCAGCAATAGAGTACGTTAGGGGTCTTATTGTTTATTTACCATTGAAATGTTAAGAAAGGAAACAGATAATCCGAAAACATCATTTTAACCTTCGATTATTTGCCAGTTTTAGTAAATAAAATCCAAATGAGATAAATCTGTTTATCTCATTTATTCCAAAAATGATTAAATATCTTTTGATTGCTATTTTGGTAGTCCAGAATTAAAGGACATGCTCAACTGAAATTTCTTTCAGAGGAGAGTTAATGATGAGAAGTATGGATGAATGATGAAATCATGGACAGTGTAGTAGAATATAAACAAAATAAGAAAGAGTGTAAGTTGCAAAAAAAAAAGATAAAGAAACTAACCCAAGGTTTAGGATTTATACTATCTTAATTAATTGGACATACAAATCTATTGAATTATAATAGTAAGATATATATTCATATTTATTGAGTTAGTGTAGTGAGGTTTTCAAACAAAGGAATATTACCGTGCACTATATGTTACAGCTGCACCTTAGGTTTCCATCAAGAATGACAACAAGAGTTCAGTGATAATTTTTTGATAATTGCTACCATTTGTATAATATGAGTTATAGAAAAATCAAAATTAAGGATTCGAACATTTCTATGTAACACTGATTCTAATATTATAACTATTGTTATAATAATCACAAATATTTATTTTTCCGGATAAACAAAATCGATTGTTTCATATGATTACCTCTTCGAGATGTATTATATTCCTTAATACTTGCTATTATTTTTAACGTGTTGAAGTACTGACCTTTTAATAACGTAACCATCAATAATTATATATTGTCATTTAAGATGATTTGCTTTGGTGTTACATTGAAGATATAGCGATATAGGGTTTTTCAATTATGATTTCATTTATATAAAATAGATGAATTTAATTTATTTCTTATTATTAATGTTTTCTATTCGGTAAGTAATTATTTTACAGATTTTGTCGAAACTTTTGACAAAAGAGAAATGTCATAATCTTCCTTTATGGTTCCATAGATGTTGTTGGTAAGTCAAAAAACCTAAAATTTGTTTTTTTTTTGTTTGAAGGATCAAGAGTTAGATTCAATAAATAAGATTCGGAAATAAAATTGAATACATTTTTATGAACTTGAAGTATTTTTAAAATTCGAAAAACAAGAAAGCCACCATAAAATTATTTAATTAAAAACTTGCTAGAAAACGTGTGGTACTAAAAAAAAGTACTAAAAAACACAAAAAAATAATTACTATTCAAAAATTTTAAAATAAAAGAAACACCAGAACAACGCAATGACCAACTTGTATTCTAAAATTTTCAAAAGTATAACTTCTCTGCTTTTCTTCTGGATCTTTCTTCTGAAGTTTAATCTTAAATTACAAGCAATAAATTTTGTTTTTAAATTGACTTTATTTTGTAGTAAACTTTTAAAAACTTATTGTTTGCAGTTTTTTAAATAATAATTATATTACAGAAAACAAAATAAATAAAAAAAGGCATTAATAATTAAACAATACTTTTAAGAGAATAAAAACAAATATTTTATTAGAATTTAGACATGAAGTAACCTATCTACATCTTAATGTTTTTTAAAAATATTAAAATATTAAACTTTTCCTTTCCGCCCTCGTACATGATTAATGATTCTAAATTTTCCATTTAATTTATTTGAAATGTTCTCTTTTCTCACAGTTTGGAGGCCGGCCGGTGTCTTTGTGTATAAAAATGTTTGGTGTATAATATTTATAGTTAATATGTCTCATTCTATTCAAGTTCTTTTATAGAAATTATATTAATTCATTTGGATAAACTGCAGAAATTAAGTAAATATTACTTTTCCAATATATGAGGATAAAAGATTAAATAAAGATAGTGTAATTCCGAAAACTTTAAATATAGGTTCAAGACTGTATTTAAAATAAATTTAATGATGACTATTAAAATTTTATTCACAGATATAACAAATTATATATTAATTATATATTATTATATGTTATATATATATATTATATATTATTATATATTATTTAGTTAGTACATACTACAAACATTTATAGTAAGAGATTTCGTTTATTTATAGTAAGGGTTTCGTTGTCTTGATTTAGTACAACCCTTTCAATAATATATTGTCTGCAAAAAAAAATACTGTTTATGTTTAGTTTGATATTTGCCATTTTATAATGTGGAGTTCTAAATATGCTTAAGTTTTAAAAACTTATAACAAAATGGTAATAATTTTTTACATCAAATTTATCTTCAGTACGGGGGTAATTTTTCGCTTAGTGAAGACGTCAACAAACAAAACTTAGTGAATTTAACTAATAACGGTTGAAATATATATCTACAAAAGGTATAATAATTATTGAAAGATATGTCTGATGAATATGCCATCTTTTCGACAATGGAAAGGTGTGACGAAAGCGTTGAATTCCGATTGCTACATTCACTATCTTGACGAGATATTGAAGCTACAGAAGTGGAAATATCATAGTACCATAGAATGCAATTTGTCACCACCAGACAAATGTGAGGTTTAGTAAATGGTTGTATTGATGCGGACAGTTCCTGAACCCCTATTTTTAAAAAACGTACATTACTCAAATTATGACCGAGCTATTGATTGAAGTCTACAACAGAAGTGTGCTTTGTTGGGTTAACAAAAACCCAGTACAAAGTATTTAAATCGGTTTTTTAATTTTGAACTCAGCTCAATATATGCGATGCATACATTTTTACATATGTATATAAAATATACCACAGAAACGAATTGATCGACATTAACACAAATCAACAAATCTAACTGGTGTGATAAGATTTGAGCAATACTTAAGTCCTCACTATAACTGGTAAAAACGGGATAATAGACAATAGATATTTATATAACTATAGAACAATTCGATTTATTGTTGTCCGTCCATCTACATATTAATTGGATAATTAATTGGAGAATTTTGTATGTAAACCTTAATTATCTTCTAAACTGCCTAAAAAGGAACATATATCCCATAATGCACAATGTCTTGTACACATACAAGATAATCTCAACTAATTTTTTTCTATTATTTTTACTATTATAAATTTTATTATTTTTAATTTTTAAATTTATTTTTTCCATTAAATAGTTGACATTTGGAACACGAGGATAGTAAGCAATAATGTTATATGCACCTCCTTTACTTTGGTTAAGATTCGATCATCTCTGAGACTCATGCGAATACAGGGACATATAGAAAAAAATAAAACAAGTAATGGTTTAGATTGATGATAAGATCATTTTATCAGTTTGATTATTGAAAAACTAAAATTTAATAAAGTTTTTATTTAAAATTTTATCGATTACATTTTTATCTATATACATTTTTAAACTTACATTGTTAATTTATATACATTTTTACTCAAATAGTTAATTCACAGTAGCTCTGTATATCCATATATAGGTAATAACAGTACAGCCGGTTTTGAATTGAATTTCTTATAAAATCTTTCAATGAAAAATCTACGAACTGTAACTATCTATACAGAAATATGTATGAGTTAGTAACGTTAGTGGAGAAGTAGAAAAGTACCGAATAAAAACAAATGCTGAAATTTTGGTTTCATTGCAAGATATAGGGTTAAAAGCCGCACTCAAACTTCAGAGAATAAAATAGACTAGTCATAACCAGCAAGATGTGGTATTTTTTTTTCGAATAGCAATGTGAACTATGTGATATCCTCGATTTTGATATATTGATGAAATAAGAACTGATAGGAACGGAATTAACATAAACAACTTGAATACGGTTGTGAGGAATCGTTAGGAGGAATATTGTTAGAAAAGCCAAAACTGTATTGTACTTATTATGCAAATATAAAATAAAAATACGTAATACCTAATACCTAAAACACCTAATTAACTACTACGTTTACTGAATAATCAGAATATTTATTAGGAAAGGTATTAGATTGTACTTTCCACTTCTAAATAATATTACACTTTATAAAATAATGCAAAAATAGTTTAAACGGAAAAAGTAAAGTTCGTTACCGTCGAGAATAATAGTAAGAAGATGTATACACCATTTTAATATCCCATACAGTGGACTTCATGATCCCGACAAATGAGTTCAGTAACCGAAGAACATCATTATAAATAGGTGAAAACAAAAAAAATACTCAAATAGTATTTGTCTTTTTGGACAGTTACTTTCTTACCAAGTTACCGAACTCATTCCTGAGGATCGTGAATAGCGCTCTACTATTATTTAGTTTTCAATATATATATTCGCCAAGTTTTTATTAAGAAAATCAGTAAAAACTTTTTTAAATATAATTAAAATTTTAATGTTATTTTAAAAAACAACTTTTCAGTCAAAAGTTTTTTTAATCTCTAGTTTTATGTATTCACATAAATTTAAATAGTGAATATAATATTTAAAAATTATTTTAATAAATTGGCTTACCGCTGCAGGTCGCTGCTACTACAGCTAATAAAAATAGAAATCGCGTCATATTTAATCCTTTAGACTAGAGTATTTTTATAAAATATTTTTTTTTAAAAATAAAATAAAAATAATTTTTATCTCATTGTATACTCGTAGTTATTCACCTTAAATAAGAAAATTTATAATATTATTTTTAGATTTCATTTCAATTTTTTAATTCACTTTTTATTTATTAGAAAACAAAAAACAATAAATTTTGAAAAATATATTGCCCATTTCCTTTGCCTGAACTAAAACTATAAAAACACTTTTTAATTTTTTTTTATCCACAAAATATTATTTTTAAACACTGAAATAATATTTTTATATATCTTTTTGGATTTGTATATGGTGACACATCAGACAGGATTAATGATACTTTCACAAAACATTTGTTACGTTTTAAGCGATTTACCTCAAATCTTCTACACGTTCCGAGAGCCGAAAAATGACTGAAGTTAAGATACGCCTTTGATGCCATACATATAGTCAGTCCACTTCACTGTTGCGAAGAGATCAGCAGAGGAAAGTGTCTCCAAAGTTCACAGGAAAGGCATATGGAAAAGAGATAAAGAAGAAAAACTATTTTAATGAAATGAATGAATGATTCTTTAGATATAAAATTTTCTCTCTTCTCAGATGAAGTGGGAAAATTTCTGTTGACATAAAAATTTCTTATGGTATTACTGCCGCTCCATACAAACACCTAACGTACAGCAGTCGTCACCGTAAAGTTCTGAAAGATTTTGTTTGTGTCCATGTGACAAACTATTTTTACGGCGGTGCTGTTAAAAAAATTAAAATGTATCTGAGCGATATAAGAAAATGTATCTGAGCTATCAAAAAGAACAACAAACAATATATTTCACACAATTTTATGCCTATTTCTTGCTTTGATACTCGTATATACGCCTCCTCAACTGAACTTTTGTTAGATTCTGATAGCTAATGTTGAAAAGAATTTTAAAAAATTATTAAAGAAATTACAAAAGTCATAAACATTTTAAAAATTTTATTAGCAAATGTTTAAATTCAATAAATTGTGTTCAACAATTAATTTTTTGTTTCGATTACATATAATTATAGCAGTCACATTACTTATTTTAGTAATTTCATTGACATTGACATTGAATGAAATATTTATAGGTGAAAAAAGTATCTTTTATCTAAAGAATTACAAAATTTAATTGCGCTTTTAGTTAATAAGAACGCGTACGTACGCCTTTAACGCCTTCAGCGATTCAAGACTTAAACGGAATAATTTTTATATATGCGATTTCTATTTGCCAATATACATGATTAGGTAAAAAATATTATTATTACTACAATTATAAATTTTATTCTATTCCATTTTTGTAAATACAAGGAAAAAATTCATAGAAATTGGATTTTTAAAGGCAACGCTTTTATAAATTATTATTATTTCATATATATGAACTTCGAATCTATCTATCTATCTATCTATTTCCAATCAAATATTTTTTTTATCAGTATTTAGAGTGCTTAAACACTTAGAGAACTGATGGTTCACACAAATTAGAGTTTCTTTCGACAAATTAGTATTTACCAATAAATGAAATATATTTCTTACTAACTAACTTGTCGTTGAAAATTGCTTTATTATTTCTCGAAGTATTCTCCATTATTTGTCAAAGCTTTTTTCCAATCTTCTTCAAGACATGGTTTTTAAATGCAACAACGGCTCCATTCTTGCTTTCGCTGACAAAAATCGTTGTCCACACAATTTTTTCTTTACTTTCGGAAACAAGAAGAAGTCTTGGGTGACAAATGAAGTCTGTACGGCAGATTTCCCAACAATTCGTTTTGTTCAAATAATCGGTTGTTAGACGAAATGTATAAGCACTCGTATTGTCAATAGCAGTCGTTTTAAAACACTGGTGTATAGGGCCTCACGCAGAGAAACAACTTCTCAAGAATGGGATTAAGAATACCCATGCTACATTTACGATAAAAAAGTAAGCCTAGCATCATATAGTAGTTTTTGACAAATCAAAAAATTCTATAAACTTGAAGCAACGAATTTACAATGCTTAAATAATTTCCTCAGTACAAATCTATAAGATTTAGTAATAATATTGAAGATTAATGAAGACGATTGGTCACATCCTTTTGTAAATTTTTTTCAAGAAGTTTTTGATTATGTGTGATTAGTAGAACAAAAAATCATTCACGCAGACAAAAACTTCCTTAAAACCCAAATATCTAATTACCAAATGGTAATTAGATATAAAGTATTTTTGACCTGAGAGTCATTTGGATCATTTTTTTTAAATCTATTTAATTTTTTTGATGTAAACATTACAGTTTATCAAATCACAAGTGAACACTAAAACTACATTCCTAAGCAGTTTAAGAAAGTCAGGTTTTTATAAAGAAGGTGCCTATTTATGTCGGTTTTCAACTTATTGTATAGTGGAATTTAGCAATAAAGACATTTCGGGCGACTGCAAAGTAGACAAAGATGCTAAACCAAAGAAGGTTTTCTGTGGAATTCACAACTTTGTAACTCGTATCTCATTTACAACGACTAAGCTGGCCATTAAACGTAAATACTTAGAGTAACTAAAAAACTTAGGTAGATGACGATTCTTATCAGGCCTCATAACCCACTTGATCCAAATTGGAGAAGAAGCGCACCAGTTAAACAATGTTTCTATAACGGACCATTATTTGAATTGAAATACGCTTTGATATGCAAGACTGCCATTCTAACTGAATCCACCCAAAACTTAAAATATTATGAATTATATGGACATAAAATATATTAAATTCAAGTCTTTTCAATTTATCTAAACCCTTTATTTAAAGATTATACATAGATAATATATGTAGGTAAATTTTCTAATCAGAGATGTATTTAAATTTCTTCTGATTATTCGTACTTACTTCTACTAATCACATTCTTTATGATAAATAACATTAATCTGGGTCCGATATATAATACCAGGGTTGCAATTCGTTTCCTATACTGCTATTAGGAAATCCAAAGCTGTTATTTTGATATTCATTCGAAAAACTACCTATTCTGTGATTAGATTAGTGTCAGTTGATAGCATAAAATATCTACAATGGTCGCAGTTCCTCACTTTACTGTAACCTATAACCCCGGTTATTTGTATTCTACTTCTCTATTCTATGCATATTTACTAAAATTTAGAATGAATATCACAATGAATGTGTGCAAAAAATTTTTAAAATAAAAATCTAAATTAAAAATACAGGTATTTTTAAACATATCTAAAAATACGATTACACTATGAATAAAAACAAATTCCAAGCTTTACAAATTGGTTTTTACTATATAAAAACAAAACAATTGCTAATAAAACTCTGAATTGATGTAGGCGGGAGGCAATGATTATTTAATCTTATTTGGCACTAGAAAACAAAGTTTATTATACTTTTGCTAAAAAAAATGTGAATTACACATCGCATCAAAGCATTCCAATAAACAATTAAGTTATCGATAATAAAATATATAAATAAAATCGATCAATTTTATTTTACGCTCGAATAGTAATTCAATGCCTGCAGTTGACCTTAGAACCCAGTGAATTTCTCAAAATAGAGAAATGTGATAAATACTCTTTCAAAAAAAAAATAAATAAAATTAATTTATATTTTAGTATTAAATATTTACATTTATATTATATTGTAATTTTATATATGTTTATCACATAATAAAATTTTTTTTATAAGGGACCTTTCCAGATATTGAAAAATGTTTGACGTCACACTTCGCTTTCTACTTTAGTTTTCTTGACAATTATTAAGACGCAACCACTGAACTGGAACACTCTTTTGTTTAGGCTTCGACTTCGTTGAACTTTGATTGAATGAATTTACGAGGGGTTCAGTCTAAAATGTTTTTTACTTATAAGGAAATGCGGAAAAAATTTTATTTGTAGTTTATTGGATTTATTTATGGGATGAAGATTTTTTTCTTGTTTTTTATGTACTGTGAAAAATATATTTTCCTCTTTTCTTTTTTATTTAATAACAGAAAATTATATATTATTCCACTTATGAATAAAATTGTATACCTTATATACCTTTCTCGTAAGACCTTTATTAAAAAATATATATGATAAGATTTAAATAATATATTAAAATAAAAAATATTACTATTACTAGAATTAATTATAAATATAAATAATTAGATTTATAAATATAATTATAATCTATAAGATAAACAAACTGAGAATCGTGTTGCAGTTACCCTGCACTGAAAAATAGTTGGAAGAAACTACTTTACTAGAAAATAAGATACAACTTCGAAAAGTCTTCTGCACCAAAGTGCAATCGAACGAAACTTTTGGGTAAATACGCTTTACTATTCCGAAAAATATGACAAATACTGTTAGTTACTAAGAAACTAACACTTAGAGAATAAATCTAAGTCACTGAAAGGAGCATAGTAAACTATACGGTCGCTGTGCTACACTTAGTCATAACATTCATTCATTCTTTCTAACTGAACATTGGTGCTTTCATAATTCGTAATATCGGTTCGAGCCTACAAACAATTCCAATTTTTGTTTTTTTACAAATAACATTGAAAGTCCAGACCATATAATTATGGAGTGCATATATAATATAGAGTTATAGATTCGTTGCTACTAAACGATATCTAAAAAGTCTAATTGGTTAGGCTAGATTCCTTCCATGCTGAAAAAGATTGCAACAAGTGTCTTATACAAGGTTATTATACATGGAATGTTAAACATGACCAAGGCTGAGAAGGTCTGTAAAATTCGAACACTGCTTGTGTTCTTCTATAAGTAGTGTTTAACAACAATCGTTTTTCTAAGCTTCTTTCTGTGAAGAAAGAAATCTGTGTTCTTTTTTGCCTTCATTATGTACAATTTTTTAAAGCAAAATTAAATTATTTAATCAATATACTTATTATTAACTTCAGCGAAATGTAGTATTGTACACGAAACACCTGATAAAGTAATGGATTGCGAAAAGGAAGATGAGTTTTCCAAAAAATGTATTAAACTTTGATATAACTCAACTCTGCTTGTGAGAGTACTCTTTATATACATATTCAAGCAGTTGTACCAAATGGTACTTTATTGATATTTTACAGCACTATTTTTCTGTCAGCTATTCTTTACCTTAATTATTAAAAATATAATGGACTTATGCACTCCAGTCTGTGAAACGAAACATTTTAGGAAAAAAATATAAAATTTTTAAAAATTTTATAAAACAGTCAAATAATAGGAGAAATGCACTCATGGAGATAGAAAAATTTTTGTGGAGGAGAGTAGCATTTATTCAGCGAATTAAAATAAATAGAAATTCAGTTGTCGAACTGAATTGAATGCTTAATCTAATTATTTACAAATGGTAATAGCATGACTTTCATTTGTGAGAGTATGAAGTATTTACTTAAGAAGAATACTTAAGAATATTATGAAGTATTTACTTAAGTATTGGATACTAACCAAAATATTTGACTAAAATATTTGATTAAAGATGTACTTTACATTCTCTCCATGATAAACAAAATTCAAGTATTTATTAGTAAGTATCCATAATGTTAATAAAGTTATTTAGGGTCTAATAACTTTATAAAATAGAACAATGTAGTCTTTGGATAGAAAGACAAAACAGACAGAAAGACAAATATAATTAAAGCAAAGACAGAATTAGTTGGCGAGATAAATTTTCAAATCCTGTGTGAACTTTATTTCATATTAACGTTCGGTTATTACAGATATCCTTGGATTCCACTTATACAGTGGGTCACTGTATTAATAAATCGACAATATTATTAAGTACAATTTTTATTTATTTATATTAAATATCTATAACAAATTTTGTTACTGTTTGATTCAGGAAGAAAGTATCTTAGGTAACAGCTCTTCAAATCACTTTTAGTTTGAGGTCATATACAATTCATAAGTAAACTTATTTTAATTATAAATTTTTTATTATGAATTTTAAAAATATTTTGTCCTTGTCTGCAGAACTCTTACCATACTGCTAAAATCACTTTAGTGTTTTATAATTTCTATTTTCAGCAATTTTTAAAAATTTCAAACTAATTAAACACATTATTAATTTTTATATATTTTTATTTTTTTAATTTTATTAAATTTTGTTAATAACAAACAACACTACACTTTCCATAACAAGTTAGGCGAACTTATGTATTTTTATTAAAATAAAATCAAAAGTGTAATAATAATTAAAAAGAGTCCAAAATATTTAACTAATAAATATTTTTAGTAATTTATTTGAGAGTTAAAATAGAACAAACTAACAATTTATTGTCAAACTTAAAATTATTTAAATTAATTTGAATACACTTCAAAAAATTAAGTGATATTTGTAATTATAATTTTTTGATTTTGGTTCACATCAAAGTCTTTTATAAAATCTTCTCAATTTTAAAATTAATTTTTAATGCTAAGATATGGACCAACTTGGCGCACATAGACACTGCGCTCAGCTTGCGATGTTGGAGGACATCTAACCACTAGTATGCCATCAGATGTAAGTTCTGAACGGACATCATTTGGATAATGTCCACGCGGCAGCACAAACCGCTTTACAATATGTCGTCCTACAAAACTGTCACCATCGCGTCGCTTATCATGCTTAGCTTCTACAATAACGGTGTCCGCTATTGTTTTTACAGTGATTTCATAGGGCTTAAACTGATGTACATCCACACAAGCCTCAAATCCATCTTTGCCAACAATAACGCGACTTAAATCTGGTGCTGAACCTACACGTGCCAATCGTTTCCAATAGGGCACATCCCAATCAATTAAATCCCAATCACGCCATAAACGTCTACGATAATCCCAATAATCCAAATCATTCGAATAATTTGAAGCGGGCACTACTGCCATTTTTATGAGATTATTCAATAAGGATCAAAACAGTTCAACTTTTTTTATTATTTCGAAAATATTCGTTTTTGACACACTCAAAATGACCGATGAAAACTCTTCGTACGACCGCTCGCGATTTTTGCACTGTGCAAATAAACTCGGAAAAGGTCTCTGACAGTCTTTTTATATATTTCGGAGCGGCAGCTTTGGCTTTGTGATGAAACAGAATTGCGAATTAATTTATAAACTTTTAATTGTTGTTGTTGTAGTGATGTATGGATCATGTGTTAGTGCGGCAAACAACAATTGCTTCAGTAGCTATTGTTTATAAAAACGTTTACTGGTCTCATGTGGGTTGGAGATTCTTTTGGGTTTGTTTACACTGACATGTTTTCAAAACACAAAAAAAAAAAAAGAAACAGAGAAACAAAAATAATCCATACAGTTCATAGAATAAATAATTAATTTATAGTAACCCTTTTATTTAAATTCTTGAACTAATTTAAATAAACTTTTTATTTAAAATATTTTTGCTGCTTTTTCTTTTTGTTTTGATATAGTAAAATATGACAACAAAGATTTTAATTGGATTTATACGCTTTCTGAACGGAAATCCGAAAATTCGCACAACCAATTTCCAAAAAAAAAATCCAAATTTGGCTTTGAAATGTTAGCTCTGTGGCTGCTCATACGTTTTTGATACAAATTTGCCAAATTTGTACCTTTTGACAATTTGCATATGTACACATTTACACACTTTGTCGAGTTAATTATTCACATAGATACATCTCATCTGATATGACAAGCAATTTGTTTGCAAGCAATTTGAACGCAAAACGTAACAAAGTCACTTTTATGGGCCTGACCCGCCTACGGAAATTGTGACGACACTTCAAGTAGCAAATATCGACGTCGCTTTGGATGTTTGCTAAACATGTTTACATCTGTAAATCTGCGCATTGGACTCTAATTATTCCATTATTGTTAAAGGCTATTTGCAATTAAATTTAATCGATTCTCATTTACACTTGATTTTAGAAAATGGAAAAGTGTTGTTTGTCGGTATGATTGCGAAGTACATTTGGTTAAACTGCATTCCTCTAGTTATACGTACTATATTTACAGGTTCGGCGAATAACATAAATAAATTCTTTTAAATATTTTTTCTTCGGTTTTTTATATTTTTTCCATTAGTAGTTCCCAATGAGTAGCTTGAATCTGATCAATACTATATATATATAAATAAGCAATTTTCTACAGAAATTACTTAACATTCTAATTCAATGCCATGTCGGCGACATTTCGCCGTTTTAGTCATCTTGGTCGTCCATGCGAGGTTATGATGTTAACAGCTTCTGTGTTAACATGTTGCTGCAATCTCAGTTTGTGACTTGTTGCTCTCTTTCTTATTTTTTATATCGGTGTATATCGCTGTTCCTAATGTACCATGACGCTTTTAAAATGTTCCGTAGAACCTTGTTCTGGAAACGTTGGATTATTTCGACGTTACTTTGGCTAGCGCTCCCCCATAGTTCAGCGCCATACGATCATACAGGTTTTAAAATTTAATTGTATAGCAGAATCTTGTTTGGCATAGATAGTGTGGACTTGCGGGCAATCAGCCAATCCATTTTTCGCAACTTCATATCCAAGTTTTCTTTTTTATGTGTTCCTTCCATCGTAGTTTTGCGTCCAACGTTATGCCAAGATATTTTGCAGTGTTGGCATATGGTATCTGAGTACCTTGAATCGAAATAGGAAAGTACTGTATATTTTTAATTGTAAAATCTACATGAACCGATTTAGCAGAATTCAGTTTGATACACCATCTTTTTGTCCAATTGTCTAACGAATCTGTAGCTGTTTGTAATTTGGATATTGATTCTTACCAATAACTTAAAATATTTATAAATACCTAAAACAAATTATAATGTCAAAAACATATTCCTCAAAGTTGATTCTTCAAAATATTATTATTAAATTTCAGTTGAGTTCAAATAAGTAACTAATAAAAATAATTTTTATACATATAGTTGTATATATTTATATCTACTCTGATACAAAAATATGTTATTTCACTATATTCTTTCTTTACGTACCTACAATCAGTAGCGAGGCGTCAGTTTTGTGGCAAGGTGTTCACAATTTAATCAAAACAGAATTCCAACTATAACGTATTCCCCCTACTTCTAAGTTTTGTCCTTTCCACAAGCAAATAGCGTACAAAACCAACAAAACAATTTATTTAAATGTTCGCAGCATGTGATCCACTGGTTTTTATTTACCATAAAGCTGTAGCTGTAGGAAAACGACGACTTACCATAGATTTCGACATTTTTACAACAGGTATCAAATTCTTCATATCTGGAGTTGGTTTATTCATTTTATGGATTAAAATCTTTTAATCAAATCTTTAATCACACATTTATCCATTTCTAAATATTATTTTTCACTTCAAATTTCTTTAATTTCTTTCTTTACTTTTACTATTTGCTAATATAAAATTGCAATAATGACTTTGTTTTGATTTATTTCCAACCTCTACATAAGAGTAAGAAACTCTCATGCATTCATTTACTCTTTTACTTTGTATTTACAATGCCCGGTTCAGTTTTTTTACTGAACCATTTGCCCATATAAAACAGCAACCGTGACTTTGATTGTATTTGCACGCTTTGTATAAACTTTTGGTTCAGTTTAATGGAATGAACCTCTCGTCAAATGTAAAGCGATTTTCGCTCAGTCATTTCTTTTCTCTTTTGTATTTACTTTGCATAACATATTGAACCGCTTGCACGCATTAATCTAAGAGTTAAGATTATTTTACGTACATATATTTGTTTGTATGTTTTGTGTTGTGTATTCAATATTGAACATAGTCCCAATGTGAATGTTATTTCATTTGCATGCTTTGTAAGCAACGCGGTGCAGTTTTTTTCTGAACCTTAGTATATTTCAAGAGGAATGTGTTTTCTTTTTTATTAATTATAAGCAATGTTGGGTGTATCTAACATATGTGAGATTTTGTTTGTATTCTACGTTTTGTGTTTATGTTAATCTGTTTGGAAAAGCTATTATAAAAAATGTTAAGTAGCAATATAGCGAGATTATTTACCTAATAAAAAAAAATCTAAAAAGGAAGCTTTGTTAAGGTGTTCAGTGAACACTCTGAACCATTCGATGCCTCGCCTCTGCCTACAATATATATTAAAATCCACTCATTTAACTGACCGTAAAAGAAACGAAAAGTTTTCACTCATCTCCCCCATACAGATCCACACCAATTTGTTTACCTATATATTGGGTGCTATTAAAAGTACCCGCTATTGCGTTGAGGATTTTGTTGCTATCCTTCTCATTAAGTTGCAGAATAATTTAGTAGTTTAGATGTTTTAAAAGTAAATAATAAGAAAATTACTTAATTGAAAATATTTAGTTGGTCTTGGACAATTAGTCATTCAATTTGGATTATATTGCTAATATAAATATTTAATGAAAATAGTTGAAATTTCGGTATATGTGTTCATACTTAATTCCTTTACAATGTCACTTACACGTGTTACAACAACTCAAAAGTACTACAAATCGTAAATAGTTATTAGCTATTCTGTTTTTAAATTTAAATAATTAATAATTTTGAATATGTATATTTATTGTATTGGTATATATATAAGGCAATACACGCCCGATTCGCTAGATTCGATTGTGGGCTTAATACGTTTGAATTTATTGTAAATCTTTTCATCTTTCTCTAATGACAACAAAACCATTTAAGGAGAACCCAATGCACACTGCACTTGAATGAAGGCAATTATGTATGCAAATATGCAATTCATTCAAAACAGCAACAAACAAGATTGTTTCAAATGAAAATATATCTATTTACGCTTAACTCTTTAGCCGTCGCGTGGCCATTGATGGGGAATGATTAAGTAGCGCCATTCTTCAAATGTACGCCGGCACTTAAAAGGCGACATTTCGTTTAATGCTTTTCATTCATTTAACTGAACTACACTCTTAGCCCACTTAGTTTAAATGTTGTACAAAAGGTCACATTTGTTGTGTCATTTAAGGCATCATCACAACGTCCTCTAAGACATCTAAGATATTTCCGCATAGACGCATAGGCAGTTTAATTCTCGCATAGATACAGAATAGATACTTTGTTTGAAATTTAATGTTAAGAGCCAATTTATGTTCAACAAGCAATCGTATTAACTGCAGCTGTCAAAAAGAATTGTTGAGTTGTTGTGGTCTATGTGGTCTATGTTTTCTCTGTTCTAAGGTGTTCAGCAGCATTTAAAGGGATCGTCACATAAAAATATTTCTTTAGCACGTACACAATGGGTTTCAATATAAATTTAATGCTTTTGTATATTTTTATTGTATTTTTCATGCAAAGCAAATATTAGAAAAATATTAGAATGTTCCTACAAATTAGTCATATTGACAATTTAGTGGCTTTGGGCACTTTGCCAACGAAACATGTTGCTGCTTAACTCACGCGAAATATCTCGGCGCATCCCAACGTAATCGACTGTTTATCCGCAACTCGGCAACTCGGCAACTCACCTACTAGCGTACGATTACCGCAACAGATACTAGATTTCATACATTCGAAATTCAGAATTGTGGTTATAAATTAAGATACACATTTTGTGTTATGTATCACTTCTAAATAATTTCAAATCAAATGCAGACGATTTGTTGCTGAAATGAAATTTATTTCACTTGTTCGCCTTTTGTACTGAATTCTTCGTATGTTGACAAATTTTTATTATTCATCGCAACTATTAAAAACAGTTTGGTAATCTTTTTGTTCCAGTGCTGACAGATAGTCTGAATAGCTACAAGCGCAAAACAATAATTCAATATATTTTTATATTATTTATTAGCTGGCAAATGTAGCAAAGTGTGTATGTTTGTATATATGTGTGTGCGAAACAGTTGATTTTTTATTTAAATTTTAAATTTTTTTATTTATATTTTTTTATTATTATTATATTTCAGTTAAGGCCTGAAATTATGCTTCACCAGTAAATAAACTAATATTTAATTTTATTAACAAATTTAATTTTTCTAAACTAATATTAATTTGCATATATTTTGGCCAAAAATAATAATTTATAAAAGTAGTTAGATCAAGTCCCAGCCTACACTACAAGCCATGTAACCGAGTTAAGCCTGAATAAGTAGATCAATTGAAATACCATATAAAACACAAAATTTCTAGTTTTATAATGGCTGACAATATCTCGGCTATAACTTCATGCAACAGATCAACGCTTAACGGTTGTAGGTGAGCCACACAAAAATCAATGATGACATATCACATGTTCTTACCGGCAAATTCACATCTCTAAAATGTACAACAAAGTCTAGAACGGCTTGTATTATTATATTATTGAAAACCCATATCTTCACAACTATATTTTATTTTTTACATCAACAAAAAACATTTATGTCACTCCTTCATTATTTTTAAAAAAGTATGATCTTATCAGTTCCCTGTAGCAAATGTAATACCATACAGTTAAATAATCGGGATTTTAAGTTCCACAGATGTGACAATTTTGTTTCGTAACAAGCAAGCTAAGCAAAATGTATTCCTTTTGTTATCCACGAAATGTATCCACTCTTTTCGTAGTAGACTTTTACAATTTTAAAATGGCAAATCATAAATTGATCGTTAAAATTATAGTGCTGGACTATGATCACGATGATCCTTCATTTTTATCATTTCAAGGAATCCGTTGTAATACTATTCGAAATCAAAACACCAATTATTTTTATTAGATCTTGTTGAATGCAAGCGATCATAGTTACAGCCGTACTTGTTTAATTAGAACTAGCAAAAATTGTTTTGGACCTAGTGGATATCTATTACTAATTACTATGACATTCACCTCAATCTGTTGAAGACCAACTAAATAAGTTCTGCTAAGCATGCCATACTTCTTAATTATATATGAGTTTCACTGGAATACGAAATTTTGGTCTTCTTTTCGTAGAGTATGTGTTACCGAGTTTTGTTTTATATCTACCATTTCCGCTGCAACCTGTTTTGTTTCTGCACACTTTAGAAGTTTATTATTGCACCCAGTATTCTGTGGCTTCCGCTGAAGATCCATTATGTACAATTTTGGATCTTCTCTATGTAAAATATGTCCTATTGACATATATGCCCTATGCTCAACTTAATGAGAGAAGGACAGCAATAAGTAAGAAGGTATTTGCAACTATTATTACATGTTTTCATTTTAGTTCCTAGCCGGTTTATTTTTCAACTTCACAGTCACGGTAGTGTATGTATGATGTATGGTCAACAATTTTTGAATATCCTTCTATATACGTATGTATCCATAATCTATCTATACCAAATCGTTTCCGCTGATAAACACAATGAGCGTCTTTTCAAAATTTGTAGAGAAAGTTGGCTCACCATTTCCTGGCAATTGATTGTCATAGAGTATCCAAATAAAAATAGTCTAAATATGTTCAAAGGTCCCTGTCATAATAATGGCATATTTCCACAATTTTCAAATACGATTTTTGATTTGCAGAAACTTTTATTAAGCAAAAAGCTAAGAATTATAATAGGAAAAAAGAATATGTAAAGAATACGAATATATTCTTATAAAAGAAAACATGATTATTGTACTTGAAATTCAAACACCAAAAAATATAAAATAATTTTAACCAAACTCTTTATATCTGCCTTATGAAATATTTAATTTTTCAACATAAAAATCTGTAATAACTAAGAGTTATTTAAAATTCTATTAAGTTTGACGATAATATCTGCATACCAGTGTTTAAATTTTTTAAATACTTCAACTTGCTCAACACGTACGTGTCACATATTACGGCAAAAAGCAATATATCAAGGAAGTACGTATAAATAGTTCACATACTTACTCATGTTAGGTTGTATGATTGTATCTCAAGCATTTTTTCACAATAAGCCCAGTAAAATGCTGCTGTTACTGTTACTTTAATAACTTTTGCTTGCTTCTCAGTTTTTTGTTGTAGTTCACAGGCGATGGCACACGTAAGAAAGGAACTTAACTGCATTGCAGACATCTGAGAATAGAAAGCACATACGACCTATTCAATATGCACTAGGCACTATGGACTATGCACACTTTCCATAAATAAAAGGACTTTAGTAACAAATATAGAAAGCAGAGAGGTACATTGTTGTCATAACAACTTTAAAAACTTTACTAATATTAATTTTAAATAAAACAATAAAACAATGCAAGTGAAAAGGAGTGAGAAAATTGATTTAATTCACAGTTTAAAGTAATATAAAAAACAGATTACCAAAAATATTTCATTTCCATAGTTCGAGTTCAAATTCGCGTTATATCAATTTGTAAGTAAGTGCCAATTACCGTATAGAATTATTTTGCTGCTAAAATAGATTTGTTGTTTGCATGTTTAATATTTAATGTAGCCTATTTTTAGGCAATCACACGTGTATCCCTGCGCTCGGTGAAAGTGCCCAATTATTGCCCACTTATAATATTTGTGTATTGTGCTATTTTCGCTTTTAGCTGTTGCAGTTCTTCGTGTAATGCAGTATCATCGATTCGATTTCGTTGTAATTTATCTAGGTTAACAACGCTTGAAGTCCGAAAATTATAGTAAAATACTTAAAACTGCTTCTAAAAAATAGATATATTCTTTTAAGAGTTAATATATTTTTGTAATATCCATAGGAAAACATCATTGCCACTGTGTATTTAATTTTATGAGCATATGTATATAATCATCATATTATATCCTTAATGATTTCAGCTGCATCATTTCTTAAAACGTGTACCGAATATCCGAAGACGCTATAGCAACTCTGCCAAGTCTGATTATGTCCTTGCCCACACAGTCATCGTCGTCTTCTCTACTCATATGCACTTGTATGTTTGCAGGAAGTTAAAGGACACATTTTAAAGTGCCATTTTGACGGTCAATGCAAAATATTTTGCAGTAATTCTTAAATGTCTATTTTAATAAGTATCTGTAATTTCGTACGGCTCCTTTTGTGTACTGAAATTTTATGATTATGCACTTGACAGGGCAAGGCTACGAGAACGCTTAAAGAAATGTCAAATGTTTTGGTTTTAGAGTAGTTTTATTTTAAAATTTTAAAATTTCATTTAATTTACTTTAGAAAGTTTGATTAAATATTTATCTTAACTTAAATTTTAGTACATTGTCTTTTAGTTAGTGCTGTTTGACTTTTGATTTTAGTATATATCTTTGACTTTTAAAATTTGATTGAAAAATTTCGAGTGAGTTCATGATATGTTAATGCAAACAAAATAAATATTAATAAAAATTTTATTTTATAATATTATAAATATATTAATGGGTTAGCGGAGTACCATTAGCACAAAAATTTATTAAATCATAAACTTATCAGCTTTATATAAAATTTACCTACAAGTTTTTATATTAGATTTAAATTAAAATATATATCTCTGCTGTTACCAGAACTTACATTTTACTTCAGATAAACTAAATAATTAAATAGAGATAGTTAATAATTAAAATATACTACAGTATAATACAATCGAAACTTCTAATAGTTACTCTACTATATCTGAATTTGCAACCAATATTCAACCTAACAATTTATAAACCCCAACAAGAACCTAAACTCATTCTACCAATGAATACGCAATAAAATTTATTTATAAAATCACGCTAGTAATAACTACCACCCTCTTAATATAATATAATAAGTAAGCCGGCAGTAGTTTCTAAATAAAGAATCGCATCGCTTAAACAATAATGAAAACCTCAAAAAATAGATTACCTATAATAAACGAAGAACCGCAATGGCCAAAATCTTAAGAATAAAAGTCCTGAAAGCCATTACAAACATAATTTGCTATCCGTTATCGGAGATTATCTCTCTGGAAGACTTTTAAACTTAACTTTTTAAGTATAGCTTAAGTATGTGCTTAGACGTTAATTATGGATGCCAATATTTTATGTTTATCAATTTGAAAGATCTCAAATAAACCAGTAACGTGTATCTGGTGAACTACAGCTAAAGAAATTTTCAATATAGTATAATATATAAAATTCTTATTCGAATTATAAAGCTTGATTTAAAATTAAACAATATTCAACTTCTAAAATGATAGAACTAATCCTCCCGGTGAGTTCAAATTAAGAGGTATGAGTATTCTAGTCATTGTCGTATTTGGGCAGTGTTATAAGAAACGTTTAAGAATAGAAAAATATAACATATTATAGCTTGGAACAAAACCCGAACCTTTTCAATACCAAACAAGCTTAAATGAGAATGAGGTCTCATATAAATCATACCTCATTATGTTTCTATATGTGTGCATATTAATTAAGAGGAATTAAAAAGATAAATTGTTCTAATACGGATTGTATAAATAAAAAAAATTGTTTAAAATGAAATAGAAACATATAAAATTGAGATATACGTATATTAAAATTTCGAAAAACTTCCTAAGAACTATTATATTGAAAATTGAAGAAGAAAAGAAGGGGTAATCTAAAGAAATTTTATTTCAAAATAAAAAAAATTGTAATGAACTTCAAAAATTAAAATTATAAAATATATACAATTTTATAAGGGCAAAATAATACAAAAAATCGGTATAAGACAATTGCTAGCGATATAAGGAAAGTGAATAGACTATTGAACATGTCATATTGATGTGCAAGTGCTTACTTCGTTCAAATATGTGGATAGACATAACATTATCACAAATTTATTTAATCAATCATATTATTCATTATAAATACGTTTATCAACTTGTTCCTATGCCTGAAAACCCAGTTCAAAAATGGTACTGAGATAGTGCTTTAGGAACAGACAACCCATAATGTCATCCTGTTTCAAAAACAATTAAAAATGGGAAAAATAAAAAAAGGAAAACTAAGAGTGATATGTAATGATTTAGAAGTTAATAGTCAACTAATATATCTACAACTAGACTAGTACCTAAACATATGAGTTTAAAGATGAACATCATCTACCAGAAACACAGAACGTAGTTATCTTAGCTTTTTATAGTACTTTTTGCAGTATAATTATGAGGTTGGCTTAGTACGAATGACTATTAAATTTAACGGGCTTTAATTTCTAATAATTTTTCTTCAGAAAGTATATACGACAATAAAGCCAGGCATTGTTTCTCTAGCTCGTTTATTATCAATATTTAGAAGTATTCGAACAGCTGCTGTACAGTACAGTAGTTCATTTTATTAAAAATTATGAATCACTTTTCTATTCGAAAACTGATTAGTTGTCGTTTAGACATTAAATCTGTGTTTGAAAACAGTATGTAAACCAAATCTATACTCCACCAGATCAAAATGCCTCCATTTTTAGTATCCGGGATATATGATTTCTGACTAACATCAATCAGATAAAACTATTGTAGTACTAATAATAATAATCACAAACAATTTTGATAATAACTAATTTATCCAATTGGTAATAATATAGTTTATCATCTGATTTTTTTAAAAAAATTCTTGAAAATGATTTTTTTTTAGTATATATGTTTATATATGATCATGTTGTATTATTCAAATCAACTTTTAAGGAACTGAATTTTTCCAATATTTAATACAAATATCTTACAAGATAAAAATTATGCCTTATGTATTATTGTAAATGTGTACTTATTTCTCTAACAATATATAATATTTAGAATATATTACTGCTTCTTTTATGTATATAATAATAAATAATTTAATATTATGGAATTACACTTAAAATTTTAATAAAACATTTCTAATAAAACTTTTAACATAATTTATGAAATTTTTAAAGAGATGAAACAGTGCTTAATAATATCTCTATATATTTAAACACTATATATTTAATTAATTCATATATAATAATGATTTCAAAAATTTTTTTAGTACAATATTCAACAATATTTGCTACAATAAAATATTTAGAAGCATTTGTGGTGTTCTTGATTTTACTGAACTGGTACAAATTTTGCTTAGAGATATAATTTTTGCAGTGTCTCAGTTACATTTAGATTCCTTTAAGTGCTATGAACTTTATATAAGTTATATATATCGATTAATAACGGTTCCATATATATTTAAATATATATATATCGAATATATTGTTCTATCAATAACCATGAAAATTTGATTAAGTTGTATATATGCTTAGTGTGTATTTGCATTTTAAGATAAAAGTTTCTTTACGAGTAAATTTCTTATGTTCTACTTTAGTTTATAATACAAACATTGCTTTGCTGCACATATTTTGTAAGCATTTGGCTTACCTTTTCTACAATGGTAATTAAAACTACAAATAAATATTTTTCTTTATACATATATATTTTTCTTTTTACAACTGACTAGAGTATCTATTCAACTTACACTACTTTCACTTTATGACTACACTTTTTTCAAAATTTTCCTTTCATTTCTGTTAAATACTAAATGGAACAAGGTTATCCTTTTGCTGAACGTCCTTTACTGTTGCGTTTTAGGTGAGTTTATAGTTAGCGCGAAATGTGTTAATATATTTTACAGAGGCGTGCATTATCTAGTCTTGTAAGATAAATTATACATTTAGAAATAGGGAATAAGAAGAGTAAGAAGACATTTACAAAAATTTAAGACGTTATTATATACTTGATGGAATATAAATAATATACGGATTAGATGTCTGAAAGGAATAGAATTTGATTCTCCGGATTTGAGCAGTTGACTCTGATAGGGTCATGTTATACAAAGGGTCATTGTCTTGTGGTAAGGAGGTGGAATATAAAAATAAAAAAAAAGCACATGATCACATCAAATTTCAATTTGTTGTTGTTTCCAATGCAATTCAAAAAGTTAAGAATGAGAGAAAAAGAGAAATATCGATTTAAATTTGAAGAAGTTTTATATGCTCTATCAAAACAGTGTTACTCTGTAATAAATGTCAGAATTTGCATCGATTAGTAGCAAATATTAGCATTTTTGTATGCAAATTCACAGAAAAATAAGAAAAGTATCTTCTAAATAAGGCACAAAAAAACGTTTTAAAAGAGTAGTAAGATGAGAAAATTGATAATTGTGATATGACTCTCTTTATAACATGCCACTTGATCATGACTAAAAAGAGCGCTAAATTGTGATCATTGATCATATAATCAATTATCAATTGATTCACAGTTATGTCAATTGGGACTGTCTGTACAACATGGGTTATATAGTAAATGAAAATATATTTAATATTAACAGTACTTGGTTTCAAATAAGCACAGCAAACTAATAAGAAAAACACTTCTTATTTAAGTACCAAAAATTACTAAGAGTAGCTAAGCCTAGGGGATCATGGCTTTTAGTGAATACCAGTTTTAAATTGTATGGCGTGAAATAAATTATTACTTTTTCTTTCAACAAGAATTAATTATGTTGCTTTAAAATCAAGAAATATATTTAGAACTGTCACTATATGAGGTTAATCTCCTTCTAAGAGTGACTCTTAAGAGAACTCTTAAAAATTCATTATTTTAATTTTTAATCTGAATTTAAAAAAAAAGAATAAAGCGAATTGAGCTTTTCGCATTATTAATAAAAGTGCTGAATCATAAAATAGTTATAGAATAGATTTTAGAATGTTGATTTCGAGTTTATTATTTATTAAATCAATTAATTCGCAATACATTTTTAAATTTCATAAGCAATCATTGATTCTTTTGAGAGTGTTTATAATAAATAGACATGATCAATATTTGACTTTATTTTAGAAGTAATCAACATCATTACATATTGATTTGTTTTTTTTTTGTTTGCAAATTTTATATTTTTCTATATTTAATTTTTTTTCTTTGAAATTTATTTAAAAATCAGTAAAATAGTTTACCAAATCGTCATTTTATGAAACACGCCACTGTGCTGAGCTATGTAAACTCATCAGAAACAAAGTCAGAGATGTGCAACGAATAACCTTTCCACTTACTAACGCACAAACTGCCATACATTTCTAAAAATATATTTTATATATTATATGTATATTATCAATATATGCATACGACTATATTAAACATATTCTTATACGGCTTTCAACTCTTATATATTTGCTAGCACTACTTTTTTGCTATTTTAAAATTTATATTTTATTACTGATTTGGTATAAAAATTGGTATAAAAATGTGTAAAAAATTACTTATAAATTTTAAAAAATATTTTTAAATAAAATATACAATTTGGAGTTATCGGTGTGGCTTTAAGGTAGCAAGTTTTCATGAACACGTTTTAATTTAATTAAATTTAAATAATTTTATGATTTAAAGATATATTTTTAGCAAATTGCAAATGATGCTGGTTTCTTTATTTATATATTTATATAATATATATAAATGCTATAAATTTTTAATAATGCAAATTATTATTTTTTAATTACGTATAGTGCATACATATACATATGTATATATCTGATATTACGTTATATACAAATAAATATAATACTTGTAAACATAAATTTTAACAACCATTATAATATGTATTTGTATATTAACGTTAATGTATCTATACATATACACACACATACATATATATATATATATATAGATTTGTATGTATATATATGTAAATATAATATAACAAATTACAAATATCCAGTTTCAGCACTAATTACATTTATTTGTTTACATTTTTAAAATTTTTTTTAATTTTTTTTTATTAATATTTTTAAGCTAACGAAATTGTAAGTTATATGAAACTATTATCAATGCCTATAACTACTTTCTAGATAATTCTGGTTCTTCGGCTTCATTTCTTTTTAACTTTAACGCAGCAATTATGTTTTTGTTTTTTTTATAGGATTATATTTTAAATATATTAATATTTTTAAGTATAGTTTTCATTGTTTTAAGTTTTTATATTTTATTATTATTATTACCAAAAATATTCAAGGTTTAAAACAATCTCTTTCATATCTTACTGGCCTTACATTTCCACTTGAACCTGTCAACATTTTGAATTAGCCCCTCTTAAGAAAATATTACCCTAATGCACACATTCCTACTCCCCATACTCCCACAATATAAAAACCCTTAACCTTCATAATAACACTTAAGCATTGTCTATCGTATTCATGGGGTTTGTTCACATTTAAAAACAATTACTTTTGCGTTTCGCTACTGTATTCTAAGACTTTTTACCACTCCCTTCAACGCCAGTTGAGTTCTTCGATGCACGCGATTTCTTCATCAAAAAACATGTCAGAAATTCAATCGACGACGAAACCTTTTGTAAACTCTCCTCCGATGATGAGTTATTACCTTCCAAACATTTACTATGCAATTTGAAACCACCGCTTCCCTCACCCGATTTCGTTGTACACTTACCGGACGTCTCCTTACCATGGCGATGATAATTTTTACAGCATTTCTTGGATAGATTATAAATTTTTACTGACTTATCGACGTTATTTAATTTATCTTCGTCATCGTTGTCATTGTTAGAATTTAGAGCGGATGTGTACTTTTGTCGACTACCGGCAGCTGATGTGCTGGCACCACCATATCTATCGCCATACTTATCTAAAGCACACGCAGTATCCTCACCAGCACCAGCACCACCTTCACCATCATCAACGTTTTCATCTGCCTCTGCAGTACTTTGAAGGTTATTTTGCGTTTCATCTACAAACTTATGCGTACGACAGCGTTGACGCTCCTGCATCCAATCGGTACTAGCGGGCAAGGACAACTGTATAGTGGGTGTGCGGTAGTATTGGCGATGTGGATGGAATCCCAGCCCAAAATCATCCATATAAGATTGTGAATTGATGTTGTCCAATTCATCAGCTACGCTCAGTAGAAATGGTAAAGTCGACATATTTATCTATATTAAATTCCTTCAGGTGTTTATTTATATTTTTAAATAATATTTAAATAGTATTCTTTATTTTACAAATACTTTTGCGAGTTTTGTCTGTATCTATATCCTTTAGAATTGCACATATAATTAAATTTTTTTTCACATGATTTTTGTTGCAGCAGTTAAAAATTTTTTTTCTGCACTTAATTTGCACTACTAATTTTGCAATGTGATTTTATCTATGAACTGCACTCGTTCGTTGGTTTCAATAAACTAAAATTGCATAGGATACGAAACTCCTTCGTAAGCACTGCTGCAGAATTTCTTTCCATGCAATGTTTGTGTAGCAATCACAACATAACTGCGACAGCGAACACACAATAACAAATTTAATAGGAAAATAAAATCATTTACACTCACTTCACTCTCGCTCTCTCTCGCTCTCCTTACTTTTATTCTGGGTAAAACCGATTGCAAACGAATGCAAGCTTACTCACACTTACACATCCTTTCGGTTTTACCAACAAAGTTTGTTGATACGCAAATTACAGCAACTTGTGCTGCTTCTACTGCTGCTGCTGCTGCTGCTGCTGCTGCTAGCTTTGTTGCAGCTTCATGCTACAAAACTTCGTTTGTCATTTGCATTAAGCATTTTCAGCGTCGACTGCTGTTCTGCAGCCTTATTAATTACAAAGTATGAACACTTGCAGCGGGTGTGGGGTGCAAAGTTGGGTGTACTATATTTTGATTTTGTGAGCAGTACAAGCCAAGGTTTGGGACTCGCATGTTGAATGTATACGTTGGTTATCTTTATTTATGTCGCTGAGACTGAAGATTAAATTTTTACTGACTCGTCGCATAAATTTATCGTTCTCACTGTTTACATTTTATGTCCTTTCAATGCAGTTATAATTTTCATAACACGTTTCTTTATTATTTAGATTTAGTATGCTTGAAATGCATCTACGCCATGCGCCTGTGACATACTTGGTGTATATGCAGGTGATGTCAAATGTGCTTTTTTGTAAATTATTGATGCACTAGTTTATATAAAGAGGTTTTCGAACAGAAGTGAAACAACAACAAAAATTTATTTTTTAAATTATTTTAATTAATTGAATTTTTGGCTGACCATACATCTGTTTCGAGTATTGTCAAATACCCTTCATCAGTGGTCTTGGAAATAATTCTTATATTTAATTATTCGTAAATAATTATTTTTGAGACTGCAAGTACCAGAAATCGAACTCGGGTCCTGCCAAATATGAAGCTCAGAATCAGCGCACCTTAACCAACTGATCCAAAGCCGTACTTGACTTTTTATGTTCGCATATTTTTGCTGGAGTTTTGTTATTAACAATTTTACTTGCTGTATTTATATATTAGAACGAAATCATAAACCAGCTGTAGAATAATTGAATTAATTAATTAATTATATTTTTTTTTTATTTTTAATTGTTAAATTTCAAAACTATTCTATTCGTAGAGGCATTATTTGTTGCATGATTTGTTCTTTCTTATGTATAGAACCTAATCTAGGATCTAGTTTATAGAATTTGGAGAAAGTATTTCATTATAAAATCTTTATAATAATTTTTCAGTTATATTTTTATATATTTTTAATAAAATATAGAAAAAAACAATACATTAAGTAAAAAATATTAAAAAGTTCCAATTTATACCAATTATAACTATATATAACGTATTTTAAATTCTGGAACAGGATATAAATATACTTTCGTGAAGTTTCTAATAATTTTATTTTATATTTAGTATCCACTTTTAAAACGACAGAAACATGACAGATATGTACTTGGTCTAATAAACAAAAAATAGTCGTGCAAAAAGCACAATACACTTTCAGTACTGCTCAAGATGCTGAAAAAAGTCGATCTGATAGAAATCTGTAATTATAAAATCTTATCTAGCTTATGTTAAAATGTGTTGCTGCTGTTCCAACATCAGCCCTCTGATAGATTCATAATCAATATCTTTAAAACAGTAGCGATAATGAAAATAATCATCATTACAACTTTTAAACCAATCATCGTTCTGTTACATATTTTAATTAATATAAGAAGGTTCACCCAGACAAATTGACACAATTCCAAGACTTCACGGATAATACATGTTGTCTTTGACATGTTATATTTTTGTAGAGCTTACCAATTCTCAATACAAAGTGTGTTAATGATCATCTATCTCTAGGGCAAAGTAACTACTGAACTGGGAAATGGTATTCTGAGTTTTGTTAGATTTTTGTTATTTTGAAACAAACAGTTGCTTGCGGATACCAAATATTTTTATCAAAAGGTCTTTTCCAACTTAGTAAACATTCTTGCTTGGTTGTGTCACTGTCAAACAGAGGACTTGAAAAAGGTTTATCATTTAAGTCGGAACATACTAATGACATTGTCTTGGTGAGTTTACTCTCTAATTGCAAAAATTATGCTCACTATTTAAGATTCTTAAAGATTTACTAGCTTCCCTCGAGTTGACGCTTATTGAACAGCATTCTCCCATATGGTTCACATATTTTGAGAAGTGGTGAGCGTTATTTCAGCAAATTTGAGTAGAAGAAAGAAATGACTTTATACGTCAATATGTTTATGACTTTGTAATTATTTGTTTTCTGATACCTATGCAATTTGATAAATACGTATTTAAAATTTTTATAAGTGAATGGAATAAAACTGGCGCATACTTGCGTAATGACTATGAGTGAAATTTAAGCTCGCGGTCGTAAAGATTTCGGTTGTAGAGCGGAATGTGTAGTGAGTTGTTCCAACTGATATATATGTTGTAGAATTTTGTTATTAAAAAATAGTCGAACTAAGAATTTTACACATAAATAAATTTTATAAATACACTACATAATAAACAAGTCAACTACCACAAAAATTACCATCAATAACTATAATATCACATGTTTATTACAAATACACGCAACGAAGGTTTTGGGAGCATTTGTAAAATATATATTATGAAATACAGATCGATTGTTTGAAATCTTTTAATGAAAAATATATAATAATTTTAATACAATACGAAACCTCAGCTTTGAAAAGTTGAAACTTATAAACTTTAAGATAAAATAGAATTACCATATACATGTCACATTAATGCTGTGCTATGCACCGCTGCGTTGACCTTACTTTCCTTTTTCTGAGTGTATTCACTGCAGTGTGAGTATGCAACTGAACGAACACTAGCATTACTGGAGGCAAATCCAAGTTAAGCACACCAAAGCACTGGCACTGAGAGTACTGGTATTGCAAAAACAAAGAACCTCTATTCGCTGTAGTATCTACAAGCGAAGAAAAACAAAAACAATGAAAAATAATGCAAAATAGAACACTTTGATACTTTTGAATGAGGACTACATACATTCTGCCAACGGAAGAGGCATAAATCTTTAAGTATTTTATGTAGAGTACACAACAATGCATACCTATATGTATACATATACATATATATGTATACAATATATATATATAGACCGTATATTTAGCTGCATTTGACATACTTTTTGGTATGTACGCTTTGTGTTTAATGCGTGCAAGTTGATGTCCTTTTAAGGCTTTTGTCTGCCTAAAGTGCACTTTGCATAGAATACACAAGTGTATAAACACAAAAATACAAACAGTAATGCACTTTACGTTTTTGGTTGGACTTGCTAAGGGGAAAAGACATGTTGGGGATTAAGGATGAGTGACACATTAAGTAGCCTATTTGTTATAATTGCAATAGCAATTCCAGTTTGCTGTTTGCTGAATTGTCACACACTTGTGACAAAAGTGTTGCTTCATGACTTATCAATGACATATATCGTAATATATTTGTGAATTATAATGTATAAGAACATTTGTAAGAGATTACATGTATCTTACAATACATGTTAATTAATTAAATTAATTGTGATACAGAATCAATTATATATTGATCAGTATACATAATTTATAAGAAAGCAACTCAACACAAAAGTAATTGTATATACGGAGGCCATTTGCAAAGATTTGCACCTAACTGGGAAATAAATTTCGAAAATGGAAATATTAATACAGAGATAATACATGCTCCATTTTAGGAACAATCCTAAAGAATATAATTCTCAAAAGATCAAAAATCTAAAATTACTATGAAAGGTATAAATAATAATTATTATTTTAATTTGTTTACTGTAAATGTTTATGAAATTAAGCAAAATAGTATCGGGATATTAAAATGACAACTTGACATCATTATAAGCAGATTAAAAAGCGTAGGTAACTGACAGTAAATATAATCGTAGTGAATAGTCGTTCAGTTTGAACCCGGCTTCTCCTGTTTTAACCGAATGGGTTAAAGATGCACAAAATGTTCGCTGTTGGAAAATAAAAATTTTTGTTAAATGTTTTAAATTTATTAAAAAATAAAGACAATACATCAACTCACACTTCGGTAGCTACTATAGTTAAGAATATACCAGAACTTGTCCTTCGTGTTTATTTATGTTTTCAAAATTAAAAATTTGGTTCGAAAGACAAACTTTATTATCAAATAAAGATGTCTATCAGCTAAAAATAAATATTTTTAAGTTTTTAATGTAATGTATAATATGAAAACCTTGAACGGTTAATATATTGTCGGGATATATCGATATAAGATATATCGCAAAACATAGACATATCAAAAAAAAAAAAACAAGAGCTAGAACTTTGAAAACTTGAGTTTTAAAATTAAATCCAAAACTTTTACAACTCCCCACGTTTATAAACCCTTGTTGTGCATAAATATGATAACAAAAATTATCGTATTTCTTTGATTAATTTTGCTGTTTGCTAACTCACTTAATTATGTTTTTTAATGAAATTTTTTTAACATTGAAACGTCAATCAATTTCCCTATTGCGGAATACCAAACTCAATGTTTTCGTTATACTAATTTTGTAGAAAACTTGCATTGCAGTGGGCGGAGCTGCCCTCGTACATGTGCACCAGTATTTATAACGATGTGCACTAGCATCGCCCTCAAAATACTTAAAATTCCGTTTGAAGTCACAGGAAGGCGTTGGTAGTCATGACCCAAATCAACAAAATAATACTTGGTTTACTTTCTTTGTAAGGAACACAAATTGTTGGTTAAATTTAGTAGAAATTGTTTGCCTTAAGTTTTCCTCTTCCTTGTGTCCTTTTTATATAGCTACGATTTATGAAAGTACATACAGATTTGAATTACTTAAATCTTATTAATAACCAGAAGAATACCAGAAGAATCCAGAAGATACCAGAAGAATTTCACTTTTATTTTTGGTGTTAGAAAAATAACAAAAAAAATATCTAGTTGTTAAAAAAATTTGGTAAATAACATACTTTAGGAACTAAAAAGGACGGAATATACAAACTGATCCAGTTATTTGTCAAAAAAATACAATTTTTAATATTATTTACAAATACATATTTATATATTTTTATATATAATTGCTTACTAATTAAACATAATTAGACAGTTAGTGACAAAAAATTGCTGTTAATTTTTCGTAAGAATAATCTAATTTTTAATTTGTAGTCCATTAATAAGTTTATTCTGATTTTTTTATAGTCTTATTTTGACGAGATAAGGAAAAAAGAAATAACTGCCTAATTGACGATATATCTCAGACTGGTCTTTATTTTATTAATATCTGTAGATCTTACATAAAAAATGAAAAATATCTTTAGACTCCAGAACAATACACGTTGTGTTTATATTGCTCTTAAGGGTTACACAAACTCATAGGGTAAGACGGGTTAAGCTCAAATTGTAATTTGGATAGAAGTAGTGAAAGTGTAAAAGCAGAGCCTTTAACTTTGATTTGTTTAAAACATTTGAGATGTTTGAAAACTGAATAATTTAACTTCACTATACACTATATAGTAGCGCTACAATACTAATCCTTTTATTATAGAATCTTTCAAATATTTTGAGAAACAATTAATTTCAAAGTGAAAGCGAATAACCTATTGGAACTTCAGGTAGATCCGATCTAGTTGGATTAAAATACTCTCCAGCTAAAGCTTCTATTTTTTTTTTCTTACAACTAACAAAATGATAGATTACTTAAAGATTTTATTTGTAATTATTATAATAAGAGCAGTTTTTTAGTTTGTATATTATAAAGATATTATATATAACTATACATATAACCTCCCTACCTACTATAACCTACTGGAACTTCAGGTAGATCCGATCTAGTTGGATTAAAATACTCTCCAACTAAAGCTTCTATTTTTTTTTTCTTACAAGTAATAAAATGATAGATTACTTAAAGATTTTATTTGTAATTATTATAATAAGAGCAGTTTTTTAGTTTGTATATTATAAAGTTATTATATATAACTATACATATAACCTCGGAAATTCTCATTTAAAATTCGCGCGCTGTATATTTTTCGATATTTTAAGTTTATGTAGTTTGGCAGCACTGTCCTTAATTACTATGCCAAAAATGAGCGCGATCTGTCAGACAGTTCGTTTACGGCAGCTGTTGAAACCAGTTCACCTCAGTAGTGCGTTGCGAAAAAAACAATGGAAAAAAATATTGAACAAAGAGTTTGCATCAAATTTTGTTTTTCGAACGAAATTTCGTGTGCAGAATCGTTGCGAATGCTACAAAAGGCTTATGGGGAATCAGTTTTATCGAAAACTCAAGTTTATGAGTGGTACAAAGCCTTTCAGGACTGTCGTACGACCGTCGAAGACATGCCGCGTTCTGGACGACCTTCGACCTCTACCACCGACGAAAACATTGAAAAGGCAAAGGAAATCGTGTTCAAAAATCCTCATGTGAGTGTTAGAGAGATAGCACGAGAGCTAGGCATCGGTCGTGAGATGGCTCGTTTGATTTTGGTGGACAATTTGTGTATGCGACGTGTCAACGCCCGGCTTGTTCCGATTCACCTCAATTTGTTCAACATTATCAACGATTTTAAGGCCAAACATTCAATAAATACCATCGAACAGCCACCGTATTCACCTGATCTTGCACCGTGTGACTTTTTCCTGTTTCCCAACCTCAAATTACCACTCAGAGGAACGCGTTTTGAATCCATAGAAGACGTAAAACAGAATTCGCAGAGGGAACTCAAAGCCATACCGGAAAGCGCCTATAAAAAATGTTTTGATGATTGGAAGAAACGTTGGCATTTGTGTATCGCTTCTAATGGAGCATATTTTGAAGGAGATAAAATAAATATTGATGAAGATTAAGAATTTTGCGTTTTATTTAAAACGCAAAGGAAACTTTTCGGTCACAATGTATATAAAAACTGTAAGCGTTTCGAATTTTTCTTTAGTTCTTTATCAAAGCAAAATATTATAATAAATTTTATAACACAAACATATTATTAATAAAGGATGTACTCAAACGATCAATCTGTAATAATGTCCCATTGTCCAATAGAAAAGATGTTGCTAAATGTTCCTACCCTTACGACTATGAAATTATGTTATCTAGGAAGGCTAGCGATCAAATTATTAACCCTTGCTGCAAAATCAAGGAAAATTTGCTTAATATCATTAAGGTGTCAAACTGATATTCAAATTATGGAGATAGGGAAGCAAATTATTGTGCAAATGGCATTAGAAGAAATCGGTGAATGGC
>NC_051846.1:6004461-6012181 GCF_002237135.1 Teleopsis dalmanni
CAGAGACCTTTTCCGAGTTTATTTGCACAGTGCAAAAATCGTGAGCGGTCGTACGAAGAGTTTTCATCGGTCATTTTGAGTGCGTCAAAAACGAATATTTTCGAAATAATAAAAAAAGTTGAACTGTTTTGATCCTTATTAATTAATCTCATAAATATGGCAGTAGTGCCCGCTTCAAATTATTCGAATGATTTGGATTATTGGGATTATCGTAGACGTTTATGGCGTGATTGGGATTTAATAGATTGGGATGTGCCCTATTGGAAACGATTGGCACGTGTGGGTTCAGCACCAGATTTAAGTCGCGTTATTGTTGGCAAAGATGGATTTGAGGCTTGTGTGGATGTACATCAATTTAAGCCCTATGAAATCACTGTAAAAACAATAGCGGACACCGTTATTGTAGAAGCTAAGCATGATAAGCGACGCGATGGTGACAGTTTTGTAGGACGACATATTGTAAAGCGGTTTGTGCTGCCGCGTGGACATTATCCAAATGATGTCCGTTCAGAACTTACATCTGATGGCATACTAGTGGTTAGATGTCCTCCAACATCGCAAGCTGAGCGCAGTGTCTATGTTCGCCAAGTTGGTCCATATCTTAGCATTAAAAATTAATTTTAAAATTGAGAAGATTTTATAAAAGACTTTGATGTGAACCAAAATCAAAAAATTATAATTACAAATATCACTTAATTTTTTGAAGTGTATTCAAATTAATTTAAATAATTTTAAGTTTGACAATAAATTGTTAGTTTGTTCTATTTTAACTCTCAAATAAATTACTAAAAATATTTATTAGTTAAATATTTTGGACTCTTTTTAATTATTATTACATTTTTCAGTTTATTTTATTAAAAATACATAAGTTCGCCTAACTTGTTATGGAAAGTGTAGTGTTGTTTGTTATTAACAAAATTTAATAAAATTAAAAAAATAAATATATAAAAATTAATAATGTGTTTAATTTGTTTGAAATTTCTAAAAATTGCTGAAAATAGAAGTTATAAAACACTAAAGTGATTTTAGCATTATGGTAAGAGTTCTGCAGACAAGGACAAAACATTTATAAAATTTATAATAAAAAATTTTTAATTAAAATAAGTTTACTTAATGAATTGTATATGACCTCAAACTAAAAGTGAATTGAAGAGCTTTTACCTAAGATACTTTCTTCTAGAATCAAACAGTAACAAAATTTGTTATAGAAATTTAATATAAATAAATAAAAATTGTACTTAATAATATTATCGATTTATTAATACAGTGACCCACTGTATAAGTGGATCCCAAGGATTTCTGTAATAACCTAACGTTAATATGAAATAAAGTTCACACAGGATTTAAAAATTTATCTCGCCAACTAATTCTGTCTTTGCTTTAATTATATTTGTCTTTCTGTCTGTTTTGTCTTTCTATCCAAAGACTACATTGTTCTATTTTATAAAGTTGTTAGAGACCAAATAAGTTTATTAATATTATGGATACTTACTAATAAATACTTGAATTTTGTTTATCATGGATAGAATGTAAAGTACATCTTTAAGGACATAAACTTAAGTCGAATATTTTGATTAGTATCCAATACTTAAGTAAATACTTCATACTATTCTTAAGTATTCTTCTTAAGTAAATACTTCATACTCTCACAAATGAAAGTCATGCTATTACCATTTGCAAATAATTAGATTAAGTATTCAATTCAGTTCGACAACTGAATTTCTATTTATTGGATTTCGCTGAATAAATGCTACTCTCCTCCACAAAAATGTTTCTATCTCCATGAGTGGATTTCACCTATTATTTGACTGTTTTATAGAAGTTTTTAAAATATTGTTTTGTTATATTTTTTTCCTAAAATGTTTCGTTTCACAGACTGGAATGCATAAGTCCATTATATTTTTAATAAATAAGGTAAAGAATAGCTGACAGAAAAATAGTGCTGCAAAATGTCAATAAAGTGCCACGTAGTACAACTGATTGTATATGTATATAAAGAGTACTCTCACAAGCAGAGTTGAGTTATATCAAAGTTTAATACATTTTATGGAAAACTCATCTTCCTTTTCGCAATCCATTACTTTATCAGGTGTTTCGTGTATAATACTATATTTCGCTTAAGTTAATAATAAGTATATTGATTAAATAGTTTAAATTTGCTTTAAAAAGTTGTACAAAATGAAGGCAAAAAAAAAGAACACAGATTTCTTTCATCACAGAAAGAAGCTTAGAAAAACGATTGTTGTTAAACACTACTTGTAGAAGAACACAAGCAGTGTTCGAATTTTACAGACCTCCTCAGCCTTGGTCATGTTTATCATTCCATGTATAATAACCCTGTATAAGACACTTTACTTGTTGCAATCTTTTTCAGCACGGAAGGAATCTAGCCTAACCAATTAGACTTTTTAGATATCGTCCAGTAGCAACGAATCTTATAACTCTATATTATATATGCACTCCATAATTATATGGTCTGGACTTTCAATGTAATTTGTAAAATAACAAAAATTGGAATTGTTTGTAGGCTCGAACCGATGTTACAAATTATGAAAACACCAATGCCCAGTTAGAAAGTGTGTCAGTTGTAGTCAATATTATTAATGTTATGACTAAGTGTAGCACAGCGACCGTATAGTTTACTATGCTCCTTTCAGTCACTTATTCTCTAAGTGTTAGTTTCTTAGTAACTAACAGTATTTGTCATATTTTTCGGAATAGTAAAGCGTATTCACCCAAAAGTTTTGTTCGATTGCACTTTGGTGCAGAATACTTTTCGAAGTTGTATCTTATTTTCTAGTAAAGTAGTTTCTTCCAACTATTTTTCAGTGCAGGGTAACTGCAACACGATTTTCAGTTTGTTTATCTTATAGATTATAATGATATTTATAAATCTAATTATTTATATTTATAATTAATTCTAGTAATAGTAAATTTTTTTATTTTAATATATTATTTAAATCTTATCATATATATTTTTTTATAAAGGTCTTACGAGAAAGGTATACATATAAGGTATATAATTTTAATCATAAGTGGAATAATATATAATTTTCTGTTATTAAATAAAAAAGAAAAGAGGAAAATATATTTTTCACAGTACATAAAAAACAAGAAAAAAATCTTCATCCCATAAATAAATCCAATAAACTACAAATAAAATTTTTTCCGCATTTCCTTATAAGTAAAAAACATTTTAGACTGAACCCCTCGTAAATTCATTCAATCAAAGTTCAACGAAGTCGAAGCCTAAACAAAAGAGTGTTCCAGTTCAGTGGTTGCGTCTTAATAATTGTCAAGAAAACTAAAGTAGAAAGCGAAGTGTGACGTCAAACATTTTTCAATATCTGGAAAGGTCCCTTATAAAAAAAATTTTATTATGTGATAAACATATATAAAATTACAATATAATATAAATGTAAATATTTAATACTAAAATATAAATTAATTTTATTTATTTTTTTTTTGAAAGAGTATTTATCACATTTCTCTATTTTGAGAAATTCACTGGGTTCTAAGGTCAACTGCAGGCATTGAATTACTATTCGAGCGTAAAATAAAATTGATCGATTTTATTTATATATTTTATTATCGATAACTTAATTGTTTATTGGAATGCTTTGATGCGATGTGTAATTCACATTTTTTTTAGCAAAAGTATAATAAACTTTGTTTTCTAGTGCCAAATAAGATTAAATAATCATTGCCTCCCGCCTACATCAATTCAGAGTTTTATTAGCAATTGTTTTGTTTTTATATAGTAAAAACCAATTTGTAAAGCTTGGAATTTGTTTTTATTCATAGTGTAATCGTATTTTTAGATATGTTTAAAAATACCTGTATTTTTAATTTAGATTTTTATTTTAAAAATTTTTTGCACACATTCATTGTGATATTCATTCTAAATTTTAGTAAATATGCATAGAATAGAGAAGTAGAATACAAATAACCGGGGTTATAGGTTACAGTAAAGTGAGGAACTGCGACCATTGTAGATATTTTATGCTATCAACTGACACTAATCTAATCACAGAATAGGTAGTTTTTCGAATGAATATCAAAATAACAGCTTTGGATTTCCTAATAGCAGTATAGGAAACGAATTGCAACCCTGGTATTATATATCGGACCCAGATTAATGTTATTTATCATAAAGAATGTGATTAGTAGAAGTAAGTACGAATAATCAGAAGAAATTTAAATACATCTCTGATTAGAAAATTTACCTACATATATTATCTATGTATAATCTTTAAATAAAGGGTTTAGATAAATTGAAAAGACTTGAATTTAATATATTTTATGTCCATATAATTCATAATATTTTAAGTTTTGGGTGGATTCAGTTAGAATGGCAGTCTTGCATATCAAAGCGTATTTCAATTCAAATAATGGTCCGTTATAGAAACATTGTTTAACTGGTGCGCTTCTTCTCCAATTTGGATCAAGTGGGTTATGAGGCCTGATAAGAATCGTCATCTACCTAAGTTTTTTAGTTACTCTAAGTATTTACGTTTAATGGCCAGCTTAGTCGTTGTAAATGAGATACGAGTTACAAAGTTGTGAATTCCACAGAAAACCTTCTTTGGTTTAGCATCTTTGTCTACTTTGCAGTCGCCCGAAATGTCTTTATTGCTAAATTCCACTATACAATAAGTTGAAAACCGACATAAATAGGCACCTTCTTTATAAAAACCTGACTTTCTTAAACTGCTTAGGAATGTAGTTTTAGTGTTCACTTGTGATTTGATAAACTGTAATGTTTACATCAAAAAAATTAAATAGATTTAAAAAAAATGATCCAAATGACTCTCAGGTCAAAAATACTTTATATCTAATTACCATTTGGTAATTAGATATTTGGGTTTTAAGGAAGTTTTTGTCTGCGTGAATGATTTTTTGTTCTACTAATCACACATAATCAAAAACTTCTTGAAAAAAATTTACAAAAGGATGTGACCAATCGTCTTCATTAATCTTCAATATTATTACTAAATCTTATAGATTTGTACTGAGGAAATTATTTAAGCATTGTAAATTCGTTGCTTCAAGTTTATAGAATTTTTTGATTTGTCAAAAACTACTATATGATGCTAGGCTTACTTTTTTATCGTAAATGTAGCATGGGTATTCTTAATCCCATTCTTGAGAAGTTGTTTCTCTGCGTGAGGCCCTATACACCAGTGTTTTAAAACGACTGCTATTGACAATACGAGTGCTTATACATTTCGTCTAACAACCGATTATTTGAACAAAACGAATTGTTGGGAAATCTGCCGTACAGACTTCATTTGTCACCCAAGACTTCTTCTTGTTTCCGAAAGTAAAGAAAAAATTGTGTGGACAACGATTTTTGTCAGCGAAAGCAAGAATGGAGCCGTTGTTGCATTTAAAAACCATGTCTTGAAGAAGATTGGAAAAAAGCTTTGACAAATAATGGAGAATACTTCGAGAAATAATAAAGCAATTTTCAACGACAAGTTAGTTAGTAAGAAATATATTTCATTTATTGGTAAATACTAATTTGTCGAAAGAAACTCTAATTTGTGTGAACCATCAGTTCTCTAAGTGTTTAAGCACTCTAAATACTGATAAAAAAAATATTTGATTGGAAATAGATAGATAGATAGATAGATTCGAAGTTCATATATATGAAATAATAATAATTTATAAAAGCGTTGCCTTTAAAAATCCAATTTCTATGAATTTTTTCCTTGTATTTACAAAAATGGAATAGAATAAAATTTATAATTGTAGTAATAATAATATTTTTTACCTAATCATGTATATTGGCAAATAGAAATCGCATATATAAAAATTATTCCGTTTAAGTCTTGAATCGCTGAAGGCGTTAAAGGCGTACGTACGCGTTCTTATTAACTAAAAGCGCAATTAAATTTTGTAATTCTTTAGATAAAAGATACTTTTTTCACCTATAAATATTTCATTCAATGTCAATGTCAATGAAATTACTAAAATAAGTAATGTGACTGCTATAATTATATGTAATCGAAACAAAAAATTAATTGTTGAACACAATTTATTGAATTTAAACATTTGCTAATAAAATTTTTAAAATGTTTATGACTTTTGTAATTTCTTTAATAATTTTTTAAAATTCTTTTCAACATTAGCTATCAGAATCTAACAAAAGTTCAGTTGAGGAGGCGTATATACGAGTATCAAAGCAAGAAATAGGCATAAAATTGTGTGAAATATATTGTTTGTTGTTCTTTTTGATAGCTCAGATACATTTTCTTATATCGCTCAGATACATTTTAATTTTTTTAACAGCACCGCCGTAAAAATAGTTTGTCACATGGACACAAACAAAATCTTTCAGAACTTTACGGTGACGACTGCTGTACGTTAGGTGTTTGTATGGAGCGGCAGTAATACCATAAGAAATTTTTATGTCAACAGAAATTTTCCCACTTCATCTGAGAAGAGAGAAAATTTTATATCTAAAGAATCATTCATTCATTTCATTAAAATAGTTTTTCTTCTTTATCTCTTTTCCATATGCCTTTCCTGTGAACTTTGGAGACACTTTCCTCTGCTGATCTCTTCGCAACAGTGAAGTGGACTGACTATATGTATGGCATCAAAGGCGTATCTTAACTTCAGTCATTTTTCGGCTCTCGGAACGTGTAGAAGATTTGAGGTAAATCGCTTAAAACGTAACAAATGTTTTGTGAAAGTATCATTAATCCTGTCTGATGTGTCACCATATACAAATCCAAAAAGATATATAAAAATATTATTTCAGTGTTTAAAAATAATATTTTGTGGATAAAAAAAAATTAAAAAGTGTTTTTATAGTTTTAGTTCAGGCAAAGGAAATGGGCAATATTTTTTCAAAATTTATTGTTTTTTGTTTTCTAATAAATAAAAAGTGAATTAAAAAATTGAAATGAAATCTAAAAATAATATTATAAATTTTCTTATTTAAGGTGAATAACTACGAGTATACAATGAGATAAAAATTATTTTTATTTTATTTTTAAAAAAAATATTTTATAAAAATACTCTAGTCTAAAGGATTAAATATGACGCGATTTCTATTTTTATTAGCTGTAGTAGCAGCGACCTGCAGCGGTAAGCAAATTTATTAAAATAATTTTTAAATATTATATTCACTATTTGAATTTATGTGAATACATAAAACTAGAGATTAAAAAAACTTTTGACTGAAAAGTTGTTTTTTAAAACAACATTAAAATTTTAATTATATTTAAGAAAGTTTTTACTGATTTCCATAATAAAAACTTGGCGAATATATACATTGAAAACTAAATAATAGAAGAACGTTATTCACGATCTTCAGGAATGAGTTTGGTAACTGGGTAAGAAAGTAACTGTCCAAAAAGACAAATACTATTTGAGTATTTTTTTTTGTTTTTACCTATTTACAGTGTAACAATGTTCTTCGGTTACTGAACTCATTTGTCGGGATCATGAAGTCCACTGTATAGGATATTAAAATGGTGTATACCTCTTCTTTACATTATTCTCGATCAAAAACGAACTTCACTTTTTCCGTTTAAACAATTTGTCTCTATGTTTAGTCCATTATTTCATAGAATGTAATATCATTTAGAAGAATAATATTTTAAATGTTTGATTGGAAAATATAATTTAATATCTTTCCTAATTAATATTCTGATTATTCAGTAAACGTAGTAGTTAATTAGGTGTTTTAGGTATTAGGTATTACATA
>NC_051846.1:6012281-6025543 GCF_002237135.1 Teleopsis dalmanni
TTTGTATAATTAAAACTTTTTTTAAATGAAAATTATTATAAATATCTTAAATTGTCTTCGTTATTTATTAAAGCTATTATCGTTTGAATTTTAATAGTTTTGTAAAGGGATTAAAAAATTAATTTTATCATAGTTTTAAATAAGTATTCTATATATATATGTATGGACCCTGTTTACGTTAAAAACATAAATTTGTATACACGTAAATATATTATATATTTAGTTAAAGTCCAAGCAAAATATATGAATAACATATTGGTGCATTTCTCATTAAAAATCTAGTACTATTCTTCTTTAGAAACGATTTCAGTAGATTGATCAGTAAATTGATCATATGAATACTCAATGAAAGCTAAAGCAATATACATAAATATGAAATAAAAAAGTAATGTATGTATTATAAAACAATGGTCAATTCGTTACCTAACAGGACTAAAAATGTGAAGAAGTAAATTACTAAGCATCAAAAACAAAAAAATAGCATATAACCATGATAGAATGACGATAACAATGATAGGATTTTGTGGAATAATTTTATTCATTGAATATTGTAAAAGTACATTCTAAAGTAAACAAAATATTTCATAAAGAAGTATTTGTATTAAAGCCATCTAAGCCAGGAATAGTTTTATTGACTAAATACTATACTTAAATAGTGTACTTAAATAGTATATTGAAATAGTTTACTATAAATAGTAAATACTTATATAGAGAGTATTAAAATCGTCTTGTAACCAATTATATGCATCTATAATGATCATTTTTCACTGATGTACTGTCAAAATTGTGTAACATTTAAACAACTTAAAACATAGTTATCCATCTGAAGCCATAATCCATCGGTATTGATTACTTTAAGTGACTTCTATGTACGAATAATTCATTTCTTTAATCGACAAATGTATTTTTAAGAAAAGATAAAAGACTAGTTTTTAACCGTCTCTACCATGAGTCATAAAGAATCAAGAATATCATAAATAACTAGAACATTTTTATAAAAAGGTTTTTTTAAAACAGTAGTGACCTATACAACAACAAAAATTTATTTTTTAAATTATTTTAATTAATTGAATTTTTGGCTGACCATACAGCTGTTTCGAGTATTGCCAAATACTCATCATCAGTGATTTTGGAAATAATTCTTGTATTTAATTATTCGTAAATAATTATTTTTTGAAACTGTAAGTATAAGGAATCGAACTCGGGTCCTGCCAAGAACATTTTTTTAAATTAAAATACTTTTATTTTCTAATAATGTTAGCAATAAAGATTCAGCTCAAAATATAACTTTCTTTGTTCAATGTCTATTTTTGCATCCATAAGACAAACATACTGAAACGTTAAACGCTAAGTTCTATTCAGATTTTCAAGAATTTCCTTCAAATCCAAATATGTGAGTAAATAATAACAAGAGTACTAATATATTTAATATTTAAGTTGTAAAGGTTACAATTTCAAACTCAATGTTTATAAAAATCAAAGTTCTATGACAGCTTTATACCATTTATATATTAAGAATTATTTATTAAAAAAAGAGATGAAAATTTTATATTCATCCAAATAATATATGATTTTGATAGTATTTTAGTCGTATGACCAATATTGCCAATACATATAATATAGTCCATCTAATTTTAAAAAGTCCATGTATGAATTATGTATGTTGGACTTCATCTTAAATATTGCCAAGATCATTTGGATAATTTCCAATTTCAAAGCAAAATAATGTGAAGTCCGGTAAAGATTTGACTAAACAAATTAATTTTTTTAATTAATTATAAAAAATTATAAAAAATTAACTTGAATACCTATTATTCTTTATCTTAATTATTTTTATATTAACAAATTTTAAAAAATTTTATGAAAACATAATCTTTTTTTTTTGATATTTTCCTTTAAAATGTATACATATATTAGAAAACATTGAAGGTGGTCTTAAACAATTGCGCAGCAATATTTTAAAAATGTAAATATGATATAGGTATATCTATGTATATATACATATAATTTATTGATCTACTTACCTCTTCAACTTTTTTGTGTACCATGGTGGGAAAGAGTATCCAACCGCAATAGGCACCTAGTATTGAGACTACAATACCAAGTAAGCCTACTATCGTGGTCCAATGGACCAAATTAAATCGAGTTTTCATATTTATTTATATGTTTTTTTGTTATTATATAAATAAGCTGAATTTATAAGATTTTTTGAATATGTTGAGTATAAGAATAAAAGTACAATAAATAGTAAATATTTCGCACTTGACTAGTCAAGAAATAAAAACCCGGTAAAATTTCCATCGAAACTATTTCGAGTCTTTTTTTTTAAATTGTGTACTTGAATTATGTTTTTGAGTAATTAAGATTTTTGCAATTTTTAAGCTTTGGTTTTTTGTGTTTTTTGTGTGTAATTTCTGCGAAACATTTTATCTAAGCAATTAAAGTAACTCCGAGAGTACGAGCAAAATTACTTTTGAAAATTTCTTTTCAAAACGAACTTTGTTAGTTTTTTATTAAATTTTTGAATAAAATTAATTTTTAAATTAATTCAAAATTTTAAATTTTATGATTTATTGTTTGTTGTTTTGGTTTTACTTTTATATTTTGTTTATTTTTAATTTAAAATTTTTGTTTTACAATTTATCCATACTTTTTTTTGTATTTTCTGTTGTGAAACCCACTTGAATTGACGGCGTTGGATTGCTATTGACGTACCCGACGTTGTTGGCAACTATTCTGTCCGAGCTCTCCAGTGACCGCAAAGTTAAAAACTTGTTTCGAATCGCTGAAGATTTTACTGTGTGTGGAAAGAGTAAATTTGTATCTGCGCTACTTCGAGTGTTGAGGCAAAACTAACAACGAAATTACACATTTGTAATGCAAAAATAGTACAAAAATATTTATTTTGTGCACTATAAAAATATTTGTTTTCTTTTTTTATTATTTATAAGCAATTTATTTGAATGTTTCAATGTTTATGTGTTCCCGGTAGTATGACTACCGGATATTGGGATTGATTTCCGTTTGCACTGTTGCAGTTGCATGAGTTAGACCGACTTATATAAACAAAGCTTCTACAACTTTTCCGTTGCTTAATTATTTTAACACTGAAAATGCACAAGGGCAGGATTTTCCTTTTTAATCACATAAATTAATTCATTTTGATACAAGTTTTTTATATAATTTTAATTCCAATGTATGTATATTTTTTGATTATATCTTTCTAGTGAATATACACGGGCTTGTAGCACACAAATACGTTATGACCATCAATAATAACTTAGCAGATATAATCGTCCTACTGCTATTTAATATAATAGCACGCGAAGGTTTTAGTACATTTCTCTTTAAATAGATACATTCGAATATTATTGTTTGCAATTAATTCTAGGTAATTAGTAGGATGTATTCGATATCAGCCACAGAATCTATCTATCTGATGAATTGCTTGTGTGAATTACATGAGGTAATATTTTCAACGATCTCATTTACTACTGCACTACATTGCTCTGTGAAATTCACTCGCTTTGGATTTCGGTAAACGTGTCTTAAATTACGTGCGACTAGAGTTAAGCTTCAATAAAAACTAGTCACTAAAGTTCAAACGAAGCGCTTGTCCACCATCGAAGCTTGTTGCTGCTGTTGCTGTTATTTTTCTTTTTGTTGTTGTTTTATATTTCTTTTTCGCTACTTTTACAAATCGTCGCCCTAAAGATATTGTCGTTCGCTCTCTTCGCGGATCGTTTTCTTGCCAAAGCCTTTTGCTTTTTGTTTTGCGTTTTTATGGTTTCTTTGAATTGTTTTTGTTTTGTTTTTACTTTTTAAGTATTCAAAAGTGCAAAAGACCTTCAGCGGGTACTCTAATAATAATAACAACAACAATTACGGACACAATAACACCGAAAACAGCAGCAGCTGATCGGATGATATGTAGGGGCTCTTGCTCATATGAACCCTAAATGTTGTAGTTGTAATATCCATATGTTATATAAAGCTAGTTACACAGTTATTGGCAATAAAGTATTATGGTCTTGAAAACGTGTTCTCAACTTTGTTATAATAGATTATTATATGTTATGTTGGTTAAAAAGATAATGGATATCAAGCATTATGGTCTTGAATATACTTTTATTGCTTTAAAAGATCGTTAGCGATACAAATTTGGATTCAATATAGTCTGTATACTATATTTATTTCTTATAAAAGATTATTATATGTTAAAACATTTTTTAAAAAGATAAGAGCAATAAATTATTGTGTTCTTTAAAACATGCTCTTTACGCTTAATGACCATAAATGAGAAGAATTTATATACATATATAGAATTTATATCGTAAGAAAATTATATGGAGATAATGATATTTCGGCATTGTGGTCTTATTTTCCAATCTTAAAAGTTCTAAATTAAAATAAATTTGGTTCAGTATAGTCTGTATAATAATTTTATATGTTATAACCGAATTTTATATACGTAAATTACACAAAGCTAGTTAAAGATTATAAACAGAAAATTGGTTGCTTAGCCAGCCACCTAGCATCACTCTCATATGGGTTATTGAACATAGAAACATGGAGAGGAAGAAAAATCAGCAAGTTCCGTCTGCATTGGTACTCTGCTAGATGTGTTCCTTGTAGTATAGAGATCGTTACGAGAAGTGCTTACCTCTATTTTTTTAGCTTGTCAATAATAAATGGAAGACACCTACGGCATGTGTAACTTGCTAGTCAACTTGTCTCTTTTAAAGAAAGATTAGATCTTGGGAACTCATCAAAAAGTACCACATAAATAATGTAAGGCTTACTGCAGTTCTACCAAGAGAAACTACGTATTTCTTCTTATTATCATTGTAGAAGTTATGAAACCTCACAAGAAAGTGAAACAAACAGATATTATTTCAGTGTATGTCCAGTTTTGGCAACTAGAAGAAACAGATTTTTAGGAAAGTACCTTTTTGACAGTTTGTTAAACTGTTCATTGGTAAAGACGAAAGATTTATTAAATTATCTATCTATTAAATTATCTATGTATCTATTAGTCAGTATCTAGGGATAACTCCATTTAAGATTGCGTTTTTATGTACATACAAGAAGAGAAATCTCTGTAGTTTTGAAATTATTTAAATTTCAATGAATAAATAATTGGTTTATTTATAAAAATTTTTCTTTACTTATTTCTGTTGAACCCTTATTTCTTAGTGCTTTTGTGTGAGGTGAATGATGACATATTAAAAACATTTTTATTTTTAATTACAACAACTACAAAAATGATCAATATATAAACAAATAAACTAAAAATGAGTTTGCATCCATCACTCATTCTACTTATAGGGGTCATGCGGTATTTTGCTACATCTTTCTGGTTTACCACGCTTCAAAAAATCTCTCTCTTTTGCTTTGCTTTAAGTTTTTAACATTTTCTTATTAACTTTTAAAAATTTATAAAATTAATTTTATTTATTAGTGGAATATAAACTTACTGGAAGATGTCTAGTACAATATATATAACGCTATAAAGTACGACTAGGATGTGATTGCCATAGCCATACGAGTAAAGTTCAAAACGATTCCACTACTATTTTATTTCTGTATTAATTATATAAAAATTAAGTATAATATTCTTAATTATTTATATATTTAATTTTTGTTTAATAAATTTAAAAATATAATATTAAAATTTAATTACATATATAATTTATTATTTAATTTGTAAGTTTCTAATATGTATATATTTATATACTATGTCGTTGTTTAGTAAAAACTGTAAATTTTAAATAATGAACTATTTTTATTTATATAAATAAAATCGAAAGTAAAGTAGAAAACATAATTTTCCAAACCACCTCAACCATCGCGTCTAACGAGTTTACCAAATTAACATAACCACAACTTGAACTTCGCTGAAGTTTATTCAAAACTTTAGAGTTTGTATTATGTGGGTGCACATATGAAATACACTGCCATTTAGTAATTAAGACTCATTAGCAACTTAAATGAAAAAAAAATGCTTTAGTTTGTAAAATATATAAATGGTATAAAATTATTTACCAGATTGTTGGGAATTTCTTCAAATGTGTAGCGAAATATGGATTTTTACTAAATTAAAAAGATTTAGTAAAGTCAAGTCAAACAATACAAAAAAAATACACCAAAGACGTAAAATTTTTTAATAAAACCAATTATTATAAGTCAAAAAAAAAATGCTTAAAAGCCGTAAAAATTTTTAATTAAACAAATTACTTTACCAGGTAGTTCTGGCGTATGAGTAATCTTTTTTTCACTACTAAAATAATTGATTCAATTGTTTTTGTTGCCAATGAATTACTTGCTAAAATAATAATTAACTACACTCTAATGAAGTGAGTAATTTACACATTTTTACCTTTGAACTTAATTGCTATGTTTACTATGTACAAATGAGCCTAAAATTAATTTTAAATCTTCATTGTTGGGTTCGTAATAAAACTTGGCATGGTGAATTGCCTAAATTGATTGCTGTTGCCAGCGGCGTACGCCAACTCACACCCGCTTTGACTTTGATACCGTGTCAGGTGCACAAATTGTCATTGTGCACACCCGTTGGGCTATTTTCATGAGCAATAAAACATTATAGAAAACAATAAAAATTCTCCTAGATACATACGCGCTGTTGGCGGCACATACTCGCAGATACAAATGCATCTGTAGTATGTGTGCTATGTGTGCAATAATAAGGCTTACAAATTTACATGCAGCAAGAGAGAAATATGAACTGTCTTGAACTGCACGTAAGAACCCATATACAGCTATCTGCTTGGCATGTCTAATGCAGAGATAATCGCTCGAAATGTCGGTAAATTGAACAGGCATATGTGGAACAAGGACATTCGTTATAAAAAATTCTACAGTTGTAATTTCATATGTAGGTGGAATTTTTTTATGCAGTTTGTGCTAGAAATCGCCGGCCGGTATAATTTGTTCAAGCGATCAAAATCATTCATAAAGTTAATTAAAATTTATTGAAAATAGAATAGAAAAAGAATATATTCTTTAATTACAGATAACTTTTAGTAAATAATTTCATTAATTAAATATATAATACATATAGTTTCCTTATAAAAGTACATTAAAAATAATTCTAATAATAAATAATAATAAAAACTTATAAAATTATGATATTGAATATAGAATTTGTATTATAATTTATTTATATATATAAAAGAAAACGCTTTTTAATTAAGGATGATTTTCAGATACAATATTGTTCTTAACATAATTATTTTTCATTATTTCATTATATTGACTAAAAAATAATGATGGCTTTATGTAATTTAATTTTTATTTTTCCAAAATTTCAATTACACAATGTATATAAAAATCATAAAAGTATATTAATATTGTATAGAATATAGACAGTAACTATATTCAAGTATTAAGTAACAATATAATTATATTATAATAACTTGCATTTAATTGGTATTAGAATTTATTTACATTTAATTTTTTACTTTCATTTTTCAAATATTTTTTTTGAAAAATTATATGTTTCTGTAATTAACTAAACTGGCAAATATTTTCGTTTTGTTAGTTTAATTTATTTACTTATGCAAATTGAGGAGAAATTACTGAGTAATGAACAGTAAAATATTTTGTAAGCATTCAATAGTTTCCTTTGTTTAAAGTAATTGTTAATAATTTAAATAAATGATTTCATTTATTATAACTTATTTTGCATATTGACAAATAACTAAGTAAATATAACTACATTTAAATCTTTATTATTTATTGAAAAATGGGTAATATTAAAATAAATTGTTGGAGAATTACTGGCTTAATTACATTTTTTAACAGTAGTGAATTTTATAATAATCAAAAAAAACCAAAAGAATTATTATTTAGTTCCTGCCAAATTTATTGGCGAAAATTATTGCTAATAGAAAAATAATTTAACCTGGTATGAAGTCATATACCAGCGAATACAGCATCTCCATCTTTTAAAAATCAGTACTGCATAAAATACTTAACAGATATAACGCCTGGGTAAAAAAGGAAGTTTACGTATGATGAATATACCAACAGAGAAAACAGCTAACAGAATATACGTATAACAGTAAGTTGCTGTTGATATTGGTTTTGAAATCAAATCAGCCAATTAATACTATAATTTTGTGAATTTGAACACTCTAATTTAATGTATAGAATAATTTATATGAATATTTTATAGGTTATATCAGCGGCAGTGGTAGCACTTCAGCCATTCACCGATTTCTTCTGATGCCATTTGCACAATAATTTGCTTCCCTATATCCATAATTTGAAAATCAGTTTGACACCTTAATGATATTAAGCAAATTTTCCTTGATTTTGCAGCAAGGGTTAATAATTTGATCGCTAGCCTTCCTAGATAACATAATTTCATAGTCGTAAGGGTAGGAACATTTAGCAACATCTTTTCTATTGGACAATGGGACATTATTACAGATTGATCGTTTCAGTACATTCTTTATTAATAATATGTTGGTGTTATAAAATTTATTATAGTATTCTGCTTTGATGAAGAACGAAAATAAATTCGAATCGCTTGCAGTTTTTATATAGGTTATATGTATAGTTATATATAATATCTTTATACAAACTAAAAAACTGCTCTTATTATAATAATTACAAATAAAATCTTTAAGTAATCTATCATTTTATTACTTGTAAGAAAAAAAAATAAAAGCTTTAGTTGGAGAGTATTTCAATCCAACTAGATCGGATCTACCTGAAGTTCCAGTAGGTTATTCGCTTTCACTTTGATATTAATTGTTTCTCAAAATATTTGAAAGATTCTATAATAAAGGGGGCTATTAGTATTGCAGCGCTAATATATAGTGTATAGTGAAGTTAAATTATTCAGTTTTCAAACATCTCAAATGTTTTAGACAAATCAAAATTAAAGGCTCTACTTTAATATTTTCACTACTTCTATCCAAATTACAATTTGAGCTTAACCCGTCTTACCCTATGAGTTTGTGTAACCCTTAAGAGCAATATAAACACAACGTGTATTGTTCTGGAGTCTGAAGACATTTTTCATTTTTTATGTAAGATCTACAGATATCAATAAAATAAAGATCAGTCTGAGATATATCGTCAACTAGGCAGTTATTTCTTTTTTTCTTATCTCGTCAAAATAAGACTATAAAAACATCAGAATAAACTTATTAATGGAATAAAAATTAAAAATTAGATTATTCTCACGAAAAATTAACAGTAATTTTTTGTCACTATATGTCTAACTATGTTTAATTAGTAAGCAATTATATATAAAAATATATAAATATGTATTTGTAAATAATATTAAAAATTGTATTTTTTTGACAAATAACTGGATCAGTTTGTATATTCCGTCCTTTTTAGTTCCTAAAGTATGTTATTTACCTAATTTTTTTAACAACTTGATATTTTTTTTGTTATTTTTCTAATACCAAAAATAAAAGTGAAATTCTTCTGGTATCTTCTGGATTCTTCTGGTATTCTTCTGGTTATTAATAAGATTTAAGTAATTCAAATCTGTATGTACTTTCATAAATCGTAGCTATATAAAAAGGACACAAGGAAGAGGAAAACTTAAGGCAAACAATTTCTACTAAATTTAACCAACAATTTGTGTTCCTTACAAAGAAAGTAAACCAAGTATTATTTTGTTGATTTGGGTCATGACTACCAACGCCTTCCTGTGACTTCAAACGGAATTTTAAGTATTTTGAGGGCGATGCTAGTGCACATCGTTATAAATACTGGTGCACATGTACGAGGGCAGCTCCGCCCACTGCAATGCAAGTTTTCTACAAAATTAGTATAACGAAAACATTGAGTTTGGTATTCCGCAATAGGGAAATTGATTGACGTTTCAATGTTAAAAAAATTTCATTAAAAAACATAATTAAGTGAGTTAGCAAACAGCAAAATTAATCAAAGAAATACGATAATTTTTGTTATCATATTTATGCACAACAAGGGTTTATAAACGTGGGGAGTTGTAAAAGTTTTGGATTTAATTTTAAAACTCAAGTTTTCAAAGTTCTAGCTCTTGTTTTTTTTTTTTTGATATGTCTATGTTTTGCGATATATCTTATATCGATATATCCCGACAATATATTAACCGTTCAAGGTTTTCATATTATACATTACATTAAAAACTTAAAAATATTTATTTTTAGCTGATAGACATCTTTATTTGATAATAAAGTTTGTCTTTCGAACCAAATTTTTAATTTTGAAAACATAAATAAACACGAAGGACAAGTTCTGGTATATTCTTAACTATAGTAGCTACCGAAGTGTGAGTTGATGTATTGTCTTTATTTTTTAATAAATTTAAAACATTTAACAAAAATTTTTATTTTCCAACAGCGAACATTTTGTGCATCTTTAACCCATTCGGTTAAAACAGGAGAAGCCGGGTTCAAACTGAACGACTATTCACTACGATTATATTTACTGTCAGTTACCTACGCTTTTTAATCTGCTTATAATGATGTCAAGTTGTCATTTTAATATCCCGATACTATTTTGCTTAATTTCATAAACATTTACAGTAAACAAATTAAAATAATAATTATTATTTATACCTTTCATAGTAATTTTAGATTTTTGATCTTTTGAGAATTATATTCTTTAGGATTGTTCCTAAAATGGAGCATGTATTATCTCTGTATTAATATTTCCATTTTCGAAATTTATTTCCCAGTTATGCGAATGACCTCCGTATATGCAATTACTTTTGTGTTGAGTTGCTTTCTTATAAATTATGTATACTGATCAATATATAATTGATTCTGTATCACAATTAATTTAATTAATTAACATGTATTGTAAGATACATGTAATCTCTTACAAATGTTCTTATACATTATAATTCACAAATATATTACGATATATGTCATTGATAAGTCATGAAGCAACACTTTTGTCACAAGTGTGTGACAATTCAGCAAACAGCAAACTGGAATTGCTATTGCAATTATAACAAATAGGCTACTTAATGTGTCACTCATCCTTAATCCCCAACATGTCTTTTCCCCTTAGCAAGTCCAACCAAAAACGTAAAGTGCATTACTGTTTGTATTTTTGTGTTTATACACTTGTGTATTCTATGCAAAGTGCACTTTAGGCAGACAAAAGCCTTAAAAGGACATCAACTTGCACGCATTAAACACAAAGCGTACATACCAAAAAGTATGTCAAATGCAGCTAAATATTCGGTCTATATATATGTTGTATACATATATATGTATATGTATACATATAGGTATGCATTGTTGTGTACTCTACATAAAATACTTAAAGATTTATGCCTCTTCCGTTGGCAGAATGTATGTAGTCCTCATTCAAAAGTATCAAAGTGTTCTATTTTGCATTATTTTTCATTGTTTTTGTTTTTCTTCGCTTGTAGATACTACAGCGAATAGAGGTTCTTTGTTTTTGCAATACCAGTACTCTCAGTGGCAGTGCTTTGGTGTGCTTAACTTGGATTTGCCTCCAGTAATGCTAGTGTTCGTTCAGTTGCATACTCACACTGCAGTGAATACACTCAGAAAAAGGAAAGTAAGGTCAACGCAGCGGTGCATAGCACAGCATTAATGTGACATGTATAATTTTATTTTATCTTAAATTTTATAAGTTTCAACTTTTCAAAGCTGAGGTTTCATACTGTATTAAAATTATTATATATTTTTCATTAAAAGATTTGAAACAATCGATCTGTATTTCATAATATAGATATTTTACAAATGCGCCCAAAACCTTAGTTGCGTGTATTTGTAATAAACATGTGATATTATAGTTATTGATGGTAATTTTTGTGGTAATTGACTTGTTTATTATGTAGTGTATTTATAAAATTTATTTATGTGTAAAATTCTTAGTTCGATTATTTTTTAATAAAAATATTCTACAACATATATATGAGCTGGAACAACTCACTACACATTCCTCTCTACAACCGGAAACTTTACGACCGCGAGCTTAAATTTCACTCATAGTCATTACGCAAGTATGCGCCAGTTTTATTCCATTCACTTATAAAAACTTCAAATACGTCTTAGTCTAATTGCATAGGTATCAGAAAACAAATAATTACAAAGATATAAACATATTGACGTATAAAGTCATTTCTTTCTTACTCTAAAATATGCTCAAATAACGCTCACCACTTCTCAAAATATGTGAACCATATGGGAGAATGCTGTCCAATAAGCGTCAACTCGAGGGATGCTAGTAAATCTTTAAGAATCTTAAATAGTGAGCATAATATTTGCAATTAAAGAGTAAACCCACCAAGACAATGTCATTAGTATGTTCCGACATAAATGATAAACCTTTTTCAAGTTCTCTGTTTGACAGTGACACTACCAAGCAAGAATGTTTACTAAGTTGGAAAAGATCTTTTGATTAAAACTTTTGATTATAAATAATTAAAATTATCTAAAAATATTTGGTATCCGCAAGCAACTGTTTGTTTCAAAATAACAAAAATCTAACCAAATTGCGAATAAAATGCTAACAAAACTAAGAATACCATTTGCCAGTTCAGTAGTTACTTTGCCCTAGAGATAGGTGATCATTAACACACTTTGTGTTGAGGATTGGTAAGCTCTACAAAAATATAACATGTCAAAGACAACATGTATTACCCGTGAAGTCTTGGAATTGTGTCAATTTGTCTGGGTGAACCTTCTTATATTAATTAAAATATGTAACAGAACGATGATTGGTTTAAAAGTTGTAATGATGATTATTTTCATTATCGCTACTGTTTAAAGTATTGATTATGAATCTATCAGAGGGCTGATGTTGGAACAGCGCAACACATTTTAAATAAGCTGATAAGATTTATAATTACAGATTTCTATCAGATCGACTTTTTTCAGCATTCTTGAGCCAGAGTACTGAAAGTGTATTATGGCTTTTGCACGACTATTTGTTTATTAAGAACCAAGTACATAATCTGTCATGTTTCTGTCGTCTTAGTTTAAAAAGTTGGATATAAATATAAAATAAAAATATTAGAAACTTTCGACGAAAGATATTTATATCCTGTTCCAGACAATTTAAAATACTCTATATATAGTTATAATTGGTATATTAATTGGAACTTTTTAATATTTTTACTTTTAATGTATTGTTTTTTGTTCTATATTTATAAAAATATATAAAATATAACTGAAAAATTATTATAAAATTTTATAATGAAATACTTTTCTCCAAATCTTAAACTAGATCTAGATTAGGTTCTATAC
>NC_051846.1:6025643-6029972 GCF_002237135.1 Teleopsis dalmanni
TATATCCATATATGTTTATCTGTAATATCCAAATTAACCTTCTTGATATTTCGACTTTTAAGGTTTTGCCCGCCAAATATTAAAATAGATAAGAAATTAACCATTGCTTTAATATGTTACATTAGATAGAAATATTTACCGCAATGACAGTTAAAATTTTCTCTCATTTCATTCAGAAACATCTTTGAATTCGTAATCTATGAACATATCTGAGCCTCCAGTCAAATCTTATGTATCGTCACAATCTCTGAATATCGCCGTTAAATCTTTACGATAAACGTGGTTATTTCATTCATTACCATATTCTTAAAAAAGGTTGTCAGTTTATCCACTACAAAGATACAACCTGAGCATCTCTACACCATCCTGGACAACTCCTGTTTTGAAGGCCATAATAAGAGCACACCTAGAATGCCACAAAAAAAATTGGCACCCTGCATGCCATCGATAACTCCTTAACTCATTGCTAACATCTGAAACTAATATGTAGCGAAGCTATTTCTGAGATCTGAGGTGAAAAAAATCAAATTAAATTGAAGAGTTCTAAATTTCGTTAATGACAATAAAATTCTTAGATGGGTAATCAACGCATATTTAAAATTCACCAATGCACTATATAGTTGAAGATTCAACATATATTTATCAGTAATAATAGATTGCTTCGCCACACATACCATATCGAAAATCCATATCCATCCATATCGAAAATACTGTACCATATACATAAAAAATATATGAAACAACAATTTTAAGTGCCCCTCTTCATTTCAAAGAGAATTTGTTACTTTCTCTCTTCTGGGATTTACCCACTACACATGACAAAAAAAAACTAACAAAATGAAGACAAATAGAATTATCCCAACTATTTCAAGCAAATATCGCAGCTCAGAAACTAGCCCGTCCATATTGTCAACTTCACAGGGCCAAACAAAAAACTATCGAAGAAAACATTGCTTAATCGTCAGAAGTTAGATAACCCTATTAATACCTGCACTCTTCAAACACACACAGATGGAAACACTACTCGAGACGGGAGTAGTGTGCAGAGACCAATGAAAAAAAAACCTAATCATCGAATGGACTATTAACTATTCCTATTAAACAAAATTTCTACAACAGCATGTCCTAGACAAACCAATCAATCCCATCCAAAAATGCAACAAAACAATCAAAGTTATACTCAAACTAACGCAAATGATATACTAATTATAGAAGTATTATAAATGGTGAAGATAATACAAACTCTCCCAAATGAATTTATTTTAAAGGTATAAATTTAAAGCAATTGGTATACTTCAGAGAATTTTACTTAATTTTCTAATCTATATATTCTTGGACTAGGAGAAATTCAAGTATCGGAAATCAATTTTAAACAACCGAAAAGTACCTAATGAAGAAAAAACGAAATAATAGTTATTTATGATAAAGTTGATAAGTTAAATTTATATTGTTTATTTAAAATTAATGAATATATATATAATGAATACGGAAAAGATTTCTATGCCGATGATGATAAAAGTTTGAATAAAAATGAGATAATAATTATTAGTTCATTGTACTTAATAGAACTGGAGGCGCCAAATTGTATCTCTACTCAGTAATCCTTAAAACATAATATTGAACGTTAACCTAGAGGAATAAAAAAATAGAAAGTAGAATAGAAAACAACTGCAAAACTATATTAACAATGCTGTGAATCGTTAAAAGAATCATGATGACACTGAGCTCTTCGCTAAGAACTAGATCTTAAATCCAACCAAGACTTTTACTCAGTTATTGACATATAGTTTAATTTGTTTTAAATTAATTTTTAACGTCTGCTTTAGTGAAAGAAACTAAATTCTTAATATAAACTATTTCTTTCAAGGTTTTATCGAACAGTAGTGAATTGCAACGACGAAAATTTTTATTATTTTTAATTAATTGAGTTTGTAGCTGACCTTACAGCTGTTTCGAGTATTGCCAAATACCTATCAGCAAGGTCTTCAAATTGTTTCTTATTTTTATTTATTTATAAGTAATTTTTTGAGACTGCAAGTACCGACGGTTGAACTTGTACTCTGCCAAATTTGAAGCTCAGAACATTGATCATTAGTTAACCGACCCGAAGTCGTAATTGAGTTGTATATTCGAACATGAAGATTTGTTAATTTGCTATAAAAGCGTATTAACATATTAAGCCTAAGTTATTAAATCTGAAGGTTTTAGATTCCGCAGTTATATAGATCAAAATTTAAACTAAGGTACCAGGATATTGTTAGCAACATATTAATCAATTTGGTAGTTTTTTAGTCCACATTTTGAAATAGTCATTCCAGTGGAACTTCAGCCAGTCTATGTATTTCAATGTTCTATGTGCAATATGTGAATATGTGTTATAGTTATATGTGTTAGTTAATTTGTTGAACTATTGCTACAGGACGCGATGAACTATGTTGCTCAAAAATTGAGTTTCAAGCTGGAAATTTTTAGAATTTTTTTAGGTACAGTGTTCTAATAGTTTAAGCCTTTCAGAATCTTGTACAATTATTTCGATTATGAATATTAATTGTAAGACAAAGAATACTTTTTGTCTAGTATTTTAAATTGGAAACTTATAATATTGCATATAGCATATTATAGCACATAGTTCTGCTGACCTATATCTTTCTGAAATGTGACCAGTTTTTCTTCTTATGTTCTCATGGCTAACACCTATTTTTAAAATTTTTGCCCATTTTGTAGTATATTTAGTCACAAAAATGTTTGTTAAAGTTCTATAAAAGTTTAAGCTCTCAAAAAAAGATTCATTGTTGAAAAAATATGCTATTTTCCTGTTATATACAATAATCTTACTTACTTATATTTTAGAAAATCTCGGAATCTCAGTGAAAAGAAACGTCGTGATCAATTTAATTCATTGGTAAATGACTTAAGCGCTCTTATATCAACAACCAACCGTAAAATGGATAAGTCGACTGTACTAAAGTCAACGATAGCATTTCTTAAGCATCACAATGGTAAATGAGTAAAATATAGATAACCTATAAATCAATATTTATATAAATGTTTACTATATTTTAGAGGCCACTGATAGATCGAAAGTGTTTGAAATACAGCAAGACTGGAAACCATCTTTCTTAACCAACGATGAATTTACACATCTAATGTTGGAATCACTGGATGGTTTCATTATAGTTTTTAGCAGTAGAGGTTCCATATTTTATGCATCCGAAAGTATTACCTCCTTACTAGGTTATTTACCAGTAAGTATTTATTTTAATTTAATATCATGTAAGGTAAGTTTATTGTTTATGTATATATAACATATGTCTCATAAAACAATCCATTTGGTTGGAGCAACATTGACACGAAACAGCCTGTATATATTAATCTGTATACAGGGATTTTTTATATTAATATAGATTTTTATATTTCTCAGCATATTCTTATATATTTATATATTATTACAGAATGATTTATTAAATATGACCATATTTGACTTAGCCTATGAAACGGATCACGAAAGTCTGCTTAACATATTTCTAAATCCAAAGCCTGTAATAGAACCACTGCAGACTGATATCAATTCCTGCAATCAGATTACATTCTATGTCCATCTTCGTAGAGGTGGCATTGAAAAGGTTGATGCCAACGCATATGAATTAGTAAAGTTTGTGGGATATTTTAGTAAGTTATTATTTAGACTTGAGTTAGATTACTTCTTGATAATAAATTTTTATTATCTTCAGGAAATGATGCCAATGTAGATAATATGCCAACGCCAAATACTCAAACACCACCAAGAATATTTCAAATGAATCCTGGCGCAGAGGTTGACAAGAAACTGATTTTTGTTGGTACCGGACGTATACAGACGCCGCAATTAATACGTGAAATGTCTGCCATTGATCCAACCAGAAATGAATTCGTTTCGAAGCACAGTATGGAATGGAAGTTTTTATTTTTAGATGATCGAGCGCCACCTATCATTGGTTATATGCCATTTGAAGTGCTGGGAACATCAGGCTATGATTATTATCACTTCGATGACTTGGACAGCATAGTGTCGTGCCATGAAGAACGTAAGACTTAAGTTTATATTTATAATATATAATAATTGATTAGAAAACTACTTTCTAAAATTTACAGTTATGCAAAGAGGTGAAGGCAAATCGTGTTATTACCGCTTTCTTACCAAAGGCCAGCAGTGGATTTGGTTACAAACAGATTTCTATATATCCTATCATCAATGTAACTCAAAACCTGATTATGTTGTATGTACCCACAAAGTAGTTAGTTATGCAGATGTGATAAAGCAAAATAAATTGCTTGCAAAAAATAGTAAAC
>NC_051846.1:6030072-6039042 GCF_002237135.1 Teleopsis dalmanni
ATATAAACAGACATACTTGCTAAATCTTTAAATGACTACTCTAATTGATTAAATCAACATGATTACAAAAGATTTAACAAGCAAATTAACAGGCCATATGTTTTCATTCATATGCCGACTTTTTTTCATAATTTTTTTTTGCTTTCAATTTATTACATCATAATTATACAATTCATAATCGCTACTGTAAATCCCAATGTTATAACATTAAAGAGTTATCGAGTTAAGTAATAGAAACAATAGATACTCTTAAAAACTAAAGAGCTATGTTAAAATAAATAAAATCATAAACTCTTAAAAAACGGAAGCGGAACTTAATAACAGATTTTGCTCTAATAAAATATTTTTGCAGTGCATAAACAGCATTTAAGAGTAGACTGACTGTTAAGTTAACATATATTATGTTAACGCTTATGTTATGTCAAACTCTCTCACCGCTAACGTATAGAGCATAACATAATAATGTTTCTAACATTACGCAATACATTTACATAAAAGCCAAAATGTGCAGTACAAACAGTAGATGAAAAATTGGGTTAGAGCATTTTTTTTTATATTTATATTTTTTTCTAAACTGAAATATAGTCAGTCATGTAAGCAATATTTAATGTAATTGTTTTGTTAAAGTTTCCAGTGTAAACTCGTATCTTATAATGACATAAACTGAAACATTAACATGCATAATTACTTTTCAGGTGTTGTTGGCTGTTGGCTGTTGGTTGTTTGCTGTTTGTTGCTTATTGTTTATTGAAGGTTAAAATCGAGTTGTTCGTCACAAAAAATGGACACAAACGGCTGTCGTAGCCTTGCTTTGAAGCTAAAAATACTAGTTTTCTAGTGGAAATGCATTCCGTAGTAGGAAACTATTTTGAATTGGTAATTGCGTTTACTCTGTTTACGTTATTTGTTGTTTTGCATATATAAATTTATTTCTTAATTTATTTTATTATTTTTTTCAGTTTATTTTTAAATTTTTATTGTATTTCTTATTTTGTTTTGATAAATAAAATAATTTTTTTTTTATTATATTTTTTTTTTGCAAAGAAATTTTTAGGAATTCAATGTGCGCACTTTGCATATTTATACAGAGTGTCTTAAAACTTAATTATACATTAATTATTTATTCAAAAATATACAAAAGAAGTACAAGTGGCCTGTTATATATTATATTAAAAATAATAAATTCATTTTACATATAAATCTAATTTATTCATAAATACTCGTATATATGCAAGTGGCGTGTTATATGGATATCTCACTTCCCCCACCCTTCCGGTTGACAAGATTCAGAACATTGATGCGGAAATGGCTTGATGCGTGTTGACATATGTTAACATGCGTTAAACTGTTTGTTATGCAGACAGCAGAATTCTTGGTATTCTCAATAACAAATTGAGGTGAAAATTACTTGTTCACTAGTGTAATGATGTGCTTATTAAGTCGTATTGATGTCTTCACATCATTAAGGTTTCATATGGTAGGTATGTGCAAAGTGAATGAGTCAATTTATTTGTCAAAGAAAAAATTCAAATGTTTTTATTAGAGATATCACAAGTGTAGCACAGCACATCACAATAGGAAGATGTAAAGTTAAGAAAAATTTATGGAATACAATAAATTAGAATGGATAGAAAATTGATATCAAATTCCGTGTTTAAGTATTTGCATATATATTATATTATCTTAAGTTTTGAAGAAGTATCTTAGCCAGACTGTAAAGGTTACATTAATCAAATACTAACAACAGCAGTTAAAGATAAACAATAATTTAAAAGAAAATATTTTAATAAATAGTCTAATATATAGTAATAAATGTATATATCTTCTCTAACAACAGTTGCTATAGCAGCTAATGGACGGTAGCACCTGCCTTAATATAGCAAATAACTATTGTTAAAGAGATCAAAATATTTGGATATAACTGAAGTCTGTTAGAAATTTATAAACAAAATCGAAAACAATGCTTTAGCTTCTTGCGTTTTCCAGAGTTTGCCAACTTTAATAGTAGTAGTATATTATTATTTTTATTGCCAATAGGATTTTTGTACATCGCGAGTTAGTTGGTCTATTATGCCGACCCCATCTGTGTGTGTGGTAATAAATAAATATATATTGAATCCTTTAACTCCTAGGAAGAACATAGGGCCGCAACAAAGATCTTCCACTCGGTACGATTGTTGACGAGTAGCTTTAACTCTCACTAACTTTTCCCTATGTGTGACATTTCCATATCAATTTGCCTTCTCCAAGTGTATGCAGGTCTACCCCTTCTTCTGCTACCCATCGGGTTCCACTTAATCGCCATTCTTGTGGTCTAAGTGTGACCGACTCAATCACATTTGCGCTTGTAGATTTCGGTTCTTACAGGCATTTATTAAGTTAAAGACCATAAACGTTTATTTGGTATAGTATTTGGCCAATATACTTTAATAATTTTGCATAATGACTGATTTATGAAAAGTTGTAGTGCATTGATGCATTTTGCAGCAACATTTCAAGATTGACATCTGTAGAGGAGGCTAGATTTTATGTTGGTGTTAAACTGAGATAACTGAGCGCGATAACTGAGATGATCGCCAGACATTGTTAAGTGACCAAACGCTTGTTTTGACTTCTTGATACAGTTCTCTAGAGCAACACTGGATCCACCATTTGTTGATGTTGTTTATAATAAAAAGATCTTGGACGTTAGCATTAATGCGCATAACTTCTGTTTGGTTTAGGTAATATATGGCAAAGGCCTAAGATATTATATACTATATACTGTATGGCAAACATTATGACAAACTTAATCTACCTTTCATAGGCAATGGCGTTTTGTATGCTGTGTTAATAATAAATTTCGCTACTTTCTAACACTTTATATTAAATTACTGTAAATAATTTTTATTTTTTACTTTAAAAAAGTTAAATAAATAAATAATTGATGATATCGAAATCGAAATAATAATAATTTTATTCGTATTTGTTCCAATAAATATAATTGTTTTTGCAATTTCATTCTTCTTTCAAAGTAATTAAATAAGTTTAAAGTTTGATATACTCATACTATATATAATATATGTGCATATATAACCTACATTTTTTTTATAACAAAAAAACTTATAACAATAAAATTGCCATGAATTTATCAGAAGCATTATATAATCGATGTTTATTACTTTTCAATGTATAATTTATTTTCATTAAAAAAAAATGTATTGTACTTGTATTTAAAATGAGAATTTAATTTAAATTTAAATACATTTTATTTAAATATTTTCAACAAGCCAGCAAATATTCAAAATGATGAATCATTAACAAATCATAAATGAAGAAAAATTAAATACCACATAACAAATAGTTTTATTTATTTTTAGCTTTTATTTAATTTAGTAATGAAATATTAAAAATAAAAATAAATACTCATCAGAATTGCAAAAAAAAAATATAGAAATAATAAAAGAATTTCAAAGGCATTCATCACACAAAGCAAATAGTAGACAGCAAGGATATTTTGAAGTGAAAAAGTATCTCAATAAAAATAAATGAAAATAAAAAAAAATATTAAAAATAAAATTTACACATTTTATATAAATAAATACTACTCACAGTTTATATAGGAAATAGTGTTTATATTATTTTACAAAAGAATTATTTTATCACCTTCACATTTTATGTTTATTTTATCGTGAAATAAAAAAGAAATTTGCGTTAACATTGAAACTCGTGCCGCCGTTAAATAAAAAGTAAAACTAATTTCACATTTCCTGCGTTGGAGAAAACTAGAAAATTATTTATTATTATTATTTGCTTTTATTATTTTCCTGGTTCATTAATTGTTATTTCGCAAGAATTCTAATAATACAACAATGTTGCGCTACGTAAGAATTTCGTTACTAAAGTGTAATTTAAGTATACAAAATATCATGAATAGACACATAAAATAGGTGCCTTTTGTGTGAGGAATTCAGAAAGACGTTCAGAAAAACATGAGCAATGAACATGAGAAATGGGTAATGCTATAAAACTATTTGCTGAATTAGACAAACACAAGAACCAATCATTGAACTAACTGAAGTCCCAAAGGGTCTTTCTAAAAGTTAGCTATGCCTACTTGCAGTATGAAATTAAGTATGAAATTAGAAAGAATTATAGTATAAAGTAATAATACAGAAACGTCATCGACCTAACTGTTGCCGGTGAAATAGTCACACAGACAACGAAGTAAAAGTTCTAGATGACACTAATTCTATTAACAGACCTAAACATATTATAAGCGAAGTAACCAAAAGCTTCTGATATATGAATTTTACTGAAATTAAACAATGGTAGTACCTTTACTCAATTAATACTTTTTATATTGATTAACTTGATTAAATATTAAAAAAATGTAAAAATTATATAAAAAAATATAAAGAAGAATATTAAAAAAGAATATAAAAAAGAATATAAAAAACATAAAAAAATATGAAAATATGAAAATATAAAAAAATATATTAAAAAAATACAAAAAAAAAATTGTAAACAAAAAAACAAATAAAAAAGTATGGAAAAAAACAAATAAAAAAATATAAAAAACAAAAATAAAAAAATTTAAAAAAAGTAAAATTATATACAAAAAAAAAAAAAAAACTAAAAATTAATAAAAAAATAAAATAAAATATGTATAAATATAAATTGTATATAATTGTATATAATTGTATATAATTGTATATAATAATTAAAATGTAAACAAATAAAACCTCTCCTAGAACTTTCACAGTACTCTCTGACGCATAAAAGCATTTTGATATGCATAAATCAAGTTATGACAATGGAAACGAGCCAATCTTAATTTGATTAATATAAATTGATTTAGCTGCAGTGGGAACATGATAATAGTTACAACGAAATACAGAACAAGCCGAAGTTAAATGGTGTCACCATCAAGATGGACTTCACGGATTAAAAGGCGATATAAAAGACTTTGCTGAAGAAGGAGTTAAGGTACACATTGAAAAATGTAAAAAACCGCAGCATAGCCCCAAGACTTGAGTTGAAGTACTAATGGTAATATTTATGGAAATAATATAAATATAAGAAGTCAACGTAAACAACAAGCAAGTGAAATAATTGATATTCTTTACAAAAAATAATAAAAACACGTAGTCTTTTAAATGTAATATACAAATAGAAATATGAAAATGCAAATAAATTATAGGTGGAAAAATAACACTGCCTTGGATCGTAATATTGTTAAAAGGAACATAGTATGAAAGTCTCCGTATAGCTAATTAGTATGTATTAAGTATAAATTGTGAAACACATTAGAAACTTAGAAATTTACTCCTTTATATTTAAAATATATTGATAATTTTACTAAAATTGTTAGTGCTTATTAAAAGCACTTTTCTATACAAAAATATGTATTAGATATTAAATTATTACGATGATCATAGAAATCCAATAAGACCTCTAGCCTATGATATCTTCAGTACAAATAATTCTGATTAACGATATATAATATTATCTATAACATTTTTAATATTTAATATTTTACCAATTAAAATAATTGTATAATTATTTATTTATTTATATTACATTTATTATAAATTATTTATTATTATATATTATTTAAACTTTCGAATATAAAGTTTATTAAAATAACATTTAAATCAAAAATTCTCTTCTAAAACAAAATAAAAAAGACATACTCGGACCAAGTAATGAAGTCTGTCAAGTTGCTGCCAAGATAGGCCAATTTAGAGGCCTTTTTTGAGATAATTTTGATAGAAAATTTTAGTCATAAAATTGTGAAATTTTAAAAATATCATAAAATAATTTAATCATAATATAGCCAGTGGGTATAAAATGAAAATTACTTTTTGGCAGATTTTCATTAAAATTTGTCATTTTAATTTAGAGCCACTTATTAAAATGAAATTTATTATTAGTAAGCAGACACAATTGAATTTTATTTTAATGTTTTTAAAAAAATTTTTATTTCAAATTAAATTCTCCTTTTTTTTCTTATTTTGATTTTATTATAATAATAATTTTTCAGAATGAATTAATTTGGTGCTTAGAATTTTTAATTTTGATTTTAAATATAATTTATGATGTGTAAATACTAAAGATGCTGTGCTGCATTTCGTACTGCAAGTTGAGCATTGAACCGTTTCATAATAAAATTCATATAATTTTAATTTTAATTTTAATTCAAATTTAATATTTCATTAAGAATAAAACAAGTGTGAATAAAGGGAACTTTATGTTTTCCTAAAGACAATAGAAAATTATAACAAAAGCTTTGTCTTAGGAAATTGCTTGAAATTGCAACAATGACTTCCATTTCTGTTATCAGAAAAGTGGGTGTGCTGGGCAATATGAAGAAAGGAGTTCCATTAAATGTCAGTATTGCAGATAATAAGAGTGTGAATTTATTTTATAAAAGCATTTAATTTCAATTTCACGCTGTTTTATAATGTAAATAAATTTAACTGTGAAGTGCTAAAAACTTTGAGTATAAATTTTCATATAAATGTCATTGATAGGTCAAGTGACGTCGTCAATAAGTAAGTACATGGAGGATATATTCAGTGCCGGTTTTAGAATTACCAGCACTATTTGTTGGCTCTTTGATTTTTGTGTCTATATTGAGACTTCACACCTATAAATAACTTTATAAACTACAGGAAAGCGCTATTAGCTGACTTCTTTAATTCTTTTTATAAATTCGCACGTATTTGAGTTAAGTTCAGCATTAACTGCATGCGTGAATGATGTGAAAGGGCTTACTGTCTAACATATGCAATGTATAAATTAATCATTTTAAAAATGTAAGGATTGTCTGTTTAATTCTGTGTATTAAAAACGAGTTGTGACTTCAGCTGCATAATATATTGCAGCATGATTTATAATTAATACAATAAGGTTTCAATTTTAAAGATCTTAACTCAAAATAAATTTAATCTTAGTTATATGAAGGTATATGTAATAATTTCCAAACAAATTTTCCCTAATAAACCAATTAAATTACGAACTGAAAATTTAAAAGAGCAATTTTATTTGTGAATCTAGATACCTTTAAATGGGTTTAAATAGTTCCAACCACCAACTACGACTAGTGAAAGAAGACAAGCATTTAATGGATATTAAATACGAATTAAAACTGAAATTTTGTCAACAGCAACCACCACAACCCATGAAGTCTATCACGTTTAGCACATAATAAACAAAAACTAATCTTTCTTTCACTGTCGACAACGAACCAACAGACAACAGACCGACCAGTAAAGTGATACTCGCAAAATGTGGGTCAATTCGCTACTTCGCTACTCGCTATTTTATAGTTTCGCAATAATTTGTGTAATTTCAGGCAGTTAATCAAAAATTACGTACGCCTGCTTTTCTCGCTTTAACGTAATTAATTTTATGACAGGCGTAAAATGCTTAATTGACATGAAGTGAGAAGTGGTCGGGAAGTGCAAATGTAGAGGCGTTTATATAACACAAAATGTAACTGTGCAATTTGCATCTTACGAGAGCAATGCCAAGCCAATTAAATATATAGAAATGAATTAAATAATATTAATAAAAAAGATTTGATGAAATATAGTTGTTGATTGTTGCTACGAGGAAGATGAAAAGTTAGTAAGTGAATTTGCACTGTGTCTATATTCTCCAGAATGTATAGTTATAATATATGAGTCTTTAAATTGTCTCCTGTTATCTTATCTATTATGTGGCAGTGCAGAATCACATATTATGTGATTTGGTGACTCAGTTTCTTTATCAAAGAATCTGCACTTGAGATTTTTTGCAGTACTATTTGTTGCTCAAATTTACATAGCCTAACATACAGTACCGAGTTAATAGCCCGACTAATTTGTTCCGGAATAAGCCAATATAGAATACTATACTATAATAGTTAACTATATGATTTACATTATATAGATATTAATAAAAAAAATAAAATTGTGTTAAACCTATATGATGAACACTGACTTCGTGTGTCTTTGATTTTTCTGATCCTTTAGAACTCTCTGTCACATTTCTTTAAATATATTACAACACAGTTTAGTGGTTTTTATTGCTTAAGGGACCTCTTTTTTGGAGAGTTTATGAGCTTGCTAATTTCCTTATATCCTTGTCCGTGACGTAATTTCGTGAGCGGAAGGGCTGAAACGCTGAAGTACACACCAAATTAATCGAAAAATTTACATTAATGAGTGCACATAATAACAATTTAAGATACAAATTTTTTAAAAATTTCTGAATAATCAACCACTCTTCTCCCAAGTAACTATTAGAGTAAGGCTAATAATAAACATCAAAAAATAATAAAGAGTGCATTAACCCACATTATTCTATAAGCATGCACAAGGATAAAATTATAATGTTAGTTTGTATTAACGATAAACTTAATATTACATCAATAACTACAAAATATATTCGTTTATATAACACATAACACACATTAAAAATTATAAAAATGGTACCTGCACTAAATATATTAGCACTGTTTGAAAGCACTTTTCTTTACAAAAATTTACAAGCAATGAAAAAGATACAAGCAATGGAAGACTCAATAAAAGTTCTTTAAAAACGGACAATACGATGCTATTAGTATAGATATACGAGCAACAAATTTTTGAAATATAAAAGAGTATCAAAAATTGATGAGTTCAAAACTGTTGATGAAGTTTTGACATATAACATAAAACCAATAAAAATACCAAAATGTAAAGAAAATTGGATACAACTACTGGAAAAGTGATTAGAAGCTTACTAAAAGTGGACATTACGATTCTTTTAGTATAGAGATAATGGCAATAGTTTTTTGGACTATAACAAAATTTCAAAATTTATGACTTGAAATCTATTGATAAGGCTTGGACCAAGTACTGCATAAAATCAAATCGAAACACAACATACCAGAGCGGAAAGAAAATTTGATATAACGCATGGAATAGCCAAAAAAAGTTTATTAAAAATAGATAATATGAT
>NC_051846.1:6039142-6046880 GCF_002237135.1 Teleopsis dalmanni
TTATCAAAACAAAATAAGAAATACAATAAAAATTTAAAAATAAACTGAAAAAAATAATAAAATAAATTAAGAAATAAATTTATATATGCAAAACAACAAATAACGTAAACAGAGTAAACGCAATTACCAATTCAAAATAGTTTCCTACTACGGAATATGTATCTTTAATGCACTTCCACTAGAAAACTAGTATTTTTAGCTTCAAAGCAAGGCTACGACAGCCGTTTGTGTCCATTTTTTGTGACGAACAACTCGATTTTAACCTTCAATAAACAATAAGCAACAAACAGCAAACAACCAACAGCCAACAGCCAACAACACCTGAAAAGTAATTATGCATGTTAATGTTTCAGTTTATGTCATTATAAGATACGAGTTTACACTGGAAACTTTAACAAAACAATTACATTAAATATTGCTTACATGACTGACTATATTTCAGTTTAGAAAAAAATATAAATATAAAAAAAAATGCTCTAACCCAATTTTTCATCTACTGTTTGTAATGCACATTTTGGCTTTTATGTAAATGTATTGCGTAATGTTAGAAACATTATTATGTTATGCTCTATACGTTAGCGGTGAGAGAGTTTGACATAACATAAGCGTTAACGTAATATATGTTAACTTAACAGTCAGTCTACTCTTAAATGCTGTTTATGCACTGCAAAAATATTTTATTAGAGCAAAATCTGTTATTAAGTTCCGCTTCCGTTTTTTAAGAGTTTATGATATTATTTATTTTAACATAGCTCTTTAGTTTTTAAGAGTATCTATTGTTTCTATTACTTAACTCGATAACTCTTTAATGTTATAACATTGGGATTTACAGTAGCGATTATGAATTGTATAATTATGATGTAATAAATTGAAAGCAAAAAAAAATTATGAAAAAAAGTCGGCATATGAATGAAAACATATGGCCTGTTAATTTGCTTGTTAAATCTTTTGTAATCATGTTGATTTAATCAATTAGAGTAGTCATTTAAAGATTTAGCAAGTATGTCTGTTTATATAATATTTATAAAACAATAGATATTAAATCTATTAAGTGCAGTCATATGTAGTTTTTCTTGACTTAGATACAATGTAAATGTATAAAAATAAATATTAATATTATTTTTTATATTATTTTTCCATAATTTATTAATAATCTTTTTATTATATTATATATTCTAAAACCACTCAGATAAGTTCTCAAATATATATGAATAAATGAGTTTCAAGTTAAAAATTATATTTCTCTAGACAAGATATATATCTTCGAGTAGAATATGTGGTAGCTCTTGATACGAAAACTCTATTCCGAATAGAATAGAATGTTTTCAAATTTAGCCGCAATATGAGATAGACTTTAACCTACTAAAACCACTTCCTACGTGGTATTATGTATTACTAAATGGAGAAAATGTCCATTTCTAGTAATTAAAGGAAAGAGTTGATGTCAAGAACTTAGTATCCAAAAGTCTAAGTTTATTTAGTCAATTCTTAGACTAGCCACACAGCTAATTCGAATACCGTTAAATATCTAACATCAATTGTATTTTAAAAAGTCTATTGACTTAATTGTCCTGTCCGTATGTAATATGTACATTCCAAGTGTCAGGAATTGAATCCTGCCAAATTGGAGCCATTGAACCGCATATTATTCCACAAAAACAACATTATTCAAATTTCTGTAAACCGTATAATCTAATACAAAATTTTATATGAACCGATAAACTCTTAAAAATAAAATAACTAAATATATTTCAAGCCATTATATTTAAAAATAAGGTATTTGTTATCATTTTTTATATTATATAAAATATATTGATATATATAAAATATAATGATTTATTAAATATCATTATTTTGTGTTATGGATCTCCAGAACACAGAGCTAGTGGTAAATTACATTCACATTCCTCTTCTAATCAGCTTTATATATGTGACATTGCACTTAATAATAATAATAAATATGTATATTAAAGAAGACCCGAAAAAGCACAAAATACAAAAAATTGTGTTTTAAATACGTATTCTTTTAATATGAAACTCTCAGCATAAAAGCGCTTTTATCAAATAGCCACAACTTTAGAGTTATTCACTCTTTCCAGACTCAATGAGCTTCTTTGTTCATCTTTTATATTAAATCTCAGCCTAGATATTACAGTAGCGTTTTCATTTGCCCAGGATCTGTTGGTTTGTTGAACGACCTTATTCCCTAAAGATAATACACACGATAGATATTTTAATAATGCGTACTTAGGTGAATACGGAAAGTGGTTGACAGTGTTGAAATGCTATTTTTATCCAAAAAAGTCACCCACAGTTATCGATCGTATGATGAAACACATTATCAAGATTTAACACAAATGTCTACTTTTGCTTAAAGCTTGTTGAATATACGAACCTGTATCAACGAATGTATACAGATTGTGACAGGTATTTCAACAGCACTAAATACGGCGATTGGTTCATACCTAAATGAGATTTCTCTTCATATAGTCGTTTACGGATGTTAATCTATGTTATGGGGCATTATCAAGATATTACACAAGTGTCTCTCTTCTATTCTTCAACGATTATATAGAATTGCCGAGAGGTATTCTTATATAACTAAACCACATGAATACGGGGAGTAATTGGCAGCTAAATACGATTTTTATTCAGAAAGGCGGTCTGGCCTAGAGTTTGTTGAACGGCACTATTATGCAACGAATATATATAGGAGGATGGTTCCAAATGTCGATTACAGATGTCGATCATGCACTAACTGCTAACTTCCTTCTTCGCGATATTCTAATCAAATACGCTATATACAATGCATCGAACGTTTTAAAATGTTATATAAAACAAAAGATTTATGCATTAACCATGGTTTAGCCAAGTTTAGCCATGGGGAACGAACTCTGTAATGAAAATGCCCTTGGAATGAAAAAGACAATTCAACGTTATTTACTTACATAACTTTAGGGTGCATATACAACAAAATGTTTTTAAAATTTTCTCATAACTTCAACATAAAAAATGAATTTTTTAATTATTAAGCAAAAATTTCATTTCCTATAGATACAACGTGTTGGTCATTAACTAAAGAAATTTTTAATAATTTTTTGTGGTTTTTCGTATTACAAATTTTGTACTTTAACTTCCTTACCAGTACGTGTCCATAGACTCAACATCTCAACATCTCAGCGCCTCAACATCTCAAATCGTGCGTACCGAAACCGATTTAAAACTTAGTTGCGTCGCTCATGAAGCCAAACTAATTTTCATGAAAATTATGAAAGTACTTCAGTATAATATTTTATTTAGATTTAAGTACCAAAAAATAAAAAAAAATAAATTTTAATTTGTATTTAAAGACTTTTTCTATAAGAACTTGATTTTTGGCAGCAGCACGACTACTGCTAATTGTGCGCGAAAAATGACCGGCACACACTTTTCGTTTCGTTGAAATGTCAAAAATGGTTCTTAAGTATCTAAAAATGTCTATTTCTTTGAAATTATTCTATCTTAAAAAAAAAAAATTAACAGCTACTGTTAATTTTTGGCTTTATTTTGACAAAATTATTCGAATTACACAAAACGCTTAAGCGACATTGTCATATCAATGCAACTGGCGCCCTGCTCTTCATGATAAGGACGCATGCTGCACGCAACCATAAGATACAAGATACAAGTACTTAGTGTTGAGCATAGGCCTTATGTCAGCCAATTTTTGGGATTGATTTTTTTTTTTTTTTTGAAGAAAATGTCACATAAATGCGCGACGGCAATTATGTGTATAAGACGAGTGCCTCCATCACCAAATCACGATTGTCAATCTTTTCTTGTGACATTTTGACATTTCATGTGGATTGTGACAATTTATTTTTTGCTTATTTGTTTACTCTTTGAATGTCTATTAATTTATCTATTAATTATGCTTTTCTCATTTCAAAGTAAAAAATTGGTTTTATATTATTTTTTTCCATTTATTTTTTTCAGCGCCCACGAATTTCAAGAGTTTGTTGCTGCGCGCCGAGGTGCTGCGGAAACTTAATCACTTTCAGAGCTCATTGGCAGATGTGGAGAATGCACTGAAAATTCGTTATACATCGGCGAAGGTGAGTAAGATTTTATATTAAAACTATTAGGAAAAAGAAACACAGCACAAGTATTTGGCAATTAATTAAGGTATTAGTTGAGTGATAGATATGAAGACTACTATACAAGTGCTTCTTCATCATAGAATTAAAATTAAACGTTGATAGAAACATTTAACGTAAACTATCGTTAATCATCGACTATAAATTGTCTAATAAATAAATACTTAGAAATATCCAAAGTGATCACTTTGAGCAATTGTATTATGGTCTCACCATTCCACTTTCTTCACATAATAAATTGATATGTTTAATAATACAATATCAATAAATTTTATTGAAGTGAAAATAGTTAGAATATGTTTGATTGTTCCTGTTATCCATCTTATCACGAATTGCATCTACCAGAAGGCACATTCAAACGACCATGCTGATTTATTCCCAAAGGAAGTGACTCTACAAGACTGTGGTGCAGTGTGACCCTGAATGAGTCAACTGTGAGTTAACGATAAGGAATATTTGAGTTTAGTTGGAATATGGTGATGAGAGCGGAATGAAGTGAAGAGGGAAAATGCAGGGAAAATTAAATTAATTCTCACTCTAAAATCCTGCTACTTTAGTGGAACAATACTCAGATAAGTTGGTCCAAAACTTATGTGGATAAAGGAGTAATTGAACAATTAGATAATATTATGATTTACACCTCTTCGTGAAATGCACACTTTTAGGGTTAGATGGCGTCAATCGTCATAGGTCGATCAGCTTAAACAGAACAGAACATAAAAGAGAACAGAATAAATTAATTTAGATTCAGCAACTGTTTAACCTTAGTGAGACAATGCCTATAATAAATTGATTTTATGCAAGAGAAAGGAGCGTGAAGAAGCAATTGAACTGTTAAAAAATATTATAAATTGTGCTGTGTATAGTGAATAACTGTAATTACAGTTGAAGAATACTAGAACAGTTTGTGAAATGCTTAGTAGTGATCTTTCTTCGGAGACGGTATTACGTCTACAATGATTTGCGTATTCATTTATAGGCTTAGACGTGAGGGTTTGTTTAATGTCGAATTAGTATAATGACCCGATCTGTACTGCATTGGGGAAGTTCTACTTGTGTTTATAAAAGTCATATGCATAGACATGACTTCCCACTAAGTAAGAAGAGAGATTTTATACTATACTTTAATAATAATATGCTAATTCTATACTGTGAAGCACAGCAATCGTTTGAAAATATAATACCACATTGTGTGAAAATATAAATGCTAACACTAATACTATGAAGTATTAATTCATCCAGAAAGATGTCTAAATGGGCACCTGGTTTCTGTAGATTACTGACCAAGTGTTGAAACATACACCGACATACCACTTACCCCAAAAGATTATAAAATAACGCCCAACAGATATTTGTCGTCTTTTACGACAAACATGTTTTTTTGGGTATATTTTAACCCCTATTTTAAAGGTGGATATGAGAGGTGATAGCAAGGTTTCTCTTGAAAATTGCTTTGATTATACAACCTCAAAGATGATATTATAACAGTAATAATACTGATAGTCTGCGAACAATAAGTCCCCCATTTGTCGATGTGTTCTTCGCACGATGATATGGAATGACTCTATTGGATGATACTTTTCTTGGGATTTTCTTGGGACACGCATTAAAAACTTATTGTGAACAACATCTGGTTGTACTCTTTTACAAACATATCACAGATTTTGAATGAAGGTGTTGGACACTAATATACGACGACAATCCGTTGAAACTACTGAATAACTGAATTTTATTCAAGACCCTTAGTTAGGTATTACAAAAATCATTTTTAAAAATTTACTGCAATAAAATAGCCTTTTTAATCTTAAATCATTCATTATTTCTTTTGTGTTGTGTACTGCAATTTATTCTAATATATATTTATTTGTTTTTAGGCTCATTATTTAAGGGCTTTGGCTTTAAGTGAACTGGGACGTTTCGATGAAGCACTCTATGACAATTGTCTCGCTATAAGTTTGGACAAAGCAGCTAGTCTAACCACGACAGAATTATTTCAGCATGATCTCTCAAAAGTAAGTTAATTTTTAATAAATTACACTACAGTCATAAATTGATTTTAATTAATTATTAATCGCGAAAGTGTCAAACCTCAATCGGTTTGCAAAAGAAAGGTACTTGTATAGTATCACCATTCTGTGATATTATTACCTATATGTCTATTATCTACATTACAAAAAAATTTTTCATATTAATAACTAATAACAATATTCCAGACATTGCAAAAATTCTTGGCTCAATCTCAAAAGAGTAAACTTGCGTCTCACAGATGTTTCTCGACTACCTCACCTTATAGTGTACTCGCCGAACAACGTTTACGTCGCAAACAAATGGCTTTACTGCGCAATGCCGATGAGGATCACATAAATGCCATGGATGAAGATTTCTTAGCTTGTAGCAAGAAATGCGACATCATAGCAGATGAAGAAGAAGTATTAGCCGCCGCTGATTATCATAGCACTTATCCCAGCATAGGAAAGGATTATGATGTTTCGCTGCGACGACATCCGATGCGTAAACATTTTCGACGAAAATGGATACCAAAAGAGACAGAATTATTGCCCACAGTTCCGCTCGATGAGTTGCGTTGTAGCACACAATTTTGCAACATCATTGAACGCACACAACAGGAATTACAGCGTTTAAGAAGTAAGTTGAATATATAATAAAAATGTATGAAGTAACAAACATTATTTTCAATTCCATAGAACTCGAATCCTCGAGCAGTCAATTGAGTAAACAACTGATGCAGGTGCCTACCAATTTAATTGATGCCAGCGACTTTGATTGCGTGTTGTGCTGTCGCACTTTGTGGAAGCCTGTTGTGACACCGTGTGGACACACTTATTGCCGGGTATGCTTGGATCGTTGCATGGATTATACATCCTCGTGTCCATTATGCATGTCACCACTTGTAGAACCAAACGTTAATCAGTTATATCAAGGTGCATCCTCACCAGTACCCTTAAGTTTGGCCAAAAGGCCTGTTACAAAGTTTCTTGAAGCTGCTATGAAACGATTTATTCCAGACAGTTATGAGAAACGTTCCCGCCAAGAAATGAACATGGAACCATCAGTGCCAGTTTTCATTTGTACTACGGCATTTCCACATGTTGCATGTCCTTTGTTCGTGTATGAGCCGCGCTACCGCCTAATGGTGCGACGGGCTGTAGAATCTGGTGAAAAACAGTTTGGCATTGTGCAACCTCACAAGGGCAAATCACGTTATTACGATGTGGGTACCATACTCGATATCCGAGATTGTGTTATGCTACGCGATGGTTGCTCTATTTTAAGCACTGTGGGCTGTAAGCGATTCAAAATATTAACGCGCAATGAAAAGGATGGTTATGAGACTGCTAAGGTGGAGTATATATATGATGAAACTATATCCGATGAAAATGTGAAGTTTGTGAGTGCTATGCACGCCTCGGTACGAGCTAAGGCAATCGATTGGTTTGAAAGTTTGGGTACTGAATTCAAACAGGAAATATTACAAAGTTTTGGTGAAATGCCAGCAGTTGAAGATAACTGGGAAAATATTGCTGATGGGCCAGCGTGGGCGTGGTGGATTATAGCATTGCTACCACTCAATCCGCAGTTGA
>NC_051846.1:6046980-6089691 GCF_002237135.1 Teleopsis dalmanni
TAATATTAAACATATTCAACTGATTTGTATTTCTTCATCCGATGAAAGACCTTCAGTTAGGTAATTATTCGTTTAAGCATAAATACCATTGTAGTTTTACGTGTATTTATATATAAAATAAATATTATTTTATTTTAAACCTTATTAGGAAATAACATCATTTTTTTACATATTTTAATATAAACTATAATTATAATAGTGATATTGTAGTTATGTTATTATAAATTCTTTTAATCATTAATTTTTTATTTAGTTATTGCAATATAGCTTTTATAGTCCAGTGGCTAACATACTCAGATTTAGCTTTAAAGGATTTATTTGTTTCATTGATGAAATAAAAATTTTTTCTATATTATTTTATTTGAGTAATAATTATAATTGAGAAAATGATATGAAAAGTATTGAAATCCCAGTAAATAGAACACAAATACATTAAGAACATACATTAAGATTGGATCAGAACAAATCTTTATTAGTGACGTACTTGTTAGATTATTATTATAACATTTTTTAATTAGATACCATAAATAATAAATTGCAATAAAATATACAGCTCCTGGGAAGAATTTTTATCATCTTCGCAATGAATATTCTGCGGGTTTGATAATATTTGATTAATTATAACAATTTTTCTACTGGTAAACAGTTTTCGTTTTCTTTTCTCTGTCAATAAGTACCAGATAATTGATTATTAATTAACTTATCAAGTACTTTATTATTAAATAAAAAAATTTGAACTTTTTGCCATTATTCCCACTTTTATATTTTTCTATAATTTTTTATTATAAGGTTTTATAAACATTTATTTATAAATGTTTATGTGATTTGCATTCTTAATTGATATGAATATCTAGCAAAATATAAATGAATATTTATGTGATATGCACTCTTAATTGGTCTAAATATCTACGGTAACTATCACTTAATTTATATTTATTATTCAAGCATACTATATGAATGAATATTTAAATAAAAATTTAATTCAAAGTTTGTCTATTTGGGTTTGTCTTCTCCTAGATTATAGATACTTCTATTGCATCACACGTCTTCGAGTTGAAATATTGTTAGTTCTATCAGTACTCATCCTTAACCTATCCAAATTTTACCTTTTATACTGCAATATATGAAGTTTCATATAAATTTGATATTTGTATTTCTTTAGATTTCACTTAAAAAAGAGTTTAAATTTTCAGTTTCTAACTTTTAGATTCCGCAGTTTCACATACTCTTCTATCTAAAATAGATGTCTTGTCCTAGGGTCAAATATTTTAATGAGATTCTGATGTACTTTGACAATTCTAATAGAATGTTTAGAATAATTAAACGACAAATTGCAAAAAAATATCAATTGCAAATTAGCTCATTATATATATATGTATGCATAATTCCAGATATTTGATAAAACTTACTAAACTATAATTATAGATAGTAGAGAAGATCAACTGATTACTTAGTTAGTTTTTTGAGAAAGTATTGCTATTATATTATATATCGGATGAGAAATGGAGTCATCAACATGTCTTGCTTATTGCTCAATAAATAGTTTATTTGCTAAAATAAAAAAATTATCTTAATAAGATTATATTTCAAATTTATTGTCTTTTAATGAAGTATTCTTTCCCATACATATTTTATTGAAGTATAAAATTGATTGATGAGCCTTTAACAGTAGGAAATAAACGATTACTACATAAATCAAATGAGAGATATTGCAGTAAAATATTCATCGATGAGATGAAACTTTTTCTTCTACTTCAGTCCAACTCAAACAATAATTATTTATTATTAATAATTTTATCAGCCAATTAAACTTTAATATTATATAAAAAAATTGAAAATAATTACATTGATTATTACTGACAACAATAAAGAAGCTCTTTTTAATTTACCATATATGTCAATTAAACCATATATAAATATATATAAAAACTGAAAGTGATTATTAAATAGTGAATTAAAACACATAAATTATTTTTATTAAATTAATATTTACAATATAAAATGTTTGTTCAGTTTTTTATTTTAAATTTTTTTTATTTTTTTGTTAATTTTGTTAACGCTGCATTCTTTCACCACATGTTTGCTTCACTTATTATTAAATAACGTATACTTCCTATTGCTTTTCTCAAATAATTATAAAAGAAATTATAAAAGTTTTATATATATAAAATAAAAAATAGTTAATTAATTAAAAGGTTTCTTGAATCATATATCTAAAGCATGAATTTGTAACAAAAAAAAAAAATTCTGATGTAAAGAATACTGTTTAAGGAAATAGTTTAAAATCAATTCATAATTCTTTTTGAAATATAAAATAAAAATAATTTTAATTCAAATTAAGCATAGTTATAAATTATTTTTTAATTATTTTTCAATTCAGTTTTACATACATGTAAATAATCAAAATCATAGTTCGAGATGTTGAGAAACGAAATTAATCTGCAAATATTAAGTGTGAGAAGTGCCAATAATTTATTTTTATACCTAAAATCCTTATGAAATATTGGTTCCAAAAATTGACTGCTTATATAAAAATACTTCTCAACCCAAAAAATGTTCAACATTTAAAGCTGGAACTGTATGACAATCTGCATCTTAAGTGTTATATATAAAAAAATACATTAAACAAACAAAACAAAAACAAAAATCGTTATTAATTTAAGAAACTTACCAAAACTAATTTTAAAATAAAATAAAATTATTGAACTATATTAAATAACTATTTACTTTAGTAATTTTAATGTAAAATAGTAAATACATAATAACTTTTTAAGAAATAAATCTTTATTTGTTAAATCCCTAAACAAACAAAAAATAAAATTAAGTAAAGGAAACAAATTCCTTTATTAAATTAACATTGATAATAAAAATAAAAACAATTAAAATATTTAAACTTTTGCTCTTTTTTATTATTCATTTTAATATATTTAAATTATTGCATAAATATTTAAATTCGCATTCCTTTAATAAATATTTACTTATTTTAAATATTTTTATATTTACGTTTGTGAATTGTAATAAAAAACAATAAACAAACAAAAAAGTCTTATAAGAAAGTTTAATAAACAATTGCTATTCAATTTTTTATATATAAATGGCAAATAATAATCATCTTAACAACAAATAAATAAAAGAATACAATGAATGGTGGCAATCTTATTGATAAGAAAAATTTATTAAATAATTAAAAATTTTAAACTAAAATATGATATCATATACATTATAAATGAGTTTAACTTATACGAAAGGAAAGTAAATTTATATAACTTTTCTAATATAATAAAACAAAAATTATAAAAGAATTGTACTTTTTTTTTTAATTCATATTTAAATATTTTAAAATTATAAAGTTAATGAACATTTATTAAATTTAGACTCATTTGTAAAATATTTTATTGTTAATAAAGTTTTATATGACGATAAATTTTTTATAAGAAAAAGTTTAATATTTTTATATAAATAATGTACTGAATATATTTTATTATAATATTTTTGAATTTTTTACATAAATGGTTCATATATTATAGAAAAATTTTGCAAATTAAAGCATTGAACACCTTAATTATTTAAATTATTATTTATATAATAGGTTTGTTTTTTTTTTATTTTATTTTAACATACATATTTTAGTATACAGTAATTCATACTAATATATGAATATATTTAATTCTTAATTTTGAGTTCTAAAGTTTGATTAAAAAAATTTATTTGAACTATCTAATGCAAGTAATTTTATTTATTTATTTAACTTAATGGCATACAGAATCAAAATATTCAATATAATATTTTTTAAATTTACTGATTAAATACGTTTTAGGATTTTTAGATTTATTTTATTCTAATTTTCAATAAAAAACTCATTACAAAATTTTCTTTTATTAATTATATTCAAATATTAAAAAATATTAAAGAACTTGTCTTTTAAAAAATAAAATGTTTTTTAATTTTTTAAGCATAATAACTTTATATAATTATCTAAATTTTTATTATACGACATTATAACCAATTAATATTAAAATAAATTCAGTAATTGTATGTTATGTCAAAAGAATAAAAAATATTTATATTAAATAAGACAAATTCTTTAATATATATAATATAATATTTTCAAAAAAATATAAAGTACACATACATGGCATATTTAATACCATTAATATTTTTGAATTATATTATTTTTTATATTTTTAAATATTTATAAGATATGTCCTTATTTAATTAATATATCTTTGCCTTTTTTTTAAAAAGTCTTTTTTAAATCGACTTAAAATTGAAATTAAATTATTTTTTAATTTAAATAAAAAAAGAATGCTAGAAAGCTTTCAGTAAATAAAGTTTTATAGTTTAATTAAACTATTTTAATAAGTTTTTATTATAACAGTAATAAAATATGTTATATTAAAAATAAAAATTAGATAAATTTTTATGAAACTAACTTTTTTATTTATTTTTGATCATATATATAATAAAACAGTTTCGAAAGATTTTAAATGTTATTCATAATTAAGACTTATTAGTAAATTGTACGTATTTTTAATTAAATAATAAATGAAGTTCTAATTAATTGACAGTCAGTTTATAGGTTTTATAAAAATTAAATAAAATTTTATTATAAAAACTTTTTACAAACTTTTATAATGTATATAGTTTTACATCTTTATAATAAAAAATTCCAATATAAATGAAGGCAACATTTTTTCAAAATTTTTTAATTAAAATATTCTTTCAATTAAATTTTATTTATAGAAAATATAATTAATTTATTTAAAAAATCTAAATAAACCCAAAAATTTAAATACAAAAACAAACTTTCTTATGAGACATTTTTTATTTTAAACTTGAAATTATTTCTTACATGTTTTAATAAATGTATAACAAATTAATTATAAAATTAGTTTTTATATATAATAAATTTGAATGCTGTGAATAATTTAGATTTCAGTATTTTTGTTACTGAATAATGTTTAATTAATAATTTTTTTAGGTACATTAATTAATTTAAGTGAAACGTTCTCATTAATATGTTTTGTTTTATTAAAACTACATTTACATTTATAATTTAGCACTTAAAATGTCTTATAAATATTAAATATTATATTTATATTTGAAATATATTTAATTTTTGCTTAAATTTAAAAATTTCCTAATATAATAACAAACACTTACACATTATACGTACACACACAAATAATTTTTTTACTACATTATAATTTATAATAAATAATAAAAATTGTATCTTAAACAAAAAATAAAGTGTTTTATTTTGCTATAATATATATGTATATATAGGTACACAAAAAATTATTGCTCTTTTCTAAATAGAGATGAAGTCCTAATATGGCGCGCTTAAACGATCGCATCAATAATTAAGTAATACTCGTATTACTGTAGGCTTTCTAATTAAATAATTTTCATTAATTTTTTTTTTTTTTTTATTATTTTTCATTATTAATTCTCTATGGTATAGTATTTGCAATTACTTTAACCACAACATATGATTAGCAGCGATCTAGATGACACTAATTATTTAAAAAGCATTCAATAGATTGCCCTTTGATACATTCTATTTAGAGAGAGAACTTATGAAATCTGATTAAGAAAATTAAGTTCACCTCTCGCATTATAGACTTTACTAATGTGCTCAGTGATTTTCAAATTATTACTTAGGTATTTGAAAAAATGTAAATACTTTGTCATATTATTTAATATTTCAAATGGTATAAATAAACAGTTTTGCATTAAGTAATAGCAGTTACAATAAATATACTATAATACGATTGATATAGTATTAATTATTAATAAGGGAAATTAATTTTTTATTGTTATAATTTTACTCAGCGGATATGTTAATACTTTATGTTTATATATATATTACAAAAATATATATAGTATACTATATATATAATGTATATCTTTCTATTATAAAGAATATTTATGTGTCGCACATTTTTATTTTATTATTATCATGTTATTTGATTTCTAATAAAAAAGTAAAATAAAATGCTAATTTTTTATGCTGGGTTTGAATGAGGATGGCAAACGTTTTATTTGTATTCCGTCTTTCATTTTCTACAATAGAATGTTAAAAATTCTATAGTAGAGACATCAAATTTATTTAAGAACTTCAAAAAATTATTTTGATGTCTCTTCTAGAGAATGTTTAAAGTATATGTATACTAATATTGTTCAATATGAAAGAGGGCGTAAAACAATATTTGGGGAGCAATACTCATACAGGCCCTCTCGTATTAAAACATTCTGTTTGTTCTTTTTTTTTATAACTTCATTTCCGAATAGACACATCACTGCCTAAATGAACAGTGGTGCGTCTGTAAATCTATAGTACCATATGGGACTCACAACACCGAAGAAAGCAAAACTAGACAGTTTTCTAGACAGTTTTAGACTGTCAAGTATTAGAAAAAAGAAAGAAAACTTGTCATTGGCATGGTGATGATGTTTTAAGTATAATATCATCACTGGATGATGCTCATTTTTCACTTAGTGGATATATTAACAAATAAGAATATCACAGTAAAAGTTCACAAGTAACTATCAAAAGACCATTGTAGTCACGAATTCATAAAAAGTCATTGTACGGTTTAGCATACATGGGTCTCGAGTGTGATAGGCTCCTATATTTTTTAAAAAGACGAAATTGACACAAATTATTAGTGTTAATAGTTAAAGTCACATGATTATCAATTATTTTTGACGCGAAAGTGTCAGTGGATAACGCTGTATTGAACAAACTAAACAAAGATCTATAAAATGAACTGGCTTTAAATATTGTTATTTGATAAAATTTAGTTTTTCAGCTTTGGGATGAGCCTTGCGGTCCATCATCCACGGTTATCTGAGTCCTAATGTTGCCATCATACTCCTATCAACTGCCTGCCGATATTGTTGTTTTCCATGCAATTTGCCTTTCGTTCTTAAGCCTGCAGGTCAATGGGAATATAAGTACTTATCACCAGCACCACTGCATCAGAGATGGTGCGGTACGCTGGAGATATTCTCAAAGCTGCTGTTCGTTTCGCTGACGCTAGCTACTTTCTGCGATATTGTGCTTGTAGTACATCTGTCTATATCTTACTTTCACACAGTAGATTGGAGTTCACCGTCATCATAACCGGCTTTTAACATTAAAACTATTTGATTAAATAATATTATAGTTAAATTTTTACTTAATACTTAAAAATTATGAAAGTAGATATATGGAGCTAATATTTTCGAATCTAATAGTTATTTAGAATATGATTTATTTGATTCTTTTATATATAAATTATTTTCATTTTTGTGATATGTGCTTTTATTTGTTATTTTAACTTAGCAACATAATATTGTATTAATGGAAGAAACGTAAAATTATAGACAATTTCATTTTGCAATAAGCAAAAAATGCAGTTGACGTAATTTTGGGTCTTAAGTATTACATATTTTATACGGTTAATTCCATAAAACCTACTTGGATAATTTAACGATTTTATTAAATTTCTTATCGTGGCATTGTTAAAGCAAAAAATGTAAACAAAACCGATTGTCAGCAGTATTTGTGAATATCTTTTAAGCAGGAAAATCCGAAACGTCTTGCCGCAGGTCCCACAAAAAACTGCACAAAAAACTGCAAAAATGCACGAGCTCGTAATTTGAGATAATTTAAGTCTACGCGTTTAGCTTATATACGGTTTTTACATATATTAAATTGTACATATTGTATTGTAATATTAAATAACAATTTGTGGCTCTACTAATTTTGTAAAAATAATTAACTTAAATTACATATTTTTTTACTTTAACAGTAGACTAAATCATTATAGTAAATAAATTAATTATATTTTAAAGCAATTTATAATAGAGTATCTCATATATTATATATTTGATCTTCTGAGTTATTTTTTATTTGGTGTATTAAATCACTTTGCTTGGAATTAAGTATGAATAAATTGGGCTATTGATATGAATAACTTGTATGTAACAGAGCTATTTGAGGTGTTTCAGACTACTTTGCAATTATAAGGCGACACAATTCCGAACTTCATATTTTATGCATTCGACTTGGTTGATGATTTTAAGATGCATTCAAGACACCCATTAAAAATATTAGTAGGACTCTACTAGATTTTATAAGCAATAGTCGAAACTATTGCAGCATCAAACGATATGCGTTTGAATATATTTTTCCATATCTCTAGTAGTTTCCATCATAATGCCAGAAACATTGTTGATCGAATATCGGATGATTGTAAATAAAAAGCGAGTAGTAGCAGAAATTACCATATTTTTTCTGGCATAAATGCAATTCATTTCGACACAACAATAAAGAATAAATTTGAAATCATTTAATCGATGGTCGGTCACCGATCTCAAAGTAATACTATTGCTCTTATTTATCTTATTTATATTAATTTATTGTTTTTGTGAATTTCATAATATGTGCAGTGCAATTGTTTGAGAAAACATTAAAATCCACTGCTTACATAGTCATGACGGAAACTTCTACGAGTTTATTAAATTTAATACAAAATTTTATAGTGTTAGAATGCTAAATATATTAAGCGATTATTTTTTTAAATAAAATAATAACGAATGTAAACAAAAGCATCAAATACATTAGAAATTTTACTACTATCGGACAAGATACATTACGATTGAAATAAATTTTTATGCCTTGCTTTTTAAACCGGAATGTTTAGGCTTTAAAGACAGTTTTAACATAGTTTTGGGTTTGTCTGCAGAGTTTATATGAGGGTAATTGGCGAATCCTTATTCACTCCATCAACTCTCTACTACACGATTGCGCCTATGCTTCAACGGTGGCGAGTTTCAACAAGCGGTTCATTAGGATTATGCAAAACAAGATTATGTCTTAGGGATCGCTTTTTCACTGGCTTGGAAGAGATGACCATAGCAAACTTATCGGATCTCTTTAACTTCATCTGGAAAACCAAATGGTTTAGCAAGGATAACAAAAGTTAACAAATCGCCTATTCCGGCAAAATTTTTGAAGATATCACAATGGGCAATATATGCCTCCGAGTGGAAGTGCTGACAACTGTCAGCTTCGGTTCTTTCAGGAATTTTAGTAATTTAAAAATAATTTTTATCTTATTGAACATTCTTTAAACATTAATAATGAATATATGTAAATATAGGTCAGTAGTTACGGACTCTCATTTTGTGGACTGGAAAGGCTAAATAACCTTTCCTGTCAACCTGCTATTAAGAGCAAAACATTTATAAAAAATTTGATTCATATTAAAAACTCGATAGATATTAATGTTAGAAAAATTTAACTCAAGAGTTTTGAAGTGATACCTGCAGTGATACTTCAGGTTGATATCACCTGTACAATACCCAGATAGATTCCTTAGTCACAGTGAATCTTAATCTTATTCCTTTTCCGTAATCTTCAATACATTGTTTTTGTTAATTTTCAAAGGATCTATTTATATAGGAATTATATGTCCTTTTCCAGGTAATCGTTAATGATTGCAAGGCCCGTAATGCTGTTTCATTGTATGAAAGTAAGTAAAATACAATTTTTTTATTTTCCCCTTTCATTTTCTTATGAAGATCTTCTATTACATTTATTTCAGTGTTACGTATTTAAGTCAGAAAATTTTTTTAAATAGGCACACACAAGATTTAATTTTTTTAATATTGAGTCATTCATAATTATCCTTCATATTTTCCTTTTTAAGTTCGGATATGTCTTGTAATCGATTTAATGTTTATAAAACACTGCTAGAAAGCTTTGTTGTATTATTTTACTGTATTTAAATTTTTGGTCATGATGCCAGCGATAATTAAGTGATTTTGCTTTTAGTAGAGAGGTCAATGTTCTATATATCTTTCTGGTATTTAGATCCTAAGTCTTCACAAAAAGTCTTAAATAGGCACCTATATATACATATTTATAAATATATTTATATATACGAATTGATATGGATTGAAAAAGTATCAGAGGCAAAGTGATGAAATATTTTGATAAAAATTATAATAATTGATTACAAACCTAATAAAGCTTACCTAGTAAGGTTGAGGTATACGCTGAGATATTCGAGTTACGACTGTTTGAATCCATATTCGTTCATATTTTTTTGATAATTTGAAGTTAGATATTGCAAGGAGTATTCATGAGGAAAATAAAACTTCTTATGAGATAATCCATTATGTTACAGGTCGTCCTTTGCGAAGCCAATTGAACTGCTTTCACTTCCACCAAAATTTCCACACCAATTTTATGTGCAAATTTTAAGATTTATAACAAATCTAAAAAAGATTCTCCCGAGAAATAGATTTCAGAACAACAACGTTGTCATGTCCAAAATTAACATACATTATGAGGCTAAAAATAAATTACATAAGAGATATGTTAAAGAACTGTTGGAAAGACTGTTTCACAGATGACCCAATATTAATGTCTTAAATACAGTAAGTTCCGAAACTTGAAGAATGTTGATTTAAATTAATATATTTGAGTGTTTATAAAAATGTCAAATTGGAAAGAATGTAATCAGGATATTTTACAATATAAAATTTAAAATACTGAATTATTATAACACAATTGAATAAAAGCCTAAAACGAAATTTTATTTAAAAATAAAAAATATTTCATATCAAAGAAATCTATTTAATTAGATCTTGATTGATTGATATGCAATATCCCATTTCATATGTATATGTTTTAAGATATTAGTTATCGGTTCAAGTTTTCAATAATATACAAATATTAGCAAAATTAAAAAATCTACAACATTTTGAACGAGCTGCTATGCAATTCCATTGCAAAAATGTCACTCATACGTCATGGTATCTACTTAAGATACTTCACAATAATTTGCAATAATTCAATTCAGTATGAAAATCAATCGAAACTTAGCGTAGTTTATTCATTGATATAGTACTTAAAACATGTCACTTTATAATATAAGTGAATTAGGTAAATGACAAAAGGAATTTAGCAAAAAAAAAATTACTTGTCTTACCAATAAAAATCAATTTTGAAACTGATTCATTTTTTATATGATTATTTTGAAGTCATTGAAACTATCTTTCTTTTTACTGTGCTTCTTTGGTCGAAAGTTTGTGGCATAGAATAGTTATCGCTTTAAACATATTAACAACTAGACAAATCGGAGTGCCTAATTCTGTACCTGCAGCTTCCGATCTGCCTTATTATTCATAAAGTAATATATACGAAAAATGCTACTAATATTACTAAACAAATATAGTTGGATAGAAATTTATTGTAAATTCTGTCAAATTAATCCAATAATTGAATGAATTCGGATCATCTGTTTATCAGTTATCGTATCATCTATTAATAAGTTTTTAAGCATAAACATAAGTCAATTGTCGCGACAATAGCGCATATTAAATATGTGTATAATAAATGCAAAATTAATGTCAGTCATAGGGATCTACCTGTAGAATATAAGAAAATTTCAGTTCTACGTAACTATCTAGAGCCACATGAATGCTGCAGTACATGTTCTGAAGTTACCAACAATACAACAATACAAGTGTTCTGTATTTTTTTATAATGCACCTAACGTTGTTACTACTATAATACCAATTGATATCACAGCCAAAGAAGATGAATGTATTGGATATAATTTAAGCAGTATTTCAGCAATTGAAAAAAATCCATAAATACATAAAAAGATCCCAAACATTTAACAATGGATCAAGAAAAATCTGATAAAATCTATTAACACCTCACAAAAATACCTTTGCAAATGTAAGTACGAATATCAACCAATTCTGTATGTGGGTGATTTCATATCATTTGCAAGTATTACTTAAATGCACTAAGTTTGTTACTGGTGAAAACTTAACTGAACAAAGTATACAGAAGGAGATGAATCTACCAGAACTAGTTGATCACATGGTTACGTACCAAATGAACTGTGCCACCAAATATAATATAGTGGCCACTATTATAGAATGCTTGTGAGATGATTACCAATCACTGACACTGTGCGATATATCTAAATGATCGGGACCGAAATAACTCGAAAGTTACAACGACAGAAATATACTTTAAGTTGTACAAAAGTAGTTTAATTAGACATTGAAAATGTTTGTGATATATTTTATAACAATTATGTCACAAATCAATAATAATAATACAAGCTTATGAGATCCTGTAGCATAAAATATTTCAAATTATCAAATTAAATAAATTTTGTACATGCGAAGCAACTTCGAGAATACTTCTTAATCTATAGTCCGCCAAGAGGAGTTTCAACTTATTATGTATATATTATAGAATATAGTATATAAGATATATAGCATTTATTGTAATTATCAGATAATCGTACACAAGAATAAATCACTCATTACATGATATATGTCAATATTTGGTTTTTATTTCGATTGTTATGTCAAATTCAGTTCAGAGAAGTAAATTTCAGTTATCGTTTAAACAAGATAATAAACTCAACTCTTCAATTGATCTGAAGAAAAGGTATTACGGTATCCATGATTAGAAAACCATGGTATCTGCTGTAATATATATAAAATATAATCCTTATTGCTGAACATTTTTTGTTTTTTCTCAAATACATACTTTTGATAAGAATTATTATAGAAACAATATGTCTATGATATCTTGTGTCTAATAATGATAACACACCAGTTAATCAGTGAAAAAGGTTTTATTGCTTTTCGAAGTATTCTATTTGAAGATCGATACATGTTTGCATTCAATTGAACCAATTTTCTACACAATTTTCCCACTCTGAAGTTGGTATCACCAAAATCATACTTTTGAATGTCTCAAAGGCCTATCCATTACTCATTTTTTTTCTTAATATTTGTGAACAAGAAGTCATGCGGTGCCTAAATCGGCGGATCATATGCTAAGTAACGTTTCGGGTGCTCAAAAACTCCTTTGTTCGAGCAGATGGCTGAGAGCTCGAATTGTTGTATTGGAGGATGATCTTATTTCGATGGTTGGTTTTACTCAATTTTTTGAAGATTTCCGGCAAGCAAACAGTTGCGTACTACTCCCTCAGCATTAACCGTTTTACGATGTTCAAGTTGTACAGATGCGACTAATTTTGTTGGGTTCTGATTACTTTGGAAAACCCAAACAGTAGCTTGTCGTTTTGTTTCGAGCTCATAGGCGTAGATCTGACACGATGGCGTAGATGTGTGTTGAGCTACCTTGGCCATGTTTTTTCAGCTATGACTTTTTACCGAAATTTTAAATAAATAAAAAAAATATTTGCCATGAGCAATAATAATTTCTATATTATATTACTATAAACTGTACTATACTAGTATATATTATATTACTATATTAATAAATGTTACTATACTAAATATTCATTTTACACAATATTTTAAGTATTTTATATAGAAAATTTTTTTAGTGCAAATTTTTTTGTCGATTTAATCTACTAGTACTATTTTTTAAAAAAAATATAACTTACTAAAATGACTCATGTCTTAGTAAGTTTATCTAATTTGTAATTACTTTCAAAGGCAAAAGTCTATAGTTCTATTGGCGAATACCTTAATTAATGTATAAATTTAATCTTAATTTTATTTTTTTTTTTTTGTGAAGTTTCGCATAGAACAGCTCAAGTCTCTAACTCAAGAGCCCATACGCGAGCTTTGAGTGAAAAGGTACTTGTAGCAACATTTCTAAGAATTCTGTTATCATTTATTTTCTAATACCATTTCTATTACTAAACGACATTTTTTTTTGCAAGCTCGCACAACTTTGCATTGTTTTACATTTGCAGCGGTTTTTTTAGATAAAGAACATTTCATTTTAATTGTTTAGATTGCACACATATATTGCACGTAAATAACCAACACATATGCAATGCACGGCTGACAACAAAAAGCTCGATGCAATAATGCAAGCACCAAAACGACTATCGACTGTCGACTGTAGACTGTAGACCGTCGGTATTAAATAATCTACGTAATATTTTTTGCAACAAATCAGAATGCTTTGAACCCAACGACGACGTCCGTTACCAATGAGGCTCGTGTATTTACATTTCTAATTAGATTTTCTCTCCATACAATCATTCGTTGTCAATCGTTCGCGCTCTTTTGCGGTGCTCTCTCTGTTGACCAGTCTTGTATGTAATGGCCAGTTGAAAACAAAAAAAATTACTTAATTCCTAAGCCAAGAATCAGGGAGCTTGAGAAATGTTATGCTAAGGCCGAACACTGCAGTTGAGTTGACAGAACGAAATATAAGAAATGAAGAAATGAAGAAAACGCAGAAAAAACGAAAGAGAAAAAATCTGCCATGCAAACTTTTCTTCGCGCTCAGTAGAAATGTTAGTGAAAAAAATGTGAACAGTAGAGAACTGAGAATTGAGAACTCAGAACTGAGAACTCAGCACTCAGAACTTTTCCAAGTTTGTTTGAAAATATTCGAGCTTAGAAATTGCAGTTTTTAGTTACGTTTGTCGTGCGGTGCAGGGATCAGCAGCTATAACGACTATTACGGTAACGACGATTACGTTCACGACCAAAATAACCACGAAATCGAACGTTACGTTTGCTTCGACGGCGGCAGTTTTTGTGGTAGTGGCGTTCGCCGTACGAAAAGCGCGAATTTAGCGAAAGTGACAATTTGAAATTTGCTAAGGAAAATTTTGAAAAAATTAAATTAATTAATATAAATACAAAAATTAATTAATCACGTATTTAGTGAGAAAATTAATAACACAACAGGTGATAAAATTTGCTTAATTACAATAAAGTTTTTGAGAATTATTGCCATTTCAATCAATGCAAAACATCACATCTACTTAAAAAAATAAAAATCTAACAGTGCAAACAAAGTGTAAAAATTAATTAAATTAAGTATTATATTTCAAAAACAAAAAAAAAAATTATTTACAAATAAATAAAAAAATTATTTAGTAACAATTTTATAGTTTTATGGAAAATATTTCAATGAGTTTCGATCGTGCCATACTGAATGTCGCTATGTAAATGAAACAAAGTCATAATTTATAATAAAAAACAACTCAATTAAAATCGCATAATACATCGACACACACACACTCACGCACACAATGAAATACACATAAATATAAATATAAACAAAACTAAATCTAATATCTGTATAATGCAATATTTTTATTCTTATAGATATTATGCAATTTTTTTAAAATTCAGAAACAAAAAAAAATCTCAAAGATATTAAGTTTCCAGCAAATGCGATGTGACTGGGACTACTTGCATTTTGTGTATGTGCAATGAGTAATATTTTTTATTTATGAGCTTCAAATATTCATAGTACCTATTTATTATGTGAAGTGTATTTATGGAAAATGCCATAAAAAAGCTATTAAAATAAGAAAAAAATAAATCAATATTTGATCATAAAAAACAAAAACAAAAACAAAAAAACAAAAACAAAAATTTATTTAAAAGTGAAATGTGTTCATTTATACTTAAGAAGAAAACGCAACAATGCATTTTTAGCATAAAAACAATTAAAAAATATTTTAATTACGCTTTGCTGCTAATATAAATAAAAATTAAATAATAATTTTTATACATATACCTAAAAAAGTAAATAGAAATAAATGTTAATAGGTTTTTATTATTTTTTTTTTTTTATTATTTAGTTTACTTGTCGAAAGCTATCCGACAACGTTCGCTTATCGTCCAAGTCTGTATGCTGGCATTGTGTGTTTAGTATTTTTCACTGTCAAAGTCGTTTGTTGCCGTCATGTGAACGTCATCGAAAAACTGCAACATTATACGCCGCCGCGAAATGCAACTAAACTCAAAACGCGGAACTCGCGGCTTCTAATAATGACTTAGAATTTTTATAAAATTATTGAAAAAAATTTTAAATTAAAATTTATTTAAATAATTAATTACATTTGGTACCGTGTGGTGCAGTTATATTGTGAATCCTTATAAATTAATATTTTTTTTAAAATTTTTTTTGCTAATAATTACTTCCATCAATATAAGCTGTTTTCTATCTGTCCTAAGATATGAGATATGGTGTTCGGTGTAAAGTAAGCTGTACTTTTAAATACTTAAAAATCCATTTCAACTAATGAAAATAGTAATTAAGCTGTTGAGTTCAAATTGTTGAAATAGTTTTAGGAAAAAGCAAAAAAAAACAGTAAATAGTTTTTTGTCATTATTGCAAATATTGTATACTAGCAGCTGTTAGATAAATTGAAAATAAGTTCATTTTTGATTTATTATATTTAATGCAAATCAGTTCAGTAATACTTCAGTTAAGATAGTAATTAATATTTGGGCGGATATATATATATATATCTATCTATATTTATACCTACATATATATTCAGATATATATACATATATATATATATAGTTTTAGATATATATTGAACTTGTATTTTAATTTACTTGAAAACTAACTATATCTATGTATTTAAATGTACCATTTGATCAAAAAAGAAAGAGAATTTAAAAAAACGCAATATTTTAATTTTTAATAATTTTCTTAATAATCCCCTGCAAAGTACTCTCCTCCTGCGGCAATACATGCTTGCCAACGCTTGATCCAATTTTCCATACAAGTTTTATAGGCCGCCGAAGGTATGGCCTTTAGTTCACGCAGCGAATTCTCTTTTATGGCCTCTATGGTCTCAAAACCATATGTATTATATACATAGAAATATTGTCATTAATTTCTCACCAATTTATTTTTATTATTATTTTAATAATATTTATTATAGTAGATCATTAATCCATAGGCAAATATATATATCAGTGCATCGATCCGTAACCGAACCGGCATCGTACCGAAAACCGGAAAAAACCGTTATATTTGCTGAAACGAAAATCGGAACCAAACCGAAAAAAATATATCGGTTTATTTCGATTCCGCACCATATAGTTTGGTATCTATGCATCTATTTCTTCAGGTGTTGATTTTTTATTTATTTATTCTTTCGAAAAATATTTTAAATTGACTAAAACTTGTTACCATGAATGGGTGTTCCTTTGAATTTTGGAGTTTCAGGATTTAAACAATATGGACCCATAGTGACTGCTATAGGTAGTATTAATTTATTAAATTGTTAATACCTTGAGACGGTTTCTAAATTATAACTAAAGTCGTACAGTATCAACGGAAAAAAATTTGGTTCGATGCCTCAATTTTACATATGAAGTACGCAATACACTAATATTTGTGTAAAGAGCCATTATAAGCTTAATTAACTATTGATATATATACATACATATGTATAAAGGTTCATATATATTCTTTAATCCTACCTCACTACTCAAAACTGTATGGACTTGTTTCGATTAGATACTTGGATATAGAAATAGGTAGAAAGGTTTTGAGGTACATAAGTATGTAGACTTCATTACTTTATAACTGATATATTCTTTCTATAATGTTCCTATCAAATACTTAAGTATATATAGAGTTTTCAGAATGATAGATATATACGTGAGTTTGTCGTCTTTATTGCAATAAAGGTGATGTACTTTTCTTTAATCTTATCAGCAATAAGATAGATACGAAAGTTATAGAAAGGTTAGTCAGTACAGGTGTTTGTAGTCTTCATTACTTTAAAAGTGATATACTCTATCTTAATTGATCTGTTCACTCGAACACTGAAATAGACGCGTTAGTAGTTGAAAGTCAGGAAGGTACGGGATCACAACTGACAAACATAGTTTAATTAATCTGTGGTGATGTTTTACTATATCAGTAAGAGTGCAAATTAACGTAAATTAAGTAACTACAAGTCTTCAATAAACTACGTTGAAGATTATAAATTTTTATTTCCCATAGTATTAAGTTTTTTTCGAATAAAAAAGCGTGTAATAATAGACAATTATCTAATACATTAACCACAGCTACAAAAATTTAATTAGCTATTATAAATTTTTATTTGATTAATTAATTAATTAATTATTATTATATTAATAATTATTATAAATTTTAAAATTTAAATAAAAATGTATATAGAAAACATATCTGCACACTTACTTTAGATTGCTTGAAGTCTGCGAGAAGGTTAAATGTGTTCTGCACATAGCCGAACCCTACAGAAACTCAAACCAGACTGAGATATAAAAAACATAGATGAGACATGAGACATAAATGGTTGTTTGTATGCTCTTAACCATTTTTTAATTACTAAGTTTTATGAGCTACCATTTGACCGTGCTACAAATGATAATTACATTGTTAGAAAAATTTTAATGCATCTAGAATTCATGGTACCCTCCCACCAGTTATGCTAGAAAATAGTATGGGGTGATGCCAATAATTAGACTTAAGTTACCTCTTACAACAAGCATGTCTAACCTCTGAGAATATTCTTAGGCTTATCCAGTAACTTGATGCAAGAATTACGATAAAATATATCGAGTCAAGATAACTAGTACCATCCCCTTGGTATGTTGTGTTTAGAATTGATAATCGATTGATTGAAGTACATATTGGCAAATTATAAGATATTTGATAATATATTTGTACATACGTTTGTTCCAACAAAAAAAACGTAATGCTAACAAATTTCTCAATTCGTAGATCAATAAATAGATTTCTGTCAAGTTTTTGTGATGGGTTATATGTAGATTTTAAACAAAATTGAGACAAGTATTTTTGTTGATATTAAATCCTTTACTTTGTAAGTTCAAGGTTAAGATTATGTGTAGAATATTGTTGCACATGATATTATTTCCTCATGGAACTAATCTCGCCCTGTCTTATTCCTGTGTTCTGTAATTCATATACTATCAGCGACCATGGAAGATACATCTTAACAATTGTGCAGTAAATAACGATTCAAGCATATGATCGCAGTGATCTCTAATAGACTCCATAGCAGTCTCTTCTGTCTCTATTTGCATCCATCAATATATCTATATGGTTATGACATTCTAAACTCTTCTTCCAATGGTGTCTATATATTAAAAATTGAACATAGAGCTGTTGTGTTAAGTCAAATATTTTCAATTTATGAAACCAAGCCATATATAAAAACCTGAAACAGCATTTTTAAACTGGCTATGGAACCTTCACAATTTTTGAATTGTAGGTGCAATTTTATATTGAAAAATATACTTTCATAAATCTTACAAACGAGTATTAAATTAAAAATAATTACACAGTTAAATCAATAGATAAATTTGAATTTTTTTTTTTATTATAGAAAAGCATTAGACATATATTCATTCCATTCATTTGCATATGTATAGTTGAATCAATTATGTTGAAAACAAGCTGCTGAAAACTCTAAGTAGCATTTTTCTTCTATAAATATTCAGTATATCACATAAGAAACTACATATTTATAATTTTAAATAAAAATTATATTATAAAAATTCCTTTATATGGTAAAAGTCATGACTTAATAAAATTAATAAAATTGTTGACTTTGCATAAACAAATATTAGAAAATTTAATTGATTTTAATTCTGGAATAGCGTAATGTGCTGCAAATTTAATTACTTAATTAATATATTTGATTCCCTTTAAAATTTACACAATTTTTTTTTTGCAATTAGAAGTAATTATATCTATTAACTTCATCACTTATAAGTTAAAAATAACTTCATTTGTTATTCCGCACATTGATCGGTGGTTCAGTTCAGACTGTTGCGGAGTTTGTTGATGTTAATAACATAATAATATATTATTATATTAAGCTTTACTTCTCTAATGTGTTTTGTCATGCATTGTTCAGACTAAATTAATCAATTAATATATTTAAATTTTTTTATATATTTTTATGAAGTTTTAAATAATTGTCACTATCAATTTTATTGCTAATAAATTTAAAATAATTTCTCTATTCTCCAATCTATTCATCGCTACTCAACAGCCTCTAGCACAGGTTTGTTAATGTTAATAACAGACGAATGTTATGTTGGGCTTAATTTTTAACATAACAATAATATTGTTTCACTTTGAGAAAGTAAATTTTTATTTATAAAGAATTGATTATGTTTATCTTGGTTGTATAAAACGTAGCCAGTAACCGGGACTGGAAAAATGGGAACATTTTTTTATTTCCATTTAACTTAACAGGTTGTTTATTTGAACTAAATAATTAAAAGACGTCTTTGATATTTAGTAAAAATCGAATTATTTGCTGTGTTTTTTAATATTTAGGTAATTTGCATTGGATATGAATAGTTTGACCTCAGCTTGAATTTCGTCGTTCGAAATCCAACAACATTACAACTATTTCTATATGGTACAGATCCCACCTACATTAAAATAGATTTGAAGTTATCCCCCCTATAGTTAGAGTCGTACCTAATACTAATTGAATTATATACTAAATATACTCATTATATATTTATATTATTAGTTAATATGATTTGTTGACGAAATAATGTAAGAAATTTATTTATGAATATATTTAACAATTCTACACTAAAGCTATTTAAAAAATTTTTTCAATTTTCTTTCAACATTTAATCGGTATTATAAAGGGTAGGTTGGACCTCAGTGTTGGTCAGAAACCCAACAAATTAATTATTATTCTTACAATGTACATAATCTATTTTTTAATTGAATTTAACATACATATAAACACATCATAAATATTATTAACAATATTATGTCAGAATTATATTTATAGGTACTTTTTCACAACACTATATATTTAAACTGTTAAAATTTGGTACTCAAATCTCTTTCAATATTCAATCAATGTAGAATGGGGTTACCTAGTATTAGTATTATGTACGTGGATAGTCTCTATTTAAATTTGATTTATGTATATTTTATGTATCATTAAATACCATCAATATGTTATACATATTACAGTAAATATAATTACTATAAAAACACCTTTTTACCTATTATCTATTGTCCAATATTCTTATTATGAGATATTACTGCTTTGGGGGCAATGATAATTATCTTAAGGACATAATATGCTTATATCTGATTTGGACAGAAAATATTGCAGAAAACTCGAAGCAAATAAAACGTTTACTTCTTTTCTGAGAAACCACGAAGACAAGTAAAAGAAATAATAAATCTCCGTCTAGGTGATTCACATTATAAGACCCTGAGTAATGAAATATGTGACACATGAATTCAAAAAGCATCACAATATTTTTTATATTAATATCTATTACCGAAAAACTTTATATATTCCAAAATGTTTTTTAGTTAAAAAAAGTACTCGGTTCTTAATGTTATCATTTATCCTTATGACATCAAATATATGCTAGACAGCATTGATATAATATACCACCAGGTTCAGTTTATAGACTGCACAATAAATATAATGTACTCTTTTTTAAATATTCTGTTCAACTTTTAAATATTCTGTTCTATTCCCTGTATCGTATAGTAGCCAATATGTCTTTGGTCAACTCATTTCAAACTTGAAAGAAAGAAAGACTTGCTAATCGTCAAAGACACGTTTACCCATAGATAATTGTTTTTTTTTTATTTCTTCAGTTAAAATACTTTTTTAAAATCTTGATTCCATAAATGTGCAGAGTTTCGTTCAGTGTTTATGATATGTGACATGTGACATATATCTACAAAGTTTGTCTCATAAAATATTTTGTTGGTTAAACATTTAGAGTAATTAAATCATGGTTTTAAGCCATGGGGCGTAATTATTTCTATTATTCCACATCATTTTAAAAGAGATAACATTCAACAGCAATTATCAGAAAATAGGATCACTTCAAATCGCTTTTTATACTTTTTTCCGGGACTGCAAATGAAACGATTTATATATCTTGGAGATCAGCCCTGACAGAGATAACGATAGTGGACTTGTTGGTTCTCCCCAACTTTATTTAGTGATCAAATGGTATAAGAAGCTGCCTCTCCCAGATAACTTTTACGGCATCGCAATGGACCATAGACGTTTTCGAGTGGAAGTATTGCAGGTGCAACAACTAGCGCCATTATAACCTAACCTAACCTTTCTTAACCTATACGATGATTTCTCAACAATTAAGTATAAGGCATAGAATGATTTCGACTACGGGACATTAACATTTTAAAAACTTGCTTTTTTAATGTAGAGTAAATAAGAAGCTATAAAATGCGTTAGCTTTCTAGAATTTATCAAATAGTGTAATAAGTTACTTAGGAAAAAGATAGGAACAGCAAAAAGATATCTCCGAGTGAAAGTGCTGGTAGTTATGTTAGCATAAGTATATTGGCAGTTACTTAACGTAAGATCACTTCTATTATATTATTAATATTATTTATGACTATGCATTCAATTTTGCATCTATTCATTTAGATGGCTTCATTTGGAAGTATATATACTGGTTTGAAAATATATTAAGCATAATACTGAATTTAGTGCATCTGAATTTACTGACTTTTATGCCAATAAAGTATTTATAATCTGCTTTTTTTAAAATATTAATTTAGATTCTTAACATTAATGACCAACACCTACAGAAATCAAACTAATAAACCAAGTTAGTATTATAATCCCAGTACCCATATATAAATTCCATTAGTTTAAAATTGAAATAAATTAAAAGTGCTTAACAATGTACAATAATAAATATAAAAAATCATTATCAATATTAAAACATATACATATATTTAAATAAATATAGTAGATTGTTTATGAAGAAAAGTGCTGCGTGTACCTTAATTAATGCAATATATCTTGACTCTGGAGGCAATATTTATTTTAGTGAACAAATAATTATATTTTATATACTTTTCAATTATTTTATGAATAAAATCTAATTATTGTGTTTAAAAGAATTCTAATTTGAACTGAATGAATAACACAAAACACATTGTTGAAAGAATATATCGTATAAATAATAATTATATAGTACCTGAAACCAATCTCCATTAAATTTCAATACTTAAAGGTTATATGCCCTTTTCCCGGTTTTAACTAGAAACTCTTTGTATCTCATATTGAGTTGCCATTAATTGAATAAATATCGGAATTAGTTTGCTTATTTTATTTTATTTTTTTTGTTGTATTTTTTGCATTATTTACAGTTCCATATTGTATTTTAATAATTAAAAGAAACCTGTTCTCTAACAGTTAAATTGTTTTCATGAAAGTCATATTTCTTGTTTTTGTAATTATCATTACAAGATTTCGAACTGCAGTTACTTTACAAAGTTTAAACCATACCCGACCTCAAAGTTTATGCATAAATAGCTAAATTAACCTATTAAACAATTTCAGATACGAAGGAGAGTTGGTATTTAAGTCAAAGAATCTATGAACAGGTATTGGGACTAAGAAAACTGATTAAAATTATTTAACTTTTAATTATTACATATATGTATATTGCATTATATACATGTATGTATGTAATATTATGTTATTACTTAAGACAAGTGTAATTTAAAATGACGTCATCAATTGTTTTTTAAATTTATTTGAAACTGAAAGTTTATTATTTGCTGCAATTAACAATAGAAAAAATGGAAATGACTGTACTTCCCCTTATAATTAACTTCAATAAAAATATATTGTTTCCACTCATATGAAAGTATATTTATTATATTAATTAATATATTGTTTTTATATTGTAATATCATATTGTAGTTCATTGTTTCCTATGTAAAGATAAATACTCTACATTTACAAATGATGAAAAATAATTTTATGTATAAAATAAATATAGTAATTAAAAAATTTTATATATATTGTATACACACGAAAACTCTAAATAAAGTGAAATATATGCGGGAACTGATTCCTTTCTCCCAGAAACAAATTTCCATGGGGAAAGACTTATTTCTTTATACGGGGTGTGAAAGAAAAAAGTGCCAAAAAAAAACTCTCAATATGCTTGGTTATCGATCCTTTTTAGTTATCGATAACCTCTCTTTTGTTCTGTATTTATACTCAACAGATAAATATATATAATAGATGTTTTTTTAGAGGCTTTTAATATATCGTACTATGACCATGGTACATCCGCACGAATGACATGCTAAGAAACCTTAGAAAAGATCCGGTCAAAAAATACATAAGGGACAGAGCTCTGAAGCTATATGCGAAAACCGATAGGCTGCCCTACTTAGCACTATCTAATCTCAGAGTAATCACTAACCGGTACGCAGATCTTAGATCTATTATATAATAATCACGAAGATTATCAGGAATACTCAAATTAGTCAGTGAGATGGGCGGGACTCTGCAGAATCCCCCCAGCTATCATAGAGTAAAAGTGCCCAGATGCACTAACTCGGAAAAGGCTTAACATAACATAACATAACATAACTATGACTTACATATTAATTGTGAAACAAAGAGACATATAGAAACAAATTTTAGTATCGTACCTACTTTATGGTGAGAAGAAGTAAGATGTATTGGTTAGTTACTGTAACAGGTCAGCAGATATCCTTCCACTATCCATAATTAAAGATTTTTTGCTGTTTTACCACCTCATTTTTTGCAAGAAACCTTAAAAGAAAAGCTAACTTCCTTCCGTTAAGTTAACAATCTTTTGCCGTTTACAATGCACTGACAAACTGCAGTGAGTATTAAAAAGAAGTGATCGCAATAAACTGCAGTAAGACGTAGTGTTGTTATATGAGGCTCATGTTAACCGAAAACGGTACTCAATTGTCCGTTCTCCTAGTGATACATCTAGGGAATCACCAAGGCGAGTCAAGTTATCTCTGCTTTTTCTGTCTACTAGCCGGTTTACCTTGTCCATTATCTCTCTACATTCTTTAAGTAACTTTGATTTTTTGATGCAGAAAAATGCCAGAATCATATCTGTTCTTGATGATTAAGGAGGCGTGCCATCTAATTCATTAAACTTCAATTTGAAAAAACGTAGCTGCATTGAGAAGCGTGATAGATATGTTTAAATTTACGAATGGTGAACAAATTAATGCTTCTGCAGTTCAGTTTATAGCCGTGATAATTGACATCTAAGCGTAATTTGCTATATTTTCTTCTAGTTTTTTGTTTTTCACTAGTTTTTTGATAGAAATATTACCTGATAGTTACTTACCCAACGTAAGTATACTGCTAGACCCGTTGTCATCCCATACAGATAGCTTGGAACTGTACCTAAGATCGAGCTATGTCCATGTATACGTTAGAAATCAGACTCCCGAAAAAAATGCCTTTTTAGCATAGAATTGCTTTAAGATAATTTATATTCAAGAAACCAACTGTTCTAAAGCTGAATTGAAGCAAACAAATTAATTAATAAAAAAGAAAATTACAACTTTAACTTAAAAGATTAAAAACTAATTTTGATATTTTTATTTTTAATTAATTAATTTTTAGAACAGAACTTACCACTTAGTCACTCCCACTGAAAACTCATTGGATTCACATAACATCCGTGTTCGTTGCCTTTTATTTTATTATGTTTAAATTGTTTAAAAAATATTAGTTAAAAAAACTAATTTAAGTAATATACAATTTTTATGAATTTTTATGAATGACGATCAGATGAGCAGTGATCATCAACAATAAATCATTCTAATGCACTAATTTGTCGAGTTCTATCATAGCAGGCAACTGGTATTTCTAAAAAAAAGTATTTTAAATGGAAATAAAACAAATAACAATAAGCACTTTATAAATCTTTATAAGTCTTTATTATACAAAAGTAAAAATGAAGTACTTTATTATTTCGTCGTCTTGAGGAATATACTTTAGGAATATCTATAAATAAAGCTTACATATTTAAGTAAGACTTAATAGCTATACCCGCTATGGCCTTAAGCTTGATCTAACAGAAAATTATAAACTAAAATTATTTTTAAAAAAATATATAAGTAACTTTATTGCAAGCGAAACAGAGACAAGAGATCCCAACTCTCTGGAAAAAACTTTCAAACTTAAATCTTTAATTTTTCTCTAGGCGATCGATCAATTTTTAAATGGCCATATCTTATAATCTATACATGAAAAAGACCTAAAATTTTTTGCATTGTTAAGATAATAAATCAAACTTTTTGTAAAAAATTTAAATAATTAAATTGTTTATATTTAGTTACTAGATTTAAAAAAAATTTTTTTTTTTTAAAATATGCATCAATAATTTTCATTTACAATTTTGGTTTTAGACTCATTATGACATTTTATTGAGAAACTGATACTCTCGATGTTAATATTTTTAGAAGTATTTTTTAAAAATTAATTTAATGCATACAGACATCACTAATAGGCACGTTTCTTCCATTCAAATGAAATAGAACCAATCTGAATCTGAAGACCCCAAGTTTTTAATTTAGTAGGTTAACAAAGCTGTCAGGTTGGCAAGAAGCAAGACCTCAAAGATTTTGAATCTCTTCTTAGTGAATGATGACATTGGTACATAAGATGAAGCACAGGTTCTGCTTCGCATGAAAGATATAAAATCCAATGAACATAAACATGAATTTCACTGAAAAGAATTAGCTGTGCCAAAATTCTTTATTATTGGAGGCTATTTAGAAATGAAACTCTCAATGCTAAGAACAGGAAACTAATATATAACCAAATATTTCGTCCGTCACTTCTATATGGTTGTGTAGCGTATAGCAAAGCTTCAAACATTACTCACTATTCACCAGCTAGAAATTGCACAAAGCCAGGCTCTGAGAAGACTCAGATGTACCATAATGTACCATGGTAAATTAGGACGAATGACATACTCAGGGATCAAAAAATACATAAAGGATAAGTTAATAGAGAGTAAAAGTGCTCAGGTGCACTGACTCAACTAGCTTCAACATAATAATATTATAAACATGAATTCACTCGCTTTTTGATTCAAAGGCGTGTAATATTTACAAACCCACTTGAAGCTTACTTTATATTAATACTATATATGGAAAGGTAAACTCGGTTGACCAATCATACTAACCTGCAATCATGGTACTGCCTCTTAATTTAAATAATATTTTCCATATCATAAGCCCGGAGCAATATCACATTAACCAAAACAAGTTAATTGATAACAGATATATATGACCTTAGAAGTTATCTTAAATAACTGAAAAACTGCAGAAATAATCTTAATTAATAATCTATTGTAAGTAAGTCAAATCACATGTAGACTTGATTGCTTATCTTTTCTTATAAATTAAGCGCTGAAACACTGCATTTCAAGACAATTAAGACTTTTATTTTCCCTCCAATGCACTGCAATAAATAATATCATACAAAAGTATAGGAAAATAGGTATCATTAGTCCATATTGAAACGTTCTGACTGCGGATAAATAATAAAAATCAATAAGAAAATCGACAATCAAACACAATTGAATAATTTAACGATTTTTTTCGTATTTTCTTTCTATTTTTTTTTTATTTTTAATTATTACCAAATGAAAATTAAGTCAAGCTTTTAGACGGAAACTCAAATAAGAATAGTTTAGCTTAAAGTTCAAGGTCAAAGCAAATAACAATAAAATTCAACAAGACGAAACTATTGTGAAGAAGGTAAACAAATGAATACATTAGAAAAAAATCACAAAAAAAATGAAAAACATTTAAAAAAAAATAACAAAAAAACTGCAACAAAACACTAATGTAAAATGTATAAATAAGATAATAAAATAAAAATAAACAACATGCATGCAATTACGAGTACGAAGTCAGAATTCCACACACATACACACACACGCAAACGCACTCATGCACACGTTTACTGTTCAATCAGAAACAGTGACGGCTGTCATGTGTAAAAAAAGCTTAAGAAAACACTCAAAAAGCTTTGAATATTATCAAATGATTTTTTTCACATTTGTCGGCTTACTTATCGTCATTGTGTGTACATTGCACCAACACAAGCAAAGTATGCCGTAACCGAATATGCAATTGGAATATTAGAAAACCTAAACTGCAAATAAAAAAAGTGAGAAAAACACAAAACATGTGTGAATAGCAACTGAAATAAAAGCTCAATTAGCAGAAAAAATGAACTGCAAATTTGAGCTTCAATTTTCAAGTGCATAGCTTGTGTGATAATAAAGAGAGAAGAAAAAATAATGATACAAAAAATGTAAGTAAAAATTAAATTGGGATAAGAATTGTTTAAAACAGACACTGTCATTGCATATTTGAATAAAGTCCACAACGAATTGCTAATACACTACAGTAGTGCATAATTTTATTATGCTATATAAAGGGAATGATACTATATAAAGGGAATAAGGGAGCAGCCTAAATAACTATAACATAATAATCCGTTACCTAATTTCGGACAGACGCAGCATGCCACTCGCGGCACCTCTACTGTGCCCGTGACTTCTCCAATATCGTAAATCAAATGTGATTAGTGCTTCCTTAAGTTGATCACTTTACCGGAGACACGATTTACCCCTACGCCTTCATCCATCAATTACGGATTCAAATAACTTTTTCACTGGAGTATCGTCATGGATTCTTACAATGTGATCCAACCAGCAAAACTGCTGAATTTGAATTCATGTTTCATTCGTTTGCAGTAGTTGTCACCAACTCGTAAGTGACTAAAGGACTTATGAAGAACTTTTCTCTCAAAAACTGCAAGTGTTGCTTCATCATTCTATTATAAAGTCCATGTTACTACGCTATCTAGAAGCAGAGGTAATATGAACGACCTCTATAGTCGAGAGAGCTCTAAAACATAATTGTCTACTGAGCACAAAAAGGCACCTATTGGTAATGGTGATTCTTTTTCTGATCGTCAAGCTGACATAGTTGTTGTTTGTTATGATGGTGACAAGACAGATGAAGTCTTTAAAAGATTCGAAACCCAGTGATCAGCTAGGCAACCGAGCTACTCATATTTTTATTAGTAGTCGTTTTGCACTTATTTATCGTTACGCCAATTTTCGCTTATTCCTATTTGAGAGCAGCAAAGGTAGCTGTGTCATCATAAATTTAATACCCAATAATGTCATTGTTATTGGACGTAAGCAAGAAGCTAGACACATTTTTAGAATATTATTTGATTATGATGAAAATCTGCTCTGCGCATAAACACTTTTACAAGGAAACCGAAAAGATTGTAATCTTTTGGCAAGACGTTGTGTGAAACCTCAAAGGATATAAAAAGATTCTAAGAGACTAGATCTTCATATAACGTAGCAGCGAGTATTGCATAATGTATAGTAATGCTACAAAATAGTCTGAAGTTTGCGACTTTTCATGGGTTTATTAAAATCTGGTTCATAATCGATCAAAAAAAGCTGAATCACTTAACTGATTAACTGAATTACTGGATTTTTAACAGGGCATTTCTGTTTAACAAACGCCAAAGTTAGTCTCTCAGAAATATCCGCGACTTTTATTAAATGGATGTTGTAGTGTCAGGAAATGCATGAGACAAAGTAGTAGTAAACTTAATCATTTTTTGGACACATTTGTTTAGTAATTCTACACAACTCAAACTCGACGCCATGTTCCAAATGTTCTGTGTTTGTTAACACATTGTTAATGATATTAAAATAAATACCATTAACATTAAATATCATTGATAGATAAATAGAATAAAATAACTAGAGATCACTACAGTTTTTAATAAAAATACTAACCATCTAATTACATTGTGCAATAAAAATAAAAGCTTTTTTTCTCCTTTTGGATATTTCAATGGTTTCAGTTTAATTTGGATCTATTGAGTTTAGCAATAACTATTGAGTTTTCTTTCAAAAATTGCGGTTTTGAAAGGATTAATACAAATAGGTACAGTCGTTATTTACGATTTGTAACCCACTTTTGTCATCCGGATCTTTAACATTAACGAATCATAATTTAGGGTGTTTGGTTTTTAAAGGGTTAATACAAATAAAGTCATTGTTTTCGAACTTATGATTTCTTAATCTTTTGAAAGTTATTTTGCATTTACTGAATAGAAATAAGTTTGTAACCCGTTTTTTTCATCTGAACCTTTATCATTAATCGGTCAAAGTTTAAAGTTTTCAGTTTTTAAAGGGTTAACAAAGGGTTTGGTTTTAGAGGTATAAAATTTGCCTTTCAATAAATATGCTAGGAATGAATTTTTGGAAAGAAGATATTTTTGGGTCAGACATCCCTCCCTAAATTCGTAGAAAATTTTTTGTTAAAGTCAAGGAAAACGAGTTTAGGCTCAACGGTCCCGAATTAATCTAAAACCTTTGATGAATTAAAAAAGAAAATATAGTGGTATACAGTCTAAGAATGTGTAAGAACGGTTTCTTTCACTTTTTTCAAGTAGCGGATTCAAACCTTCTACTCTTATTGGGACACAAAACTGTTTTTGTGGTCCAATAATATTCTATGAAAACTTCATCAGTATCCGTTGTATAGACTTCAATTACGTTCACATAAGGATTAGAGATATAAATTAAATAATTTTATTTTTATATGGAAGTATGTAAATGATTTTTTATCTTAAATATGAAAGTAATTTATTATTAATTAAAAAATAAATATTTTTATTTTGTATAAATAAAAATATTTTAATTTCATACCATAATAATTATTATGCCAATCACAATTCAGAAAAGATGATCCATCAAACAGTACAACAACAACAACTACAACTAATTATTATATAGCAAATGATCTAGTAGAGTCACTTTCGTTTCTACATAAGAAATAACAACAAATATATGAGTATTTCCTTATGTTTACTTCAAAAATATCACTCATTTTTAATTCGGTGAGAGCTTTATTGAGTGCTTTTGTTAGTATTTAGCTTATAGCAAACTTATTGTATAAAAGAAAAAAACACTCAATTAAATTTGAAAAGCATTTTTTCTTTTGCTTTTTTTTTGTGTGTTTTCTTATTTATAATCTCTTTACATATCGTTTTTTGTCCCTTACCTTTCTTTGGTTCAACATTTTCACTTCCCATGAAAGTCTTAAAAATGGCAGCACTTAAATTTGGGACATGGTCAAGTTCATTGTGATTGCTCAGTGGGTTAAAACGTTATCAGTTTTCATTTGAATGCAGTAATAGGCTTTGCTACGTCTTATCATTTGTAAATCAGTTATTTGTTGTGATTTTAAAAGTAGAGATAGAAAAATGATAATAAAAATTGAAAGATAAGAATATATCATAACACAAATAAAAAATTCAGTTAATAAGAATATATAATCTATTTAGGTTTATGGTGTTAATTTATTATAATTATTTGTTTTATTAATAAACAACTGAGTTTTATTTTTTTTCTGCTTACACAGTTAGAAATTATAGTGAATATAAAATTTTTTTCAATTTTTTATTTTATTATATATCAAAGAACATTTCTGATTTTCTATATGTACCCTTATCAAACCAATCTTCACCAATTATTTGCTACAGTGCTTCTTTAACTTCTTAAAGATACAGTTTCTATGTTCTGTAAAAAGTTTACTTTACTTATGTTGTCAATACCATAAGAAAACTCTTCTATCAACTCATTTTTCAAACTGGACTCCAATTAATTCTTTTAACTTTAATTGTGTCTTATTTTACCACAAATTAGTGCATTTGTAAACTCGCCTGGAATAAGAAAAAATTAACTTAAAACCATTAAAATTGACTTAATGCCAACATTTGTAACTAACGCATGAAACAGCTACTTGCAATCATTCTACACATCACTCTTTTGTCACATCACTCCTTTGTCACACCACTTCTGGTTAGGTTATTTTTGGCTTAAGGTTAACCAAGCAACACTTTCTGTTTGAATGAGGTGCGCTTTGAAGTTGCACCCACTCTCCATTTCCTACTAGCCATGGTCATGTAGAGAAATGCCACTGGGAAATTATCACTCGTTAAATGCTTGACTACTGGATTTATCTTCTCACATATGAAAATCACATCAAAAGTTATTTACATCAATAATTTTTGTTTGTTGTGCGTTTGTTGTCCTTTGAGTCCTTAATCGGATTGTAAAATTTTCTCATGTGACCTCTCCGTACCTCGTACTTTTTAAACGCTTCGACTGGATTATAAATTAAACGATTTCCATACAAAATTTAATTAATATTTTAAAATTATTGAATTTTTAAATAAAAATTTTTTGTTGCAATAAATTTTAACTTTTGATTTGATATGCAAGTCGGTTTATTTGTTTGTTTGGAAGAAATTTATAGGACTTCGACGTCGTCAAAAAGTTAAAATGAATTTTCTTGCTTCTTTGACAAAAGTTTGATGCAAATTTTCTTGAATGTTTCGACTTAAGAAATTGTGAGGAAGCCATTCGGTGTTGCAATTAAACACCTTTTAAGTTAAATTAATTGAAATTGTAACTCTTAAAACAGTTGTTTTTATCTAAAATAGCATAAAGGGTGAAAAAGTCTTATGAAGTAAAAATAATATATGTATATATTTTCTTATGTTATTCGTAAAAGTTTCTTTTTGTTATTATATATTATTAATTTAAAAACTTTTTAAATTTTATATCAATAAGTAAATAATTTAATGTATATTAAGTACATATATGCATACATATAATTTGTTAGTTAATAATAAAGAATTTAATGACGGAAATAATTGATACTTTATTATCCGGTAAATTTAAATCTCAGAGAGCAATTTGCTTTTATAGTCTCAAATAAGATTCGAACCATCTTAAAACGAAAATTAAACTTGGTTTTAAATACCCTTCACTCTGTTTGATTTCAAATAATTTATTCACCTTTTACTTTCAAGATTTTTTCAGCTATTTTATCATTAAATCAGAAGAAATAAAATTTATGAAGTCATTTAATTTGTGTAGGTGATAAAGTTAACCATCTTCATTCTTGTGAATAAAATATGCATAAAATATATACTGTTTCATACGTATGGATCCGCGAATTAACTTTTGTCAGACTGCATAATTACTTGAACAAATTAAAAAATTTTAATAAAAAATTATAAATAAATATTGCTTTTTTATAAAAATTAAGTGCCTCACACAAAAATGTACTAAAATGGATCCATTGATCGAAATAATTTCAAACAACTCAAAGGAGTAGGCAACAAATATGGCGGATTTTTCATTTTAAACACTTTCTTTTAAAGGAGTAAGCAACAAATATGGCGCTCTTTTCATTGCATTACCTAAATCTGTACTTATCTTCTAAAATTGTTCCTATTAACAGTTTAAAGTGTATATATGACATGATTCATATTGAGTAATACTAATAAAGCTTCCTTTTTAACACTTTTCCAATATATACAATTAATGCTGACGACCCCCTTGTCTTTCTTCACACTTGCGCCCTGTTAGTTTTTGTAAGAATCTGTTTAAGTGTGGTCTTTTCCGACTTTCAGCCATCTTCTATACTAACACGTATGGCAAGCATAAATTACCCTGATATATTTATAATTCATTTTTTAATTTAATTCTTTTTGTATCAATCAAAAAATCAGATTAAGTATATATGAAATTCAATAAAGACTTTTGACTTATATTGCAGGTTTTGGTGTTATGTTAGTGGGCTGTATCTTTTATCTGAATACCTGAATAGTAATTCTAAAAATTTTGAGAATTCTTATATTATAAGAATACAATTACGTTCGTTATAAAGCATAAAACATCCGTAATCGACGAAAAACTTATTCTGTTTGCTGAGTTAACAGTGACATCATGTCGTAACATATGGATACAACATACATTAGTTCTATATTTAGCTTTCTAAACCATATACTTTCTGACTTTCTTCGTTGCTACTTCATTATGGTTTGTGACGAAATGCTTGTTATGCAAAGTTATACACAGACCCCTGGAGTATATGTCTGATCCTTAACAATTTCCGCCCTTGCGTTTCGACAATTATTTACGGCTTACTTGTCCTAGCCCATAGATTTTATTACAGACACTTATTCGTAAAAACTTTGAGTAGTTTTTGAATATTGGATGATTTTAAAGTCGGTATTAAGACCTCTCGTCCTCAATTGCTTTTTATATAAATGAAAGAAAGCCAACTTAAGGTTAAATAATGGCTATTGTGGTACTGCAGGAATAAAGTTGGTTCGTACATAGACTAAAATGTCAGTAACAGGCAACGACTCCCTCATTAGGTACAGGTAAACCAACCTCACAGAACCATGAATTTGGCTAAGTTCCTAATATAACAGGATTAAAGCTCGGTCAGTTCGGTAAGAATAGGAGCACCGCATATTTTAATCTTCTTCTAGCTATATATGGGTACTGACACATGAAATGGAGCACAGTCTCCTACTCATCCTCAGAGCTGCTGCCGCAACAAAACCCATTATAGCGTAGACCCAGTTCATAACGTGCCCTATTATGCAGGGAGTTTTTCAGGGTGGCTCTTCAGTATCTTAGCTGATGTTATTGTTTATTAAGCATATGAAACCCAAGTTAAGGCTAAGTAATTAACCTAATAAATTATAGTTTGTCCCGTTTGTTTGCTATATTTTTTATATCTTATTAATATATATTCGTTTCCGTTAGAGGTAGCGCTAACTAAACGATATAAGAGACTGGTGAAGGCGAGTGCACAGTACAGACGCCTGAAGAGAAATGCTGCGTTAGGACGAATACCGGTAACGGATTCTGATAGCCATTTAAATAAGTAAATAATAATAAATTAATTAAATAATTTTGGAGAGTGATTAATACAACTTTAGAAAAATATGTAATTAATTTTAATTCAAAAAAGTTTTTGAATATTTAAATTATAGAAGAATATAAAATGAATTATATAAATCATGTAGAAATATAGAACAAAATTTTGAACAGGAATTAAAACAGTTTTAGAAAAATCTGGGACTAATTTTTATTTATATATAAGAACAGGAATTCTAATAGGTTAAATAAAAAATCTGAAATTTATTTTTTATATATAAAAAACTTTTCAAATAGCAAAAATATAAAAAAATATAATCATCTTATAAAATAATAAATTATACATATGTAAAGAAATGTTGGACACCATTTATTATAGCTCTAGAGGGATCTGTGACTTATGTTTTATACACAGAAAATGTTTTGAATGGTTTCACCTCAAAAAATAGCTTTTTTCTTTTTCTACTATTCACGTATTATGTACTTATATTATATATCGTATAAATAAATATGTCTTACTCATTCCCCTATTCCAGAAACATATTATGATTTTTGCATTTACTAAATTTGATTGGTTAAAAGTTATTACTGAGAAATTATAACAGCAACATTACGAAATATCCAGCAATTCTTTCATCCATACGTATTACCCAATTCATTCTGTTCATTCATTCTAGCAACAATTGTTAACCTTGGCTTGGGTACCATCTGTTCTCCACATATGCAATACAAACCTAATTGCAGTATTTAATTGAGCATAAGTTGCTCAAAATCATCCTAGCCAATAATGTTGTCATGGTCGCTATGGAATTAAAATTCTGTGAATTAACTTTTCTCCGTTTATTTATTACCTTTCTGTTTCTGTTTTTTTTTATTTATTTTTTTTTTATTCTGTGATTGTTAAGCTGTGAACGTTAGCTTTTCAAGTCAACACACAAACGAAATTTATTTTTAAACCTATTTTGAGGGTTGAAAATGCATTCTTGCATTCATTGGTTTACATAGCCAAACATCAGTCGGCAAATTTCCTACATGGCATTTATTGATGGTGCTAGGCATGCGCAACAATAATCCCAGTTACGTAATTGCACAAACGTAGCAAGATTTGGACAAAAACGTATAAGCGAACGAACGGAAGCAGAGTGAATTATACACACACATACACACACACGAACACATTTAAATAAGACATTAATACCAGTGTATGAAATAAACAATGCCCATCGTACAAACTGCCGACGCATGAATATAACCAATACAATCTTACAACGCAAAAACACAATTATTCATTTCAATGTATAAAAATTTTTGTTTGTTTGTTTGTTTGTGTGTGTGTGGTGTTTCTGTAAAATATCCTTAGAACTTCTTCTGTTTTCTTAGTCAAACATCCGGTTAGATTTAACGCTGCACTTGTTGCATATGGACGCGTTGCTTGAATTAATGTTTAACAGATTGCAAGTGAAAAAAAATAAATACATTTGAAAGTAATAAAAAAATAATATTTTTATACAAATAAAATATTCAAAAAAAAAAACAAAAATATATATTAAATAAATACATTATTCAAAATAAAAAAAAAATCGTGAAGTGATTTAAAAAATAATTAAACTACAAAAACTATATGGCGAAAATGTCGTCTCAACGAAATTTGGATTTTTATAAAGTCAATATAACTTAAAAAATAGGAAATTATTAAAAAAATAATTAAATAAAAATTATGGAAAATGAAATTAAAAATGTGAAATCTTTTAAAAAATCAAAGAAGTTTTGTACATTTCTTAAAATAAAATAATTTTTAATTTTTTTGTTTTCCAAATTGAAAATAAAAATTATTGTTTATTCAATTGGTTTCAATTGATTTCCAACAAAATTTGTTTACCTTGCGCCGGATTGCACTGGTCTGCAATATTTCATCAAACTGGATTACTTAATAAATTCAAAGATGGAAGACGAAAGCGATGACAAAGATGACACAAAAAGGTGAGTTGAACATATATGACTTCTTCTCTTATATACTTATTTCATTGTCTGCCGACTACGTAAGCCGGGTTTTGTAACAACTTTCAGAAGTAATCTTCATGAACTGCTCTACTTTCTATTTTTATATAAATTGTGTTCTATAATAGAAATTCACGATTATATATAACATACGAGTTTATAATGTGAAAGAAAGAATTCAAATGAAACGCTTGTTTTTAAATCAATTTATTTAAAATCGTTCTTAAATAATCAAAATAAAATTTAACGTCAGAAATAAATATATTTTCAAATTATTTTATTCAAGTGATCTACATTTCATCAGAGATCTGTACACATAAATTTAAATAAGACCTGTATGATACTCTTTTAATATCAAGTATAACATTATAAATTTTTTTTAATACTTCCTACAAAAGAAAGAAGCTTAAAATAGTATTCATTTTGTATCGGAGTTAATATTTTATAAGTGAATTTATAAATAAGCATGTTGCTTCCTAGACCTATGATTTGGGGAGCATTACTTTAACCTCTTTGTCCAATTATACCAAAACAGAACAACATTTTAAAAATCACGACAAATTTTAACACATTAATTTATTAATATTATTATAAATAAGTAAATAAAATTATTTTTTAATTTAAAGTATTTCATCTACTGATTGTCTTTAATAGGTATTTAGTGCTTCTAAAAGATTTTTGTTTTATAACTGCTTTTAACGATCCGAGAAGCTTTGAAGACTAGAATTGTCTTCAAGATATTCTGAAGTCGTTGTACCATATTTATGTTAGCCAGACTAGTGCTTCCTTAGAATCAAGCATCGTAGCTTCAAGGATTTAAGGAATTGTTTATAAATTTAAAGCTTGATATGTCTGGATGAGATCATAAGCTATCTAGGTCTATATTCTACTATATATCTAATATATATATATATATATATATATATATATATATAAGACCATGTGTGCTGTGATTACTTTTACTTGTTATTTTTAGATATAATTTTTATTTAATTATATTTGAATACAATTTATAGACAATTCGAAACCTTAAAAGAGAACTAGTATTAGAAAAATTACATTTTCGTTTTTTTTGTAATTAATAAGATAACTGAAATATATTCTTCTTTGGTGTAAGAATTCTTAAAAGGCTTAAATCTATCGCATTATATTCTTGCTGATATTTTACTTCTATCTGCCAGTTAGTGACGTCTACTTTCGAGTTTCTATAATGTCCTTTTCTCTTGTTCCTTCGCAAGTCAACAATTAAAACCTTTAACTTTGATCTTCTTTTCAGTATTTTCATAATAGGGTTAGCCAATTTCAATTTCCGCTTCTTGACATATTCAACTGTGATATATCTATTAATCAACTAATACTGATCCTAATTTAAAATATATGTAGGGTCATAAAATATAAAGATGTGATGTTGCAATTTTATAAAAAAAGATTCACCACTGTGTGTAGCTATGTTTTTCAAAACCAATCATTCAAATTATTTAAAGTATTATCTTATTTTTTGATTTAATGATTTTCTACGAGTAATACTTTAGGATGGACACTATGAGTATTTAAATTTCAGTAAAATAAAAAAACTTCTCAAATGTTTTTTATATTTGCTATATAGATCAGAACTCCCAATACCAATTTAATAAAATTCATCACTTACGAGACTCGAAGTTCTTATAATTTCAGTAGAAATAAAAATATTACTTAGACCTATACTTCACAAACTAACGATTTATTTAAAAATCGAAAAACTACGTTCATAAGTAAGATAGAAATCTGAATCAAGATCAGGATGCCAAACTATTTTAGAAAGTGTTAAGTTTCTAAAGAGTTAAGAAATGTCTAACTTTATAAGTTTGTATTAAAATTATTTATTTACTATAGTAGTATTAATTTAATTATTGGCGGATTATCAGTGTTTTCAATAATTCAATGGTTAAGATAATCTTGGAGTTAGCAAACACTTAGCATTGTAACTGTTCTACTTTTAGTATTTTTAACTATTTCGAACCATAAAGCTCGGTGATAATTCTTTGGTCGAAAAATTAAAAGAAAATGAAGTCCATATTCAAAATTTATCAATACGCGGGATGTCGAAAAGAAAACTTTATCCACAAAATTTTCACTACTAAAAATTTTTCAATATTTCAGAAATTCTTAGATTTAATAACAGATATCTCCTAATTTGTTATATATAAACAATAATAAAATTTAAATGAATGCGGAATTGTGGTAATAAGAGTTAACTTTTTTACTTTAAAAATTTCAAATTTTTGCAGAAAACCTCAACTCTCTCAAAATTTTTGTTCCAATAAATAAAGTCCCAAGTTATAGAATTAAAGTATATAGACCAATCGTCTTTGATTTGGCCAGTGTGATAAGATATGATCAAAAATTGGCATGTATCAGAAAGTGATTATAATTTATACTTCGTCCATTCTGCTTATCTTAGATGAAGTATTTGAGAATTGCTAATAAGAAATACTCGGTATTTCTTGGTGTTAAGGACGGCTTAAATCTTTTTAAGAAAAGCTGAAGCGTGCCACAAAGTGTGTTCACTCGCAATTGAGTCTTGCAATTGAGTAGGTGTAGAGTTATTATCATATTCATAAATATATTCAAAGAGCAAAATAATGAACTAAGACTACATTGAGAGACAATATGAATAGTTATTTAAAGGATTTCAAGTGTCTTATGTTTTGTAAGGTAAATAAAATAATTACTATCATATTAATATTATTTTGTAAGCCTTGATAATGTTTCGGAATTTCAGTTTTCAGATCTGAAATATTTTTCTTCAATTTGTATTGCTAAAAAAAAATCAAATCTGTGGGTGAGTAGGTTATATCATTATCAGTGATAATGTCACAATAAAAATCGGTATATGTAGTTATTAAAACCTGAATAACCAGAATTACACTAAGATGAGTTAAAGCTTGAGGCTATTTTTCGTAGGAAAACTTTAAAATCTTTCTTAAGTCATATCTTTTTAATAGTTTAGTCAAGCAAGTAATGATAGAAAATGTATCGCTACTACCACCTTTCAAATTTTATAATAATGAAGGTTGTGAGATATTTTTTAAAGAATTAGAAATAAGCTCAATCTGCACTTTTTCTTCTTTTCAAAACTAAAAGGAAGAGACTCATAAATTCAAGAATCTCATGAAAGTACGAACGTTTGTCATGATTGAGGATATAAAATTCTCATTCTCATCCCGAACATAGCCATATGGATCGATATCCTTGAAGAAAGATTTTTATATTCCAGAAATTATAGGTAAGTCAATAATAGTGATTCTAAGAGTTGATAACAATGAAGATCTTTAATAAATAAGTACCCACAAGAAGTTATACTAACGAAAGAAAAATAATTTTATTCGGTTATATTAAGTAAGACTATTATTTACTAGAGACTTTATATATAGGATGGTTCCAATTATTTGTCAAACAAAAATTGGGAAAGTATCGATAAACAAAAAGAAGAAACTATTACATTCTGTCTAACGTATATGCTCATAGTAGGCATATATCAGCTGAAAATTATTTGATATGTTGGGAGCACGAATCTAAAAAGGTTACAAAAATGAATTACCATGGTCAGAATAGTTAAAAAACATTAAAATATAATAAGGCACCTCTGTGATATCACAACGGATGAACTCAGCTAAAGTGTGACGTATTTAAAACAAGAAAAGTAGTCGACCATACTTACCTACTTGACATAAATTTAAAGTAGCAGTAGCGGGTAGCAGTTCTCAAGCCAAGATATTAGCTTCATGATATCCATTGTTCCAGAAATATATAACATAAAGTAGCGCCAATGAAACTCCTGCAACTAAATAAGTGATCGTTCGAATGTAATGATAGGTATCATTTAGAAGTTGCCTATTTTTAAAGTTTATATAGATTTTTCATTATATTGAAATATTGAAACCCTATTTGATACATATTGAAATTAAACCCTATTTAATACATTTACTTAATTGAATATATTATTGTATTTGTTCCACCCTATTTACGTGGTCGTTCGCGATTACTGGATCCTGATGAGAAATTAATAGTCAACTTGAGTTTAATAACAACCAATATATATCAAAACATTCTAGAAATTATATCAAAGTTTACTTAAATTCCATATTCACAACAATAACTACAGATTAATGAACAGTAATATTATTAAAACTGCTTAAAAAAATAACAAATAATATACTAGTAATGTAGGTAAATGTAACAATAAAGCTATATATACACCGACTCATTAAAGGAGTTTAATGTGATTTTACAAAAGAAACTTGTTGTAGAATTCAATCAATACACTAATATTACAGTTAGGAATTGTACTCATCACTTTCTTTAATTTTTTTCGTCTGGTATATCCATTTTCTTCACATGTTTATATATAAACTTGGTTTCACGGAAAAAAGACAACCCCGGAAAATACTTTAGCAATCTGTAAAATGATAATCTCAAATATCAGTTAGTCAGACGGGGGGCTTGGATTTGCTCGCGATCACAAGTTGAATAGTGATTAAAAGTACAGGAAAACCATATCTTCTAATTACAACCCTTAGCTTATTAGCCAACTACCACCCATGCCAACATCTACTTTCCTTTAAATTAGATTAAACTCGATTATGGTAGCGATGTAGACATAGCCTAAGAGTATTAAAGCAGAAACCTAATCAAATGTGCTTTAATGTGGGCGCAACCCAACAAAAATTGAATATTATTTCATAAATGAAACAAACCGCTATCAGTTCCATTAATTAAGTGTATTTAATTGCATAAATTCATTTCCAGTAAAAAATTGTGCTTCGGCTTATTGATGCAAATGCTCAACTGTGGGTTGCTGGTTCACATAGCAACACTTTGTCACAGAGAAAACCAATTGATTGGTGATTGGCCAAATCACAAAGGTTATGCAATTCAATTTGGAAGAGGAAAATTAATTTTCCTCCACGTCATCGGTATTGATTTCGGTGTGTAAATCGTTTTTTTCGCACTTTAATGAGAAGGACTTTAACATATTTTAGACTTAGCCTTCGATTTCCAGCATCCAACAATTATATCCAATTATTTTATTTATTTAAATTCAGAAAGAAAACAGTTTTTGTTCCTTAGCTGAGTTAAAAATTTGCATGTGATTTTAAAGACTTTCTCTGCTTGTTGCTGACAGTATCTTTATTGATTTGGACAGTAAATCACGTTTTCCACAACATTTTGTGTGTGTGAGACAATTAAATAAACAAACATATGATTATATTAAACATATGTATTTATGGCAACAAATGGAACAACAATCCTTCAATTCCACCACCAAACATTTTCTGTTTGCATCCTTGCTTCCTACGTTGGCGTTGCATGCACGTAAGTCGACTAGATTTTTAGGTTTTTTTCTTGTTTATTTATTTTTTGCAAGCCCAAACAAATGCCAAATGACAAGTCGCTGTCAGACGCACGCCAAGACTTACTGTAGCGAATTAAATCTAAAATGACAATAGTTGTCGAGATACATGGAAATCTCCTCAGCTAGAGCTAATGGGATTCACCTGTACATTCAATGCACGACAAAGTAAAACGAGTTTAAAAATTGAAATATGACTATATTTGATAAATAATTAGCAAAATTAAAGGAAAAATTTTAATAATTATAAAAATTGTATATTAATGAACATATGGACACATTATCTTTGGATTTCCCAAAACTTTACTTTACTCAAATCAGTACTTGTATAAGAATAAACGATAAGTTTATTTAATATTGTAATTTTAAAAAATAACTACAATTATATATATACATATATGCATATAAATCTATATCCATATATGTTTATCTGTAATATCCAAATTAACCTTCTTGATATTTCGTCTTTTAAGGTTTTGCCCGCCAAATATTAAAATAGATAAGAAATTAACCATTGCTATAATATGTTATATTAGGTAGAAATATTTACGCAATGACAGTTAAAATTTTTTCTCATTTAATTCAGAAATATCTTGGAATTCGTAATCTATGAACATATCTGAACCTCCAGTCAAATCTTGTATATCGTCACAATCTCTGAATATCGCCACGATAAACGTGGTTATTTCATTCATTACCATATTCTTAAAAAAGGTTGTCAGTTTACCCGCTACAAAGAAATAACCTGAGTATCTCTACACCATCCTGGACAACTCTTGTTTTGAAGGCCACAATAAGGGCACACCTAGAGTGCCACAAAAAAAATTGGCACCCTGCATGCCATCGATAACTCCTTAACTCATTGCTAACATCTGAAACTAATATGTAGCGAAGCTATTTCTAAGGTCTGAGGT
>NC_051846.1:6089791-6135553 GCF_002237135.1 Teleopsis dalmanni
GTTAGAGCGGTTAAAGTCAAATTGTTAATATTGTAGGATTCTGTAGAATTATTAATTGATGTGTTATATGATTTATATATTATAATTTATTATATTTTAATCTATTGTAAATCATATTGTATAATTAAATTATTATAATTAATATATTATATAATTCATATATATATATAATATTTTATATGGTTAATATATGGTTAATTAATTTATCTAACTAACCCTGTATAAGATGTAATCAAACCAACGGTTCTAAGTCTTGTTTTATAGCCTTTTGTTTTTTGCGCTCGAGATGAGCAAATTTTATTGTTATATTTTTTGGCTACAAGTAAACTCCGTTGGTTTGATTCTGTCTCTTGTTTTTCGATCGCGAACGTGTCAACACACGGGTACACATAAAAAAGTGATTAAACAATCAATAACCGAAATTGTATAAATTCAATTGTATAAATTAAATGAAATCAAACCCCAATTATAACACGTTTATAATTTACATTGTGTTAAAGAAATTGAAATAAAGATCATAAAACCTAATTATAAAAACGCTTATAATTTACATTGGCGACCGTGACAGGACTTTTTGCAATTTTAATAGTGGTTATTAATCTCCAATTTGTTAAAAAATCTAAATATTACCCACGTGTGGTAATCATTTTTTTTTATTAAGTTTGTAATCATTAGTGTACGCGTGTGTGCATTTCTTCCACACGGCTATTCTGTGGACTGTCGAACGTATATACTATTGTGCAATTGGTGGTTCTCGGTTTAGGTCCGCTAACCTCAAACCAGAACCTCGTGTCCGCATCAAGATCGCGCTCGACATTACAACAACAAGATACCTTTACTTGTTGATTGTACATACTTTCGCTGTTATTGTTTTTGGTTAATTTGTAACCATTAAAGTGCGCGTGTGAATATTTCTTCTAACCAGTTATATAGCTAACGCGTGCTAACCATTATAATATATCGTACATCTATATATATATTACCTATGTACTATCGTACGTATATACTCTTGTGCAATTGGTGGTTCTCGGTTTAGGTCCGCTAACCTCAAATCAGAACCTCGTGTCCGCATCAAGGTCGTGCTCGACATTTAAAATAACAACAACAAGCTATCTTTACTTGTTGATTGTACATACTTTCGCTTTTATTGTTTTTGGATAATTTGTAACCATTAATGTGCGCGTGTGAATACTTTTTCTAACCAGCTATATAGCTAACGTGTGCTAACCATTATAATATATCGTACATCTATATATATATTACATATGTACTATCGTACGTATATACTCTTGTGCAATTGGTGGTTCTCGGTTTAGGTCCGCTAACCTCAAAATAGAATCTCGTGTCCGCATCAAGGTCGTGCTCGACAGTTAAAATAACAACAACAAGCTATCTTTACTTGTTGATTGTACATACTTTCGCTTTTATTGTATTTGGTTAATTTGTAACCATAATGTGCTCGTGTGAGTATTGCTCCTAAACGGTTATATATCTAAAGTGTGCTAACTTTAATAATATCGTACATCTGTACATATATACTATATACTATCGTACGTGTGTACTATTGTGCATTCTATGGTTCTCGGCTTAGGTTCTGCTAAGCGCCAAATAGAACCTCGTGTCCGCATCAAGGTCACGCTGAACAATTACAACAACAACAACAAGTAAACTTACTTGTTGATTACTGGTTAATATTTGCTTCCAATCAGTAAGTGTGCGGGTCGTCAACGTCGCGTCTGACAACAACCACCGTAAGAGCAGTTCAATTTCGGAAAGCTCACTGTTGCTATTGTGACTTTTCGACTTCGTCAAATCCTTTGCTGTTCTCAAGTATCTACAACTGTTTCAATGGCAACGGCAGAGCCAACCACTACGGCAGAACTGTCAGAACTAAAACAACAGCGAGCCTCGACGAAAGCGAGTATTTCAAGAATCAAGGCGTTCGTCAAGGGAAAGAGTAATTCGCTCTCACAACCAGAACTGAAATGTCGACTAGGTATTTTAGAATCATATTTTAAACAAATCTTAGCTTTTCAGACGTTGATCGAGAAATTAGATGCAACTGACTCAGCTAGAGATGAATTAGAAGACCTATACGTTTCCACCAAAGTATTAATCATGTCTCAACTGCAGGAAGAGGCCCACAATGCATCAGTGCTAGACGTAACAGCAATGATGCCCACCTCAAGTAAAAAAATTACCACTGTTAAAATTACCTACATTCAGTGGTAAGTACTCGGATTATAACAATTTTATTAATTCGTTTCTCCAAATCATAGATCGCGAAATATACCTCACAAATATTGAAAAATTTAATCACTTACTGAATTGCCTTACTGGTCAAGCTCTAGAGACAGTACAGGCATTTCCTATTTCGAATGAAAACTATCCAAAGGCTCTGGAGAGGCTTAAATCGCGCTATGACAATAATAGCCTAATCTTCGCCGAAAATATCGCGACACTATTTGATCTACCAGCAGTATCGGGTCAGTCAAGCCAACAACTTCGTAGTCTGGTAAACAATGCATCCGCTTTGTATGGTTCACTCTGTTCGCTAGGTACAGAGAAACAAATATGTGAGGCTCTACTTATCTCGCTAATCATGCAAAAAACGGACGCAATTACACGTAGGAAATGGAATGAATCGCGTAACTTTGACACATTACCCAGTTGGGAAGATTGCTCAAAATTGTTGGATAGACACTGCCAGTTTCTCGAATCACTTGACAGTGGAAACGGCAATCAGTCATCATCACAACGTAAACCTAATAGTCTTAACTCCAAGACTAACAGACGCTCAAAACAATACGCATTTGTTGCATCTACATCTAGCAATTCTTGCTCATTTTGTTCTAGCAATGAACACCTAATACAGAATTGTCATCGTTTTAAGGCACTGGAGGTGGTTCAAAGATTTGAAAAGGTGAAGAGCCTAAAACTCTGCATAAACTGCTTATCGCCACGCCATCATGTGGTTAATTGTACATCAACGTTTAAATGTAAGGTTTGCGCAAAGCCACATCACACTCTCTTGCATCATTCGCAATTGCCAACGAATATTAAGAGCGCGGGATCATCACGACGCACAGAACACGCTGCTATGCCCAACGACAACGTTGCCAGCCATTCCCATCTTAATATGTCATCGGCCGAGCAAATAATTCTTGCCACTGCATTGGTTTTAGTGAAGGATTCATCGGGAAGTTATCAAGTGGGTAGAGCCTTACTTGATTCATGCTCTCAGGTCAACTTCATAACGGAGGAGTTTTCAAAGAAGCTTAGTTTAGCAAAACATAAACATCGGTTGCATGTTTCCAGTATTGGTAGTTCGTTGACCAACATTAAGTATCAGACGCTCACATCAATCAAATCTCGTCATTCAAATTTTGAACTTGCTTTAAACTTTGGTATTACGAATCACATCGCATATCAACCAAGTTCTGAAATCGATATATCGTCGTGGAAGGTTCCACCAAATACACCTCTCGCCGATGAGCAATTCTTTAAATCCAAGCGCGTTGATCTTTTGCTTGGAGCTGAAAGTTTCTTTGATATTTTGTCTGTCGGTCAAATCAAACTAGGTGAAAATCTTCCAGTACTTCAAAAAACACTATTAGGATGGATTGTATCTGGCAAGTACAAGGGTCAGCCATTTGCATCACCAGCAGCAAAATGCCTATTATCAGTTGAAGATACAGTCTCCGATCAATTAGAAATGATGTGGAAGATAGAGGAAGTGCAATCGGCTTCAAAATCATGGTCACCAGCACATGTTGCGTGTGAGTCATTATATCGTGAAACGGTTCACCAAAATGCGATGGGAAGAATTGTCGTTCGGTTACCATTCAAAGATTCACCAGATTGTCTTGGTTTGACACACAATATCGCCTTGCGCCGTTTTTATTCTGTAGAACGGCGATTGTCATCTAATCGTGCACTGAAGCAAGACTATCAAGAATTCATGAAACAATATCGAGAGCTCGGACACATGACGCGTGTTGAGACTCCGAAAACTAACGAACCTCATTATTATATCCCTCATCATTGTGTTTTAAAACCGTCGAGCACTTCGACCAAGCTGAGGGTGGTTTTTGATGCGTCATGTCCAACAACTTCGCAACGTTCATTAAATGATATTCTACTGGTCGGCCCGACAATTCAGTCGGAGTTATATTTGTTGCTACTTCAATTTCGTTTGCACCGATATGCCTTGACGGCTGACATTGTTAAGATGTACCGACAGATACTGATAGATGAACCAGATCGAAAATTCCAATATATTTTTTGGCGAGATACGGAGTCCGATCCTGTTAGTACTTACGAGTTGAATACAGTCACTTATGGTACTGCATCAGCACCTTTCCTAGCAACCAGGAGTTTGCAGTATTTGGCGGACAAATTTGAAACACAATACCCAATAGGCGCTGCACTCATTAAATCAGCGTTCTTTGTCGACGACTTCTTAGGTGGAGCAGATTCCATTGATCAACTCACCAATATCAGACATCAGTTAACGGCCATTCTACAGAAGGGTTGCTTCGATCTTGACAAATGGCATTCAAACCATCATGACTTCATCAGCGATACTACAACAAAGAGTTTGAATCTTGATACAGATACAGTCACCAGCGCTCTAGGCATCAAGTGGCACCAAATGCAAGATGTTTTCCTATTTTCGTTTAATGCACAACCAGGTCATATTGTAACAAAACGCACCATCTTATCCCTTGCGTCTTCATTATTCGACCCGCTTGGATTACTAGCACCGATCATACTCGTAGCCAAAATTATGATGCAAGAATTGTGGCTTTTGCGTGTGGACTGGGACGAGTCAGTCCCTCAAAATCTTCACTCAGCTTGGAAAACATTTATTCAAGATCTTACAACGCTTTCATCGGTTAAGGTGCCGAGGTACTGCCTATCCATAAACTATCAACAGGTTGATGCACACGGTTTCTGTGACGCTTCAATACGCGCATATGGTTGCTGTATATTTCTCCGATCACAAAACACATCAGGTAAGGTGACGGTCAGGCTATTCACTGCAAAATCCCGTGTGGCACCTATAAAGCGGAAGTCGCTACCTAAACTAGAACTCTGTGGTGCCTTACTTCTTGCCAAACTGTATCAGAAGGTCCAACCAATATTTGCGCAATTTAAGGGTGAAACGTTTTTTTGGACTGATTCACAGATTGTATTACATTGGTTGAAGCAGCACTCATCAACCCTGTCTGCATTCGTTGGCAATCGAGTAGCGGAAATTCAAGATATTACCGCAAATGGGCAATGGAGACACGTTCCTACCCAATCCAACCCGGCAGATGTTGTGTCGCGCGGCTGTAACATCCGCCAATTATCAGAGTCTTGTTGGTTTACGGGGCCGGAATTTTTGTTACTCGCTGATAAATACTGGCCGCATTTGAAATGTCACAACCTGGATATGGAAGAAGTCAATAAAGAGACGCGAAAGGTTGTATTCGTTAACACAAATGAAGACAACTACGTATTACAGGTATTGTCAAGATATAGTTCATACACTAAGATGCTACGAGTAATAGCGCAGGTACAGCGTTTTTATCATGTAACCAAGAATAAATTGAAGAACGGAGAATGTACCCTCCAACCTATTCAGCTACAAAAGGCATTGCACTGTATTATTTGGGTCATCCAACAGCAATTCTTCGAAATTGATATACAACGCCTACAACGAGGGAACCCAGCCGAAGGTACATTAAAGCATCTAAATCCCTTCCTGGACAATGTATTCGGTTATCAATTACTAAAGGTGGGAGGTCGCCTCGAGCTGAGTGACATCTCAGTAGGCCAACGTCACCCTATTTTGTTGCCGAAGGGCTGTTATTTTGTGGAACTTTATGTTCGGCATATACACTTGTGCAACTATCATGCAGGCGCAAAAGCACTAATTGCCCTTACTCGACTAAACTTCTGGATAATTAATATTCGAGAAATTGCACGCCGAGTCGTGCACTCGTGTATTCACTGCGTGCGTTATAAACCCAAACTACTTAATCAAATGATGGGTAATCTCCCAATCGAACGCCTCACTCCAAGCCGTCCATTCGCGCGTACTGCGGTAAATTTTTGCGGTCCGATATTAACGTATCTCCGAATTCGGGGACGGGTTCCATATAAGACCTATATAGCCGTGTTCGTTTGTTTGTCTACAAAGGCAGCTCATCTAGAAGCCGTGTCAGACTTATCTACGGAGGCATTTATTGCAGCACTGAAAAGGTTAATCGGTAGACGAGGGTTACCATCAGACATCTATTGCGATAACGCCACAAACTTCGTTGGGGCTAACAACAAACTAGCAGAGTTAAAAAGGATGTTTTTCGAGAAGTCTAATCAAGTGATGCTGCACACCTTTTGCAGCAACCAATTCAAAAATTTCAATTTTATACCGCCCCGAGCACCTCACTTTGGAGGTCTATGGGAAGCGGCTGTAAAAAGTGCGAAAGGCCATCTGTATCGAACACTATCAAATACTCGATTCACCTTTGAGGAGCTTGGAACAGCACTGATTGAAATCGAAGCCATCTTAAATTCGCGACCAATCACACCTCATTCTTGTGACCCGAGCGATTACGAAGCGCTAACGCCGGCACATTTTCTTATCGGTGGGCCGCTCAAAACTTTATCTGAACCAAGTCCTCAGTATGAAGCTGCTTCATTAATTGATAAATGGTCTCGTATAACCGCAGTCAAACATCACTTCTGGCGCAGATGGTCTAGAGACTATCTGAATGAGCTGCAGATACGCACCAAATGGACAGAAGAACAATCTAACATCACCGAGGGGGCTCTGGTTCTAATCCATGAAGACAATATGCCTCCACTACGCTGGTTGATGGGCCGAATCGTGCATTGCATCAGGGGTCCAGATAATTTGGTTCGTGTTGTTGATGTGCAAACCCCAAAAGGAGTAATACGCCGTCCAATCCACAAACTCGCACTATTACCAATTGAAAATCCTTTCAAGGGGGGCGGGATGTTAGAGCGGTTAAAGTCAAATTGTTAATATTGTAGGATTCTGTAGAATTATTAATTGATGTGTTATATGATTTATATATTATAATTTATTATATTTTAATCTATTGTAAATCATATTGTATAATTAAATTATTATAATTAATATATTATATAATTCATATATATATATAATATTTTATATGGTTAATATATGGTTAATTAATTTATCTAACTAACCCTGTATAAGATGTAATCAAACCAACGGTTCTAAGTCTTGTTTTATAGCCTTTTGTTTTTTGCGCTCGAGATGAGCAAATTTTATTGTTATATTTTTTGGCTACAAGTAAACTCCGTTGGTTTGATTCTGTCTCTTGTTTTTCGATCGCGAACGTGTCAACACACGGGTACACATAAAAAAGTGATTAAACAATCAATAACCGAAATTGTATAAATTCAATTGTATAAATTAAATGAAATCAAACCCCAATTATAACACGTTTATAATTTACATTGTGTTAAAGAAATTGAAATAAAGATCATAAAACCTAATTATAAAAACGCTTATAATTTACAGTGTTATTGATCTACTGTATATGCTAATTACTACCCTAAAAGGAAGTAGGATTCGACGAGAGATAAACTATACGGGAGAAAATTTAAGTTTTCGACAAAAAAAGCTTTTATGTGACATTTAGTTACCTATTAAGAAAGATGGCATATTTCTACAAAATGGCCTAGTCCTTAATTAATCCTACACCAGTCTGTTAAGAACCATTTTAATTACCTTGGCAACGAACGTATAGTTCATCATATAAAAGATCATATTTCGTCAGTGCATTCAATTATTTTTTCTGTATGTTATGGATATTATATCCACGGCTTAAAACGCAAGATAAATAATGGTTGTCTTGCTAAGGAAAGAACCGGGACAGATATATGAGTATGTATTGAAATACATACTGAAATATTCTTACGCACTAAAAAAACCATTGTTTTTTAAGCGAAATTTTAGGTAACAAGTAAATGTTGTTATTTCAACTATGCACATTACTTCCAGAATCAAAGAAAAGGTATCCTGATAATCAGGCATCAACGAAGGTGCTCATTTCTTATCTGGTGACATCGACACTGGTGATGAAGTATTTCCAAAATCTGAATACTATTGACGAAAATAATCTGGTATGGGTTCATATAACATTGGGATTTTCGGTAAAAACAAATAGACAAACTTGACAGGAAAGACACAGTTCCTCTGCTTGCAGGTCAATATTTTAAAACATACCTTAAGACGAAGAAACTTTTCATTTATGCAAAAAGAAGTGTAGAAACAGAAAAAGAAGTGCGGGAATAATTTAGCATAGTTATCGTAATTTAAACAAGACATTAAATAAAAACAGCTTAAGAATAATTACAGAGATTCCGAGAAATCACTTCGGAAACGTTATCAGAAACAAGCAGAAAAACTTGGCAGCAAAAGTGCAGTCTCGCTATTTGCATACCTAGAAACAATCTGTATCTTAGACAGAATTAATAAATTTTTCATTTATTTTAAATGAAGGCAAGATACAGTGAAGCCTATACTCTAACAATGTATCAAAGCTATCGCAATCCAAACCCCTTATAAAATATATTACTAATAAATATATCTTTAGAATAATTTCAGATAATTCTCTATATGTTGTAGTGTCCTTAGTGTTGTACAATAAATTCGTGAAAAACAGGTTTGAGACGTAAAAAAAATTCTGAGTTAAATTCTTAGTATAAACTTCTTCAACATGAATTCACTTATTTCAACAATCCTTTGACGAATGAATCCCATCTCCGTAGTAATTTTCCTGAATACTCGTATCTCTAAAAAAATCTCTCTGGCACTTTAACTTCAAACTGAATGAATTGAGATCGAGATCGAAATAAAATTGTGATAATCTTACTCTGTAAGAAAAACTATTAAAATCGGGTAGAAGTTTTTATTGTACTTTTGACGTATAGATGGCGCATCGCGAATTAATTAAACTATAGAGTAATAAACTGTATGTATAGATGTTAATAGAAAAATTGCGTTTTTCTTTTATCAGTTTCGAAATAAATAACTTCATTTTGATATACAAAAATTATTCGATTATTGCTTTAAAATATAATTAAAATTACATGCTCTCCTTTTAATTGCAGTCTTTTTGAAACAAGGACATTTCTCGGCATTTTTTTAGTTCCAAAAGTTTTCTGAAATTTATTGCCTCTAAATTGCCTTCAAAATTAAAAAATATATGAAATAAAATTTTTTTATTATTATTTTTATCGCTTTTGCATATGCAAGGCAACAATTTTATGCTGATTTGGTAAGTTTAAGTTTGGAGCCGTTCAAGTGTTGTAAGGCGCATAATAAACCCAACCAAATGGAAATAATTGTTTGCAGACAACTTTTTTCAATTACGCCAAACTTTTTTCTTCTTAGCCAATTATTATGTTAATACATTTGGTTTGGAATTAATTTCGGAATTAAGTCTAAAAGTTTTTAAATTCACATACAATAAGGCATTGGTTATAAATTCATTTTACTGTGGTACGAACACTACACAGAATTAAAAATAAATAAATTAAAGTATAAATCTTATATGCAATCAAATCATATAAGTTCACACAACACACAATATGTGACAATATCTATTAGAGTTTGGGAGTACTACTTCTCGTTGATCTGGGGTTATATGAAGAAAAGGTCACAGAGGTCTTGAAGATGGTGAGGTATTACGCCAAATATATTAATGCGTTTAAGAAGCTATATAGCTATATAGGTTAATTGCCACATTAATCCTCATTTATTACTATGTGAACATGTGTGTATAAAAAGGATTAACCAATAAGTTTTGATATAAATTTAGTAGCTCGTTTTTTTTAAGGTTAAAAGTTTTCACTCGCAAACTCAATCTTGACTCTTGAAATTTCTTAATCTAAAATACTAACAAGTAACTTAATGTACCTTAACAGCCGTGATCCTGGTGTGGCTTTAATGTGTTATTAACTCATGCATTAATTGTTTAGTTCAAAGTTTACTATTGTACAATAAAGATCGTTTAATAACCGCTGAACGTGTTACAATTATGAACACTTACTATGAAAATGGTGATGCTGTAGCAAGTACGTTATGTTTATTTCAAGAAGATTATGGGTATCCTAATTGTCCATATAAAAAATTATAAAAAAAAATCTAAAGAAATTTGAAGAAACTCGTTATTTATTGGATGTGTTAAGGCTTAGACATGATCAAAATTCATTCCATTTTTATAAAACTCAGGTAACATGAGGTACTAAAGCCAAATGAGCATATATTAGGAAAGTCAAATGAGCTTTCGGCTTACAATTTCTTATATAGAATTTGGTTTCTTGTTAATATCTGATCGCTATAGCCAAATGATTACTTATTACTTATTTTGGAATGAAGTTGAAGATAAGAATATGGAAGATACGAACCTTCTACAAGATTGTACTATAATCCACACACAAAGTTATTTCTTGCTTTATTTTACCAGAAAACCAGGGTGTGTAATTTCATCTGACAATAGATTGGTCACAAAGAATATGCGATTTATTACCAGTGATTTTTTTGTAGTGCTACTCATATGTATATGTATGATCATTTTTTGTGCATCATGAACAACTATTCAATGTTTTGAAAATAAACATTTGTCAAGTTATGAAAGAGCTTTTGCCAACTATGTATCGACGAGTCATCGATGACTCTTCAATTACTTTGATCCATACTGTAAAAAGTGAAAGACATTTGAAGGATGTTGTAATTTATGCCCAATGTCGCTACTAAAATAATATATTGAAATAAAAACTTAATCGAATTCACACTCAAAAATGCACTTTATTAACTTTCACTTTCGGAACCATAAAAGAGATAATTCTGTGGAACTATGAACTCCTTCAAGAATTAATTATATTTAATAATAATTTAAATAAAACGCACCTTAAAATTAAAATTAGTTTTATTGTTATAATTATATATTTTTAGTATTTAATTTTATTAATGTTATTATTAAAATGATAATGGAATTTTAAATTTGCATACATATGTGTAAATACAAATTAATATTTAAATATATGTGCATATAAAGTAGCGGTGCATTTAATTATAGAAAACTTTGTTTTTTTAATAAATTACCTTGTTAATGGATACGTGCTACTTTATTTTAATAACAAAAAAGAAATAAAATAATAATAAAACATTTGTTATAAAATTTTTCTGCAATTCACTCATTTCCAGCAACATGCGTTGTAAAACAGAAACATTTATCAACATATGCTTCGCAACATTTATGTGGCCACACTATATGAAGCATAATACATTGCATATTTACAGGATGATGGAGTTTCGTTTCACCGAAGTGTACCATCGAAACCAATGTTAATATTATTTATATGAAGAAAGATATTAAAGTATATTTTAAGCTAAATTTATTTAAATTGATGATTAATGTTTACAAATTATAAATTGTTCTTAAAAATTGTTCTTACTGTTAAAAAAGAGTTTCTAACTGTAAAATTATGAATTTTCGCTCAACACTACCTTTTTCAAAAAACAATAACTTAATTACGAATATTTAGTATATACTTTACCTTTATTTGCTTTATAGTGATTCCTATAGTTTTGATTTTAGGTGACACAAAAGGTATGTCATGATACTACTTTAAAGAGGATAGAGTAATACTATGTTCAGGCACACCTTAATTTCGCAAAAATCTTAATTTCAAGTTCATTTCAGCGAAATACAGTTGTTTTTTCCACAAAATTCAGCTTTAAGGTTAGAACGAAATTAAGGAAAATGACCTTAATTTCGTTGAAACTAAGGCTGAAATTAAGGGACATTTCGAATGCAACTATGCGTAAGATAGATTTTAAGTAAAAGATAAAGTTGAGATAAGGAAAAAGTGACATTTTTTTAATGACAGTTGATTTGTATAAAACCGGGAAATAACTTGAAAGCAGTGTAAATTTTTAAATTTGAATATAGAGAAAGTCGATTCTAATACTGTACCTATCTGATTTAAAATATATAATATTTACACTTTATCTAAATTGTATTCTATGGGTGGTTTGTAAACTGTTTGACATGTTTAAACAAGTTTTCATATTAATGTAAAGGACACAAAAAATTTTTGTTAAAATGCAAATAAATTAAGTTAATTACATGCTTTTAAATCATTTTTATCAATTTATTGTAATAATGCATATATGCCTAATCTCATAGTAATGTTTCTCATAAATAAATTACCTCACCTTATATTTCCATTCAATATTCTATAGCTTGCAAGGAGTTTTTATCAATATTCGAAAAAAAAACAACTGACATTTCTTCAAATCAGATTAATTCATATTCATATACTGATTTCTTAATACTGAAGCAGGTCACTTGTTGCACCAAGTATTAAAAATTAATTGATACGTAATTTATATAATATTAAAATGCAGATTTTTTAATTATATACAATTGTTATAAATTGAAATACATTTTGTATAAAATTAAGCCCTGTTATTAAAAGATAATTTTAATTATTTGAATAATGTGCTTTAAATTTATTCTATCGAATAACTTACAGCGTTCATGAAAAAAAAATTTTGTATTCAAGTGTAATTATACCTATAATTGCTTAACAGCATTTTTAATGCTTACAAGACAAACCTTTGACTGGTACTTAAAAATGCATTTTATTTCCAACTTAACAAAATAAAGGAATATTAATAAGATAAAGATATATGAGAGCATATTATTCCAAGATTAAATCAACTGAAACGACCTATGACTTAAGAAAGCAATAAACACTGATGTGATTATGAACTCTACTGCATAAGGGGACCTAAGAAACTATAATGCTGAACGGTTTGTGAAATCTAATAAATAAGAGACCTAGGGAAGCTATAAATAGTAAAATGATTCTGAAGTTCAATATATGACAGCCATAAACGAACCAGTAATATCGCAAAGCAATTTAAATCAATCAAAATACATCACAGAAATAAGCAACGTTTTTCGAAAGTGTGTTAACGAAGCGAGGAGCAGGAAAGAATTATCCACTGTTGCTTTACTACTTTAAATTAAATTAGTTTCAAGGGAAACATCTAACGTGATACCCTCAATTTGCTAGGAAGATGCGTATTATACCAACCGTTGTTTTCATTATAACTCTTTGTGACTTCAAAAACTTCAAATGGATTTATAAACCATTCAGTCTTCTAGATGAAGATGAATATAAAAAATATACAATTAATATAGACTGATCAGTAGGAACATTTTCTAAACAACGAATACACTTCAAACATCCGGTTAAGGTCTGAGTCTAAGGACAGACCAGTCCTGAGTCTGAGTCTGCTTGCCACAATTTCAGTTTGCTGTTTCATCGGAAACCGAGATGGCAGCCAATGAAACAGGGTGAAAAAAGACTTTGTGAAGGTAGAGCATGATTCGAGGTTGGAGACCCCAACTGCGACCTATAGCTCTTCTACAGTAGTAAGTATGAGAAACAGATATTTAACTTTCGTGCTTATTTTAAGGGATGGATTTTACAATTTCTAGTGAGAACAATAACTTTCGTTTTATTGGGTGAATATCCAGACCAAATTTCCAATACCAATCGGTAACTGTTACGAGTGCAGAGTTAATAACATTGGATAAAACCTGGAGAAATTTCCCCGATGAAGCGATAGTAATGTCATTCGCATAAGCTAGGACGCTGCAATCGAATAGCGATTTGAATAAAACCTTAATTAGAAATTTTAAACTACGTTAAGAATACATAGAGTGGTAAAATATTTCATAAAGTGAAGATCGTCATTTCCGATCAATGAGGGAAATTAATAACGTAAAGTAGATGGACGAATATTCATTCATTAAGCAAATGTTTTAAAAAAAATCGGTGGTAAATAAATATATATATTCGCGCTTCTCAAGTAAGCTCATGTTCTATGATTCGACTAAATCTATTAAACTTTTGGTAAGAACGAATCAAATCAGTGAATTAATATTTAAATAAAAATAAATAGATAGATAGTGAAAATAATGCATATCATTCTTGCCATAAATTACATAAATAAGGTTACATCTATATGAAATTAGTTCATTAATATTAGAATGTAATTTCTGCTCTTTTAAATGAAGACTTAGATATCTAATGTGATTTTTTGCAAATAATAATTGCAAATAGTTGTTTAGTGAGATATGAGAGTCATTAAGAACACAGACTGCGTCATGGACTACGTCTTTCAGGTTTGCTGCAAGAGACTCTACGCTACGAGTACCCATTTCTATTGAATGTATTTATATATAACTATATATATATAATTTATATATAATTTATGCAAAATAATTTTTAATGATTTCAAAATTATATAGATTTTTTAATCTTAGTTGAACCTGCACAATAACATTAACATGTATAATTGTCATAATTTACTTGATTTAATTATTTTATACCATAAAATCATATGTTTTCTTTGGCACATGTAAAAAAAACGTGTGAACAGATATTTTATTAGAATATATGTTATTACAAATTAGAACTTGTCATAATCAAGTCAGGTTTATATAATTTGATAAAGACTATAATTAAGACGATTGCTTTCATGTTTATATGGTATATTTCAAATTCCATGTGTTAAACAAACTAAAACGTGTGTAAATCACAAGTACTTAAGAATAACAAATAAGAGACAATTAGATTTTATTAAAAGTTAATTAAATATTAAATATAGGTAATTTTTTAATTATCTTAAAATTTAATTGAAAATCAAATGCGATAAATGTATGTTTCCATTTATTGAATTTGTTCGAAGAAAAGTGAGTTATTTATAAAGTAATTGCTATTTAATTGCTAAGTAATTGCTAAATAAGATTCCTAATGTCTATTGTTATATTATTAAAATTCTACTTTAGAATTTAAAATTTATATTTACCTGGTTTTTAAACCTTCCCAATACTGATTCTATTAATCAAACAATCATATTCTTTCTACGAGTATGTGTAGAAAACAATTTACTCAAGTACCCGCTGTCACTATGTTTATTGATATCAATATGAACACAATTGCTTTTGAGCTTATAATAATATATACAAATAAAAGATTTAATAATAATTTTATCCAAAACTACATATATCTGCAACTTTCTTAGATAAAATGATTTATATTAAATTGCTGCTGAATACTTAACCCGTCATAATTGACAATCCATGTAAATAATTCAAATACCTCCAACCTTACAGTACAAATAACAACCTTAACTTGCATGTAGCGTCTCCTGTTTCATATATTAAGACTTCAGTAACTGAGGGCATCGCGGAATACATTTACTTAACATTTATTTATCTTCAGTGGGTTAACCAAAAGGCATACAGATGAGCAGAGAACTGATAAACGAATTATCGCTTTGTAACTTGTCAATCGGTACAAATGTATCTAACTATTCTGGGGTTTTAATAAAAAGGAATAAAGAAGATATAAAAACAAAGATGGGATTAATACTCAACTGTTGGCGACACCTGCGACTATCGGCACATGTTCTATACAACAAATAGAGAAATCACTAGAAGCACTGCAAAAGAAAACAGGAATTGAGAGAAGTGTTCCCTAAAGTAATCTTATGACGACGAGATTGAAACGACAAGACAGCGCATCATATTGACTCTACTATATCACTACAAATGATTTATTCCATAATCCAGCCCTTTCGTCAGCGATTTCGAAAATAATATTTCCTTGTAAAGTATCATCCATAATTTAAATTGTATGCCACACACACACACACACACACACATCCAGCTAAATATACCTTTAATATTAAACCATATGATTAGAATAATTAAGAGTAACTCACTTTTAAGACTCTAAACCGATATTAATATATTGATATATTTAAGATATTTCGATAATACTGTGTACTTAATATCACATGAAACATTTTTAATTTACTATTATTTACCTGTTAACATATTTTCTAGTCACATGCGCACATAAATGATTTGATAATAAAATTTTAGAGCATTTTTTATTTACGTTTCCATAAGTTTTTATTTATCTAAAAAGCACATAATATAGAGCAGAAAAAGTTTTCCGAACTACTCTATGTAACACATATTAAAATACATTTCTAACACTTAAAAGATATTTTTTTTATCAGCTCAATGTATGTCTTAATATTTTTAATACAATATTATTATATTTTTGAAATAAATTGAAAAATCGCAACTAAAGATGAGCAGATACTTGTATCAATAAAATTTCAACACTAAAAGAATTTGTAAAAAACTTGCTTCTACTCAAATAAATTATTCAAAAAGAATTAAGTCCAAACCATACTCATGTATTCAGTGAGAACAGTAGCGCCACCTTATTGAAAAGATAGGGCTCGTGATAAAAAAGAAGCCCTGAAACTAAGTAGATGCATACCGATGTTCTACATAAATAACTTTAAATATTGTTTCTACATATATAATAGCAATAGTAATGTGATTATTATGAAAGATATGTAGTACACATCTAGATATAATATCTTACATATTACATTCATTCTACATTTCCAGCAATGTCGGGCCCTATAGAATTGAAATATTGAACGCTCGTTGCAAATAATCAAACTTTATCGGTTCAATTAACCCATGCGGCTGACCTTTAACGCACAAATTCTTAAAGAAACTGAACCGAAATGCTCAGGCAATGAAACTGAAAGTTAAAGATGCTCTTCATATGTGAGAAGATATATTTAGTTATTCTGATTTTGTATTTTATTAAAGTAATTGTTTTAAAATGTTTAAATATAAGGTAATTTTAAATGTAAAAATAGTTTTAATAAACATCTAAATCTTATAGATAAATGGGAGGAAATACCAGAAACACATGGTTCTGGCATATAAATTAGTTCATACATGCACAACTTAATTAAATCAAGCATTTTTAATAGACTCATGTAAAACATTTAAGATTTCTCACAAAAAAAATTAATATTAATTTCAAATTGTAAAATAGAGGTTCATAAGATATACACTTTGATTTGCCCTTATTTACCATTAAACCCATTTTGACAGATTTGTTTTCGATACCCGCAAAGGCAGCTGAAGAATCACGCCTGCTACATCTAATAATGTCGTCGTCGTCGACGTAAGCAAGAAGGTGGATATAGTTGTAGAGTATTATACCTTTACGGTGAACATTTGAATAATCGATAGACACTATTACATATTTGGGTTCATTCATCTATGCGTTGCTAATATGCCCAGAAACTATTCGATCTTTGATGAAATTTTTACAAAATATTAGATGAGACCATACCAGAAATCATACCAGAAAAAGTGAGGTACTACAAAATACCGAAGAATCGATGAGCAAACAAAATTGATTAGCATCGTAATAAACATACAAACTTTTACTAGAAGCAAATAGAACTTAGAAGCCGCTGGAAGATGGCAATGAAGCGTTAAAAACAAAAACCCTTAAAAAGTTCGGTAGATTTATACTAAAAGCAATATTTAATTATATTTTTTCTGTTTAATGAATATATATATAGTTTATCGTATATAGTATAGTAAAGTGATTTCAAGCCTTTTAAATGTATAAAAGTTGGGAAGTAAGCAAAAAAATGCCTTCGCAAAATAATATTTTGTTGCCTGAACTTTTTTATTATGAATAAAATAATTACTCCGCATTAAAATAAATTTTTAACAACAATTATAAATCTTGTTTTAAAATCGTTTAAGTTAATTAAATTTAATTAGATCTTCAACAAATTTGGAACTGTCTTTTGTAGAATTCAACTAGTTGCTATTTTTCTAATTTTGATTAATTCTTGAGAAAAAAAGTAAATCCAGATCCATGGATAAATACACATATAAAAACAAAAAATATTTTAAATTCTACTTTTACATTAATACTACAGATTTTGTAAATTTTACAATTTTAAAAAGTCAACATTATCAGCATTTATGAAGTGATCTTCTAAGTCGCGATATTCTTTTATACTTGATCCAAGAATGCTCCAAGATTTGCTTACTGTTGATACGCATATCTGCATCAACCATTAGCATTTTTTTGATAAGGTCCTTACAGTCTTGCGTGATATTGTTTTCAAACAATTCAGGATAATTAATCTTGTCGATACTAATATCCGTTAAACAATCAGACGTTGACCTCTTTTCAAATGGAGTATCTCCAGTGAGCATTCTACATAATGTAACACCACAGGACCAAACATCTGCTTTAAGACCATAACCAACCTCTGACATAATTTCGGGTGCCATATACATTTTCGTGCCACACTTGAAATACAACGTCTCATTCACTTCCGCCGCCAAACCAAAATCACAGAGCTTAATGTTAATGTTATTATGTTTCTCTTTATCAACTAAAATATTTTCTGGTTTTATATCTCTATGTATTATATTGAGCTCATGTAAATATACTAAGACTGATGCCAGTTGCCTCATAACCAAACGTGTCTTTTCTTCCGACAAATGGTTTTCATCACGAAGTAACCAAAAAAGCGTACTATCACCGACATATTCCAATAAAATATATTTTTTGTTTTCGGTGTCGATTACCTGAAGCAAGGATACAATATGCGGATGACTTAAATTTCTGAGCATTTGCACTTCTACATCGATATCTATATCTTCGTCATCTGTTTTGTCAATTATTTTAAGCGCATACGGTATATCAGTCTTGCGATCAATCACTTGCATTACCATTCCGTACGTTCCTTTGCCAAGTTTTCCATTCAAATCGTAATTATCTCGTATATTTGGTGGTAATGAATTTTTCAATTCTTCGTATACATTTTCTTCCGGTGGTACTATTGGTTTGACACGATAAGTTTTGCCAATTTTCCAGTCTTTTGCAAAAATATTCGCAATCATGCCCTTTTCTCTAGGAGCAAGTTCAAAATCTTTACTCTGGTCAAAACGTTCTTTGCCACATACTAGAAATATATCTTCTTCACCAAAAAAGTCTGTGAGTTCAAGTACTGCATAACCACATAAGGTAAACACCTTACGCACACAACCACTAGTTAAATTTGTTACGTTGTTAATTGCCTTTAAGACACAATCAAAATTTGCACTGTTCCGCTTATTTAAAAGGAGTTTCTTTATTTTCCGTGGTCTTGGTCCGTTTTGAATTAACAAAATTGTTCTAGTAAAAACTTCTCCATACTGTATGGGTGTTTGGTCAATAACATAATCAGTACTTAACTTCATGCAGTTCTTCTTCGGTTTCATTTTACTAAACACTTCATTATTGCAACAACACATGTAGCACTCGGAAGTACTAAGTTCTGCAACCATTGTGATTCTATTTCCATACTCATTGTATATATTACGTATAGGGCCTGGAAGTTTAATTTTTTCAGCGAAGAAACGTGTTATGTCTTCGCACAATTTATCGAATGTTTTGTAACGACCAACTGATACCGGTATTATAATGCCTGGAAAAAATTTATCACCATAACGCTTAAACTTAATACGTTGTGCTTTGTTCTTTTCTGCCTGAATAAGGGCACTACAAGAGGGATAACTAAAACTACTTTCGATGACTTTATTCATCAAAGAAGTACCACGCTCCAAAAACGATCCGTCTGCCTTTTTTTCTTCCATCAATTTTTTTTTTAACTTATTTACATACAAGAAACGGCTCTTCCACAGACTTCTACCATGGCGGTCTAGTTTTATTACTGGCTCTTTTACTGCATTCTCACCCATTTTTTAAAAGTTTTATAAAAAACCTGAATCGAACAGAATTTAGTTAGTATATGTGTTAGTATAGATTTGTGATTTAAAATAGAAAAGCAGAATAAAGTTTTTATTATTTAAAATTACCTTTAACTGATTGATTACTGCAATGAAAAGAAAATCTTACAGACTTTTTGACTAATTTCAGCAGAGCATTCAAGTATATTTATATTCAAGTATAAATTAAGAAAAAAGCAATGCTGTAAGAACCACACATGTCATTGAGAAAGAAAGCAGGGTTGTTACAAGCGTTTTAAATTTGCACTGAAATTAAATCAATCACCAATTAAATTTTTCCTTTCACATATAAATACAATGAAAAAAAGTTTGTTGAAGTAAAAATTTAAAAATTCCAAGCCAACTTTATGTTATTGTGATAAATTTCGGTAGTTTTGGACATGGACTCTATTTAGATACAACTTATTTCTTTAAATCAAAAACTGTTCAAAAAGCTGTGCAATGCAACCTCAACCAAATCGCTCCAGTTTTTTTCTCAAAACTTCATGTCATTAAAATCTTTATTAAGAAAACTGGCAAAAAGATTTATGAAAGCAAAGCATTATCGGTGATTCTGTCATGATCAGGTATAAAATATTTCTTACCTTGTATTATTAAATTTTAAGTTGGTCGAAGTCTGCAGAAACTATATAACTACGTAAGATGTAAAGTGTGTCTTAGCTCATGTTTTTTACTGCCAATCACACTAAAAGTATTAAGTTTTCTTTTATTAGTTTTTCATTGTAAGTAAACAGTTATTTACAAAATTGTGACATACATTAAATCATATTGAGTGTTGTACAATAATCACAGGCGACACTGCAAACCACTTTAAAAACTGTTCACCACTCAATTAGCAGAGTAGCAGCTTGAGAGTTTTTCATATGTGTCTCGATAATAAATAGGGGGTCACCGTAGTAATTTCGCCCAAAGCGCTGGTAGTGCTAAAACCGGCATTGATTCTAATGATTGTGAAGGTTGTTAATATTTAGTTAGTAAAGGTCCTGATTTCGTCCATTCTTTATGTACCTATATTTGCATTAGAAACATAAGATTTTCTATTAATCGAAATTCACAGCGCTACTATTTTGCAGCATTGAGGAACTCCATAATGATATCTCCTATTCTGTTCTGAACTAAGTATTAAATTCAACCATATCCACCTATACGGATGTATGAATAATTAAAATAATATTAAAACGTAATATTTTAACAATTATTTCAATATCAATAATATTTTTATCCTTAGATTTATTACATATTATATTATATGTGCAACCCTCAAATTAGAATTTACTACTCTGGTTACGTTTACTTTTTTTATCATTTGAATAATGTTGAAGCCTAATTTTACGCCTAGTAGAGGCAATGGCAACATATTGCGCCAGTGGAAAAATATTCAAAGCGTCTACAGCTCTGTACCACGCACCATATAAACGATGCCCTTCCATTATTAACGCCATTGAAATTAGCAGCTTGTATCTGGTTTAAAGGGGTGAGATGTGGTTCTCATATGCAACATCTTCACAGATTTTATATGGAATGCGTATTTAAATTAATTTTCATTAGATTCAATAAAAACAAATCAGTTCTGGTCACGTGGCTGTTATCACGCAAAATGGGATTAAAATTTTTTATGCCAATTTGCAATAAATTTCTAAAAAAATAAAAACTAAAAATAAATTCTAAAAATACGAAAAAAAATTCAACTTTAAAATTTATAATAAGCTAAATTAATTCAGAATTAAAATGAAAAAAAATTGAAGATTCTAAAACAATTATTATTTATATGATAATTACAAACTCTAAATAACGAATCGTTTACATGAGACATGCGAACCCAAGCGAAACTACTCAATTACGTTTAGGATATGGAAATAAATTAACCATTGGACCCTGTAATTAATTTCGTACAAAACATTTTCTGGTTAATTTCGTGTTAATGACTTGAAATTCATTCGTAAGTAAATAAAAACTATTAAATAAATTAATTACCTATAATTTACTGGTAGTGAATTCTACTGGTAGAATAGATTACACGAGTAAATTACTACTTCATGCCAATTAAATGCTAATAATATTAATGCTAATATTGATGTTAATTAATTATTAAATAGTAAATTAACTTTATTGATAAGATAACATAAGATAAAATAACCTTTCAACGCTCATTTAGTTTCTTGTAAAATATGAAACTACAAAACTCAAATGCGCAACTTTTTAATGGCCAATATCCAATCTAGTCCAATCCAATCCAATCCAATCAGCACAGGCAGCCCACAATATGCCTTCGGTCAGAATTTTTAATTAAGCCAAACATCATCTGGTTTTGCCACATGTTTTGATTGAATGAAGGCAAAATACTTTTTAATTTTTTGCATATCGGTTACGGACATTTGCGTTAATTGGTCTTTCATTTCAATAAAAACAAAAAAATTAAGAAAAATCCTTGCTCGATATTTCCATACGGCAGGAAATGGCTAAGTCAAATTCCTAAATTGGCTTACAATCACTTTCAGGTAACTCATTAGCATTAAAATTGTATATTTTTGTTTCATTCGGGAACGATTTTACCTATTTTTTATTTTTATTCGGTATATGCAACTACGATTTGGCCTGCAGATAACTCGTACAAGGATTTATCCCTATAATTATACAAAGTTAAGGGTTGTGGGTATGGAATGGTATCCTTGATATCCTTGATATTCATATTTTCTAATTTCAATTTTTTAAGTGAATGATTGACATTTTGCATATTTAGGCGCAATTGCAAGTTGCAAGGGTTTAATTCAATTTAAATATTTCGTTTTGTATTTGCGGTTAATGCAAATAAACATTATTTCACTGTGTAAATATTAATTAATTTTTATAAAAAAATAACAAATGAAAGTATATTATATGAATATAATGCGTTGTTAGTAAACATACATATATAAAAGATTAAATAGCTTCTTAAAATAATTATTGGATATAACAAATGTTATATATAATATGTTCATAAAGCATGTATGGATATCCATAAATGTATAAAACCCAAAATCAAAATTTTTATGAAGATATCAGAAAATTTATGTTTATAGCTCTTTAATTCGGACAGTTTTTACCAACGTTTTAGAAATTAAATTAAATCAAGAGTATCGTGATATGAAAACATTATCGACACTACGTAGTATAAACATAAAGAGGCGATAAAATGAATTATATTCCAGAATTTGCGATACGTATAGCATATACAGCAGAAACTTACCTGGGGATCTTCCATTGGAATCAACCAACCAATCTATAACATAAACAAAACGCATCTCAATCAATTACCAAAACATGAACTTGCAAGATTTGTAATACTTAGTTGGGTGTTGTACATACAGGCAGGGAAAAGACGAATTGATGATATCTTAGCAGTTTATTTTAGACAAAATCGACAAAATAATGCGACAAAATAGTTATTACAACTGATCCAAAAATATGTGATATTGAAATAATTATTATGATGAAAAAAAAATATAAAAAAAATTTTTTAATATATATCCAACAGAATTGAAAAAACTGTAAAGATAGGGTTGTTTAAATTGATTCCGTAAGTTTTTGGAAGAATATACCTGTTTGATATTATAAATTTCAAACCCCATGTGAATTTTGTAAATCCCTGCTCTTTGGCGATAAATCTCTTTCCTATGAAACATTTCTTTAAGTTTGGTAAAGTGAGCATTCTTTAAATACTTTTTTAAGTACTCACTTTAAGCTAAATTTAAGAATTTCTTTCCCTCGCAAATATTTCAACTTCTATCCTTAAGAGCAGCCTGCCCTAGATATCAGAATCGTAGCCACAAGCGCAAAGTGAAAAACTGAAATTAGCCGATCAGCATTCTGTATTTTCTGAACTATAAGAACTATATTTTCCTTAAATATAGTTTTTGAGTTGACCTTTCTTTTGAATCTAATTTTAGCTCAATCAACTTACAAGCACCTCTTAAAGTTTAGTGTCAAACATGGTCCATTTTAACAGTTTTTAATACTATGACAGATAAAAGTTTGAAATGTGGAGTACTAAATACTTGATTTATAATACATATACCCCAATAAAAATACACTATATGGAAGGTACTATGTACTTAATAACATAAAAAGTAATAACTTCTTTATTTTTTAACCGATTTGCTTGAAATTTGCAAATTTTTGTTGCAGTGGGCGAAATATCATGAAAAAATTGTGGCTTAGGTATGTATTATAATGTAGGTATTTAGCAATTTAATTTAATTATCTTTACAAGTTTAAAAAACACAAAATTTTGTTGTGCTACTTTCTGTTTTGGCACACTGTACAGCATCCGAAGACATATCGCACGTAGATATGCGTCCATAATTGAAATTTTTTACTCAGTTGCAAACAGCCAATAATGGATCCCTAGACTTAAATGGATTCCTAGAATGACCGTTATAATAATCCAAGTGTATAGGTGTGCATGACGTATATATATCATATTATTGATGAATAAACATATACAATGAGATACCAATAAAAAATACCTTAATTACATGATATACTATAATACCAACTACATAATTCAAATCGTTAATTTAAAATTGACTAATGAAGAAGACGAATCTCACTTTTCCTTTATTTTGAGTAATTTATTTGTGACAAATTTTGACTAATGACTTTGTATCCTTTGAGAAATGCACCTCTAACATAAACAATAGGAAACATAACATAAATTTACGTTTTATTAACACTTGAATTGCCGCTGAATTTGTCAAGAATATTTCGAAATAAAGAGAAATTAATTAAACTCGTAGATAGTATCTCGAAAAATACAACAACAATGACACTCCTGTATTTATAAATATGTCAAGATGAGTATTGGATGAATGTCCTTGCGTTTTCATAATAACTTACAACGGATTGTGTAATCCTTACACACTCCGCTCCGTGAAGATGATTTGAAATTGTTCACACGTTCAACTTTGCAACATATTGGCCCATTTTTACGCCTTTAAGATTATGACGGCACAAACGTTGTCTACTTTTTTTTGTTCTGTTACAATTACACATTTAAGTTGTTTGTTGTTGTTGATATTGTTTTTTTTGTTTTGTGCCTTGTTTTTGTAAAATTTGTATACATATAACCTATGTCGTATTGTTATTTTTACAGCCCCTTCTGTAGAGTATTGTGCTCATCTTTATATATTGTTAAATTACCATCATTTGAGGTAACATCAGTTACGTCTTCACAACCCTTCCCTGTCAGTGTGCAGTGCTAAAAAAAAACTTTTATTATTGCTTTTAACTGTCAAAACGCTATTTTTTATCTATGCACTCCTCTAAATTTAACTTTCCTTTTCATTTTAATTCAAATTTTATTAATCAAAACATAACAACTCTTTTCCATTTGACCCTTTCCTTGTCGCAGGACTTGTCTGTTCTCTCACACTAAGCGAACACTAATGATGCCATTTACATTGAAACTGTTCACTTTATGGGCAGTTCTCTTCCGTACACCAATAAATTTTGAAGTAATTTAATAATTTAATATTTTTCAACAAAATATATGGCATTCCTACGGTTGTTTTTATAAAAATTCATATTTTTATTTTTGGCGGCAGGTTAAAAATTCTCAATTTTACACTTGGTTTATTGTGCTCCATCATGCATAAATCAGTGCTGCATAATATCAGTGTACAAATATGAAAAAAAAATTTAAAAAATTAAAAAATGAATATGCAAATACAAATAAAGAATAAAATAAAAAATTCTGATTTACATTAATAAAAGGAATAAACGAAATTTTGTTATTTTTTCCATGAATAAAGATTTTACAAATGTCAGAAAACCACTCAATACTCACCAGAAAAGATTAAACTGGAAAGAGAAAAGTACAGGAATGGCAGGATAAACAATGATCAATATTGTTGGTACTAAGAGTATATGAGTCTGTGTTTTAAAAAGCTTATAATAGAACAAATAGTTTGAGAAATTAAGAGATTTTCGGATACTAATTCAATAACCACAGGCAATTGTTTCCTTTGTTACAAACAATTAGTGGATATCATAATATCTGTAAGAATTTCATGAAAGAAATGGGAGACTACACCATTAACGAGATATCACACGAAAGTTTAAATATAAACTGTTTAAATGTATCATCGTCTTATATAAGTTTCATGATTATTTTTTTCGAGGAGGTTCTGATAATCAGAACATTGATAATATTAACAAAAAAATCACACACGCCATCTAACGGCAACTAGCACAACCAGATACAAAATGTTGTTGGTGTTTTTGGAGAAAAATATGCTATTTCTGCTATTAAGTTACCCATTTATTCCTATTATCAGTATTTGATATGACCAATAAGTCGTTCCTATAGAGAGAGAGCAATGATCATTCAAAGTAAAGTACCTGATTACATTTAACTTGGTAAATTCCAACACGATCCTTGTCAGTGTTCTGTTTTTGTTGACATGCAGCCTCCACATGGTGCTCTCTGGATAGCAGCAATCTTTAATGTGTACGGTACTTAGGTGTGCAGCAAAACTTTCCTCATAGAAAAATGAGATTATGCGTCTGGATTGGAACCCATCACATAAAACGTGTCTGAAATAAAACTGAAGGGGAAGTCTCGGTTAAGGAAACTGTTAATAACACATGCAAAGGTTTTAAATAACACGATTTAAATATGCACCTGAAACTTTCAAACATTTTACAGAGAAAATACATACATCTGATTAATGTCCTATAAAAAATACAAGGCTGGCTGGATGGGACCATGATGCTCTGAAAACCTTATTGTGATATCTATTATAGATGTCATGCAAGAAAGCACGAATTTGGATTTGTGCACAACCAAGTTGTCGCTCAAGTTCTACGTAACACCCCTATATAGTTACCTGACATCCGTTGAATATTGACATCCGTGCATATAGTGAGTCCTATTTCTAAAACTTTAAGCTTGCGTTGTGCACAGGGTTTAGCATCCCACACGCAAAGCAGCGATCACGGAAGGCCATAAAGATACCTCGTAGTAGAGCAGCCAGGAGAGATATGCTGCATTATGCCTAAACCCGAATTTTGAGGCTCTATGTTACAATGGGAGTTTTTAGAATGGAATTATTTTGAGAAGTATATTTAAAAAAATTAATTAAACGCGCACCTGTTATGATCTATACAATGTATACAGTTTTAAGTCCCAATTATTTATAGAAGCCTACTTTCTACTAGGAAGGTTTAAAAAATTTTAAATAATTTGTTGCATTTATTTAAATTTGCACATATGCATATATTGTACTAAAAATAAATTATTACTAATTTACGAATAATTAAATACAAAAATTATTTCCTAGACCACTGATGATGAATATTTGGCAATACTCGAAACAGCTGTATGGTCAGTCAAAAATTCAATTAACTAATATAATATATAAAATGAATTTTTTTTGTTTTAATTCACTACTAAGAACCTCTTCATGATAATAAATTACATTATATTAATATTAAAAAATTAGAAAAATGCCTATTCTATTGTCATTGGTTTAATAATTTTTTTTCTAAATATATCATTTATTTTCATTTATATTAAATCTGTAGTAGTAAAATTAAATCATTAAAAGCAATTAACAGAGAGCATTTGACATATGCTTATTTATGTGAATTAACATATAAACATTTATGTTATTTATGAATGCTTATCAATAGTTGACACAAGTTATTTAAGCAGAGCCAATAATTAACATATTTAAATGTTGCACACACATATACACATATAATGCATGCGTACATAAGTAAAACGCAATCATATAAACACACATCCGCCAACACAGTGCGCACACATTGTGGTCAACGTAGTGTAAAATGTTAAATAAACACAACACAAGCAACAACAATTATTTCCACAGTAGCCGTAGTAACTATAGTAAAAAAAAACAACAATAACAACAGCAACTACGAGCATCAACCTCAAAAACAATAACAAAATTACTTAATTAATTACCAATAAAATGCCGAATAACATTAATTTATGCGGTTTAATTTAATCGGTTATTATTGTTGTTGTTGTTATTGTTGTTCATATACCCTACACTCGTACATGGCTATTTATACAGTGTTGTGTTTTTGAGTATTATTATTACAATATTATTATTGTTATTGTTGTTTTAAATCATGTTAAGTGCGGTGCTTTCAGTTTTTGCATACGTTTAAGTGTTTTTCAGTATGAAAACATAGAATAATGAATAAAATAATGTACGTTTTGCCATTTATTGTTTTACATTATATAAATTTTATTTTATTTTATTTTATTTTATTTTATTTTCATTTCGGTTGAGTTAATGCGAAATTGTATTAAAATTTATTTGCAATTAATTATGAACAGAAAGGCGCTTTATTAACTCAACGCCCATAATATTCACTGTAATGAATTCACATAAAATAAACATATTTTAGGTTTTTATTTTAAAATTATTGTCACCGAAAAGTGTTTCATTCTAATTACTTCCTTGACATTTCTCAGCACCTTAACAAGTATAATCGTCGCCTGGCCGCGTTTCACAAAAGGATATCCGCCCGCTGCGACCACGCAAACAACGTTGACTTACGTTCCATAGTAGTAATATTCAAGGGAGGACAGACAAAGAGTCAAACGTTAGCGATTCGCAGCATTGGTCGTGATTCACACTCAGTGCAAGCAGCATATAAAACAATCGTTTTGTAATAAAGATGAAAATTTTATTAAAAGTTGTCCAAAACAGATGTCGTTCACGTCGTCATCGTCGTCGTTGCCGCTGCCGTTGTCGTTGTCGTTGTCATGCTACCATTGGGTACATTGCATAGCGTAACGAGTACTTCCAGTTACCGTTGCGATTTCATTCAACATTCAACGGCATTCTACAGTGCGCCCCGTGCACCCAACATTATTATTATTATCGCCCATTGCCGCATAAAATACATTTCATAATCTTTTATCGCATTTTTTCTACTTCATGACACAAAGTATATTTATTCTTGATGTCGTTATGAAAAGCCCATAATTTGTGATTTCATTTTTATATATGTAGTCGTATTATTTTTCTTGTGAATAGATTTCGCTTCGATTCGATTTCGCTAACTCTTCCCCCGCGCCAACTAACTGCGGATTCATGAATTAAAGCACCCACTCCTACAAACACCCACCCACCCACTTCAATTCAATTTGTGCTGCATAAAAATCGATAGGAAACAGAAAATTCATATAAGCCACTGTAGAGTTCAGTTTTATACACATGTGTCCATGTGTATTTGCACGTGGAGTCAATTTCTTTCAGTATTTACAATACAATTTGTTGTTACTCTTTAGCCATTTTCACAATACAATAGCCGCGTCGCATCGTTTGCCTCATATCACTTAGCAATGATTCCGATATTGACTGCTTTTAAATGTCTGTAAATTGCATTGGAATGTTACATTAGTAATCTTATTACAGCTACTACATCCACCACCACTACAGTCACCACCACCACCACGACCAACACTACTAACACTAACAGTTATATTAACATCAACGGCAATGTTAGCAATATTGTCAGAGCAAAGCAGCAGCCACATCAGCGTTTTGTGACATTTCACCTTGTTTTGTTTTGTGTGTGACTTTGAAGATTTGCAATGGCAGTGCTATTGTTGTTGTTGCTGCTATTGCTGCTGCTGCTGTTATTTTATTATAACAACATTAACAACAACTCGGTTGACGCATCCATACGCTATTATTATCGTAATAATAATATCCTGTCAATAACACAAGGACATTTATTATAACGAGAAGCTACTCAGACATTTGATTTGATATTTTCTACTGCATTAAATGTGTGATTTATTAAAATTATAGTTTCACATTTACCTTCAAAAGTACAAATATGCCAAGAATGAAAAAAAAAACATATTGAATTAATATCAGGGAAGTAATATGTATTATAATTACATCAAGAAGAAGTGTGCTGCAAACATAATTAATATCTAACAATTTGATTCGTTATGGTTCTCAAGATATTGTAGTGACATGCTGTCTACTTATGTATGTCCATATGATTTAAGCATACATCCATATACGTTTTGAATGATACGTTTTAAAAATATATGCTGCTTTGTTCCAAGTTTAAATGGAATATAACTAACTTATATTCGTCGCTTGATTTAATAAGTGAATACATGGCTGAATGATTTGCTCTTAGACACAAACTTTCTTTACAGTGGAGAAGTAATGATTACGGTCACGGCTGCATTCTAAATCTTTTTAGTCCTACTTCAAGAAAATATTGACTGCATCTTTCATTTAAATTCGAATGGGGCATCATCAAATAGCAATCTCAATTTCGATAGGAAATTTAATATCGAGTTTCCATCTAAAGATACACGGCTGTATTCGGAGAGGATCTAACTATTTATACTGATGACTTAAAAGAGGTAGTAGATGGTGTAGTGGAGTTTCCTCGAAAGAAATGAATAAATCCAAATATTATAGGTTTCCTGCTCGTTGCAGTGATTTTCAGGCAGAGGTAATTGCTATTTGGAAAATTTTGGGAAACCTCGCAAAATTTGTGCAGTCTATGAATGTATGTTAATTCTTTTTTCAAGTCAGCGCAACTGTGCACTTTTACTGGGAGTACTGCAGGGTCCCACCCATCTCATTGACTAATTTATGTATATTGCCTATAAGCTTCATGATTATTCAGTGATTGATCTAAGATCTGCGTACCTCCCCGTGCGGAGTGTGATTACTCTAAGATTAGATAGTGGTAAGTAGGATAGCCTGTCAATTTTCGCATATAACTTCAGGGCTCTGTCCCTTATGTATTTTTTGATCGGGTATATTCTAAGGTCTCTTAGCATGTCGTTTGTGCGGAAGTACCAGTGTCTTTCATATCGAATTTTTTGCCACTAATGAAGCTGGTCGAGGATAGGAGACATACTCAGCAGAAAATGAAATATTGGCTATAAATATTATTTATAGCAAATAAAAGCACATTGGTTTGGCAAAATTGAGAAAATTAACTACGATAATTCACAAAACAACGAAACGGGTAAACAAATATAGATTCAACAAATATAAATAGTATTATTTATTATTTGTTTTTATAAAAATGCAGTTTTCCTTAATTACATCCAGTACGGGCAATAAATCAAATTGACACACACTATTACGAGCTTTTTAGATAACAAGCAATTTATTTTAAAAGATGAATAATCGAAAAACTTTCTGAATTCTTACTTACTTAACTTTTTAGGGTCATTATAGACATAAGTCTTCCTAAGCCGCGTCTGTCGCCACGTAGTAGTACCCAGTGTACTCAAATTGCTGGTCATTCAGTACTTTCACGAAAGATGACACATCTTAAACTGCATCGAAAACCTACCGAATCAAACACTTTTCTAATCAAAACATTTTCTTCCATTCGCATGCCCCTACCTTACCATCTATTTCGCTAATTCCGAATTTTTTCAGAAATGATGATATCTTTTCTATATGCGTGGTTACACTTTGTAGTTGAAGTCTTCTTCAAATTTCTTAAATTCTTAAAGTTAATCAACTAAACGCATGTCATGTGCAAATGACAGTTTTAATTAAATTACGTGAAAGCAAAGGAAGTAACTATTTTTCAACAGAATAAATGTGTAATGTATAGTAATAGAAACTTATACAAAAACTATCATAATTTTAATTACAAGGTACATTGGAAACTGCATTTTTGTTATTTGTCTAAAACAGATTATTCAGATTAAGCATGAATTAATCTAGTAGGCGCTTCAGTCATTATTTTAACAGTTAGAGAATACTGAGGTTCTCTTAATGAACTAGCTAGGCACCCAACTCACATGAGTACCTGGACACAAGGGCATCAGGGGAACTGGAATGGAGATGAGCTGTTCAAAACAGACAGTTTGTTCCCTGATATTCATTTCTCAGATAATGGCCATATACAACAGCCAAGGTAACAATCAAACAAATAGTATAGCTATGCAAAGGTGGCCAGACATACCCTTCTGTGAGCTTTTCAGTTCAACCAGGTCCAAACTTAGCAAGAACCACATTAATCAACCACTTAAACTGAAGTGTTACCTTCTAAGTGCAGCGGTCTCGGTGCTAGGGGTTACAGTATACTAGGAAGACATATTATGAGACTGGGGCTAACCTACAATAATTTTCGTATGATTTTTGGTTATGCGGATAAGAAGCAAACTGTGTTCCACCTCTAGTGTCAATGTCCATAATAGGCTAGGAGGAGATTTAAAATCTTTGAAGCCACTTTATTTATTGACCTGACAGAACTCTCATTCTGCAAAATCAGGGACTAGGAAAAGTTTATAGACTTGTCATGTTGGTTCACTTTCACTTGAATGGGGAAATCGTGCCTTTCGTAGCTGCATACTCTGTATGCAGAGTAGAGGGTAGTTTATGAATCGTAGTATCACAACGATAAATAATTTGAGCTCAAGTAGATATTGGGTACAAGATCACCATTCCAACCTATCCCAATCAGGGATTAGGCGATTCGGTTTTGAACAATATATATAAGAAAGTCCTTCCATTTATAATCAGATTAAGATTATATATATGGTTTTATAATATAACTTATTGTTTAACCTCAATGAACGTAACTTTTACATCTCATTACCTTCACACATTGTGTAAACATAAAAAATGAAAAAATGTTCTAATTGAAATTTAACAGTTGCTCTTGCAAAGTTTTATTATTTATATCTACTTCACCGCAAACTCCAGAAACCCACACAAACAGTGGGTGCAAAAGCGAAGGATAAATATTACTGTAATTGAAATAATATCCTTAATCATATTTTATTTGTCTGCATACCACCCACTTATACAATCAGAGACAAAAAGAAAAGGATACTCGCACAAACACATCTGTGAAAAGGAAATAAACGACAAAGAAATCCTTTGCATAAATGACTATGATGAGGAAATTTTATCATTATTATTATCACATATTTATACGCTTATATGAGCATGTTTTATGTACTCACAACACTCAACTCAACGCCAAACTCACATGACACACAATCCTTTGAATGGGAATTGTCAAGTTCCCAATTCCCGCATACACAAGAGTATCAAAGCTGCTAACAAGCAACGTTAAAGGATTCATATGCGGATAATATGGCGCTAACATGGCACAAAGCAAAAGCCACAAATGGCAGCGTCGAAATCAAAAGCAAAATAAAAAAATAAATTATCAAAAACGAAAATAAAATAAAATAAAATCAAATCAAATAAAATCACAAGAAGCAAAACGGTGCAGAAGCACACTCGCTCACACACGTCTAAATATAAAAACAATTGTTATCCTTATTCTTATTATTGTTTGCATTGTTGAGCTGATGAGAATTTTTCAGAAGCCACGCCCTCCTGACGTAGAAATAAAAGCAAATACACTTGCACTTTTCGTTGTTGTATAGAAGGAACAGTAAAAGCAGCAAAAGCACCAAAAGCAGCCGAAGCAGTAAAAGCAGCCGAAGCAGCAGAGATAATAATAGCACTAAGGGTTGTTCTTCTATTCTATTCGCATATAAATAATTGTGTGTGAGTATTTGTATCGTTGCGTGTATATGTGCTTGCTAACAACAATAAACTGGAACATAAAGAAAATGTAAATAAAAAAAAAGTCAAAAGCATACGGTGTACAACAGAACATAACTGCGGACCCAGGACATTCGTTCTCGTAGCTTGCCAAGGCAGCTTATGACACTATTTTTACTTGAGAGTTAAGTGCTCGTTTTCACATACACAAATGAAAACTATTCAATAATTTTCACTTGATTTTCCTTTTTATATACTTAACAAATGAAAGTAAGGAGAGGATCAAGTGGATTTGCAGTTACAAAAGCAATTGCACTACTTGAAAGTCATAATAAATAAGACAATAACTTTATTTTTGGATATAATAAAAGTTAATCACTTTATGTTTTTATGTGAAATTAGAAAATCGTTTAGCAAATGTCCTTATTTATGCGTTAGTAGGACGATGTATGAAACAATGATAAGTTTTGTTTATTTTAATACGCTTAAATTGAAAATGCTGAACTGTTTAAAATGTTAACATAACATAATGATGAAAAATGTAAGTATTGTATTCAAGAAAAATTTATTTATGTTGTATTTAGTTACTCCCTCATTTACTTATTTAGTCAGCTTTAACAATCTGGGAGCATCTGGTAGTTTTCGATAACTATCTCGTCCAAAAGCTGGGGATCCCTATTTAGTAATTCTGAGTGACTTCAGATCTTTTTGACACCGAATCATTCTAGTGAATATATGGACATTGAGTACCTCGACATGATCAACACAGTTAAAAAGCTTACACACATCGTTCAAAGAAATATGCTTTCGAACTATTCTAATATATTGTATTCTATATATATTCTATATTCTAGTATTTGCTATATTGTCCAACTTTTGGAACCATACTATAGAACAGGTATGTTAAAAGGTTTTCTAAGTATGACTTCAGTTTGACAAAATATAAAAATACATCTCAATTGTCTACCAAGTTTAACGTTGTACTTTTTGGAAAACCGATTTTTCTTCAAGCCCCTTTGCTATATCAGCCAATTATTAATACTCTGTGCTTAAAGAAAATGTATTTAAAGAAACCATTAATCTTTGTTTAAGATAAAAATAAGCCACTACTTAATATTGGTAGTGTGAGGAACGATACTATTTTTTTATTTAAAAATATTTTTTAATACAATCTCTAAGACGACTAAAAATATTATTTCCAATATCGGTTAAAAGATATACAGGCGGATTTGTTTTATATTAATATTTTAATAAATATATAAGATAATTAAAAACCAGAACCAGTACCATTTTTGTTTAACAAAACAAATAACCTTTACGATCATAATTCTTTAGAAGCAGAAAAAGTATACTATATACAAATAACTTCAGATTATAGTATTAGCTTTTTAATGGTTGCTGAGAGCGATAAATATCTGAGAACTGTAACATAACGATTATAACAATGGGTTTGAATAAAGTATTATAAGATTAACTTACAAATATTAGCCATATTATTATTAGCAATATATCAGTAAAATATATGATAAACCGTCTCCTGCTTCTCCTAACACAACTGATCGTCCACAGATATCCTAGGAAAATGATATGGCGACCGAAACTCCATAGCGCTTTGAAATTTACCGAAAACTACATAATATATATAACATATAGTCTACACTCGTTTTAAGAATCATTTTGCTTCGTTACTCTCTATTCCAACGCCTCTAGCCGACCACAGATATACTGGAGGAGTATGTAATGGTAGCAAAGCACCATAGCTCCTTAAATCCTCTCGAAAAATATATAATATAATGTAACATATAGTCTATACTCGTTTTAAGAATCATTTTGATCCATTATACAAGTCCCTTTCCCTTCTATCGCAAATTCCCTAGCCGAACACAGATATTCTCGAGAGAGTTCCAGAACCTCCATTTTAGAGCTCTCAAAAAGCTGTTTGAATCCTCTCTAAAAACATATAATATTCATATATAACTGTAACGACACGGATTCGTCGTTTTAATTTTGCTGAGGTATTACTCAGTCGCGGTCCGGGTCGTTGCAATAAATTTGTTTTATTGACTAGTTCGAAGCTGGTAAACCAATGAGTGGAAAGTAAAAGACCGTTTGTTTTTATTATTTAAAATTTATTTAAAGTTTTCTTAAATAACTTATTCTAGTCTTGATTCTACTCAGTAAGTTTTATCCAAAGACGTCAGAACATCAAAGGGTTTTTTCCAAATCTACGTAATTAGTTTCTAGCCAAAGACGTCAAAACATCAAAGGCGTTTATAAAATCTATTCAATAATTTTTACCCAAAGACGTCAGAACATCAAAGGGTTTTTTCCAAATCTACGTAATTAGTTTCTAGCCAAAGACGTCAAAACATCAAAGGCGTTTATAAAATCTATCCAATACCTTCTACTGATTTATTAAGCCTTAGCGTCGAAACACCATGGGTTTCTAAAAAGGGACTTAGCGCTGGAGTAGTGATCTACTCACTTCGGTGTGCCGGTGCTAAGTGATCTTTCATATAAAATCTCCGCTATTTATATACGACACTTTGCTTTGCTTAATTGCACGCACAACCGCACAAGTATAATTCGCTGTCAGCTTTGTTATGCTTGTCGTGTGTGCGTATGTTCGCGGTTGGCTTTGTTTTGCTTGTCGTGTGTGCGTGTGTTCGCGGTTGGCTTCGTTTTGCTTGTCGTGTGTGCGTATGTTCGCGGTTGGCTTCGTTTTGCTTGTCGTGTGTGCGTGTGTTCGCGGTTGGCTTCGTTTTGCTTGTCGTGTGTGCGTATGTTCGCGGTTGGCTTTGTTTATTTGTTTAAATAATTTTTTACGTAGACGAAATTTTATAAAAGTAGTAAGTTTATGTAGGGCGGAAATTTGTACAAAATTCCGTCCTTACATTTCCCTCCTTCTTCGGGGGATTTGAACTGGACTACTTCGTTGAATGGTTTCGTGTCCGCTTTCTAGGATTCCTAAAAACTTTGAGGAATTCATCTTGATGTGTACTGGTGTAATCATAATCCTGCTCACGTGGTACATCTGGACTCTGACTCTTCGACTCTGTGATGAGTTTTAAACTTCGCTGACGCGGTACATCTGCACTCAGACTTTTCGACTCTGTGATGAGTTTTAAATTTTTCTGACGCTGTACATCTGGACTCAGACTTTTCGACTCTGTGATGAGTTTTAAACTTCGCTGACGTGGTACATCTGGACTCTGACTTTTCGACTCTGTGATGAGTTTTAAACTTCGCTGACGCGGTACTTCTGGACTCTGACTTTTCGACTCTGTGATGAGTTTTGAATTTCACAGACGTGGTACATCTGGACTCTGACTTTTCGACTCTGTGATGAGTTTTAAACTTCGCTGACGCGGTACTTCTGGACTCTGACTTTTCGACTCTGTGATGAGTTTTAAACTTCGCTGACGCGGTACATCTGGACTCTGACCTTTCGACTCTGTGATGAGTTTTAAATTTCGTAGACGTGGTACATCTGGACTCTGACTTTTCGACTCTGTGATGAGTTTTAAACTTCGCAGACGCGGTACATCTGGACTCTGACTTTTCGACTCTGTGATGAGTTTTAAATTTCGCAGACGCGGTACATCTGGACTCTGACTTTTCGACTCTGTGATGAGTTTTAAATTTTCCTGACGCTGTACATCTGGACTCTGACTTTTCGACTCTGTGATGAGTTTTGAACTTCGCTGACGCGGTGGTACTAAGCACCTACAAGGTGTCTGCTCTTGTAGATTTTCTTGCTGGGCTTTTAAATAATCTCGAGGTTGTACGCGTCGTGTCGTTATGCTTGACTTTGGTAGTGATGCTGAAGTCACATTTCCAGTTATAAATGCTGTTGCTTGCTTAGCGGTTGATTGGTTCTGAGGCTGATTCCTTCGTTTCTGATCAGGAATGGACGACTCGAAGCTTAGACTATGGATAATTTTATCCCGTGCTGGCATATTGGGTATGCTTCTCATTGTATTTTGTACCACCATCGCTTGAGGGGACTCGACTATCATGCGCCCTACGTTCACTTCACGGACACGATTACGGCTCACTTTATCCTGTTCTGTACTTAGTTCTTCGAAGTCATCGGCAAGTGTTGTTAATTCATTTAGGCTTGTAAACTCTGAACGTTTAATGTACATCCGGTAGTCTGCCTTCATGTTTCGATACACCCGCTCCAATTGCGAACCTGGATCCATGCCAGTGTGACGCATTAGATTTATAATGTCAAGTGAGTAATCCTTGAAACTTTCTTTTGTCTTTTGTAGTCGTGTTCGTACCTCATTTTCTAAGTTTTCGAAATATCTACATGATATGAAGAATTTGAAGAAATCTTCCTTGAAGCTTGACCAGAGGAGCCAAGGTTTATGGTTGTTACGGTACCATCTTAATGCTTTATCTTCAAAGAGTATTGGCATCATCTTGGGAATTAGATTAACATCGATACTGTACATAGCCGCCAGTTCCTCTATGTGATCGATGAAACCTAGTGGATCCTTACCACCGTCATATTTACAGGACCACTTCTGTACCTCTTCAACCACCTGAAGGTAGGAGCGCACTGGAGGATTTATTGAACTTCCACATGTTCCTGGTATTCCTCTTGATCCCACCGACATTGTTCCTTGTTGTGATATTTGTTAATATTTTATCCTCTGGATCTTAAATTTCCATTCGAGCCTTGACCACTGTGATTTGACCAATCAGGTCCCTGGAAATTCTTTTCTTTCCACTTGGAATACTATCGAACACTAGTCCCTGCTCGGGCGCCAATTGTAACGACACGGATTCGTCGTTTTTAATTTGCTGAGGTATCACTCAGTCGCGGTCCGGGTCGTTGCAATAAATTTGTTTTATTGACTAGTTCGAAGCTGGTTTTTATTATTTAAAATTTATTTAAAGTTTTCTTAAATAACTTATTCTAGTCTTGATTCTACTCAGTAAGTTTTATCCAAAGACGTCAGAACATCAAAGGGTTTTTTCCAAATCTACGTAATTAGTTTCTAGCCAAAGACGTCAAAACATCAAAGGCGTTTATAAAACCTATTCAATAATTTTTACCCAAAGACGTCAGAACATCAAAGGGTTTTTTCCAAATCTACGTAATTAGTTTCTAGCCAAAGACGTCAAAACATCAAAGGCGTTTATAAAATCTATCCAATACCTTCTACTGATTTATTAAGCCTTAGCGTCGAAACACCATGGGCTTCTAAAAAGGGACTTAGCGCTGGAGTAGTGATCTACTCACTTCGGTGTGCCGGTGCTAAGTGATCTTTCATATAAAATCTCCGCTATTTATATACGACACTTTGCTTTGCTTAAATGCACGCACAACCGCACAAGTATAATTCGCGGTCAGCTTTGTTATGCTTGTCGTGTGTGCGTATGTTCGCGGTTGGCTTCGTTTTGCGTGTCGTGTGTGCGTATGTTCGCGGTTGGCTTTGTTTTGCGTGTCGTGTGTGCGTATGTTCGCGGTTGGCTTACGTTTTGCTTGTCGTGTGTGCGTGTGTTCGCGGTTGGCTTCGTTTTGCTTGTCGTGTGTGCGTATGTTCGCGGTTGGCTTTGTTTATTTGTTTAAATAATTTTTTACGTAGACGAAATTTTATAAAAGTAGTAAGTTTATGTAGGGCGGAAATTTGTACAAAATTCCGTCCTTACATAACATATAATCTATACTCGTTTTAGGAATGCTTTTGAACCCTTCCGTAGTTCCACTTACGATTTGATAAAAACTTTTTTCACTCTATTACAACGCCCCTAGCCGATCACAGACATCCTAGAGAAGATGATTTAAAACAAAAATAGCCAATCATTAAGCGATCAAGGATCAATGACATATGACAAAAAAAAACCTGTAAAATCTATATGAAACTATTAAACTTCATAGGGAAGCATAGATTTCCTAATATTTGAGGTCGAAAGTCGCAGTGTGAGTCCTGAACCCATTAAAACTACCTCTTAGGAATGGATATATGGAAGAATACAGCCGCATACACATTATTTTGTCCTACTTAAAAATATATCAAATACGCCACTGTTCTCTTTTATGTTTGCAATTACAGAAACCTATACATTCCAATAAGATTGTACATTGCATAGAAAAGAGAAACAGTTCAAGGATTTACCAAAAGCAATAAAATACAAAACACAAGTACAAATATAAGCTCTCTTCCTCTCATAACAAGAAAATTAAATTTTTATTGTTTTCACGCAAATAAAATCAAATAAAAATATTAAATAAGCACCAACAATGGAGGTTACCTTAAATGCCATACAAAAGTATGTGCAAGGACATGTACAGACATGCACACACACACAAACACTTACATAACAATTGCAAGTACATAAGCAGAGCATAAAAACACATCACGTGCTGCAAACCGATAAACACTGGCAGGAGAAACAGACCAACCACCGCTAAGCATCCCTTAAATGGCAGCAATAAGGACAACAACAATAACAACAACAACAACAACAACAGGATAACAACAATAGCAGCATTTATAACAGCGCAGTACTGCAGCAATTTTCATAAGGGCTAAATCACAATAAAGTAATGACACAGCAGCAGCAATGCAGCAACGCATAAGACTGAACTTTAGTTCCATTTTAGTCCTTGCCGCGTATTGACGAATCACGCAGTTATCCTTGCAGTGCATATAATTGATAGACACGCGTACGCGTTTTCTAACTTTTGGTTAAGGCTTTTTAGGCCATGTCAACAATTTTAGTTAGAAGCAATTTGTATGAGAAGAATCCGCAGAACGTTGACTTTCTAAAGACCTACTTTTCGGATGTTTCCAGGCAGGATACGCACTTGAACAATAACTACGAAACCGCTTTCAATCAGAAATACAATTGTGGTGAAATGTTGTTAAGTCGTAATTCGTCCTCGGTTTCATCGCATGAGGATACTTTTAATTCAATAGACGATGATCATCAGAGACAACAATACGATCATATGAGTGTTAATAGTGTGAATAGTGTGAATGGTGTAAGTGGTGTAAGTGGTGCAAATGCCAATGGGCGTGCGGGTGAACGCGTTGAAATGTGTTGCAATATTTGTGGAAATTTTAGTCAAATCGTGAACACCAAAAATTACTCGAACGATGAGTTAATACGTCGCGAAAACAATTTTAAATGTGATAAATGCTGTATGGCACGCAGTGAGAGTGTAGGTAGCGTTGATGATGAGGAAGATGCAGATATTGGCATTGATGACGATATGGAAGATGTAGATGTTGATCCCGAACATGATGATGAAATGCGTGATACGGCAATTAGGTTACCAAAAGTCGAACAAAACGAAACAACATTGCTGAAGGATACTAGCACAAAACCAATTCTGAAGTTTAGTGTGTCTGCCATTTTGGGAGATACTCGGGAAGGAGTACGTGTTAGAAATGGTAAGAATTGGAAACATTTTAATGCGATTAATTACTTAATCTAAAAGTAGCGTATTTATTTAAAAACAAATACATTTACTTTACTTAAGAAGTGCAACAAATAATTTCCAAAATTAGAAATCATTTCTCAAACTTTGTTTGAGCAATACAGACTATAAAATTTTATGAAGTTAGTAATAAAAATCTAGTACTATAAATGACATGTGAACCTTTTATATAGATCCAATAGTTACTTAAAACTCATCATCACCTTTATTTAAGTCTTCATTATTCTTTATTTTTTTATTTAAATCATTAACTTCATTTAAAACTTATAAATCTTTATAATAATCATTATCGTTATTGTCTCCGCGATCCCTCATCAAATTTCAGACTCCAGTAAAATATGTTTCCATCTGCCTTTAATGGACGATCAAATAACTCATAGTTTTGATACATAAAGTATTTGATAACTCAATTTTCTATATAATCTAAGTGGATTGTGGGTTAAGTGAACATGTTACATGAATTCAACTGTCAATTCTATAATATAACTGAAATACATGCAAAATAGTGTGAAGCACTTATATTTCTTATAACAGCAATTTTAATAAGTTCTTTACTTTTATAAACAGCAAATAAAAAAATTTTTAAACAGATATCGACTCTGTTCAAGTAAAATCATTTCCAATATGACCTCATACCTTTTTGTTCAAAAATATAAAATATATAATGCCAAAACAGTAAAATTTTTCAATGCTAAACAAAAATTGCTTGAAGTTGTCTGGACAAAAGCGATTTGGGATCCTCTGTAACTTTCACTAAAACTTTTTATCGCCGATTCGTTATAGTTTTTCTCAAGATCACTGCATTAGACGGTATTCTTGTGGGTTTTAGCAACAGTTGCCTAAGTCTTAAATTTTTTTTCAATTTGGCTTAGTCAGTAGATGTTCTATATTCTGGAACCCTTTTCAAATGAAATATGAGTTTGCCTTTTTTCTGTTCTACGAAATGGTTTAATATCATCGTATTTATTGTATGTATTTATTGTATCTATGTATTTATTTTGCGCAGAGTATCTGCGTACGGTACTTTTCCACATTACATATGGATTTCAACATTTTTTCCTTTAACCGTTTTCTATATTGCCTTTTCTATATCTTTAGACATTAAAACATATTTCATCGTTGGCGGGAGGGTAATGCTTAAACGTTTTTTTCTTTGCCCCTAAAATATGCTTCCGCTTCATATCTTTATTATCTCATATCCAATTTAATTACAATGTTCTCGTCTGCGGTGCGGATAATATAATAAAAAGCTTCTTCGATTTTCTATTGATTAGTTTTTGTCAACTCTTCGGTTCCAGATACTTATATAGATCAAAAAATATTTTTTTACGTGAGGAACTTGTAGAAGTTCACATAGTTCTCGTTTGTTACTGAACTAAATTTAAATGCCATGGCTGTATCCCAAATATTAAGCAATTCTCCCTGATATATTAAAAAATCGGCAGAATAAGATCTTTGAATTCTTACTAAAAATTAAAAAGAGGTGCGTGTTCGGTCTATCCTGAGCCTTACTCTCTCCCAAAGAACCACCTATATCCAAAAATATCCTTGTGAAATTAAAATTATTTTTGGCACTTTTCTTTACTATACTTAATTAGTAAACTTTTGTTAGTTCACAAACATAACTGAATCAAAATTTTTTGTTTCCCATGGATATTATATCCTTTTTTACAATAAGAAGCTCGGTTTTTTCTTAATTCTTTAGTGACTGTCTGTTATTTTTCTAACTGATTAAACATTCAGACTTGCTTTAGTGTTGCTTTCGGATGCCACAGCTCTCACTTTATCTCGAAACATTACGAGTATCATTAAGAACAGTTGAGCGTTATGCTAAGTATATCAGAATTATTATAACATTATTAGAAAAACATTGGTTGTGATGCAGACTGTGACATGACAACATGGAATAATTTGACGATATTACATATCTTTGTAGAAAAGAGAAATCCACGAAATCGAAAATTTTTTTAAATTCAATATATTTGATGATGAAATTAATATTCAACAGAAAACAAATCAGTTTGGAATTATTAAGTTAACGAAATTTTATATTAAACAATACTCATATCAGTTAAGATATATATATGTTTGTTTTATATAGATCAAAACTTTTTTTCATCTATTTCAATATGTTTTAAATATATTAAATTTTGATCTAATCGAGTTGTTGTACTTTAATATATATTTAAATCAATCCAAATAATATGAGGACATATGTTCCAATTGGCAGCTGGTGGCTTGAAAATTTAGTTACAGATATATATTCTACATTAGTTAAAGGCTAAACAATTTAATATATCTGAACGAGATTATTCCTTGTGTAATTGTCATGAAATAGAAAATATATATCGTATTGTTGTTATATGCCCAATTCTTAGATAGCATATATATTGCTTCCCGTAGATTCCATGAGGAGCATAGGGAATAGACTTCTTTTTCATAAATAACTTTTATCCAAAGAAGAAAACAAATACTTGTTAAATGATAATTAATAACCTAAGCAAGTTTATGAATAGTGTTTTATATTATGGTGGAGTTATAATAAAAAAATTTATAAAAAAAATAGAAACCAAAAATATGATAAAGTGACACACAACAACTGTGTAATTGTCAATTCTGATTTAAGTAAACTTTTATCATTTCTGAAAATGCTGTATAAATTTTTTAGCATTAAATTTGAACATTTTGAAAAGTGCTGTTAAAATTACTTAGAATCAATAAAAGAAAATAGTAATATTCTGCACACGTGTAGAAATTTATATCGGTCAATTTGACAAGTAACTGGGATCTTCAAAAAGTCTGTGTGCTGCATTTCATATATGAATCAAGATACAACTACAGCAAAATTTTTAATATTAACGGTATTGACTAAGTATGTTACTGTGGGATAAAGTTCTTTTAAATGCCAATTTCCAGATTTAGATTTAAGATATACAATACTAAAATCTTTATATATAATATAACACCTAAAATTATAACTGTAAAACCTATTGCTGCTTTATATATTAAACTATATGACGTAATTATTTCCTTCTTTGCAATTAGAAAATTCACATTCATTAACTAATACACAATCCTATTTAATATAAAAGTTGAATTGTATGCAAACAAATTATAAGAATCTATGGCATACTATCTTATATCAAAAAATTACAAAATTAATCGACACAATAAATGACAAATCACATTATTAAAGGTCAATAATAAAAGCCTCATAACAATTAATCTAACTAAACACAACCTACAAAAGGTTTTGATCAAACTTTTCTAATAACAATAAAAAAACAATAAAAATAAAATACTCTAACTAAAAAAACAATAGTTTTTATCATTTAAATTGACGCCTGGACAAAAAGATACAATGACTGATAGATAATTCGCTACGCCTCCTTTTAATGTGCGACAGTTAAAAAACTACAGCAACGCATATTAATAGCAAATGCTCGACAAAAAGTGTGTCTGCAGGACTTAGTAAATATTTCGTACTTACCCTCAGTCGCAGGATAATAGCAAAAAGTAAATTTGTATCTTTCGTTTAAGGTAGGAAAACGGAACTGGTTGTGCGCATTCTCCTTGGTTACTTATGCATTGGAAATATTGTTTATGTTTGAGGATTTATTGTATCTCAACAAAAGCGTAAAAAAGGAACAACTAGAAAAACACATTGCATGCAATAATTTAAACATGATTAGCAATGATTGTGTTTTTACAGCCTCCCTCCCCTAAGGCTTAATTCAACCAAATGCACATGCCTATCTAAAAATTTTCTCGCAATAAAAGTAAAATAAAAGCATAAAAAACTAAAGCAGTTGATCCTTTGACCAGGACTAAAGGAAAAGCAAGCCGTAAAGCCGTTCAGATCAGTGATCTGTGTGCGGTGTGCGGTATGTAAACGTATTTTGCGTTTCAATGAAGCAACTTCAGAGTGGTGTTCCTGCTTCCTTTTATGAGGAAACACAGAATCCTCTGAGAAGCGTAACAGTTTTTGTTGTTGTTAGATTTCGTTCTCAGTTGAGAATTGAATTGCTTGTTTCCTTTTTTTTTTGTTTTAAATAAAGGCGCAAATATAGTCAATTTGTTTCCTCTTTCTTTTCTATCTTACAATTGTTTATTTTGGTTTTTTAGAAATTAAAATTTTAATTATACATAATACTGGGTCAAAGGTTTAACTTTTTGTTTTTGTTGCATATAATAAACTAACTTTAATTAAATTTAATCCAATAGTTTTGAAAATAAAATTTGGAAAATAAAAATAATATTGTTTAATAGAAAACGCAAATCACTCGTCCTGCCACTCCTCCTAAATGAATAGACACATACTAAAATTGTCTGACTGAGCGACATAAGTCACTGAGATAATCCTACAAAGGAAACTCAGTTGTAATAATAATATAGAGAAAAATTGGCAATTTATATCTACAAACAAAAACAATAAGTAAAAGGGTGGGGTCTTAGCTAAATCACTTCTTTACGGTGGAATACTCGGCGGCTTTTGCTCGGAAAAAAGTAAAACCGCAAGTTCTGAGTGGTTATACAACTCAAAAGATATGCCACCTTCTAAATGCTTAATATTTAGCCCTCTAATTCGCAGGTTTTTTTATTTTTTGCAAAATTATTGGATATATTTTTAAAGTGAATAAGCAATATTTGTTTAAGTAAACAGTTTGTAAATAAAGATCTTCAAATTCAGCGTCATATATTTAAAATTTGAGGTTTACACAAATGATCACAGCAATTAAATTGTAAGCTGTCATAAGGCATTCCTGTAAACTTCAGGGTTAGAGTCAGCTCCCACAAAAGCTATACACACCTTACTTACTTCCACATTCGTAACTTAAATCTAAGTATTGAATTAAGTTTGAATGAAGTCAGCAAAGTTGATTTATAAAAATCACTTAAATCTGTATTGAGTCCTAGATACTCTCCATTTCGTTACTCTCCATAATTTAGGTATAAAGTCGTCTTATTTTCTGCCTACAATGGA
>NC_051846.1:6135653-6165365 GCF_002237135.1 Teleopsis dalmanni
TTTAAAATTCGCGCGCTGTATATTTTTCGATATTTTAAGTTTATGTAGTTTGGCAGCACTGTCCTTAATTACTATGCCAAAAATGAGCTCGATCTGTCAGACAGTTCGTTTACGGCAGCTGTTGAAACCAGTTCACCTCAGTAGTGCGTTGCGAAATGTCTTCGACGGTCGTACGACCGTCCTGGAAGGCTTTGTACCACTCATAAACTTGAGTTTTCGATAAAACTGATTCCCCATAAGCCTTTTGTAGCATTCGCAACGATTCTGCACACGAAATTTCGTTCGAAACACAAAATTTGATGCAAACTCTTTGTTCAATATTTTTTTCCATTGTTTTTTTCGCAACGCCCTACTGAGGTGAACTGGTTTCAACAGCTGCCGTAAACGAACTGTCTGACAGATCGCGCTCATTTTTGGCATAGTAATTAAGGACAGTGCTGCCAAACTACATAAACTTAAAATATCGAAAAATATACAGCGCGCGAATTTTAAATGAGAATTTCCGAAAACTTTTCGGTCTTAATGTATGTTATCTTCTAGAGATCAGAAAATTGATCAGAAAAAAGCACTATTCGATTTTATTAATGTAGTTGTGTAAGAAAATCAGCTAGAAGCAATCAAATTATGAAAGTACAATTTGTTTGTTTGTAAAATTTTGCACCAAAGTAGATACCTTAAACTTATTGAAGCCTAAAAGCCAATTTAGTGTTAGAAGTTGAAAGTATTTTCGGAGTGAGCCTATCAATAAAATTTTTTTTTATGGTATATATCATATTTTAATAGAGATAAATAAATTTTTTAATCTATATAGTTCATAAAGCTATCGTATGACGTAATATAATTTATTGTAGTTAAATAAAAATTTTATACATATAATATATATATTATATTAAATTTATGTAATAATATATATTTTTTTGGATTTTCTGCACTGCACACATTTAGCCATTTATCAACACATATCGACACATCACTACATTATCGGCACAACTGAGAATTTTCCTCATTTAGAACGCAAATTAGCCTAACTCGCACACGTCCTAAATATATAATAATATTATATATAAAAATATTCAACTCTTTATACTTGCAGTCTCAAAACAAATTATTTATGAATAATTAAATACAAGAAAAAATTCCAAGACCACTGATGATGAGTATTTGGTAATACTCGAAACAAAAATTCTATTAATTAAAATAATATAAAAAGTGTTTTTGTTATTGTAGTTCACTACTATTCGCGAAACCTTCAATGACTGCCATACTTTATATTCATTTATTGAACCTGAAAAAATATATTCTGCATAATCGATATGTGACATTATAAAAAGGGCTTGGTCGTCGACAGAGTCAATTTAATTAATAATTTATATCAATTAACTTAGTAACAATTATTTCATAATAATATATAATAAAAAGTATGCATTTATATTAGAAGTTGAATTATTATAATACGAGTACATATATCAAAAATGAAAAATTGTTTAGTACATATTCGTACTAGTCTAGTATATGGACTGCAAAAAAGTGTATTTCATGGGGATAAATAATCTTATATATCTTATACATTATATGTGAAAGAGCAGTGTTGCATGAAATACGTCTGTACTGAAGAAATATTCAATTTACAACATGATATAAAATGATATATTATTATTAAAAAGTTTCAATTATTATTAAGAATTTTTTATGGTCAAGTAGTTTTTTAAGACAGTTTTTCTTAAAGAACATAATTAAAGATTTTATTCTTTAAACGTGAACTGCAATTAATTGGTTCTTTTGAAAAATATAATTAAATAGAATGAAAATTAAAATAGTAAATAATTAAATTAAAAATTTATAACTACTATTAAACAAGTTGAATATTTAAAAATTAAAAATATATTTTTAATAAGATTTTCAATTATTTATATTTATTTATTATGTTATATCTTATTATTATGTTATTATATAGCATTTATTTATAATAAAAAAAATACAATCTCAACTGTCTTTACTCTTCTGTACATGTTGAGGAATGGAAAATTACAATAAATACTTTTTAAAGCCGTTAACCCAACAATAAATTTTTTTTCTTTTATGGATATTAACTATCGAAGAGGTTTGTTTTCAAGTTTTCAACAATTTAACTGCATTGAAATATGCAAAAATTAGTAACTTAACTAATTCTGGTTTTGAAAAATATTGAAAAAAATTACAAATTTAAAAAAAAAATTATTATTTTTGTACATAATTCATATATTAGTTTCTGAGGGAGTTATAACTGTTGAAATACGTTAAAATTTTGAGGATTTGGTGAATCACATACAATATATCAATTTTTATATTAGTAATTTGTTAATAGTTGAAGGCCTTTGTAAATGAGAAGTCATAAATATTGATAGTAGATACCAAAAAAAAAAAAAAAATTAAAAAGATAATTTTGAATTTAACTAAAAACTAATTATAATAAAGAAATCTTTCTTTCGTATTTATTTAGATTTTACATTTTTCATACAAAATAATGTATGTAAAAACCAAATTAACGTATTTTATAAATATATGTAGATATTTTCCACTACCTTAGCAGAAAAATAGATTTATAAAAAATTTTAACTATGCACAGCATATAAAAACAGACTTAAGATATTATTTTAGTACAGGGCTACCCAAAGTCAACCCGCGGGCCACATGCGGCCCGCTACTGATGTTTGTACGGCCTGCGAATTTTCATATGGTGTCCTGGTAAAACTACATTATTTTATTTTTATAACATACCAAATAAATTAATTTAAACTAATTAATTAATAAAACTAAATTTAACATTATAACCGTATTTTTATTTTTCTCGACAACAACTATGAACCTATGTTTCTGCGACCCCCCAATTTGAACAGTGATTTGTATTGGTCCGCTATGGCATTTGGTCTGTATAGCCCTGATTTAATAAATAGAACAATGAAGTTTGATGAGCTCAACTAATTGTGCTCGTTGTGTTTTTATATAGCTGATGTTTATACGATGCGTTCTAATATAAAACATTAAGTGAATAAATAGTAAGTAAATAGGGCAATTAGAGTACGGCGTTGGTTGAGTTATCTAAAACGTAAGTCAAATTTGGCAGAACTTGAGTTTAATTCTGGACACTTGAGTTCATAAATTATTTCCAAAGACTAGTGATTATGAGGGGAGGAGAGAGAGTGAACATATATAGTAAATACCAGCGCGATCCTTGACACTGTTCTTGCCATGTTAACACACAGCCTGCACATGGCCTCTTCTATATAGCTACAATCATCCGTGCGTAATGAACTAATGTGTTCAGCGAAATCTTTTTCATGAATATATGAGATATGCATTGGGCTTGGAACCCACCATATAGAAACAACATTCAATGCAAACGAAGAGGCAGCCTCGGATAAGGAAACGATCTACTGATGACGACAAACGCAAACGTTATAATCGACGCGGCGACTCTCGTCTGTAATGACCAACTAAGTAAGTAAGTAAGTGATTATAGGTTTTTGCAATACTCGAAGCCGATATATAGTTAGCCATAGCACATAATTAATACAAAATAAAATTTTATTGCAATTCTTCAACTTTTACTTCTCTTCTAAATAAAATATATTCATGTATATGTATATATTGGATTTTAAATAAATTTAATGAATGTATATTATTTGGTATTATTTTTTATATATTTACTTGTCCATTTTAAAACACGAAACCATTCTTTTTTCTTTTTTGTATATATATTATTATTATTTTTTATTACTAAAACACTTCAATCAAAAGCAATAAATATTAGTTAAAATTATATAAAAAGAATAATAAAGGACATTTTATTACATTTAATTATGTGTTTTTTTTAATAACACGAAAAATTATACTAAAACAATATTAAATTTATTGTCCATAGTTATATTTATTGTTTCATAGTTATATTTTGATAGTTATTTATTGTTGCCATTAAATTTTTTTTCAAATCTTTAGGTTACAAGAAATCATTAAAAAATATATCTTTTAAATCGCACATTAAAGGTTAAGTACTTATGTTACTTAAAGTGTTAAATGCTTAATAATATTAGTAATTAGTTGTATTATTGATAATGTGAATTAAAATGTGTTTAGTTATGAAATATGTGATGGGTGTTACATCGAAAAATATTTTTGTGTTTTTCTTATGAGAAATAATATCTGTTAGATGCTCAGACTTTCGGAAAATTAAAAGACAATACCTAAGATCATTCATTCAATTTGGGTGATTGTGTTCAATATTTATAATTCTACAGAGATTGTTAATTTATTAAAATTTTATATATAATAGGTTCATATATATATACACATATATATATAGGTTCATATACACACACAAACACCTATTGGTATTTAACGAGATGCTAGACAAATTTAAATCTCTCTATAAATTTTGTAAAAAGTATTTATTTGCTTTAGGAGTTCCTAATACGTATTCTTGCGGCAGATCCATACTCGCGTAATTAAAATTTTATTTATATTCAAATAAATAATATAGGTTTAAGTTAAGTTTAAATTAGTTTAGGTAAGGTTGTTTGTTAATGCGAAAATTAACAGTTACTCTTGGAGACTAAGATTGCCAATGGTAGGTGATATGCTTAAAATTGTCAGGAATAGGCGAACTACTATGTATAATATATAACCATCTTGTAAAGTTTTTAAACAATCTAATTTTATAAATGAAAAGCTGATACTATCACAAAAGTTCTTTTCTAGATGCAATAGGTTAAAAATATTAATATATGTGTCTTCTTAAAATAATAATGAATATTTAACATAAAATTAAATATTCTAGGTATTTATATATATAATATAGAAATATAAAAAAACTTTAATATTTTCTAAAAAAATATTCTACATTCTATAATACATATTTAAAAATGTATATAAAAGTATTTTAATTTTTTTTTAAAGTATTTAAAAAACTTGTTACAGGAAGATCAAAAGTATTTAACAATTGAGTCTAGCTTTAGTTATAAAATAGGAAAGTGAGGACATGAACCAAGTAGAATGGTAGAAAAGAAAGTATTATTTCTCTTTCTCTCTCCCCCTCTGAAAAATTTAAGACTATTTCAAAAACAATAGATCTATAAAAAAGTAATTAATAATTCAAGAATTAACAAATCCAAGAAGTAGGATGTATTAATCTATTAGGAAATATGGAGTAGGTGGATATACTATGAATCTTCACAACAAGTTGCTACCAATTGTATCTAAATGGAAGTAGAAACAGATATAGATTTCTCTACAACCTATATGAATTAAAACATTATGAACAACATTTAATATCTTTTGACATCTGAACGTATAGGGTTTAACTATTTTGCGGTATTTGCTCTTTTTTAATTAGAAATGTCTTCTTCCTAAACTGTATAAATTACTTTCATTTAAATATATTACCATATTTTGTTATACAGACCTATGTTATATATATTAAGGCATAGATTTTAATTATCATTAAATTAGTTCAGTTTTATCAAGTCTGTGACGATAACATTAACTTCAAATATCTGTATTATATATTATCTTTTTCAAACAGTACGAATCAAAAATTATATACATATATACTTATTTTATAATAATAATATATATATAAAAAAATATGAGAAAAAGGAAGGTAACTGAAATATTAACATTTTTAGTTGAGTGCACAAAAAAAATACTATTTGTATAATTTGAAATCTAAAGCAGTGGAGAATTAAAAAAGTAATATGTCATTAGTATCACTCTTTAAAAATTTTGATTCACGCATATAATATCTAATATACTTTCATAACCAATGTATACATGTACATATATATAAATATATATATATATTAGATTATTTTTTTTTGAATTTTAATCTTTTTACTATATCAATCATGATTCATAAAATTTGTTTTGTTATTATATTTTTAGTAACTATAAGTATATATATGTACTAAAATTTTTAAAAATTTAATTAGAATGATTTAAATTATAATTATTTTATTTCCTAAGAAAACGATAAAATAACTTATTGCCTTATTGATAACTTATTGACTTATATTTAAATAATAATAATAATTTATATTTGTAGATTTTCCAAATGTTCCAGAATATCCAAATATTTATGAATTTAAATAGTTTTTAGTCAACAAAATATAGAGTTTTAATATTTTATAAATATTATAATATTATTATTATATGATAAAAATAATATTAAAATAATAATTTAAAATATTTACATTATATTTGTTTTATTAAGTAAATAATATTAGTTTTATTTGCATAATAATAAAAATAACTCATTTCACATTTCGAAAAAAAATTTATTCCAAAGTTTTTTAAAACATTGAATATATATCTAAAAGTTTTATAAAAAACTTATCTTCACAAATTTTTTTAAATACTTATAAATAATTTATTAGCGGGCTTATTGGTCATTTAAATAGAAATAAAAAACTATAATTTATTATTTATATTTTAATAAAATATAAATAAATATATAAAATAAAAATAAATATATATATATATGTATATTTTAATAAAATATAAATTATTTTTAAATATAAATAACAAATTATTGTTTTCTTATATATATAATATTTTTTGGTCACTAATAAAAGAATACAATTTTTTAAAATATTTATATCTAAAATTTTTTAAGACATACAAAATATTTTAAAAACATTAATATATAAAAACCCAAAAATTATTTAAAAATTTTATTCAAATTATTTTATTATTATTTCAAAAATATTGTTATATATAATAAAAATTACTTTTTTTAATATTAAAAACACACTTACGTTAAAATAAAATGAAGTTAACCGTTTATTTATAATTCTTTTGATATCCAAAGACTCCAAAAATTGATTACGAATTATTTTTTATTTTTCATTTATAATATTACACATTAAGTAATAAATAGCAAAATAAAAATATGTAAACAAAATTTATACTTAAAACAGAAATTAAATATATAAGAATTCTTTTATATCACATATTTTTTATATAAGCAATTGTCCATGTAAATTATAATTAACAATATTACTTTTACATAAAATTTATAAAAAAAAAAATATTTTTTTGTTCACAAAATCATATTCACATCGTTAAAAACACATCAATTTTTTTTTTACAAATTTTGAAAATTTAAAACATTTATAATAAGTTTAATCCTTAACACTTTTGAAACGCGCGCGTCCTTTTTTAATAAGAAATTATTAATAACTTCAATCTTCATTTGGTTAGCAAACTTTACTGTTTTCACATGAAAATTATTTTAACAAAGCCCTCTTAATTTATTATTATTCTTATAATATTCAATAAATTTTTCTATTATTTTAAATTTGATTCATTGATAAGATTTTAGATTTAACACATGAAAAATTTTAAATTAAATTAAATTAAATTGCAGATAAATGTTTTTTTTTTTTGACGTTGTATTGCAAAAAGATACGCGCGCGATCATGTCTCGCTTTTTGAAGTTATCACGTTGAAATGAAAAGCTCGCATGAATGGACCTCTCAAGTCGCAAGATCTTTTTGTTAAAGCTGAGGCTTAACTCAGCTAGACTAGCAAAACAAGCACTAAGCCAGCCAACAGCAACAAACAACGTTGTAAAACAACAACAACGACAACAACAACAGCGAAATAACAGCGGCAAGTGCAAAAGCAATAGTTGTGGCTTTAAAGCAGTTAAGCTTACATTGGCATTTATCTGTTATCTGTGTTTTTGCGGCGAATTCGAATGCGAAGATACATTACTTCGCATGTATCTGTTAAGTTAAAAGCTGAACTTTGTTCAACTTAAAGTAAATGCATGTAATCAATCCTAGCACTTAGAGCCGCTCTTGATATCAAAATTCTTAAGAAAATGTTTTAATTTTTTTTTTTTTAGCTCTTGCGACAAATTTATCTCTTTTTAATTTTAATTTTAATTTTAATTTCTATTTGCTCTTATTTAATGTCGTATAATCTTTATTTAAAATATTTACCGCCAATTACAAGTAGCAGTTTGCCGCATTTTCGAAGCTTTACTACCGAGCCAGGTTTAAATATCAATAATAATTGCTTTATCACGCACTCCATTGTTGTTGTTTTCTTTGCAAAGATTTATTTGTGTATCTTAAGAATGAGTTTAGTTTCAGATATTTAGTAGTTACGGCGAATCTATCTGTTGTTGTTTGCTGTAATTGTTTTGTTTACTTTCCTTTAAATGTTCGATGTTTTATTATTTTTATTTTACAAAAGGGGATTTTTTCTATTTATTCATCGAACTTTTCATTGCATTCTTACACTTCCAATAAATGTGTAATGAAAAAAAAAATTAAAAAGAATATTGTGTTATTTATTTAGTCTCCAATATTAAATGACAAATCTATATAATTTGCATATATATATTTTCCTGTCTTAACTGAGATATACTTAAGTGATTGTACTTAACTTTTTATAGTAGAAATTAAACTTTTTATGAAGACTACACTTAACGTACTGCTAGCATTTTTAATTATATTTCTGGCTTTGTTTTAAAAGTAGCTATTCTAAATTGAGAAAACAATTTCTTAATATATTTAATAAAAATTAAATATTATAAATATTTGAACATATACAGTAAAAATTGGTTATATTAAATCAAACTGAATCTCAAACAGTTCTATGGCAGCTAATATTTAATCAACTAGGTAGGTAGATCAATTTGTTTAGCATCACGATAAAGTGTATAGATCCCAATATCAGCTATACCACTCAGAGACATAATCCATATAGTCCATAGTTTATTAACACACGAGATTTTTTAATGCAACGATTAACGACGGCCTCATCTGTATTCAAGGAAGTCAGCCCGTTCTAGTTAAAACTATATGTTTGGCGCTAGTTTCCTTTTTGGAAGAAAGTGAGGTAAACTTGTTTTATAAACCTGTAATAATAAGGGTTATTTTTCTTTTCTTGAAAGTGTTTATTCTTTGTAAATGTCGCTTCTCAAAGTCATTGTAAAGTCAACCAATGCTCTCTCTGACTAGCGAAACATTATGAATCAACTATATTGCATGTAAACTTCCCCAACATCACTTACGTTTCATAGCCCATTTTTCTCGAAGCCATTTCAAGGTAAGCCAGGTCAGTTTTTAATCAACTAACTTGCATAGAAAACTCCCCATCATTTACTAATTTAATTAATCATTAATTGACATTTTCTGCGTTTGTGAGAATAAAATATAAGCAATATTTTTATCTATGATATCACAATATTTTTATTTATGATTATTTATGATTCAAGTGGGCTCTAATATGCAAAACCACTAGTCCTACCTTATTTAACCTTTGTTCTAACATTGATGAAGTTTCATTTTCCTGAAATCTTTAAACAGTAGCTAGATGCATTTATTTTATTTTGATACTTTTTAAAGTTAATATAAGAATTACTTATACTTATCATCGACAGATGATATGTGTAGTTTCTTTTAGGGTAATCAATGTAAAAAGTTTAAAATTTTATAGCCAGATTTCTAGAAAATTAACCTATATAGGCATTTTATATAACGTAATGGAAAATCTTGAAATATAGCGAAATCTGTTTTAAATCGATAAATAAATCTATTTCAAAAAAATATCTTAAGTTTAATGTATTTCCATGAATTTGCTGTAATCTAATAATTAATAATTGTTTGCTTTTTTATAAAAAATAAAACAATTTGAAAAGAATAATCTTATATTTTATGAACACATTTGATTGCAGTAAACATATAAGTAAATATCTAATATATTTCGTATTTATCTGATATTTTGAGAAATAAATTTACATATCAATTTTAAGTGTTTTATTACTTGTTATATATTAATCACGTTATTTTGTGTTGTTAGCAACTGATGCTTAACGAAATATTTCTTATTTCAATATATAAGCAGTTTTGAGAAGAGTGTGTGATTTTACTTAATAAAATATATAATAAAATTTTTATAATGATATTTGTTCATGCAGTTTATTGTTGACAAGAAGTAGTTAAGTTAATTTAATATAATTTGTAAATTAAAACTTAACTTAATTCAACATCATAAGCAAGAAGCAACTTTCAGTTTACTACTTAATACTTAGGAGCGAAAAAGTGGTTGTGGTCTTTGCTTATTAGTTTTAAAGAACAGATTTTTAAAGTGATTAAAATAATCAAAGTAAAGTAAGTTTTTTGCTTCAATAAGCCGTGATTACACAGAGCACACCTTGTTTTACTGTAATGGGTGGCTCACAAGTAGAGAAAAGATAATAGCACAGATTGAACCTATAAATCCCGAAAATATATTGAAAAAGATGAGAACGAACCCAGAAAGTTGGCAAACGATAGAGTCATATATGATGCAAGTCCTCAAAATGAAAAAATTGGACTTAGAAAGGAGAACCAGAAACTTAAAAAATAAATAGTGCAGATATCAAGTGGAGGTCTGTACGCAGATCGAAAATCGAAAATGAAATGTCAACATAAAAGAGACTCTCCTCGAAGTATTGCAAGAGTGGTTCCGAGGGGGAATAAGTCTCACTGAAAACCGCGTGTTTCAGTTCGTATAAAAGATATTAATGTTAGAGAGTCGGACACACGATTCCGACGATGGTCAGTTTGACGGTGCATAAAGCATTTCACCTCCTCACCACAAAAAGAAAATATGTCGTCACTGATTATGATGAATTGAGTTTCACAAAACATATCAAAGGAAATAATACAGTGAAGTTATCGGATATAATAGAAAAATATCTATGGAATATGATTTTACTCAAACATTGTATGATGTTGTACAAACGACTTAAAATTATATGTAGTTGATAAATTTGTAAATAAACTGTAATACTAGTGAGGAAAAAATGGATTCAAGAAGTCAATTGCAGAAGTCTATTGTACTGGTGCCATGTCTTATAAGTGGTTTGGCATTGTTATGTGAAGATATTATATTATACTGAGTGATATACCAATTATATACCTAACAAAGAGTATCCAGCAAGTACAGTGACTGCATTTGATAGCAAACAACGATCCTGGGCTGTCAGCATGTGTGCAATTGTACGTATCTTATGAGTGCTATGACATTGGAATGCTAAAGTATTCTATTCGTGTAACCAGTAGTGGATATATTAGGAAGAAATGATTATCTAAGTTTAAAAAACTCTGTTGAACGAAAAAATCAAAATATGACGTGGAAAATATATTAAAACAAATTATATTCAATTACATATTAAATGTAATATATAGAGAGCATTAATCTAAAAAACCGAATTTGAATATATAAATAATATAACTTTTAATCTTATATATAAACCTATTGATTATAATTTGATTTATTGACATTATTATGATTAACATTTCCACTACATTTAACATTAATTATAGTACTAGCACTTATATTATACTTAACACAGATTGAACACTACATTGACGTAAATGGACTTTTCTTGGTAAACAATTTAATAAAATATTAAAAATTTATAAGTTATTAAATAAATTTGTATAATTTTAAAAATTTATTACTATTACTATTGCCGCCGAAACTATTTAATCATCAATAATTGTGAAAATGGCTCTTATAATTTTTAAAAAAATTTAACATAAGTTGTAACTAAATTTTACAATGTAATTACAGCAAATAAAAATGTCATAAAATTCATTTATTTATTTTTTATATTATATATTGAAGTTTGAAAGGTTAAGCATATTTCAGCCCTGCCAGATTAACGCTAGAATTATTGTTTACAAAACAGCGTTAAAAAATTTTATGACATTATAAAAGTTACAGGTAATTAAGGAAATAGTGTAAACAAAATAAATAGTTAAAAAACAAACAGTTTTATTAAAAATCTGTTGTTGATAAAATATAGAAACAAAATTTAAGTATATTATTAAAATAGGAACCAGAATGCAATCAGGAAAGATGTAAAACTTTTAAAGCTTAGTTAATACCGAATCTCAATAAAAATACAGTTGAGCACTTCCCAGAAATAGAAGTACTAAAAATTACAAATATTATATGCCACTTCAGTTTATAGAATAACGTTTGTACTGTAAGTTTTATGAACTATAATAGTTATTTATATATAGTAAATGTCTATATACAAACGGGAAAAAACACAGTTTCGACGCAAACGCTAATTCAATTCCTCATAAACAAATGCTTAAGAAGAATACTAAAAATATGGTGGATGAAGTGCATATCCAATACCGATCTATGGGAACGCTCGAAACAATTATAAGCTGCCACTGAAATCAAAAGAAGAAAATAAAAGTGGATTGTTCACACGCTTAAGAACTCAGCATATTTAAATCCACAAAGTACCCATTGAGCTGGAGCTCCATCAAAGACATGGCGAAAAACCGTGGATCAGGAACGAACAGTACTCCTGGAATCAAATTACGAAAGTAGCAGTTAACAAAGTCAGATTAAGAGAAATTGCCGAGGCCCTCTGTTCCACTAGGAGAGAAAATCAGAGAATTAAATAAGTAAAATACCCATTTTTTAACAAATAATATCCTGCAGTGCCCTTTCGTGTTACCGAAAAATTATTAAATCCAATGTGCATATCATAAGAAATTATTTAATTTGGTTGTATTGTTTTAAAATTAAAAGTGTATAGAAATACAATTTCCTACATTTACTTATAAGTCAAATAGAAATAGAGTTACATTTACATTTATGCACACACTTCCATATGTTCTTCAACAAAATAGAGTTGAGGTTGCTGTTAACAGGTCCATTAACAAAATAGACCTGTTCGAAAAAAAAGATTTGCTGACTTTACTTAAAAGCAGAAAAGACTCCCAGTCACATTTCCTGTGACTGTCTAACCTTGATCGGGACGAGGAAGAGTTCACTGGGTTGAGAACTACTCTCGCCTTCTGACGTTAGGTGATCCTCAACGGCTGACATTTTTGCTTTCATTCAAAGGGCAAAATGCTTTTAGTTCCGTTAGGGTCTGTAGCAGCACAAAAAATCAACTGTGGTCGGTGGTATTCTGTTTATTTCTATGTATTACAAGATCAGGAATAGAGAAGGAAATATATAACATTTTTCATCGGTGAAAGTTAGATCGATCACAATATACTGCAGAAAATCATATAACTTCTTTCATCTTTAAAGTATGGATCGATCAGAAAATATCATAGTGACCGAGTGTAAAACTAATGTTCTACGTACAATAAAGCAACAGTTGTTCTACTGGTTACAGTGGCTAAAAATTCTCGAAACTCAGATCGATTACAACACAACATAGAGATACAATTAACTTCTTCCATCATCAAAGCATGGATCAGAATATAATTTCTTTTATCAATGAAACATAGATTAGTCCCAAAACAGTACATTAAATCAACAGTTGCTCTGTTATTTAGAGTACGTAGAAGTGCACAAAAATATATTTTAGTTAAGTACATATTAAGTTTATATTAAATATAATTAGTCTACGGTAAGAATAGTTAATTGCTTAATAGTCTTTTGGGCGTAAAAATCGGATTTTTTTTGCAGAACCTAAGAAGTCTTGTGTTGCTTTGGATGTTATTGGGCTGCAAAGCTGTAGCGCGAGTTTTTGTTAAAAATCAACGCATAATATCTTTTTTATCCATATAATCTTTGATATGCATTATAGATGTAATTTTTTATTTTTTTATACCTTTTTGTTCTTCATAAACGTTAATTGAAACGACATGTGTCTTTTTATTCTCCCAACAATAATTTTTCGATACAAATGTGATCAGATTTTTTAAATGAGAAAATCTATTGATGGTGAAGGCTAGTGCAACTTATTGCATCTCCATGTATAGTTATTATCGTGAAGTTTTATGAGCTATACTTAAAGTTGTTTCCCTAAAAAGTTGCTTTGCGGAACGAGTTTCGGCTGTCACTACATAGTCAACATTGAAATAATCCTCTAATTTAAGTACTATAATAAATCCTTTTATTTGGAAACTTTTATTTGAAAAAACTTTTTCAGCTACTGTCGAAATATACTAAGCACAAATATATAAAACTACTTATACTAACTTATACTACGTACTAACACTACTTGTAATTAATTTGCAATTGTTTTTATCCAGTTAAGGTCTGATTTTTTAATTTCTTATTTTAATTCTTTGTATAAATCAATCCTAATAAATCAATTTCAATAAAAAAAAACTCGTACTAAAATTAATATAATTAATTAACGTAATAAGACTACTAACTCAAGTAACGCAATACGGATATATTCCGTCTAGAATAAAAACATGTTTTCTGTTTGCACCTGAAAATACGAGTAATTAATGCTTTTAAGTTAAAAAGTTAAAAAGTTGTAAATAGTTTTAGTCAAACAGATTTGATTAAATTGAGCCTAACTTTACATGATTATTTTTAAAAGACGTATTGCTTCAAAGTTCTATTCACATTTCACAAATTTCCCTTCTACCAGGGCCGGCCTCATTACCTATACAACATCAGTTAGCAAAACAAATGCAAATAAGTGACGTTAGCAAGTCTGATAATTGCTCTACTTATAAAAGCAATTCATTTATTTTCAATATTTTAATTAAAATATTTTTCCTACAATTATCATTAGTTACGAGTATTTTGTCTTAATAAACATTCAGAAAATAGTTAATTACTGAGTAAATGACGAAAGTCAAGCTAGGTGAAAGAGGAAGTAGTTAACCTTACCTTTATAGGTGAGCAGTGCAGTGAAAAATTAGGTCTAAGCATGTTGACTTGTGATCTTATATATTTAAAAATAATTAACCGTATTAATTTTTTTTTGATATGGGATCTTGTTTTAAAAACCACATTCTTTTTTTTCATGCGTTCTTTATTCCATTTAATTGATAAATTATTAGATATGCAAAACCGTATAATTAATTAATTTGGTCTAATACACAGATCATAATTTTATTGTATTTATTCACAAATGACGGATTGTGCTGTCTATTTAAATATGCGATTTAAAGTGTAAATCGCATTATTAAAAATATGTCAGATATAAATATTTAAATATAATAGATATATATAAGATATGGCACCTATCTTATCATATCTTAAAGAACTTAGAAATACACGATATACTTAAGGTGATCACTTATGATAGAATTGAATAAAAATGCGATTATAATAAACAATAACATATTGTGGTTTACTAATTTCCTAGCGTGATTTAATAATAGAACGAGATAAAAATATCAATCATGTTGACCAGACTCGAATCAGACAACGTACTTAAATGAAGATGCAATATGCATTGTTTAACGGAATATCCCGATCACGATATCCCGATTATATCCAGTAGTAGACATTATAAAAAATTTTTGAATATGCGTTATCAGCATTTACCTAACTTAACTTAGACTAACTCGAACTCTACCATATGCTCCTCCTAGGAGTTAAAGGATAAAACATATATGTATATATATATAGGCAATAGGTTTATATAGGTTTCTATTTACTTTCTGTCGATAATGGGTATAATCTATAAAAACTAATATAATTGTTTCAATAAGCATAATTGATATCAATATATTGATAATATTGTGTAGAAACTAAAAGAAAAAACTTTTTTTTTTTTTAAAAAGGCCAAATAAATCTTTATAAGAACGTACCCATTATAAATAATATTCACTGGGTAAAAAATCTAATGAATAAGGAAGGACAATGAATTGGGTATGCACATGCTCAAGTTTTGGCTACCGCGACTCCTGTCTAATAGTACAGTCTTTCTTTTCTATGGAGCTTTCTTTTCTTCTGTTTAATCCACTATTTTAATTGTTCGTTTGGTTTTTAACATACGAGGGTGGTTTGATAAGTCAGTGAGTTTTTGAATCAGCAAATAAACATTTTATTTTTCTACATAATCACCTTTTAGCTTGATACATTTAGTCCAGTGTTTTTCTAATTTTCTTATTCCCTCCAAATAATACGTTTTCTCAAAGCCCTCAAAATATGCGTTTGTTTCGGTAATGACTTCTGAAATCTCTTACCGCTCAGCCATTTGTTTAGGTTTGGAAACAGAAAATAGTCGCAGGGGGCTGGATTTGGTAGCAGTTCGTATCCCAATTCGTGGATTTTGGCCATCGTGACTAGACAAGTGTGCACACGTGTATTGTCTTGATGAAACAACACTTTCTTCTTCGCCAAATGCGGCCATTTTTGTCGAATCTGTTTAAAAGCTTTGAACAGTATTCACCGGTGATTGTTGTACCTTTCTCGAGGTAATCAATGTGAATGACACCGCTTGCATCCCAATTAACTGTGGCCATGACCTTGTTGGCTAACAGACTCTGTTTGGCCTACTGTTTCGATTGTTCCTTGGTCTCTGTCAAACCGCCCTCGTAATATAGCCTAAGAAATGTTTAAACAATGACATTTTTAATGAAAGGTCTGCATACGATTTTTTATACCTTTAATGTACTTTTTGAATTTTTCTATTTTCAAAAACAAATGCCCAAGTTTATGCCGTTAATTTAGATATAATGATTCAGAATGAATATAACTTCATCTAAATAAGATATGCAGAGACGTAGGTATAACGTTTCAAACATAAAAATTCAGTCACAGAAAGTAGAAGGTTTCTCTCAATTACAGTGTATACAAAGAGATACAGATTGAAGATCTAATTTTTTTTTTAAATAAAAACAACAAGCAAGTAAAGGTCATTCGCGTTAGTACAGAATTGTGTTATTTACTCACACCCTTTTGCCATAATTTAATCAACAGTGTCTGATCGATGTAGATCGATAATAATCTTCTTAAACTTAAATTATCTGCATCTTTAAGATTAATTAATCTTAATCCTCATCACTCCATCTTAACTTAAATTAGTCTTTTACGTAGACAAATGAAACTTTGCATATAAAAGAATTTTAAAAGTGATATGATCACTTGGTAGAGCCACTATCTAAACTAGATAATAAAAATCATTACTAGATTGAATTTTATATTCGAATCATTAATTTTATCCCTATAAACTGTAAATTTGGATGAACTTATTGGATGTCTCTCAATTTAGAGTTTATTAACTTGTTTTGCAGTACCATGCATCCATATCTCTTTAGTCACAAACCTTTTCCATGTAATAAAATCAACTTTTCTTGATTTCATGTGCTGTTTAAATTAATATTTAAAGTTTTGGATCGCTGACTTCTGATCTCTAATTACTTTTCAAGTTGAACAAGTATCAAACTGATCTTAATAAAGTACGTTAAACTAGTTATTATGCAGTGAGTATATACATTTATGATTTTAATACGAATATAATTTTAGTGTGAATATTATTAATTTGACTTATATATCATATCAAATTAAAACGCTTGTTGAATTCATTGAGTGATGGAACGTGAAACATATAAACTCGTCTACAGTCTCATTTCTTATTATAAATAAATGAGAAATAAACTCCTTAAATTTAAATTTTGTTATTTATGCATTTAAATATGTAATGATATTTGTAATACATGAAATCCTCAACTAGTGTAAAATATCATTAATATTAAAAATCAACGCTTGAGTTAGTGATAGATTGTGCAAAAAAAGATTGTGATTAAAATAATATGAAAGCCAATTAATTACAACTCTACGCATACTCACATCACAAAAATATATTTACGTACATATCACATAAGATACCTATAACTTACTAAGTAAATTTCATTTTATAACAACACAAAGAGCTTCCGTGCTCTTTAACTTATAGCACATTCACACTGTCTCATTTAGGCGGTTTTGCTCATTATAGAAACTAATGAATATGATTTGCCATACAAAGAGCTCTCATATAAATGAGCTTATTATCAATAAATCAGCTTATTAAAGTCGAAAAATATCAAATGCAACCCTTAAAAATATATTTCATACAAGGGATATTACCAAAATTTCGAATATGTGTCTTATGTTTCATATATATAATATGTAAATAAATAACAGTTGAGCAATAAACAAACGTACTCAAAAATTAAATATTTAATAAAATCTTTGTTTTTATTAATTGAATATGTAATATAAATATATTTTAAATATATTAAATATATTAATTAATATATTATATTAAATATATATATATATTAAATATATTGATTTGAAATATCAAATATATATTTAATTTTTCGTGTGCTATACTAATGAGTGACATTTTTCTAAAGAATCAGAAACTCTTTTGAAACTTTCAAAGAAATTTCTAAAATATAAAAGCCCTTTCACATGCAATAAGTAACTTATGTCAATGGAAACTACAAAATCTTAAAGTTACTTTCTTAACTTACTAAGTAAGCTGTGGAAACATGGTATAAGACTTAAGGTAATCCAAATAATTCATTCGAAAATGCTGACAGCTTTCTCAATATAAATAGACAGGAACTCAAATAAATCGCTGATTCCTAAACTAAAAAGCCTTATATTATTATTACATTCTAGTAATCAGAATGAAAAATGCTGATACCTACAGATTATTTACAATACACACTAAAACATTCATTTCTCTCGTGTGATTATTTTCTCTGATTAACAGAACATCTAAATAGATCGGAACTCAAATAAATCACTGTTTCCTAAACTAAATTCTAACACTAATTACTACATTTTAGTGAAAGAATTGCCTATACTTACAGATTCTGTACAATAGAGACTAAAGCATCCATCGATCTCATATAGTATATCAATATAGTTTTCATTTTATTAAATGAATTCTGGAATGTGTGATAAAGTGATATTGTTGAGGTCATCAAGACTCTTCATTTTTTAAGTTAGCATGGAAGACATTGTCTAGGGATAGCATAGTTCACCTAGAAAAATCAGATGCACCATTATCTGTTCAAATTTTATAATTTGAACTATTCAAACATAGAAATGCATTAAAAAGGTAGGTTAAGGTTATATTTTGAATTTATTGAAAATTTTATAATTACGATCTCCTCCTTGACTTTGTTACCTTTGATGATATATAGTAATTATAATATATTTAATTTTGAAATATATATATGAGTAATATATATGAGTAATTATTATAAACGACTATATATTTTTAATATCAAATAATATGAGCTAAAAGTACTATAGTTGTAGGCTCCAATTATTAACTTATAATAAATTAATAATAAAATAAAATAATTATTTATATGAAAAGTCTATGAGCTAAACATATGTACATTTATTGCGTTTAATTAAACTAATAACTTAGTTCAAGAATTGTAATATTTTAATAGATTCGATTAGTGATAAATTAAAAAAAAAACAGTTAAAAAATGTGGAATTGATTAATACCAATTAAATATTTAATTGTTGCAATTACTTGTACATATATTATTAATATATTCATGTGAATTAATGATTATTTTAGTTATTATTTGTTTTATATTTACATACACATCAACACATATTGACACTTACTATTAAAGGAATTAACTAAGTTTTTTTTATCTTTTCTTTTTTATTAAGTTCGTACTAAAATTTTTTAAATATTTTATTGTTGTATATGTATATATATTTATATAAATATTCTTCTACCCTTAATAATCAATATTTATTATTTATAGAAATATTTGCAGAAGAGTATATTAGTATATTTCAATTATCAGTTTATTTTAAGACGCATCGTGTCTCTATATTAGTATAGAGGATTAGTATCTATATATATTATTCATCGGAAGTCTTAAGTACTTGATTAATATTTTGATATACTCAACATTTAGTTTGGGTATGGTATTTGAAGATGTTTTTTTTTTGAAGCAGTGCTAAGCATGTATAATCCTTTAATATATACTGTGCTGACTATGTGATATCTGTATTACAAAAAAAGTAATTGTGGTTTAAATTTGTTTTAATTAGTTGTATATCAGTTGAGTTGCTGTAACCAACACACAATCTACCTTAGCTTGTAACATCTGATCTATTTCAATATATTTTAATATTTATCAACAATGATAGCTACTACTAAAGAACTCTCTAAAGGTACTTTAAATCTGATTTACCATCTCAAATGAAATAACTTCAAAAAGTCACATCATATACCTTCTGCTCAAAAAGTACTCGGATTTTGTAAATAAAACACATAAATTTAAATTTTATTTCAAAATTTATTTTATCTCCTTCAAAATATGCTTCTTCTGAAGCGATACACATATGCCACCGTTTAACCCAATCTTCCATACACTTTTCGTAAGCCAGTGCAGGTATGGCTTTTAGTTCCTTCGGTGAATTCTCTTTTACCGATTCAATCGACTCAAATCGTTTACCACGAAGGGGCAATTTGAGTTTCGGGAACAGAAAAAACTCGCACGGCGCCAGATCTGGTGCCGTGTTTTGTCAAAAAATTGCGTACAACAAGAATTTTCCATAGTAAAAATCGCTAAATGCACTTGAAGTAGTCTCACATTAACAGCTGCTATAAACAAACTAATTGACAAATGGCGCTCAAATTTATACCATATGTCAAGAAAGGGTGTACCAACATAACAAAAAAAAAATGTTTGAAAAAGGTCTATTACTTAAGGAGTAGTTAACAAACAACAAAATCCGGATACTTTTTGAGCAGAAGGTATTATATATATCATATCATATCACATATAACATAGTCATATATTAAATAGTCATATCGATATATATATGCTATACAATTGTACTAAATACCTTTCAAATTAAGTCAGTGAGTATCCCAACTAAAAAATTCATAAAAATACCAAATGTTTTCAAATAAAAATTCACAGAAATTTTTTAACAAGGATACTGAGAAAATAAAACGTGAACTTAATTTAAATTTTTATTATAACAATGATGTTTACATTGACAAGAACAACTGGCAATTAAAATCTGTAACTCACAAAACTTCAAATAATTATTATACGAGTACAATTCAACATTCATAGAAGTAATCGCATGTGGTCCGCACTGCTTCAGCTCCACAGTCACACAGCATTTGCTGTACGTGGCTTAACGGCGCTACGGAAAAGGCCGTTCGAAATTAGCCGGGCAGTAGCATTAAACATTGTAGAGCTACTGCTACTGACTGACACTCGATGCGGATTAGAGCGATTTCAACTAATAAAACTGTTGACCGTTTGTGCGAATATCAAACGATGCTAATAAAATAGCGCTCATCCAATGGAATTGCCCAGGTCGACACGGGCCATGAAGCCACCGAGACATGGCAGTGCGCTCCGCTTAGTTTTAGTTAAAATATTATTTAATGCAATAATTAATTATTCTTTTTATTATTGTTATTATTATGAAAATATATTTAATATTTAAGTATGAAGCGTTCGTTAGCTTGCATATGAGCAAATACAACTGTTAAACGCTGTTTAACACACATTTTAGCACTTTGTAATGCAGCAACCGAAAGTACTTGAAAATGTAATTAATTATTGCATTGCTTTTAAACAAAATAGTTTATAAAATATAATTTATTTAACTAAATTTATAAGCATTACCGCGCATAGATCGTTTATATACACATGCGGTGTACTTGAAGTTCATTATTTTTATTAGATTTGCGTTAATACTCAAGTAAGTCGATGGAGATATAAAAACAGCTAAACTGTATTAAATTAGCAGTTTTGCTAATATTTTTTTTCGAAAACAGTTTTAAAATTAATAACTTTTGTAAGTGGATTTTATGTCGACAGACAGAAAATTTTTATTATTAATTACTTAATATTGTTTTGAGATGCGCAAACCCACATCAAAATAATATAATTACTGAATAAACTCAATGCAAGCATTGCTATTTGATTCATATGTGGATAAAATATATGTAAAATGCTTTGTAGTGGAAACTCCTGTCCGCTCTTGGCAACAAAAACTGCTTCTGACCTTCATTCAAAAGTTAAGTTCCCTACTATTTGGCTCAAGACAGAAGTAACAGAAATTATCGATGGATGGATCGCTGAGCTGAGATCCAAATGAAAACCTAAATGCATACATTTAATGTATAACACATAAGCAAGAGATACGGACTGCTATCGGTCCCTCACTCACTGACGCTTTGAAAACTACAATATGTGATACTCACATATTGTATACTCAGATTTTCATTTTTATTTGCATTTTCAATATCGACTTCTAGCGACCATACAAAACATATACAATAATGTTGCAATAATCTACTAATTAATATTTTCATTATTTCAATTATGAGGTTTTATATCGTACGCCAATAGTAAATTTTTGGGCTGATCATACGACTGTTTCTGACATCGACATACATCTACTATCACTGGTAATTTAAAGAATCTGTTTGTTTAATTATCCGTATGCAGGTTTTGGACTAGCAGTGTTATAAAATTGAACACTGATAATGTTGAACTTTCGAATTTATATAACATATTTATATAAATAGGACTATATAGTATACAAGACAAAAGACAAGACTAAATTCTATGATATAAAAATAAATATTTAACAACTTTGTTAAAACTATTTCATGCAATAGAATGCTGCAGGTTATAGCTTTACTATATTAACAGTATCCACCCAATATGTGATGATTCACATTCACGATATCTACTTTCTTCTTCAAAGTTTTTCTTTTAAAAATATAGCAAACATAGCAGTAGATATTTTTGGTTTCTTGAAAAATGACAGAGGTACCTTGTCTCTTAACGTAGAACTTCTACATAACTGAAGCTGACAGGAATAATTCTTCAAAGTTCAAATTATTCACATCTGTTTCGTGTTTATAGAATACAGGAACAAGTTCAGTTTGAATTCTTAGAGAGAGACAGTGTACAATCCTGGTAGATTGTCTCTTTATAAAGCTTCTTTTGACGGTACGCAGATCTTAGTCTTCGAATAATTACGAAGCTTTTAAAGAATACATAAATTATTTAGTGAGATGGGTGAGACTCTGCAGAAACTTCCCAGCTATCAAAGAGTAAAAGTGCTCAGATGCACTAACTCGAAAAAGACTCAACATGAACTTGTATAAGTTCTGGAACAATAAACAACAAACTATACTAACAAAAGTCAAGGGCTCGCAGAATATACGTATTTAAGTTGAACACAGCGCTTCTCAGTATTACAATAGTATATAATATTTTATGTATATTATCTATTTATATATTATTTAAATGTTATATTATTTTTAATGTTATAATACGTTTTTTAATATTTTAATTACAATTCGTATTTATTATATTTTAAACGTTATTTTAACTGAACGAGAAAATTGTAAAAATTATTAGAAATGTGAGTACGTACGAGAGTTCATTTGTTTACTAGAAGTAAACAAATTTTGTAAAGAAACCTTCTAAGCATTTATTGCCCAATAATTAATTAGGTGTGCCTACTACTTGAAATGGTTTTTATGATTAATTTGAACTTCAGAATTCCCCGCTTCTATCAGATAGAATATGAGCATAATTTTAATTATCATTGAATCTCTGTGTAAGTTTTGGAGTTGATTCATCTATTTCAATGAAATGAACTCAATGAGAAGGTAAGTTCGGATTTTATGCAAGACGAGTATTAGATATATTAATTTAAAACTTTTATGTAGATATATATATCGTATATAAAACAACTAGAAAATCAAACAAAACTCATGTGAATAACCTGCAAAATTTTAGGGTGTTTTTAATTTAATTTAGTGATTGAATCTTTTTTAATGACAAATTTTTATTTTTGTTAAGAACAATTTCGCACAATTGCAAAATATCAGGAAATTCTTTTCAAAGACGTGAGATTATATTTCTAGAAGTCTTTTTGTTATTGATATATATATGTATATATAAATAAATCATAATGTCTGCAAATTTGTAGATGAAGGATTCCCCTCTATGATGTGAGTGCTTTAAACCAGTGTGCAGTATAAGATATTTAACTATTTTATAAGAAAACAACTGTTACTCCGCCTCCTACTAAAATAAATAATGAATTGAATTTATAATTTAATTAACAAATACGTAACGAACGATTTAAACATTTGTATTATTAGTTTTAATTTTTAGGTTGATTTAAATGTACTATTTATATACTGTATATGCTAATTACTAACCTAAAAGGAAGTAGGATTCGACGAGAGATAAACTATACGGGAGAAAATTTAAGTTTTCCACAAAAAAAGCTGTTATGTGACATTTAGTTACCTATTAAGAAAGACGACATATTTCTACAAAATGGCCTAGTCTTAAATTAATCCTACACCAGTCTGTTAAGAACCATTTTAATTACCTTGGCAACGAACGTATTGTTCATCATATAAAAGATCATATTTCGTCAGTGCATTCAATTATTTATTCTGTATGTTATGGGTGTTATATCCACAGCTTAAAACGCAAGATAAATAATTGTTGTCTTGCTAAAGAAATAACCGGGACAGATATATGAATATGTATTGAAATGCATACTGAAATATTCTTACGCACTAAAAAAACCATTGTTTTTTAAGCGGAATTTTAGGTAACAGGTAGATGTTTTTAATTCAACTATGCACATTACTTCCAGAATCAAAGAATAGGTATCCTGATAATCGGGCAGCAACGAAGGTGCTCATTTCTTATATGGTGACATCGACACTGGTGATGAAGTATTTCCAAAATCTGAATACTATTGACGAAAATAATCTGGTATGGGTTCATATAACATTGGAATTATCGGTAAAAACAAATAGACAAACTTGACAGGAAAGACACAGTTCCTCTGCTTGCAGGTCAATATTTTAAAACATACCTTAAGACGAAGAAACTTTTCATTTATGCAAAAAGAAGTGTAGAAACAGAAAAAGTAGTGCGGGAATAATTTAGCATAGTTATCGTAATTTAAAAAAGACATTAAATAAAAACAGCTTAAGAATAATTACAGAGATTCCGAGAAATCACTTCGGAAACGTTATCAGAAACAAGCAGAAAAACTTGACAGCAAAAGTGCAGTCTCGCTATTTGCATACCTAGAAACAATCTGTACCTTAGACAGTATCTTGAACAATGTATCAAAGCCAGCGCAAACAATAAAAAATATTACTAATAAATATATCTCTAGAATAATTTCGGATAATTCTGTATATGTTGTAGTGTCCTTGGTGTTGTACAATAAATTCGTGAAAAACAGGTTTGAGCCGTGAAAAAAATTCTTGATTAAATTCTAAGTATAAGCTTCTTTAACATGAATTCACTTATTTCAACAATCCTTTGACGGATAAATCCCATCTCCGTAGTAATTTTCCTGAATACTCGTATCTCTAAAAAAATCTCTCTGGCACTTTAACTTCAAACTGAATGAATTGAGATCGAGATCGAAATAAAATTGTGATAATCTTACTCTGTAAGAAAAACTATTAAAATCGGGTAGAAGTTTTTATTGTACTTTTGACGTACAGATGGCGCATCGTGAATTAATTAAACTATAGAGTAATAAACTGTATGTATAGATGTTAATAGAAAAATTGCGTTTTTCTTTTATCAGTTTCGAAATAAATAACTTCATTTTGATATACAAAAATTATTCGATTATTGCTTTAATATATAATTAAAATTACATGCTCTCCTTTTAATTGCAGTCTTTTTGAAACAAGGACATTTCTCGGCATTTTTTTAGTTCCAAAAGTTTTCTGAAATTTATTGCCTCAAAATTGCCTTCAAAATTAAAAAATATATGAAATAAAATTTTTTTATTATTATTTTTATCGCTTTTGCATATGCAAGGCAACAATTTTATGCTGATTTGGTAAGTTTAAGTTTGGAGCCGTTCAAGTGTTGTAAGGCGCATAATAAACCCAACCAAATGGAAATAATTGTTTGCAGACAACTTTTTTCAATTACGCCAAACTTTTTTCTTCTTAGCCAATTATTATGTTAATACATTTGGTTTGGAATTAATTTCGGAATTAAGTCTGAAAGTTTTTAAATTCACATACAATAAGGCATTGGTTATAAATTCATTTTACTGTGGTACGAACACTACACAGAATTAAAAATAAATAAATTAAAGTATAAATCTTATATGCAATCAAATCATATAAGTTCACACAACACACAATATGTGACAATATCTATTAGAGTTTGGGAGTACTACTTCTCGTTGATCTGGGGTTATATGAAGAAAAGGTCACAGAGGTCTTGAAGATGGTGAGGTATTACGCCAAATATATTAATGCGTTTAAGAAGCTATATAGCTATATAGGTTAATTGCCACATTAATCCTCATTTATTACTATGTGAACATGTGTGTATAAAAAGGATTAACCAATAAGTTTTGATATAAATTTAGTAGCTCGTTTTTTTTAAGGTTAAAAGTTTTCACTCGCAAACTCAATCTTGACTCTTGAAATTTCTTAATCTAAAATACTAACAAGTAACTTAATGTACCTTAACAGCCGTGATCCTGGTGTGGCTTTAATGTGTTATTAACTCATGCATTAATTGTTTAGTTCAAAGTTTACTATTGTACAATAATGATCGTTTAACAGCCGCTGAACGTGTTACAATTATGAACACTTACTATGAAAATGGTGATGCTGTAGCAAGTACATTATGTTTATTTCAAGAAGATTATGGGTATCCTAATTGTCCATATAAAAAATTATAAACAAAAATGTAAAGAAATTTGAAGAAATTCAATATGTAATGGATGTGTTAAAGTTTAGACATAATCAGAATTCATTCTATTTTTTAAAACATAAGGTACTAAAGCCAAATGAGCATATATTAGGAAAGCCACATGAGCTTATATAGAATTTGCTTTCTTGTTAATATCTGATCGATATAGCCACATGATTACTTATTACTTATTTAGGACCGAAGTTGAAGATAAGAATGCGGAAGATACAAAGTTTCTACAAGATTGTCTTATAACCCACACACAAAGTTTTGTCTTGCTTTATTTTTCCAGAAAACCAGGGTGTGTTATATCATTTGACAATAGACAAAAAACATGCGATTTATTACCAGTGATTTTTTTGTAGTGCTACTCATATGTATAGGATCATTTTTATGTGCATCATGAACAACTATTCAATGTTTTGAAAATAAACATTTGTCAAGTTATAAAAGAGCTATTGCCAACTATGTATCGACGAGTCATCGAAGACTCTTCAATTACTTTGATCCATACTGTAAAAAGTGAAAGACATCTGAAGGATGTTGTAATTTATGCCCAATGTCGAAACTAAAATAATATATTGAAATAAAAATTTAATCGAATTCACACTCAAAAATGGATTTTATTAACTTTCACTTTCGGAACCATAAAAGAGATAATTCTGTGGAACTATGAACTCCTTCAAGAATTAATTATTATTTAATAATAATTTAAATAAAACGCACCTTAAAATTAAAATTAGTTTTATTGTTATAATTATATATTTTTAGTATTAGTATTTTAGTATTAATGTTATTATTAAAATGATAATGGGATTTTAAATTTGCATACATATGTGTAAATGCAAATTAATATTTAAATATATGTGCATATAAAGTAGCAGTGCATTTAATTATTAAAAAAGTTGTATTTTTAATAAATTACCCTGTTAATGGATACATGCTACTTTATTTTAATAACAAAAAAGAAATAAAATAATAAAAAAACATTTGATATAAAATTTTTCTGCAATTCACTCATTTCCAGCAACATGCGTTGTAAAACAGAAACATTTATCAACATATGCTTCACAACATTTATGTGGCCACACTATATGAAGCATAATATATTGCATATTTACAGGATGATGGAGTTTCGTTTCACCGAAGTTTCGTTTCACCATTCTTAATATTATTTATATGAAGAAAGATATTAAAGTATATTTTAAGCTAAATTTATTTAAATTGATGATTAATTTTTACAAATTATAAATTGTCCTTAAAAAGCAACTGTAAAATTATGTGTTTTCGCTCAACACTACCTTTTTCAAAAAACAATAACTTAATTACGAATATTTAGTACATACTTTATCTTTATTTGCTTTATAGTGATTCCTATAGTTCTGATTTTAGGTGACACAAAAGGTATGTCATGATACTACTTTAAAGAGGATAGAGTAATACTATTTTCAGGCACACCTTAATTTCGCAAAAATCTTAATTTCAACTTTATTTCAGCGAAATACAGTTGTTTTTTCCACAAAATTCAGCTTTAAGGTTAGAACGAAATTAAGGAAAATGACCTAAATTTCGTTGAAACTAAGGCTGAAATTAAGGGACATTTCGAATGCGTAATAGAAATTTTAACCAAAAGATAAAGTTGAGATAAGGAAAAAGAGACATTTTTTTTAAATAAATGTCAATGACAGTTGATTTGTATAAAACCGGGAAATAACTTGAAAGCAGTGTAAATTTTTAAAATTGAATATAGATAAAGTTGATTCTAATATTGTACCTATCTGATTCAAAATATATAATATTTACACATTATCTAAATTTTATTCTATGGGTGGTTTATAAACTGTTTAACATGTTTAAACAAGTTTTCATATTAATGTAAAGGACACAAAAAATTTTTGTTAAAATGCAAATAAATTAAGTTAATTACATGCTTTTAAATCATTTTTATCAATTTATTGTAATAATGCATATATACCTAATCTCATAGTAATGTTTCTCATAAATAAATTACCTCACCTTATATTTCCATTCAATATTCTATAGCTTGCAAGGAGTTTTTATCAATATTCGAAAAAAAAACAACTGACATTTCTTCAAATCAGATTAATTCATATTCATATAATGATTTCTTAATACTGGAGCAGGTCACTTGTTGCACCAAGTATTAAAAATTAATTGATATGTAATTTATATAATATTAAAATGCAGATTTTTTAATTATATACAATTGTTATAAATTGAAATACATTTCGTATAAAATTAAGCCCTGTTATTAAAAGATAATTTTAATTATTTGAATAATGTGCTTTAAATTTATTCTATCGAATAACTTACAGCGTCCATTAAATGGAAATTGATTAAAAATATATTAGAAAAAAAAATTTTGTATTCAAGTGTAATTACACCTATAATTGCTTAACAGCATTTTTAATGCTTACAAGACAAACCTTTGACTGGTACTTAAAAATGCATTTTATTTCCAACTTAACAAAATAAAGGAATATTAATAAGATAAAGATATATGAGAGCATATTATTCCAAGATTAAATCAACTGAAACGACCTATGACTTAAGAAAGCAATAAACACTGATGTGTTTATGAACTCTATTGCATAAGGGGACTTAAGAAACTATAATGCTGAACGGTTTGTGAAATCTAATAAATAAGAGACCTAGGGAAGCTATAAATAGTAAAATGATTCTGAAGTTCAATATATGAGCAGCCATAAACGAACCAGTAATATCACAAAGCAATTTAAATCAATCAAAATACATCACAGAAATAACCAACGTTTTTCAAAAGTGTGTTAACGAAGCGAGGAGCAGGGAAGAATTATCCATTGTTGCTTTACTACTTTAAATTAAATTAGTTTCAAGGGAAACATCTAACCTGATACCCTCAATTTGCTAGGAAGATGCGTATTATATCAACCGTTGTTTTCATTATAACTCTTTGTAACTTCAAAAACTTCAAATGGATTTATACACCATTCAGTCTTCTAGATGAATATAAAAAATATACAATTAATATAGACTGATCAGTAGGAACATTTTCTAAACAACGAATACACTTCAAACATCCGGTTAAGGTCTGAGTCTAAGGACAGACCAGTCCTGAGTCTGAGTCTGCTTGCCACAATTTCAGTTTGCTGTTTCATCGGAAACCGAGATGGCAGCCAATGAAACAGGGTGAAAAAAGACTTTGTGAAGGTAGAGC
>NC_051846.1:6165465-6169898 GCF_002237135.1 Teleopsis dalmanni
AACTCACATAAAAGTCAAACACATCGGGAATTTTAATAATGCATATTGAGAAGGCATTCTTAGCTTCTTTGTATTCATTTTTGGTTTTAAAAATTTATTGCATTTTTGTCCTAAAAATATTCGCTGAAGGCTAATAAAGTTTTTTAGTGCATGTCAGCTTATATCGACTAGTTTTTTATGGAATGCAGAGATGTTATTTCTAGATCACCAAAAAATAAATAAGAACAATTCTTTGATATAAGAAAAGTAATAATGAAAAAAATTTGCCGTATTAGTTTTCATATAAAGTAGAACAACAAGCAATTTTATTTAGAGATGAAAAATAAAAAAAAATTTCGGATGGTAAATATTTAGATAGTATTTGTTTAAGATCTAAATATTCCAAGAAACATTTGTATATTAATAAAATTTTATATTTTTAAAAAAATTATGTAGATTATATTATATAATAATATTGTTATATAATAATATTCAAATGTCAGGAATAGAAATTAATAGCCCAAACAAAGAAGAGTTCTTTAATTATAAATGATTAGAGTGAAAGAACCAATGAACAACGACGACTAAAAATCGCTTTCAAATCCTATTAGCATTTCAATGGTCCCAGAGAAAGCGAATCGAACCAGCTTTTCGTAAGTATAAATAAGATCTATAGTATAGTATGTCTGTGGTGTAACGCAAGATGGTTGATTAGAATGACTGCTCAGCATATACCTCTCCGCTGCTAATAATTAGCAATTATATATATGCGTTTTAAGACCACATTTCTAGCAAGATTCAAATAATATCGCATAATTTCTCGCGGATTGCGAATATTTCTAAATAGTTTATATTTAAAATGTTTAAATATATATACATGTCTATTCGAGATTCAACAAATTTGGCGAAGGAATTCTTACTTGGGACTAATTAAAAGATCATTGTTATTGAAACGAAAATATCTTAACAGGAGTGAATTAAGAATATCATTAGGTAGCAAACTAAGTAATAATAAGTATATGAAGTCTTATCCTATCTAATTTAGTATTAGTTGTACTTGCATGATCATTGGTTCATAAATAGTTTATATATATAGATATTGTTAAATTGATCCTAATCAGTAATATGTTATTTTAAACTATTGATTTTCAATAAACGTCTAAATTTAAGTACAAGTTAGATGGTTAAATATACTTTTTAAATTAGGTTAATAATCAGGGTTATTGGAATGAGTAATTCTAGTAAATGCTTTATTATTGTAATGGAATTTTAACGTTTGAAATGTTTTAAATTCGTGAATTAAAACTTAAGAAGAAATATTTATCAATAGTAAGTGTCCAATATACAAAGTACTTCAACTACTTTGGTAAAATATATTACCAATAACTTTATGTGCTCCCAATCGAATCCATGGTGCAAATATGACATGATTTAATTCGCAACACTTGTAGTGGAAATGTTTTAAACGGATAATCAAGCCAATAGATACTTACGAAATTCACTTATAATGGACATTAAGCCCTATGAAAGAAAGCTATAGTTGATTATATTTTAAAACTTGAAAACAAACAAAGGAGTGCTGATGATGAAGTTATTCCACATGAAACTATACAATTCTGTTTCATCCTGAAACGCCTTTCTTAAAATTTGAAAGCGAACAGAGTATTGTTAGTGTCCAGTCATACAGATTTAACATAGCAGTTTTAGTGGAAATTTTTCCTACAGAAATTTGTGCCATAGTACGTCAATAAAGTAGATTCAAAAGCACCAGCATGACTGTAAAATCCGATAGGTGCTCCAATCCTGAACCACCAAATCCAAGTTAGTCATAAATCTCAGATCAAAATTGGCTACACTATATATAATCACCCTCTACCGAATACCTGTCCTTATGAAGCTCGATGGTAATGAACAGCTGACGAGCTTTAGAAGAAGAGTTTACTAATTTCCTTCATAAGAAAATAATCTTAGAATTAGTAGTTAGTACTAAATACTAAGAATCTAATACTTAGCACTAATTATAAGGAATTAGAACTTAAAAAGAAATAATACTAAATAAACTATTTAGATTGATGAAAGCGTATTCTAAGAGCATAAAGTAGTGCACATATCTCCTGTAAGTCAACAACTGAAATTACAGATTTTTCTGTCTAAATGGATTTGTATTTATATTATGTATAGGTAAGTTTTTTAAATAAGGATAAAGTTTTTATTAGTGTTGCCTAAAAAGTTTCGCTTTTTTTTAATGACGATGAGTACTTGGCAATACTCGAATTTCAATAAATTAAATAAATTTTTACCTTTGCTCTAAATTAATTAAGGATATTTTTTGTTAACTATCACCTTTCAATGATAGGCCTAAAGGATAGATGCAGATTCTGTGAGATATAGAGTGAAACTTATTTTTAACTTTTTTGTTCGTGTTCTTTGATTGCCAAGTCTAGTATCTTAATTGTATCGAATGAGATACAATTAATCAACAGAATGATTTGTAGAGTTTTACTTAAGAGGTTTTGCTCAGGTATAGCACTATATTTAGGGTTGCAGTATACCATTATACCATTATTTAAAATAAAATTTTAGTCTTAAAACTTAGCACATAGTAAGTCGGTCCAATTATTATATATATATATATACCTGTTAAAGGAGATGATCTGAAAATCCCCCCCGAATTAAATTTCTGGCTATAAATCTGCATAGAACATAAAAATTTTAATACAAATTTATATCTTTAATGAACTCGTATGTATGTATGAACTCGTAGTTATATAGAAAATAATTTTTCAATGATATTGGAACCCTTGAAGAACAAAACAATAAATTTCAAGGCACGTGCAAAAATTTGTAAATACTCAATTGACACAATTTACCATTTTTGAATATAAATTGCGGTTTTGTACTTGAAATTCTTAATTGAACTTGGTTTATCTAATTCAAAATTTAAAAAATATCTGTTTTTTTTGTTTGAATAAATAAACAAAAACAAAGAAACAATAATAAATTTACATTCACGTAAAATCATTAAATATGCATAAACCGTTTGCAAATTGTGCAATATTTGAAGCCAAAAACTAAAGAAATTTCAAAGACAAGTTGTCGGAGTCATCGAAGTCACCGAAGTCACCGGTCGTCACGTTCAAATTTTTACAAGTAATTTGAATGGGTGTACACGAGTACGGCTGCGGTACTTGTAGATATAATATATTATAAAATTTTCTAATGGAAACCATCGCCATGCTATGTTTCGCAGATAATTGTGATAATTATGCCACAATTTCATGTTGCATAGGTTAAATGTACTTAATTTCATTTAATTTAACTGGTCTCTCTCTGTCAGCAACACATTTCGGGCTACAACATTTCTTCACAATCAACAAAGCCAGAAAAAAACCGTTAAAAGCCAACAAATTACAAATGTAATTACACGATTTCATTTGACTTTTGCACAAGCAAAGAAAATTCAACCAAAAAAACTTAATGTGATTTAAATATGCAAAGTAAACTAAATAATTCGAATTAGTGTCGTCATTTCCACAGAGATGAATTTATATTTTATTGCGGTTCTCTATAGAAGAAGGTGTGCACTCAACAAAGATGCATTAGATATTTCTTTGATATATCAATCAGCAAACATCAAACAATGATCAACAATCTTAAATGCACATTGCACTACATCTTATTCAGTTTAGGAGCGTTCACAGAGACACACGCGTTAGTCATTCTTCTCATATTTATTAATTTAATTTATTTTAATTAATTTTACTCACGTTCGGCGCACGCCGCGATGCGAGTATAAATGCTAGCAAGTCAACATCAACAGCCGCTAATGTTGCCGCGAACTAAGCAAAGCATAGCAACACTGCTTGACAATGTTTCGCAACATTGTTGTGTGTCTATGCCGAGACGAGCACTTTCGATTGTATTTTTAGCCGAAAATAGTATTTATGGTCACTTAAGTACGACTACTGGCGTTGCTGGAGTATTTGCGTGGCTGCCTGGCTGCCTAGCTGCCTAGCTGCTCTGTTATTCAAGTAACGTAGATTTTTGGGCCAGTGTCAATGATTTTTTTTCATGTTTTTGTATCTTGTTTTGTCGCTGCATTTGACAAATGATGTTTGCATTGTTTTCTTTAATGTTTACTAACCTTGAAAATTATTCAATTAAATTGGATATTAAATGGTTCATAAAATTTTTTCATAAGGTACGAATGACTGGAATAACGTGAGCGTATAAAAAACAATAATAAATCTCATGTTATTTTAGAAAATTAATACGAAAATCTATTTATTTACCTTTATGACTTTATAATAACAGTAAATGGCGGTAGTCATATAGCGGTGAGCACATTAATTGAATGAAGAATTCAAATTGATTAATTCACTGGCGGGTCTAAATTGGATAAAGGCATAGAACCCAAAAACTATTCTGCGGATTTAAGGATTAGTATATCTTAC
>NC_051846.1:6169998-6318518 GCF_002237135.1 Teleopsis dalmanni
AGGAAACTATATGTATTATATATTTAATTAATTAAATTATTTACTAAAAGTTATCTATAATTAAAGAATATATTCTTTTTCTATTCTATTTTCAATAAATTTTAATTAACTTTATGAATGATTTTGATCGCTTGAACAAATTATACCGGCCGGCGATTTCTAGCACAAACTGCATAAAAAAATTCCACCTACATATGAAATTACAACTGTAGAATTTTTTATAACGAATGTCCTTGTTCCACATATGCCTGTTCAATTTACCGACATTTCGAGCGATTATCTCTGCATTAGACATGCCAAGCAGATAGCTGTATATGGGTTCTTACGTGCAGTTCAAGACAGTTCATATTTCTCTCTTGCTGCATGTAAATTTGTAAGCCTTATTATTGCACACATAGCACACATACCACAGATGCATTTGTATCTGCGAGTATGTGCCGCCAACAGCGCGTATGTATCTAGGAGAATTTTTATTGTTTTCTATAATGTTTTATTGCTCATGAAAATAGCCCAACGGGTGTGCACAATGACAATTTGTGCACCTGACACGGTATCAAAGTCAAAGCGGGTGTGAGTTGGCGTACGCCGCTGGCAACATGCAATCAATTTAGGCAATTCACCATGGCAAGTTTTATTACGAACCCAACAATGAAGATTTAAAATTAATTTTAGGCTCATTTGTACATAGTAAACATAGCAATTAAGTTCAAAGGTAAAAATGTGTAAATTACTCACTTCATTAGAGTGTAGTTAATTATTATTTTAGCAAGTAATTCATTGGCAACAAAAACAATTGAATCAATTATTTTAGTAGTGGAAAAAAGATTACTCATACGCCAGAACTACCTGGTAAAGTAATTGGTTTAATTAAAAATTTTTACGGCTTTTAAGCTTTTTTTTTGACTTACATGTCCCTGGGAAATAATTGGTTTTATTAAAAAATTTTACGTCTTTGGTGTATTTTTTTTTTATTGTTTGACTTGACTTTACTAAATCTTTTTAATTTAGTAAAAATTCATATTTCGCTACACATTTGAAGAAATTCCCAACAATCTGGTAAATAATTTTATACCATTTATATATTTTACAAACTAAAGCATTTTTTTTCATTTAAGTTGCTAATGAGTCTTAATTACTAAATGGCAGTGTATTTCATATGTGCACCCACATAATACAAACTCTAAAGTTTTGAATAAACTTCAGCGAAGTTCAAGTTGTGGTTATGCTAATTTGGTAAACTCGTTAGACGCGATGGTTGAGGTAGTTTGGAAAATTATGTTTTCTACTTTACTTTCATTTTTATTTATATAAATAAAAATAGTTCATTATTTAAAATTTACAGTTTTTACTAAACAACGACATAGTATATAAATATATACATATTAGAAACTTACAAATTAAATAATAAATTATATATGTAATTAAATTTTAATATTATATTTTCAAATTTATTAAACAAAAATTAAATATATAAATAATTAAGAATATTATACTTAATTTTTATATAATTTATACAGAAATAAAATAGTAAAATAGTTTTGAACTTTACTCGTATGGCTATGGCAATCACATCCTAGCTCGTACTTAATAGCGTTATATATATTGTACTATACATCTTCCAGTAATTTTATATTCCACTAATAAATAAAATTAATTTTATAAATTTTTAAGTTAATAAGAAAATGTTAAAAGCTTAAAGCAAAGCAAAAGAGAGAGATTTTTTGAAGCGTGGTAAACCAGAAAGACGTAGCAAAATACCGCATGACCCCTATAAGTAGAATGAGTGATGGATGCAAACTCATTTTTAGTTTATTTGTTTATATATTGAACATTTTTGTAGTTGTTGTAATTAAAAATAAAAATGTGTTTAATATGTCATCATTCACCTCACACAAAAGCACTAAGAAATAAGGGTTCAACAGAAATATGTAAAGAAAAATTTTTATAAATAAACAAATTATTTAAATGTAACGTAAAAATTTTTAGTTTATTTGTTTATATATTGAACATTTTTGTAGTTGTTGTAATTAAAAATAAAAATGTGTTTAATATGTCATCATTCACCTCACACAAAAGCACTAAGAAATAAGGGTTCAACAGAAATATGTAAAGAAAAATTTTTATAAATAAACAAATTATTTAAATGTAACGTAAAAATTTAGATAATTTCAAAGCAATCTTAAGTGGAGTTATCCCTAGATACTGACTAATAGATAGATGGATAATTTAATAGATAAATAATTTAATAAATCTTTCGTCTTTACCAATGAACAATTTAACAAATTGTCAAAAAAAGTACTTTCCTAGAAAACTGTTATTTCTGGTTGCCAAAACTGGACATACACTGAAATAATATCTGTTTGTTTCTTTTTCTTGTGAGGTTCCATAACTTCTACAATGATTATAAAAAGAAATACGCAGTTTAGTATATAGGTAGATTCCTATATACTAATGACTAAAGAAAACTGCAGTAAGCCTTACATTATTTATGTGGTACTTTTTGTTGAGTTCCCAAGATCTAATCTTTCTTTACAAGAGACAAGTTGACTGGCAAGTTACACATGCCGTAGGTGTCTTCCATTTATTATTGGCAAGCTAAAGAAAGTAGAGGTAAGTACTTCTCGTAACGATCTCTATCAGAACATAAACCGATACTACTTGGAACACATCTAGCAGAATAACCAATGCAGGCCAAACTGGCTGATTTTTCTTCCTCTCAATGTTTCTATGTTCAACAACCCATATGAGAGTGATGCTAGGTGGCCGGCTTAGCTAGCCAATTTTCTGTTTATAATCTATTATTCAGTTATAACATATAAAATTATTATACAGACTATACTGAACCAAATTTATTTTAATTTACAACTTTTAAGACTGGAAAATATGTTTTAAAGACCATAATGCCGAAATAATATTATCTCCATATAATTTCCATATAATGTTTTAGAGAACGCAATCATTTATTGGTCTTATCTTCTTAAAAAAAAGTTTAACATATAATAATCTTTTATAAGAAATATATATACAGACTATATTGAACCCAACTTTGTATCCGTTACGATCTTTTAAAGCAATAAAAGTATATTCAAGACCATAATGCTTGATTGCCATTATCTTTTTAACCAATATAACATATAATAACATATAATAATCTATTATAAAGAAGTTGAGAACACGTTTTCAAGACCATAATACTTTATTGCCATTTACTGTGCTTTATATATATAAAGCTTTTATATTAACTTTATATAACTTATGGATATTACAACTACAACATTTAGGGTTCATATGAGCAAGAGCCCCTACATATCATCTGATCAGCTGCTGCTGTTTTCGGTATTATTGTGTCCGTAATTGTTGTTGTTATTATTATTAGAGTACCCGCTGAAGGTCTTTTGCACTTTTGAATACTTAAAAAGTAAAAACAAAACAAAAACAATTCAAAGAAACCATAAAAACGCAAAATAAAAAGCAAAAGGCTTTGGCAAGAAAACGATCCGCGAAGAGAGCGAACGACAATATCTTTAGGGCGACGATTTGTAAAAGTAGCGAAAAAGAAATATAAAACAACAACAAAAAGAAAAATAACAGCAACAGCAGCAACAAGCTTCGATGGTGGACAAGCGCTTCGTTTGAACTTTAGTGACTAGTTTTTATTGAAGCTTAACTCTAGTCGCACGTAATTTAAGACACGTTTACCGAAATCCAAAGCGAGTGAATTTCACAGAGCAATGTAGTGCAGTAGTAAATGAGATCGTTGAAAATATTACCTCATGTAATTCACACAAATAATTCATCAGATAGATAGATTCTGTGGCTGATATCGAATACATCCAACTAATTACCTAGAATTAATTGCAAACAATAATATTCGAATGTATCTATTTAAAGAGAAATGTACTAAAACCTTCGCGTGCTATTATATTATATAGCAGTAGGACGATTATATCTGCTAAGTTATTATTGATGGTCATAACGTATTTGTGTGCTACAAGCCCGTGTATATTCACTAGAAAGATATAATCAAAAAATATACATACATTGGAATTAAAATTATATAAAAAACTTGTATCAAAATGAATTAATTTATGTGATTAAAAAGGAAAATCCTGCCCTTGTGCATTTTCAGTGTTAAAATAATTAAGCAACGGAAAAGTTGTAGAAGCTTTGTTTATATAAGTCGGTCTAACACATGCAACTGCAACAGTGCAAACGGAAATCAATCCCAATATCCGGTAGTCATACTACCGGGAACACATAAACATTGAAACATTCAAATAAATTGCTTATAAATAATAAAAAAAGAAAACAAATATTTTTATAGTGCACAAAATAAATATTTTTTTACTATTTTTGCATTACAAATGTGTAATTTCGTTGTTAGTTTTGCCTCAACACTCGAAGTAGCGCAGATACAAATTTACTCTTTCCACACACAGTAAAATCTTCAGCGATTCGAAACAAGTTTTTAACTTTGCGGTCACTGGAGAGCTCGGACAGAATAGTTGCCAACAACGTCGGGTACGTCAATAGCAATCCAACGCCGTCAATTCAAGTGGGTTTCACAACAGAAAATACAAAAAAAAGTATGGATAAATTGTAAAACAAAAATTTTAAATTAAAAATAAACAAAATATAAAAGTAAAACCAAAACAACAAACAATAAATCATAAAATTTAAAATTTTGAATTAATTTAAAAATTAATTTTTATTCAAGAAATTAACAAAAAACTAACAGAGTTCGTTTAAAGCTCACAATTTTGAAAAGAAATTTTCAAAAGTAATTTTGCTCGTACTTGCGGAGTTACTTTAATTGCTTAGATAAAATGTTTCGCAGAAATTACACACAAAAAACACAAAAAACCAAAGCTTAAAAATTGCAAAAATCTTAATTACTCAAAAACATAATTCAAGTACACAATTTAAAAAAAAAGACTCGAAATAGTTTCGATGGAAATTTTACCGGGTTTTTATTTCTTGACTAGTCAAGTGCGAAATATTTACTATTTATTGTACTTTTATTCTTATACTCAACATATTCAAAAAATCTTATAAATTCAGCTTATTTATATAATAACAAAAAAACATATAAATAAATATGAAAACTCGATTTAATTTGGTCCATTGGACCACGATAGTAGGCTTACTTGGTATTGTAGTCTCAATACTAGGTGCCTATTGCGGTTGGATACTCTTTCCCACCATGGTACACAAAAAAGTTGAAGAGGTAAGTAGATCAATAAATTATATGTATATATACATAGATATACCTATATCATATTTACATTTTTAAAATATTGCTGCGCAATTGTTTAAGACCACCTTCAATGTTTTCTAATATATGTATACATTTTAAAGGAAAATATCAAAAAAAAAAGATTATGTTTTCATAAAATTTTTTAAAATTTGTTAATATAAAAATAATTAAGATAAAGAATAATAGGTATTTAAGTTAATTTTTTATAATTAATTAAAAAAATTAATTTGTTTAGTCAAATCTTTACCGGACTTCACATTATTTTGCTTTGAAATTGGAAATTATTCAAATGATCTTGGCAATATTTAAGATGAAGTCCAACATACATAATTCATACATGGACTTTTTAAAAATATATGGACTATATTATATGTATTGGCAATATTGGTCACATACGACTAAAATACTATCAAAATCATATATTATTTGGATGAATATAAAATTTTCATATCTTTTTTTAATAAATAATTCTTAATATATAAATGGTATAAAGCTGTGATAAAGCTTTGATTTTTATAAACATTGAGTTTAAAATTGTAACCTTTTCAACTTAAATATTAAATATATTAGTACTCTTGTTATTATTTACTAACATATTTGGATTTGAAGGAAATTCTTGAAAATTTGAATAGAACTTAGCGTTTAACGTTTCAGTATGTTTGTCTTATGGGTGCAAAAAAGAAAGAAAGAAAGTTATATTTTGAGCTGAGTCTAGTATTTTAATTTATAAAAATGTTCTTGGCAGGACCCGAGTTCGATTCCTTGTACTTACAGTCTCAAAAAATAATTATTTACGAATAATTAAATACAAGAATTATTTCCAAAATCACTGATGATGAGTATTTGGCAATACTCGAAACAGCTGTATGGTCAGCCAAAAATTCAATTAATTAAAATAATTTAAAAAATAAATTTTTGTTGTTGTAGGTCACTACTGTTTGAAAAAAACCTCTTTATAAAAATGTTCTAGTTATTCATGATATTCTTGATTCTTTATGACTCATGGTAGAGACGGTTAAAAACTAGTCTTTTATCTTTTCTTAAAAATACATTTGTCGATTAAAGAAATGAATTATTCGTATATAGAAGTCACTTAAAGTAATCAATACCGAGGGATTATGGCTTCAGACGGATAACTATGTTTTAAGTTGTTTAAATGTTACACAATTTTGACAGTACGTCAGGGAAAAATTATCATTATAGATGCATATAATTGGTTACAAGACGATTTTAATACTCTCTATATAAGTATTTACTATTTATAGTAAACTATTTCAATATACTATTTAAGTACACTATTTAAGTATAGTATTTAGTCAATAAAACTATTCCTGGCTTAGATGGCTTTAAATCAAATACTTGTTTATGAAATATCTTGTTTACTTTAGAATGTACTTTTACAATATTCCATGAATAAAATTATTCCACAAAATCCTATCATTGTTATCGTCATTCTATCATGGTTATATGCTATTTTTTTGTTTTTGATGCTAAGTAATTTATTTCTTCACATTTTTAGTGCTGTTAGGTAACGAATTGACCATTGTTTTATAATACATACATTACTTTTTTATTTCATATTTATGTATATTGCTTTAGCTTTCATTGAGTATTCATAATATGATCAATTTAGCTACTGAAATCGTTCCTAAAGAAGAATAGTACTAGATTTTTAATGAGAAATGCACCAATATGTTATTCATATATTTTGCTTGGACTTTAACTAAATATATAATATATTTACGTATACAAATTTATGTTTTTAACGTAAACAGGGTCTGATACATACAGAATACTTATTTAAAACTATGATCCAATTAATTTTTTAATCCCTTTACAAAACTATTAAAATTCAAACGATAATAGCTTTAATAAATAACGAAGACAATTTAAGATATTTATAATATTTTTCAATTAAAAAAGTTTTAATTATACAAAGTGTTTTAAAATTATAAAACACCATTTATATTAAAAATATTACAGTATGTTACATAGATTACATATTCATAAGATATTTATAATTTTCAATTAAAAAAAGTTTTAATTAAACAAAGTGTATACTTAAAACACCATTTATATTAAAAATATTACAGTATGTTACATAGATTACATAGAAAGCGACTCATACATTTAACTTCAAAGTTCAAATGTGTTCTGAGCACTTCAAAAAAACAATAAGAATCTGTAAATATTACTGAATAATAACTAATAGGAAATTGTACAGTTTTTATAAATATAAGTGTTTATAAAAACAGAATGTACGTCAATAAATGTCTTTATAACTATATATATTCTTCCAGTACTGAGAATTTTGTAATGGAAGAGTGATTTTAAATTGTTAGATCAACAAAAAATTAACAACATTTTCTGTAAAAAGTACAAATATATTAGTCAGGTTACATAGTACAGATTTTTTATTCATATATAAATAATTGTTAATATCAAATAAAGGTGACTTTGAATCTGTAATCCACTACAAGCACCATAATAACAAGTGACGAATACTGTTCTTCATGATTGTTGGTAGCTTAATTAATTCTTAGAAACTCAAGTACTAAATCGTTTTTGCTATGATAGAGATCGAACATAGACCACTGATGCACATATATAAACACGATGGGCTAAATAGACTGATTGCGAACAGCATTGTTTATATCATAACATAAACATGATAGAAAATTTCACAGAATTTGGATAGAAACTTTTCTAGTCCAAATTTCTTTTGTGCATTCGTTATAATTATTATCGATTTGCTCGGGAATAATGTTCCTGAGCACCTCAAATCCAGAATTTTGGATTAGTTTAAGTGTTGTTTGTTAACATTGAAATATATTTTTAGACCATATCTTTCACTTTTATAGTCTAATTTATCGACTAAACTTTGCAGATTATGTTTTAATTATGTTTTAGGATAAGTATCTTATAGATTGCAAATCTTATATTTGTTATAGAAAACCATTCTTGGAATGCACGAAGTTCATTATTTTCTGAGTTTCTGAGTAGATTGAAAAAAAATTAAAAAGATTCAATTTTTGAGAACTATGTTAATAGTTCCATATTTTAATATTAATGTGTCAAAGATTAGGTATGCTTCATTAATGTTCTAAGGATTTGCTTCACAATAATCCAAGTGTTATGAGGTTATAAATGAACATTTATCAATTATCAAACTTTCAATTTATGGCCCAATGTTCTCCAGGGAACGTACTGGATCGATTGATTGAACCTTTCAATGAACATAATTAAAATTTGATATACATTTATATATATGTTTTTTGTTTATACATACAAAAATTTTTAATACAAAGATATAACTATTTAACTCAGTATTATAGGTTTTCATCTTAATAAAGCTTATAAGTATTTTGTAATGAATTTATTATAAAGTTTTTCTAATATTTCTAATATATTGGATTTACTATATAACTTCAAAATCCAAAAATATCAATTAAACTATATCCAATGGAAATAATAACATTTCTCTATCATTATGGTCTTTTTAAGTCAGTAAAATGAATTATACTATATGTCTTTCAGTTTTTATTCAAATTTTTAACAAAAACTTCAAAAAACTAATGTAAAGTACAGAACTGCTTGATTATTCACACTATTGGATGTTACTTTGCTAGAGCTCCAATATTCGTGTCACGAGTCACGAGTTAAGAAAACTTATATTGCTGTGTAACTATGTAAGTTATCTTCTGGAACTTTTATCTTTTTAAAGATATGAACTCACACTATTCCATTTTGGGTTGCCAGAAGCTGCATTTGTCAACAATCTTAGAGGATGACAATACCTCTTATACTACTTAACTAACTACGTTATCTGAATCTGCAAACTAACTTTATATTTAGTTTTTCAATTTCAATTTCTAAACTTATTTAAATAATTCAAAACAATTTTTTACAATTTTTAAATAAATAACGAATATGCTTAAATTAACAAAAGGCAACTCTAAAGCTTGAATCTATTTATCAAAATAACTTGAGATGAATGTGAAAATCTTAATTGTGGGTAGAAGAATAGGCATATTAGAACCAATCAGACGCATTGATAAATGCAAGAATCTGGTATTTAATGTTGGAAATGTCCGTGAGTGTATCAAGAAATGACACTCTTAAAGCGCCATGCTCTGGTTAAACATAGACAAAAGCACAACAGGTGCTCCAGTGTCTCCTCTTCAAACGCCGATAGAGATGTACTTCAACCCCGTTATAGCCCCGTGTCCCGTTAAGACAGATGCATGTACGAGTATTAACCTAGATACTCTCGATTTACTTTTATGTACCAAATCGGAGATTCTAGATTTAAAGCAGAATTGTAGATTGAATTTGAAGACATAATAAGAACCTAATTCCTATTTGCCTTTCACAAAAACTGATCGTAAATCAACTTATGTCTGTTTCTGGCTGAAGTAGATATTGAAACGGGATATTCCACATTGTATTGGAAAGTTCAGGAATCCAAATTGAGTCATTTTAATTCACTAAGCTACTGCCTAGTGAATACATAGTTTCCATTCGTGAACTATTAATTTAAGTAGCTTAAATAGCTGCCTAACTATCAATAAGAATATAGACTTTCCCTTTAATGGAAATCCATTCTTACTGTAAGAGAATAGACTCTCAAGATGTCAAAATTTTTTGCCTAAAATATTGAAGTAGCATCTAAAAAGTGGTAAGATATACTAATCCTTAAATCCGCAGAATAGTTTTTGGGTTCTATGCCTTTATCCAATTTAGACCCGCCAGTGAATTAATCAATTTGAATTCTTCATTCAATTAATGTGCTCACCGCTATATGACTACCGCCATTTACTGTTATTATAAAGTCATAAAGGTAAATAAATAGATTTTCGTATTAATTTTCTAAAATAACATGAGATTTATTATTGTTTTTTATACGCTCACGTTATTCCAGTCATTCGTACCTTATGAAAAAATTTTATGAACCATTTAATATCCAATTTAATTGAATAATTTTCAAGGTTAGTAAACATTAAAGAAAACAATGCAAACATCATTTGTCAAATGCAGCGACAAAACAAGATACAAAAACATGAAAAAAAATCATTGACACTGGCCCAAAAATCTACGTTACTTGAATAACAGAGCAGCTAGGCAGCTAGGCAGCCAGGCAGCCACGCAAATACTCCAGCAACGCCAGTAGTCGTACTTAAGTGACCATAAATACTATTTTCGGCTAAAAATACAATCGAAAGTGCTCGTCTCGGCATAGACACACAACAATGTTGCGAAACATTGTCAAGCAGTGTTGCTATGCTTTGCTTAGTTCGCGGCAACATTAGCGGCTGTTGATGTTGACTTGCTAGCATTTATACTCGCATCGCGGCGTGCGCCGAACGTGAGTAAAATTAATTAAAATAAATTAAATTAATAAATATGAGAAGAATGACTAACGCGTGTGTCTCTGTGAACGCTCCTAAACTGAATAAGATGTAGTGCAATGTGCATTTAAGATTGTTGATCATTGTTTGATGTTTGCTGATTGATATATCAAAGAAATATCTAATGCATCTTTGTTGAGTGCACACCTTCTTCTATAGAGAACCGCAATAAAATATAAATTCATCTCTGTGGAAATGACGACACTAATTCGAATTATTTAGTTTACTTTGCATATTTAAATCACATTAAGTTTTTTTGGTTGAATTTTCTTTGCTTGTGCAAAAGTCAAATGAAATCGTGTAATTACATTTGTAATTTGTTGGCTTTTAACGGTTTTTTTCTGGCTTTGTTGATTGTGAAGAAATGTTGTAGCCCGAAATGTGTTGCTGACAGAGAGAGACCAGTTAAATTAAATGAAATTAAGTACATTTAACCTATGCAACATGAAATTGTGGCATAATTATCACAATTATCTGCGAAACATAGCATGGCGATGGTTTCCATTAGAAAATTTTATAATATATTATATCTACAAGTACCGCAGCCGTACTCGTGTACACCCATTCAAATTACTTGTAAAAATTTGAACGTGACGACCGGTGACTTCGGTGACTTCGATGACTCCGACAACTTGTCTTTGAAATTTCTTTAGTTTTTGGCTTCAAATATTGCACAATTTGCAAACGGTTTATGCATATTTAATGATTTTACGTGAATGTAAATTTATCATTGTTTCTTTGTTTTTGTTTATTTATTCAAACAAAAAAAAAACAGATATTTTTTAAATTTTGAATTAGATAAACCAAGTTCAATTAAGAATTTCAAGTACAAAACCGCAATTTATATTCAAAAATGGTAAATTGTGTCAATTGAGTATTTACAAATTTTTGCACGTGCCTTGAAATTTATTGTTTTGTTCTTCAAGGGTTCCAATATCATTGAAAAATTATTTTCTATATAACTACGAGTTCATACATACATACGAGTTCATTAAAGATATAAATTTGTATTAAAATTTTTATGTTCTATGCAGATTTATAGCCAGAAATTTAATTCGGGGGGGATTTTCAGATCATCTCCTTTAACAGGTATATATATATATATAATAATTGGACCGACTTACTATGTGCTAAGTTTTAAGACTAAAATTTTATTTTAAATAATGGTATAATGGTATACTGCAACCCTAAATATAGTGCTATACCTGAGCAAAACCTCTTAAGTAAAACTCTACAAATCATTCTGTTGATTAATTGTATCTCATTCGATACAATTAAGATACTAGACTTGGCAATCAAAGAACACGAACAAAAAAGTTAAAAATAAGTTTCACTCTATATCTCACAGAATCTGCATCTATCCTTTAGGCCTATCATTGAAAGGTGATAGTTAACAAAAAATATCCTTAATTAATTTAGAGCAAAGGTAAAAATTTATTTAATTTATTGAAATTCGAGTATTGCCAAGTACTCATCGTCATTAAAAAAAAGCGAAACTTTTTAGGCAACACTAATAAAAACTTTATCCTTATTTAAAAAACTTACCTATACATAATATAAATACAAATCCATTTAGACAGAAAAATCTGTAATTTCAGTTGTTGACTTACAGGAGATATGTGCACTACTTTATGCTCTTAGAATACGCTTTCATCAATCTAAATAGTTTATTTAGTATTATTTCTTTTTAAGTTCTAATTCCTTATAATTAGTGCTAAGTATTAGATTCTTAGTATTTAGTACTAACTACTAATTCTAAGATTATTTTCTTATGAAGGAAATTAGTAAACTCTTCTTCTAAAGCTCGTCAGCTGTTCATTACCATCGAGCTTCATAAGGACAGGTATTCGGTAGAGGGTGATTATATATAGTGTAGCCAATTTTGATCTGAGATTTATGACTAACTTGGATTTGGTGGTTCAGGATTGGAGCACCTATCGGATTTTACAGTCATGCTGGTGCTTTTGAATCTACTTTATTGACGTACTATGGCACAAATTTCTGTAGGAAAAATTTCCACTAAAACTGCTATGTTAAATCTGTATGACTGGACACTAACAATACTCTGTTCGCTTTCAAATTTTAAGAAAGGCGTTTCAGGATGAAACAGAATTGTATAGTTTCATGTGGAATAACTTCATCATCAGCACTCCTTTGTTTGTTTTCAAGTTTTAAAATATAATCAACTATAGCTTTCTTTCATAGGGCTTAATGTCCATTATAAGTGAATTTCGTAAGTATCTATTGGCTTGATTATCCGTTTAAAACATTTCCACTACAAGTGTTGCGAATTAAATCATGTCATATTTGCACCATGGATTCGATTGGGAGCACATAAAGTTATTGGTAATATATTTTACCAAAGTAGTTGAAGTACTTTGTATATTGGACACTTACTATTGATAAATATTTCTTCTTAAGTTTTAATTCACGAATTTAAAACATTTCAAACGTTAAAATTCCATTACAATAATAAAGCATTTACTAGAATTACTCATTCCAATAACCCTGATTATTAACCTAATTTAAAAAGTATATTTAACCATCTAACTTGTACTTAAATTTAGACGTTTATTGAAAATCAATAGTTTAAAATAACATATTACTGATTAGGATCAATTTAACAATATCTATATATATAAACTATTTATGAACCAATGATCATGCAAGTACAACTAATACTAAATTAGATAGGATAAGACTTCATATACTTATTATTACTTAGTTTGCTACCTAATGATATTCTTAATTCACTCCTGTTAAGATATTTTCGTTTCAATAACAATGATCTTTTAATTAGTCCCAAGTAAGAATTCCTTCGCCAAATTTGTTGAATCTCGAATAGACATGTATATATATTTAAACATTTTAAATATAAACTATTTAGAAATATTCTGAAATATATATGATACGTAAAAAAAAACACACACAATCCGCGCGAAAATATCCTATATTACTTTAATCTTGCGAGAAATGCGATCTTCAAACGCATATATATAATTGCTAATTATTAGCAGCGGGGAGGTATATCAACTATTCTGCACTACACCACAACAGACAGACGTAGCTTCTGCTCAAAAAGTACTCAGATTTTGTAAATAAAACACACAAATTTAAATTTTATTCCAAATTTATTTTATCTCTTTCAAATAATGCTCCTTCTGAAGCGATACACATACATATCTTCCACATACTTTTCGTAGGCCCGTGAAGGTATGGCTTTTAGTTCCTTCAGCGAATTCTCTTTTACCGATTCAAGCGACTCAAAACGCTTACCGCGAAAGGGCAATATGAGTTTCGGGAACAGGAAAAAGTCGCACGGATCCAGATCTGGTGAATATGGTGCCAGAGCGATGACAGTGGTGCCGTGTTTGGTCAAAAAATCACGTACAATAAGAATTTTCTATAGTAAAAATCGCTAAATGCACTTAAGGTAGTTTCACATTAACAGCTGTTGTAAACAAACTAAATGACTGATGGCGCTCAAATTTGTACCATATGTCAAGAAAGGGTGTACCAACATAACAAAAATTTTTGAAAAAGGTCTATTACTTAAGGAGTAGTTAACAAACAACAAAATCCGGATACTTTTTAAGCAGATGGTACTATACATCTTATTTATACTTACGAAAACCTGGTTTGATTCGCTTTCTTTGGGACCATTGCAGTGCTTATGGGATTTGAAAGCGATTTTTAGACGTCGTTGTTCATTGGTTCTTTGACTCTAATCAATTATTATTAAAGAACTCTTCTTTGTTTGGGCTATTAATTTCTATTCCTGACATTTGAATACTGTTTTTTTTTTAAATCACACAATATTATCATATAATATAATCTACATAATTTTTCTAAAAATATAAAATTGTATTAATATACAAATGTTTCTTGTAATATTTAGATCTTAAACAAATACTATCTAAATATTTACCATCAGAAATTTTTTTTTATTTTTTATCTCTAAATAAAATTGTTGTTCTAGTTTATATGAAAACTAATACGGCAAATTTTTTTCTTTATTATTTTCTTATATCAAAGAATTGTTCTTATTTATTTTTTGGTGATCTAGAAATAACATCTCTGCATTCCATAAAAAAATAGTCGATATAAGCTGACATGCACTAAAAAACTTTATTAGCCTTCAGCGAATATTTTTAGGACAAAAATGCAATAAATTTTTAAAACCAAAAATGAATACAAAGAAGCTAAGAATGCCTTCTCAATATGCATTATTAAAATTCCCGATGTGTTTGACTTTTATGTGAGTTCATTATATCTATTTGCTATAGCCATGAATTATGTATCTCAAACGTATAAATTTTCATTTGATATTGAAAATGTTGCACCAAATTATAGAAATTTAGCTCAAAGATATATATTATGCATTCTTGTTGCTTGTGGCGCACACAATACCGTCATAAATTATACAAAATACTTAAGTGAAGAACAGAATGTATCCTCCTCCCAAATACACAACTAATTTCAATTTTAATTTTAGTTTAATACTTTTTCTTCAATATGCTATAGTCCAGAAATAGTTTATTAACGAATGTACTCGTTAATGTGATAGGTTGGCAGCAGAAAACTCCACTCTTGACATGTACTTTTGAAGATATATTTAAAAAAACATATCTAGAAGTATTTTCTAGTTAAAGATTATTTTAATGGAAAGTTTTGAAATACGTATATTTTATTGTCAGTAAAAATTAAATGTAATTTATTCATTAATTAAATTATTAAGAATTTAATGCATTGTTGCAATGTTATTTACATTAATTGATAATTAGTTTAACACGTGCGTATTAAAATTAATTGTAATTGACCTTATTGGAATGTATTTGATTTCTTGATTAGAATTCATTGACACAAATTTATTTACATTAAAAATTGATTACATATTTGTCATTTTTGGCGCTCTTTGGATAATAATGAACAATAAAACATTAATTCATTAATATTTGTTATAAATTACCATCGATTAGCATTTGGACTTTTAAACGTCATTAACTGTTGTTTTCATCATGTTTATCAATAAATAAAATTATAAACACATTTTTTGAATATCTTATTAATTTTAAGTCCATGCTTAATGTATATATTAACATTTCAAAGACCTTAAGAAATACAATAAAAAAAAGATAATAATAATTTTTAAAATTAGTAAACAAAAAATGTCATAACTTCTTAGAAAATGTCATAACTAATGTTGTTATTGTAGTTTATTATCTATATGATTTGTCATTTTCAATTTAAAATAGCTGTTTAAGGTAATTATTTTAATATATATCACCTTGTTATGTCCACAATGAGAAATTTTTGTAAAAATATGGTAGCTATACATATAATACAACATATCACATTAGAAAATTATATGGTAATTAAAGGAAACTAGCTTTTAAGCCAAATCTATTACTCCTGTTCACTACTTAAAATACTTATTCAAAGATATTCGACTACTAATACATTCTTTTATTTTCACATCCTATTAATCATCGAAAATGTATTAAGCAAAAGTATATATGGAAACACACATAACAGAGGTTTTTAAAAACTTATTTAAATTTTATAAGAAACTATTTAATTAAAAAAATCTATTAAATCTAGAGTGAAATGGTCCGAAATAATTTATTGAGATCTGACCGCCAAATGCAATTTGAATTCTAAAGGTAATGCGAACCCCAAATGTAGTGTGATCCCTTCTTGTACACACTTCTAATATTTTTATAACACCCTATTAAGCTTCCTTGCATTAACTGACCAAACGTATCCGCTTGTTTTTATATGCATAAGAATAACTTAAACTTATTGCCACAGAAGAGAGATCATTACAAACAACCGGTCTCAAAACTATGATAAACTAAGTCGACATATCCAAATGAGTTAATATTTAAATCATTAAATTATACTAACACAACATTTTGAAAAAGTTGAACAATTTATTATCTGTTATCTAAATCCTATCTGTCCATATCGGTGCGGATGGAAACACTAAGGAAGATATAATTTATAAACACAAGACTGTTAAATCACCTTTCGAAATAATTGTGCCGTTATAGTAAAGTAACAACTACTTATACTTTACTTTAATCACCAAATTATGTGAAATAATATCAAATACCTATTACTTTACAATATACAAGCAGTGTTAAAACTCTATCTGTAATTAAGCTATTTAAGTGTAAAAGTCAAATCATTTATTTCCGTTGATTAACCTATTAATGCCTGGCCTTCTTAACACAGCGTCTTTGAACCTATTTTATAAGTTTTATTGACATTAGATAGCTGTACAACTAATCGGTTCCTGAAGTCTTATCAGTTTTATATTGACCAATAAGACAGTCTTTCTGTGTCGTCATAAAAATGTCTTGGATGCTTCAAGGTAATAAGAAAACTATTTACTTTTGCTAGAAAAATGTCTACTCTACGCCGACCTGAACTAATACACAAGAATCAGTATTACTTTTTAGGGGTGTTTCAGCAGTACTAACACTAAATATCGTTCCAATGCTTCAACAAGATAATGTCACATACAAAGGACTTAGATAAATATTTTATATTGCGTAAATATTTAGAAACAAAAAAGTCCATATCTTCGTAAGCTTAAAAGATTTTCTACCTTTATCTTGAGCGAAGAGCTCAGTGAAAAATATAAAACCGGTCACTGTTAAGTTTGGACCAAGTAATTAGACAAAAACACATTTTGAGACATTATGTACACATTAACCCTTTATCCAGAAAACTTACTTCTATAAGTAAACAAGTGCGCCTAAAAAGATGAAACTGCCCATTATAAATCGAATTATTTTTTCCACTCTATCGATTTTGCTTACACTTTCTTCGCTTCTTTTCTAAACAACCTATATTTATTGAATATATATATATCTCTATATTATTCCTAACCAATTTCTGAATAAGTACAGATGTGTAAAATGAGAATTACTTATTGCAGTTAACTAAATAGTCTAAAGGTTACTAAATTTTAAAATATATAAGTAAGCAACTTTAGAGAGTTATTGTTATTTCCATGGATATCTCAAGGTCTCATCCCTCATCTCATTTTACATATCTTCTGGATGCGTACCATCACAAACTTGTTTCACAGAAAAAAAAACCAAATCATGCTGGCGAAGAGAATGGATGTCGATCGGGTCTATGCTGAAAAAATGGATAACAATGTTCCTAAATAAGCGCTACGGTGAAATTTTCTTAAACAAGTAGGTTATAGCGCTAAAAAATCGTGCCCATGTAAGATTTAATAGAAACCGTATTGAGATAACTTGATATAACCTAAAATGAACTTCCAGTCATAATTTAAAATTGTTTTCATTGATGAAAAGGTGTTATTGATGGCCTGTGCTTCAAAAAAGAGTTATAGAAATAGATTATTAAAAATACATACATATACGGGAGCAATTTAACACCTACCTACAATAGTATATGTTATTTATATACTAGAATTCATATAATATTCTACCTTAAGAGTTCTATAGATGTAATCGCTTAAAATGTATGCTCTGTACTCCTTAAAGAAATTCTTGTTAGAGAATTACTGTGATATGTAATATTAATAACAATAACAACAATGCGTCGTACTCGATTTTGAGCAACCTCTCTTACTGGGCATAGGCAATGCATAAGTCGTTTCAACCTTTCTCATAGCAGTGTCAAATTATTCGTCTAGTCACAGTAATTTTTTAATCTGCTCGGAGACTGTAAGATGGTATTTACTTTATTTTTAGTTGATCTTTTAATATTCTTATTATTATTGATACATGTAATATTGAACACTGAATTCATTTTGTGGTTAATACACTGCTATTATATAAAATTTTCTATAATCTGAATTTAGTTTTAAAGTATATGTAGTTAATCTTCAAAATAGATAAATTAAATCAAAGAATTTGTTTTTAATTACAGAACGTTGTCATTGCCGATGGTTCGGAGCAATATAAACGTTTCGTGAAACTCCCACAACCACTTACATTTAAAGTTTATATATTTAACGTGACAAACGCACATAAAATACAACAAGGTGCCATACCAATTGTAGAAGAGATTGGACCTTATGTCTACAAGTAAGTATCTTTAATAAATCACAACAACAGAAACTAATATTTATTAATTTTAGACAATATCGTCGAAAGAAAGTCAAACACTTCTCCCGTGATGGTTCGAAAATCACTTATGTACAAGACCAGCTATATTTATTTGATGAGGAAGCCTCTGCGCCATATACCGAATCAGATCAGATTGTGGCACTTAATATGCATATGAATGTGAGTTTCAAGAACTGTGGAAGTAGTCACAGACATATATCATTACTCACAATGTGTTCACCTACAAATACTTAAAATTTCAGGCATTTTTACAAGTTTTCGAAAGAGAAATTACTGATATCTTTCAGGGTTTCGCAAATAGAATTAATCACAGGCTGAATCGTACGCCAGGCGTACGCATATTGAAGCGCCTTATGGAACGTATACGTGGGAAACGTAAAGTAATTTTATCAAATAAAAATACTTTTTTGCATTCACATATATATTAATACAAAAACAAACTAACCCAAATCAGCAAAATATGAGATAAAATATTAATAAACCAAAAACTAGATTTAAACTAATTAAAATGCGGTTCAGCGTAGCAATCAAAGCGGTGACGACTTACACCATAACAACTACAAATAATTATTTCTGGTATCGAAATTATTAATAATAAATATTGACTTTTGTAAATTTATTAATATATCTTAACACGCATTCAGTCGGGCTTATGCATGAATTAGTGTGTAGTACTTTGGGTGAAAGATAATTCCAAACTAAAACTTAATTGCTTAATGTTATCTACATATTTACACATTTTGGAATCTATTGCTTAATTATTTATTGTATCTGCAGTTTCAATAAGATAGTAAAATTATTTGCAGATCTCTGTAAAGGCAGACCTTTTGCTTCACAGCACGACATTGCCAAATTTTGAATTAACCTATGAATATTGTACAAATTTAATAGTACAATTTACTTTTATTTATGTATATTGAACTGGTAGTGGGCATCATTTTTAACCTATTTATTTCTATTTATTAATTTTCAATTATTTTACACTTCACCGAGCTGAAGTACCAATTTTTTGTAAATAGAGCAGAGCCTAAATGAATACATACGTACGCGTATCTAATGTCTAATAATATCTGCTACATATTAAACAATCGAATAAATTTAATTTTGGTAATATAAAATTATAATTTTTGAATCAATGAATGTAAACTTTTGAATTTTATATTAAAATGTCAAGGTTAAAATTTTACATGAAATTAAAAATTAAATATTGAATGCAAAAAGTAATACGAAAATATTACAGATACAAAACAAACAAAAAAAATTAAACATCAACTAATAAAATAGTTTATAAAAAATTAATTTCATATCATCAGCAATATTTAAAAATTAAAAATAGTTTTATAATTTAAATTAATAATTAAATAAATTAAAAATTTCTATTTATAATGCTAAATAGAAGTATATTTTAAAATTTGGAAATTAAGAAGGAATATGGTTTTAGTAAATTAGATAAGATTATTATTTATAAAATTCAATTTTTTAAACTTGCTTTAAGGATATTATATATACATATTTTAAAATTTAATTAAAACACTTAAAACGCTTCTATTAAATATTTACTAAACTTTGAATTTTTTTTTAAACCTGATTTTTTTAATAAAGTTTTTTATATATTTTCTATCTGGCTATAGGTCACTTTTTATTAAAATTAAAATTAAACGTTATTTTAATATTTTTCAAAATGTTATATATTTCGACTCTCCTTTGGAGTCATCATCAGGATCATGATCTAATAATTGTAATTATCTTGTTAGATCATGACCCTGATGATGACTTTCAAGGAGAGTTCATATTAAGTGCGTTTAATTTTAATTTTTACAAAAAGTGACCTATAGCCAGATAGAAAATATATAAAAAAACATTAAATATTTACTTTAAATAGTTAATTTAACTTTTTTTTCTATTATTATTGACTTACTCCTTTCAAATGCCGCTTAAGCCTTTCAGCGGTTTTTCAAGCATTTACTAGCTTGATATAGTGTGCGCTGATTGGAATTTCCAATGTTTTATGCGCCGAAAATTACGTTTCACCACAATGATAGCTAGTTTAATCCGTAATTTTGCTTTGATTGATTTTCTTGATTGTCTTTGATTCCCAATTACTTTCATAAATTTTACAATCTGAAAAGAAGTTAATCCTTAAACTCGAAGCAGTTTTATATGTTAATGTGTAGATCTAAAAAAAATCAAAATTATTATTAGAGCTTAGGTATACGCCTAGCTAGCATGTTTAAAAATATTTGCATTTACTAATATAATATGATTCTTGATTTTTCACATTATGAATTTAGTTTACGGATTCACATTATAATTATTTAATCCTTATTTTTTTTATTTGGTTAATTAATTTTATTAATTTAATTTTAGTTTTTTAAATAAAAAATATACAAAATATTTTATAAAACGCATAGAATATAAAATATTAAGACTAAATTATATAAAAGGATGCATATTCTCAGACAAGACTATACAAAACCAATATAATACTCCATAACCAATAAATCTGATTTACTTAAATATAGTTTATCACCATTATATATTGGTTGATGATAAAATAGAGTAAATATGCATGGTGTTCTATTGATTTAGTATCCATATAATTGATATTACTACAATAACGACTTTAATTTTATGCTTAAGTACTTATTAGCAAAATTAATTTGAAAAGAAAATTGGAAATATTTAGCAACGGAAACACATAATAAGCATAAAACTGAAGCCTTTCTTATGTTTTTTAAAATCAGTTCTAATCTATTATATCTTATTAACTAACTTTCTAGAACCCTATAAGTGGTTGCACAATATCTTTGTGACCATAATTAACGGTGTAAATGTAAGTTAAAAACTAACAAAAAGACCAAGAATCAAAAGCTTTCGGCAATTCATACTCCGCTTAAAAATTCTCTTGTAAAAATATCTAATGCAATCGTTCATCAAAATCAGAATATTTAATTAGTTTTTCCAAACCGATGTAAAAAAGTCATTAGGATTCACTTGTCAGAACTGTCATTTCTCAAACTAATCACTATAATAAAATTGGCAAAACTAATAAAAGTAATTAGAGATTCATTTGTTTAGCAATTGTAATTTAATTAAAATTGAAGTCATGTTTTGATTGGCGTTTAGATAAATGCTTGAAGGTGTAAATAATTAACTGCAAATCGATTATTGCATTCATATGCTATGCTTGTGCTTTGAAAAAAAAATTTTATTTAATTTTATACATTATTCTAAAATCTATTTGTTTGCATTTACAGTCTGTGCTGCAGATTAGCGAAAACGATCCTGGCTTATCACTGCTGCTAGTGCATTTGAATGCTAATATCAAGGCGGTCTTCAATGACCCACGTTCGATGTTTGTAACAACAACTGTGCGCGAGTATCTTTTCGATGGTGTGCGGTTTTGCATAAATCCGAATGGTATAGCTAAGGCCATTTGCAATCAAATCAAGGAGAGCGGCTCAAAGACTATACGTGAGTTGAACGATGGCAGTTTGGCGTTTTCATTTTTTAATCACGTAAGTTGAACAACTGGAAATCTATAAATAAAACATATTATATTGAAGTTTGTTTTTTTTTCTACAGAAAAATGGTTCTGGACATGATGTATATGAGGTACATACGGGCAAAGGTGATGCAAGTCGCGTGCTTGAAATACAAAAACTGGATGATTCACATAATTTACAGGTGTGGTTGAATAATACTGATGGTGAAACGTCGATGTGTAATCAAATCAACGGCACCGATGCATCTTCGTATCCTCCTTTTCGTCAACGTGGTGATTCAATGTATATTTTCAGTGCAGATATATGTCGCTCCGTTCAGCTATTCTATCAATCTGATATACAATATCAAGGTATACCTGGTTTTCGTTATTCGATTGGCGAGAATTTCATAAATGATATTGGCCCAGAACATGATAATGAGTGCTTTTGTGTTGATAAGCTCGCAAATGTAATAAAACGAAAGAATGGTTGCCTATACGCAGGAGCATTAGATCTCACAACTTGTTTAGGTGAGTAGTTATTGAAATATATTAAGATTAATATTAACTAAAATACATTTTGTAACTACTGATATTGGATTTTGGGATTTAGTTTTTCGATTAAAATATCAGGTATACACACATGTATTCTTAGTGATGCCCATTGCAAACAATGCTCATAGAGCCGCGAAAGGACTAAGGTCAATCATACATTTTCATGATGTGTTAAATTTTAAATATAAAACGGATCTAATTACTTTTCTTTAGAAAAATTTGAAAAAACTTTAATAATGTTAATAAAATGAAAATATATAATTTCCATGATTAATATTATGCCGTCTAAATCTAGAATTGGCTGACGAGTTATACTCATTGCAAAGACTCTTCCGCACTTTCTGAAAACTGTTTTCAAAAAAAGTTTAGACACTTACTATAGTTAACTCATCCTCGCAGAAACTGCTTTTCATTTTCAATTAATTACAACTGTCATAATTTTAAATATTTTAATACATACTAAAATAGATAAATTAAGTTGTTTAATTGGAAGTCGAAATATATGATTAATTTTCAAATAAAGCTAATCCGATTGATGTTATTGAGTCAACAATTAACTTTCAACATTTATTTGATTTTAATTTAAGTAGTTAGACTTCATTGAAGCTTAGAACCGCATTAAATTATTAAGTGGAATCTCGCATATTAAACTAAGCCTTTAAATGCATAGAAAATATTGATTAATGAATTGTAATTGCAATTTCACATGCGGTATTGTGAGGTTAGATATTATTTAATATTTCATAGCATGTATATAAAATTGTTCTTGAAATTTATACTCTTTGCTGACAAAAACTGTTTCATCAAAGATTTTACCTAATATAATATTTTGTAGAGACCGGAATACACAGTCATCAGAAGGTGCCAGATGCGAAAAATATATTGGATGTGGCAATATATTCTATCGAAACCAAACTTTTGTAGTATATCACATTACCTTCCTGAAACACTACACTTTTTCTACTGATCAATTCTGGCCTTTTTTGTTTAAGTGATTCATTTAATTTGTCCAGCTGATGGCAGTTCAATCATTCAATCATTGTGGTATACTATAGAAAGAAAACAATTCTTCTGAAATCTTACTATTCCTTTTTTTAACAATATCGACTTTTGATTTACTTTGAATTGGTTCATCTTTATTAATCTATGATTTCTTACATCTAAAATTATTGCATCCCGCCCATTTCATCTCCACTCTGTTCTTGCGCCATTTATGCATCATTTTTTAGATGTTTAAGAACCATTATACGAACTTCAACTCAACGGCACTATTTTTTTTCCGTGCGAACATGAAAAACGCTCATGATGATCTTTAAAATTATGTTTAAACATACAAATGATCATCTAAGTTCGTTCGATTAAATTAACTTACTTCCTCGTTTCTTTTTATACTACTATGAACCGCCATCTAACACTTAGAAATCTAGGAATTTTTTTTAGCTCTGTTCAGTACTTTTATACATACAAAAACATATAAATGACTTATTACTAAAAGATACCTAAATTACTTGCTACTAATTTCAAATAAAACACCACCTGGTTTTAAATAGAAGTGTCTGTGAAATTTTAATAGCGTCATAGGCATTAAAGCAGGTGCCCTTACATATAAGGTGTAGCTTTTAAGTGATAATTTTTATCACAAATTCAATACTTTCAAAAAATTAAATTAAGTATCTTTCTAAACGAAGCCGTTTAACATAATATTTAGTAGCAAAGGTGTTATTCAAACTTTATTTGGAATATGATACAATTTGAATAACCGAAAATGTTTTTTGGATGAAATAATACCAATTCCGAATATATTTAAAAAGTTTGAACAATTCGAATATACGAATTTCCATGTTTGCTATAGAACCTGTTATTGATATTGAACCTGCTGTTAATCTTAATGTTGATTTATTTATAATTCTCATTAGCTTTGAAGTTAATAAAATTAGGGTAGATTCAATTGGAGATATCTTAAAATTATTTCATTAATAATAATATATCATATGTTAATATTATATTATACATCAAAAGATATTTCCAAATATGTGTCCAACGAAATACCATCCTGTTAGGTATATTTGAACACTCGCATATACTTCAAAAAGGAAGAATGTCTCTAATGTAAAATAGATTTAAATAAGTTTATAATAAATAATGTGGTGTGTAAAATAAACTTTGTTGAAAGTATTCCCATAATCATTTAGCACATTTAGAAGAAATTATGAAGTGAAAAATGATTAAAACGGCCTATGTGTGTGGCATAGATATTAAACATTAATTATTTTGTTTAGGTAAAAACATTTATTACTCATCCTTTTTTGTTACTCATCATATAAACTTAATTAAAAACAAATATTTGTTTTTTAAAAAATTAGTTATGGACACGCAGAGAATGGATAAAATATGGCATTTTCATGCAAATTTATACAACCACTTAACCAATCAGTAATTAGTAATTTTTATTAGCTAAATTGCAAATACATAAAGTTTTAAATCAGTTGAATTATTGCAAACTATTTCTGTAAAAAATGCCGTCAATTTTTTTTCTTGAGATATTTCACACATGTGTTGAAATGACTAAACCAAGTATTAAAATTTGAACTATAAAATGATTTCATTTTATTATATATTTATTTATTCCGCAATCTGTCAACAAAACTATAAAAATTCGCACCTGAAAAATAAAATATTTATGCGTTTTTTACATTAAAATTATGTTTCGAAAATTCAGAAAATATTCTATAAAACATGAAATGGAAGAAAACTATTTAAAAACTGGATATTTTTAAACTTGAATGATGAATTCCAAGAATAAAAACCTATAAAAATTAACACTTTTTTAATAAAATTTAGTTAATGAATTGGTTTGCAAAGTAATGCAAATTTCTAAGAATTTTTTCCATCACATTTCTTACAGAATTAATCACTTATTATTAATTTGGAAAAAAATTACTGAAAAAATTGTAAGCAGCAATTATTAGTAAGATTAAATTCTGTAATTAGTAGTTAATCATAATTCAATTTTAAAATAAAATGTTATGAAGTCTCAGGCTTCTTTTCTAAGTCTCAGAAATTTGTGATTAAAAAAAATTCTCAAAATTATAACCTTCCACGGCTACTCTGGTTAACATATAGAGCTGGTCCAAAGTAGAATATAGAGAGCGATTAAAATCTTTAGAGCAAAATATTTGGATTCTACTTACAACCATATTATGCAAAAACAATGATCGAATAATATAATTTCTAAATATTTCCATACATTATCTTCTAATATATAATAAGATTGTTTTAAATAAGTAATACATAATGTAGAACCATTCTAAGACAATCATTTAATGTTATGTATATGCATATTATTAAAATGATTCTACAAATAATAGTATTTAAAGAAAACAACTATTAATAACAGTTAAGTAAAGTTATATAGCTGTTGTTTATTCGTTAATTCAAAAAACAGCTCAACTAGTGCTGTTGTTGTTTACAACTGAACAAAAAGTATTGAAAAAATTGAAAATTTGATTAACGCCCTAGATGCTTTTTGGTTTATAAACATTTGTTGGCAGTTTTACTAAGCAAAAAATAAACCTCATAACTGATATATATTCAATTGAAGATAACATCACTATTTTTGTAGTAACTTTTCACAATTTTAACACGTTCAATGGATGTTATAAGTTTAATATTGTAGAATGACAAACTGTAAACTGAATAAATAATCACTTTAATGATAGTACTGTAAGTAATATGTCACTAAAATAGTGCTGCTAAAGCCGAACTAGGAAATGGAAAACTTTTTATCACATATGTGACAGTACATTACCTTATGATTGTGGTCAAATAGTTTAAGTAAGTTTATAAATGCATTAAAATTAGACCTTCGTTATAACTATAAAACAATTTCCATAGTCAATGCATCACCGAATACCCCCTTTCCTATAATATAATAGTAATATAAAACAAAATGGAAAATTATTGTATGAACAAAATACAGTTAAAGTTCCATAACTCGAACTTTTATAACTCGAATTTTCTACACCTCGAACTAAACAGAGTGCAGCAGGGTTTAAAGAGCAAAAACATACAATTACAAAAAATTTTTTTGCTCAAAGTCTCCATAAGTCCAATCTTTTCTTTGCGAAATGGTAATTCGAGTAATAATAGTATGATTACAATATATACAATTATTATTATTATTTATTTTTTCTAACAAAACTATAAATAATTGAGTAAGTAAATAAAAAATCTTAACATTTATAAAAATTTATAAAAATCCCCAAGATTTCCTAGTTTTTATTCACGATTTCACATGTGCAACAAAACGTTTAACACATATGATATCAGTTTGGTAATCCTCAACTGCGCGAAGTCTGGTATTAATCGACACTCTACCAACCTCTCCTTAATCCGCTATCTTGAATATTTCGTAAACAAATATGAATTAACAAATCTTCATCAACACAATCTCACTTTAATCCGCTTTGACCAATATTTCCTAACTGTATGAACATCTCTTTTGCTTTCCGTTCACAAACTTCATATACACTCAAGTTAAATATTTTTATATAAATATATAATATATGTTATATTTTATACATTTGAATATATCCAAAAATATTTATTTTCCTCTTTTCGTCTTTTTTCTAAGTACAAATTATTACTTTAATATGTTATTGAATTCTTTCTCATTTAATATCTTTATAGTTTAAGATCATTATTATGGTAGATAGTTTTATAGTCGATTAAAACTTGACCTATCCAACGTGAAACATCATCAATGAAATTTCAAAAACTAATAAATGCATTTTTTTGAATTTTTATATGTGTTTGACCATAAAATTTTATATTTTTCAAGCAATATTTATGTTTCAAAATTAGCATGAAATCATAAATTCATGTATAAAATTTAATAGAATATGCAAAAAAAAGGTTTGATATGTTATGAAAAAATCGAATAAAGAAATTTAACCCATCAACGCAGCTGGCATTGAACCATCAAGACAATGGGTCAAATTTTAATTAATTTCAACTAACTTAAATTTATGAACACTCCTACTAAACTTGATTTGTGTTTGTTTTTAATTTATATGCAGCTAATTTGCATAATTTTTTTTTTTTTTTTGGATTTCTTATCGGATAACTCTTGGTTAAATATAGTTTAGTTAAAAGTTGATTTATTTGCAGTCGGACAAATTTTTTGTCTTTGACGGAGATTGCAGCCATAAAAAGGAATTCGTGTGTGGTTTAATGACTGCCAAACTGACACCGTCAAAAAAAAAACAGAAACAAAAACAAAAATGTATCTTCACCGTTGAACATTTGAAATTAATGACGATATTATAAATTGTAGCAGCTCTACCGAAAGCGGTGCATATGTACTACTAAACTAAACTAGATTTTATAATGACGTCATAACGTATAAACAAAAATTTGCATTTAGTCAACAATTCAATTTCAGTGTTAAAAAGTCAATGCTTATACCACCCTCAACAAACAACATAAAAGCACTCAGCTTCAAAACAAATATGAAAAATTGACACTTCATATTGGCAGTTAATAGTAATCAATTAAAATTTTGCACGGAAATAAGAAACCTCCTACCGCTACACTAATAACAAAATAATAATAAAAAGATAAATGATCTTAACAAATATGAATAAAAATAAAATAAATTTCAATAATCGACGAGAATGTAAACAAATTCACACGTTACACGATTTTGCCGCTAATCCACTTGTCAAGATACTTTAGTGCTTTCGTGCTCAGTTACGTATTCCTCAGTAGACTGACCGGTGACGACTCCATGACGTCGCCAATGCCAATGCCAATGCCAGTGTGGAGAGTGCTCATTCACTGACAGACAAATTGGCAACCAATTGCTTGTGCCTTTTTTGCCAGCAGCGATATTGCTCGGAACTGTTGATCTGTGTCAGAAGTACCAACATAAATCAAATTTACAAATCATTTGTCAAAATTGGCTTGAAAAGATTTTGGAAGTGCCAAAACTAGTTTTTGCTACTTGTGAGCAATCTTTAACAAAATTATTAACAATTCTTTCCAAATCGAATCTCTGTTATTTGATAGTTGCAGTTTTTTTTTAAACAAATTTTTACAGTGTCAATAGACTCCAGACAGAAATTAATTTCATTTGAGAACTGACAACAGAAATGGTAAACTAATGGCACTCGCCCATCGACTAGAGAACATTTCCATTTTGCTTCCGATTTATTATTTAAACTATAAGTGAATATTTACAATAAAATATTTTAATCCATTTAATATAAATAAAAAGAATAGAAGTTATAAAACTTTTGAAGAAAGAACAGATCTGATACATAAATGGGTGGCATTTTGTCTTATATTGATCCAAGAATTAAGGGCATTTTGTTACTACAGTTTATATATTTTTATGAATACATATAAATATATTTATGAATATAAAAATTTAGAACAAATCTAAGTAATAATAAAAGTAGCTTAATATATTAATTATGTTGAAGCTATTCGAGCCTGTGCACTTAAGCACTTTTACTCTTTTATAACTCGAGGTATTTTCAAAACCCCTCTTTACGCCTTGACTGGATTACTGTTTATCACTTCATTAGACTAAGCAATAATTGACTTGTCTCGTGACAAGTTCCATTGTCTAAAGTTTAAATTCAGGTATATGAATAAAATATCAGCCTGAATTATTCAGTTGCAAAGTTTCTTTCGCCGTCCAAAGTACAAATATCAATAGGTTAAGTGTCAAAACTTCTTGATAGGGTGAACGCAACACAAGATCGACGTAACGGTGCATAATATTTTTCACTTAATATAAATTATAAATTAAAGTTGCAAAATACTGGCGCCGATAATGTCCAACACAATAATAATTTGACTGATTCCATTTCTATAACAAATGTTTTAGAACTCATTAAACCCATTTTGAATGATAATAAATTGAATTTGCAAGATATAGGTAGCGTCGATGATCACTCAAAAAAATATTAAAAGATATATAAAACTATTTTGAGTAACCATAAATTGAATAGGTAGGTAATCAGCGATGACGGCGAATATGATAATTGTACAAATGAGTCCATAAAACTATTTAGAATGACCATAAATTGAATTTGCAACAGATAGTTAATATCATGAAGATGCTAAAAGAACATAAAAATTTTTAAACTTTAAAAGTTTTAGATAAACGTTTAGCCATGTCAAATTGATTAGCGTTGGCTCACATTTGATCAAAAAATAAAACGTGTTGATGATTTAAAACATTATTTTGACATATTTAAATATAACGAAAAAGATTGCTGTCTCCGATACGTAAACAACGAATACGCATAGGTCACTTCGGCGATAAGTCGATGACAGGTTAAATGAACAACAAAATCAATAGCCATCCAAAGCTACCAAAGACACTATAGTTGGTCAGAGATGTTGTTATTCACGACTTCGAAACCAGAAACCATCTGTACGAAATATTATGTAGTGTTATTTGAAAATTGAAGAAGAAAATGTATCATTATTATTATTATGAAAAGGGTGTCTAGAGATAAAAAATTTGAAAGTAATGTCAAGTCTCATCTCAAACAGATCAACAATTCTTATAAGACGATTTAGAAATATTGTATTAGGAAAACTTTGGAACTTTGGAAGGATCATTGAGTAAAATCATGCTTATACCAGATCTAAGAGCTTGCGATTTAGTTATTACTTAGTAAATGTTTGAGTTTGAATCCTCTTCAAACTTTCTAAAATATTTTTTTCTGAACCAAGCAACATTATCTACTGAATTATATTACTTTATTAACATATTTTATGTCTAAAGTGTACCCATAAAATCTTCGATGTTGCTAACACTCCCATTTTTTATAAGTGGGTTCAAATTAAACTGTTATAAAAAATAAATTTTTATTCCAATAATGCCTGAATTAAATAGTAATTAGTTTTACAGTAATCTAGGTTCACTTAGCTTCAATACCTTTAATTCGGGTTAAATATTTATCCAAAAATATGTCAAAGAAAATAAATTCATTGAACTGTGCGATGATAACCTTTTTCGTCGAGACTGCTGAGTAGCCTACATATAGCATTTGTGTCCCCGAAGCTAAAATTATGTTTAAAATTATATCGTCTGTATAAATAAAAGTCAAGTGTTTTTGCTTTTAAAAGCATTTGGATAGAGATGATAAACGCCTAGCCATCGACTAATGAATATTTTTGCGTTCTGAATGGGACGGAACGGGTTCTTGAATCCTATTCCAAAAGTATAATGAATATGATATTTTCGTAGTTCATAACTAAGTTGATGTGTTGTAATGGAACTAAATTTATTCCTTAAGCTATGAAGATTTCAATAAATTGTTTTTTGATTGAAATCACCACTACAAGGTTGTTCCGAACAACTTCCGAATTCACTGAAAGGACAAAACTGGCTTTTAAGTTGCCTTTTTAAATAGTTTTGAAAGTAATAATCATCGATAGTAGATTTATAAATTGCATATCATATTTTTACAAAAGGTGAACAAAATAAATCAATTGAAATCTATGGAAGAATACTATATAGTATATTCTAACTTTCAAACTCTTATGGTCTATATATATAGAATATAATTAAATTATAAATTAAATGTATCTGATTAAATTATCAATAAAAACATATAATTGCATTTGTTGGAACCATATTTATTAGATTTTTTCAATGTACTTTAAGGGATAATTATAATTTTTTATATAAATATATATTTATACAATATCGTTTCATACTTGAGCTAACCAACACCACGGGGCGTATGAGTGATAGCATTAATTTTGTTAAAAATTATGTAGTTATTTATCGTAGAACATATGACCCTACGCTTATACTATATTGTATCTTAATTCGTTTATAAAAAAATATTATTTTTATCCAAATGATTTTGAATTTAATATTAAATGATATAATTATTATTATTTTAATATAGTAATTATAATATACTATATTGCACAATTGACCTTCGAATGATTGGAGGAACTCTTTAGAAACAATATTTATTTAGTAATAGAATTATTAATGATGTTCTTCTTCTGCAATCGAAAAAAGACTAAATAGATCAAACACTTATAGTAAATTTTATGTTTACATATCATTAACATAAACGTTAATGATTTCATGCCATATTTGTGTGCCAAAAATGTGTTAATAATTAACACTCGAATCAAAAGTCTTGTAAGCTTAATTAAATATTTTTTTGATTGGTTTGCCCACTTCAGTATTGTACGAGATAAAACGATAAAATATTAAAAAATTCAAAAACGCACATATAAATCAACAGCACTTCCACTGCGTCCAACTAATAATAATAATGGTATTGATAGAAACCAAAACAAAAACAAAAAAAATAAAGTTCAAATCTCCAAATATTAACAACGGCAGTCGACAGCTACTTTAGTGCCATCACATTAGAACCTCATAATTATGCAAGACAGGTAGATAGACGTAGATGTCTACCCGAAATCAACTGATAAAGTGGTCAGTGGCTTAACCAGTTTTCCGCTCAAATCAACGGACTGCCGTGCGCATTTGATCTCTGATACTGAAGCTTATTAAAAAGCTAGCTGAGTAGATATCTTCTGAGCATCGTTTCAATCAGTCTTCAACGAAACGTGCCCGTGAACGAAAGCAAAATCGGTAATATAAGGGAAGGTAGACGATAATTTCTATACCCCGTCGTGGTATTAGAAAATAATATTTTTATTAAATAATAATAAATGCTTAATTGTTAGTCATACTAACTAAAGAAATTAATCAAAGTATTGCAAATCTAAAATCAAACTCGCGTGTTTACTTAGTCCGCGCGTTTTGACTATAAATAACTTAGCTTATGTGCTAATAACTGTGATTTAATAATTTTCCATAAATTATGACGAAAGACGCGTACGCCAGTTCGAGCTCTTCGCGAATCTCGTTAGCGGTAACATCTTTTGTAATAATTGCCCTCGCATACAAAGTAACGCCGAGTGAAGCAAAAGTATTTGACCGTTGCGAATTAGCGCAGTTGTTACATTATCGACATGGTTTGGACCTGCAGGAAACCGCGAGTTGGGTTTGTATAGCACAGCATTCTAGCAGCTTCAATTCTGCTACTTATGCTGGGAATCCAATAACGGGAGGTTCGCATGGACTGTTTCAAATCAGCGATGTATATTGGTGCTCGCCACCGGGAAAAGGCGTTGGTTGTAATATTGATTGTCAAAGATTGCGCGATGACGACATAGCCGATGACTTGGCTTGTGCACGTACCATACATGCTGAACATTCCAGAATTTCTGGCGATGGATACACTGCTTGGAATGCATATCAGCAATTCTGTCAATTCGGCACTCAAGCATACATAGAAGGTTGTTTTACATCACACAAACAAAGCAATCAAATTGTTACAAATCAGAAGAATACGATAGCTTTGAGTCCAATTCCATCTGCTTCGAATGCTATTAATTTTTTCACACCTAAAAAACCTGGTAAAGTTTATGGACGCTGTGAATTGGCACAGGAGTTGTACTATAAACACAAAATCCCAATGGAACAAATAGCTACATGGGTATGTATAGCACAACATGAATCGAATTTTGACACATCTGCTGTGGGGCGTCTAAATGGTGATGGTAGCGCTGATCATGGCCTCTTCCAAATCAGTGACTTGTACTGGTGTACACATGATAGTTTTGGTGGCAAAGGTTGTAACATAGCATGCCATAAGCTAATCGATGCAGATCTTGTGGATGATATCAAATGCATACGTATAATACACGATGAACATACACGCATTTCTGGTGATGGGTTCACAGCTTGGACAGTCTATAATCCACATTGCCGTAATCAGCAATACACACAGGTAGAGTCTTGTTTTGACAAAACAGCAGAATCAAGTACAGCATTCGTTACACAGAAAGCACAAAATTCAGGTAATAACTTAATACCGCACCAATTTTCTACAAATCCTTTTCTACACAAAACTTCATCTAAAGACGATACGCACTTTGGATTCAATAAAAATCAATTTTCACAAGGAGTTCCGTCCAAAGGCAAGGTGTATAAACGCTGTGAGTTAGCACAAGAACTACGCCATAAACACAAGTTTCCTTTGCATGATATTGCCACATGGGTTTGCATAGCAAAGCATGAATCCAGCTATGACACATCGGCTGTAGGGCGTTTAAATGGCGATGGCAGTGCCGATCATGGTTTATTTCAAATTAGCGATTTATATTGGTGTACGCATGATAGCTTCGGTGGTAAGGGTTGTTCCATACCCTGCGAGAGATTATTAGACTCCGACATAACAGATGATATTAAATGCATACGTACTATACATGATGAACACACACGCATATCAGGTGATGGTTTTACCGCTTGGACGGTATACGATAGGAACTGTCGTAATCAGAAGTTGCAACATATTTCAGACTGTTTCGATGATAATGAAGTTTTAAAAGCAGAGGCAAGCATTCAATATACCAATACAGTATCAAATGCCATTACTAACGTGAAGAAAGGAAAAGTTTACAAAGAATGTGAATTGGCACAGGAATTATATTATCGTCACAAGCTTCCACTTGAAGATATACCCACCTGGGTATGTATTGCGCAGCATGAATCCAATTATGATACTGCAGCTGTGGGTCGTTTAAATGGTGACGGTAGTGCTGATCATGGCCTCTTCCAAATAAGCGATTTATATTGGTGCAGTCATGACAGTTTTGGTGGTAAGGCTTGCAATATACCTTGTAACAGGCTTTTAGACTCTGATATCAGTGATGATGTAAAGTGTATTAAAACTATACACGCAGAACACACAAGAATTTCTGGTGACGGTTTCACAGCTTGGACGGTATACAACCGCAATTGTCGCAATCAAAATTTAAACCGCATATCCAGTTGCTTTGATGAGAAAGAGTTTACAAAGGCTCAGACAACACATGTCGCCCATTCCACAACTGACATACCCAAGGGTAAAGGCAAAATTTACAGCAAATGTGAACTGGCGCAGGAGCTTTACTTTAAGCATAAATTTCCATTACGTGAAATACCTACTTGGGTATGCATAGCTCAGCATGAATCTAGCTTTAATACTGCAGCTGTTGGCAGACTGAATACTGATGGTAGTGCTGATCATGGCCTATTTCAGATAAGCGACCTCTACTGGTGTGCACATAATGAGCATGGCGGAAAGGCTTGTAATATACCCTGTCACAAACTTCTCGATAATGACCTCAGTGATGATGTACGTTGTGTGAAAACAATTTTTGCTGAACATACTCGCATATCTGGTAACGGATTTACTGCTTGGACTGTTTATAATCGTAACTGTCGTAATCAGCAACTGGAGCAGGTGACACAATGTTTCGATAGCAATGAATTATCGAAAGCACAACAAAATGAAATATCTTACACTGCGGAGAATAATTATGATGTAGCGGGTAGTAGCATAAGCACATCAAATACGAGTCCTGGCAAGGGCAAAATATACAATAAATGCGAATTGGCTCAAGAACTATATTTCAAACATAAAATATCTATGAAAGACATACCAACCTGGGTTTGTATAGCACAATATGAATCCAGTTTCAATACTGCTGCAGTAGGTCGACTCAATACAGATGGTAGCGCCGACCATGGCTTATTTCAAATCAGCGACTTATATTGGTGTTCGCATGACAAGCAAGGTGGTAAGGCATGTCATATATCGTGCAATAAACTACTCGACAATGATCTTACGGATGATATACGTTGCATCAAAGTTATACATGATGAACATACACGTATCTCTGGTGATGGTTTCACCGCCTGGACAGTGTACAATAGAAATTGCCGTAATCAAAAAATCGAACAAATATCGCACTGCTTTGACGCTAAGGAGATTGCCAAAACACAGGAAGCAGTTACGTATAGTCATAGCCCAACACAACATGGAACAAATTTGATACCAATGAGCCAAGTAAAGCCCGCAAAGCGCAAAATTTACAAAAAATGTGAACTGGCACAGGAACTATATTTCAAACACAAATTACCGATGGCTGATATACCCACTTGGGTGTGCATTGCCCAACATGAATCTAGCTTTGACACTTCAGCTGTTGGACGACTAAATACCGATGGCAGCGCAGATCATGGTCTCTTCCAAATCAGTGATCTATATTGGTGTTCTCATGAAAGAAATGGTGGCAAAGCTTGCAATATTGCTTGTAGTAAACTTATTGATGCTGATATCAGTGACGATGTACGTTGTATCAAAATAATACACGAGGAACACACTCGGCTTTCTGGTAATGGCTTCACAGCGTGGACTGTGTATAATGGACACTGTCGTAATCAAAACTTAGATCATATAAGAAGTTGCTTTGACAGCAATGAAATCGAAAAAGCACAGAAGGCTGTGGTAAGTACTCAAAGGGAAAGTCAGAAAGTACATACGATTGTACACAATAAACCTATTACAAAACCGAAAGGACCAATTAATCATGGATTCAAAACAAACCCATTCTTAAATCAATTTAATGCGACTCGAATTGTGCAGCAAAATATTAAACAAATTCCTGACAAACCGTTGGTAATTAAAAATATCCCACAAAACTATAAACATAACCCATTCTTACATAATTTAATTGGAGGCATACCACAGAAAAGTGCTCAAAGTAGCATTACCCAGGGTCTAACTCAAAAGAAAATTAATGAAGCGCATCCAGTTTCTGTACAGAGATATGTACATAATCCATTTTTACAACAGTTTATAAAAACTGATCAAATTCATCATAATAAAATGCAAATATCAATAAATACTACACCCACTTTTCCTGATAAAAAATTCATTACTTCTACTACTGCCAGTACCAATGTTAATCATTCTAAGGATGTTTACACACAGAATATATTTTTACAAAAATTTGTTAATCCTCCAAGCACTACAGCTACAGAAGTTAACAAACAAAAACCAGTAACACAAACATTTATTCAACAGGCTCCCAGTAAATTTTCCACTGATACTTTCTTAACAAACATTCCCTTGACAGAAACAACCACTGCCAAAACGACTACTGTCCAATATAGGCAAACGCCACAATCTCAGAGTAGCAGCACCGTATCACATAAAATTTCTAAGCCAACGATTTCACCTCAAGCAACACAATTCACAACAAAATCTATCACACAAAGTTCACAATTAACTACTCGTACAACATCTCCAACCAAAACTTTGCAAATTGCAACCAAGCCATATGTCAGCAGCAATATCTTTCGAACCACACATAGACCCAGCACAACACACAGGGTCGCTTTACCAGCAACAACGAAAAGCTCCTTTATTGCTGCAACTAAACTAACAACGCCTAAAATCACTGCAACGCACCCGCCAAAGAGCGCCACCACTTTGACCACACGCAGAGCTACATTGCCAGTAACGAGTAAAAGTGTGACTTCCAGTACTACTGTAACTACGAAACGACCAACTACGAAAGCTGTTGTTACGACAACTACTACTAAAAGACCAACAATTAAAACACTTACAACCACTACAAGTGTAAACAGTCTTAAACCCACAATTAATTCAGCAACAACCAAAAGCTTTCCAAACTACAATTACCAGGTTGTCTCAACGACAACAAGAAGACCTGCAACAACAACAAAGAGAAGTTTGTATTATCTTGGTACAGCAGCACCAAGAACAACAACTAAGAAATCTACAACCTGGAATTGGAGAGAGCACACTGGAACAAATAAAGAGCACACGACTTGGAATTGGAAAGATCACACCACAACAACAAGAACACCTATAACTACAATTAATAAAACTACTCCTATTACAAAGATACCAACTCATTCTACTACTGGAAAGAAAACAACAACGAAAGATGTCACAACAACAAGACCAACTACAACTGTAAAATTGCAATCTACCACTAAAAATTACGGTTATATTAACACTTTACGAACGACTACGAGAAAACCTACAACAACAACCACGCATAAACCAAACACTAGTAGTTCAGCTACTAAAACAGCAACATCTTCTATACATGCTGCACATGCCGCATCAGTTTTTCTTACTGGGTCAAAAAGCCCAACTCCTCAAACAGTTTCACATTTAAATACAGAGAGTACAACGCGCATCAAAACCTCGCCAAATCCTACGAATATTGGCTTGCATACGTCAGCTACTACTGCAATAAAACAACAAAATCCTCAAACACATACCAATTACATTAATTCTTATATTAATGTCATTAACACTGGGAGTACTACTACAACAAAACACATTATTAGCACCACTAAGAAACCCAGCACTCAATGGAATTGGCTACATTACAAAATTGATACAACAACAAAAAGACCAAGCATAACAACACCAATAACACACACTAAAATCGAACCAACAACAATAAAAGTAAACAGTAAACCAACCACAACAACAACTACAATAAAGCAAACTACAAACAAATCAACAGCAAGTCCCACAATTAAAACAACAACTACTCCTGCAATAAAAACTCATCAAATATTAAACACAAAATCAACTTTTAGTGATATAAAAACAACAAAAGCACCCTTCACAACAATAACAACAAAAGCTGATAATCTTCAAACAAATAATACAAATGTTAAATCATATAACATAAATGCAACACCAGCAACAACAAATTCTGCCTACCTCACAATTAAAAAAAATGATCCATTAAAAACAAAAACACTGCATGGTAATACACTCAATTTAGCAGCAGCAGCACATAATACTACAAGCTTTACAACAACAATTGTAAGCAGAGAAAGTGTTGAGAAATATAAAGCTGATCCTTTTAGTCATCCATTTTTTGCCAAATACAATGAGCAATTTAAGCTATTCACTGACAAATACATAATACCAACAACAAGAATACATAACAATACCAAGAGCAGCATCAGCACCTAATACAATTGTATGTACAAAACAATACTCGTACTTTTATATTACCCGTATTAGTGCTTTAACATTTAGTTAGCGGCTAAAGTGAAGTTTAAAGGATTGACAAAATATAAAGCAACACTTCTTAATAGAGTTACCAGGAGAATGCAAAAGACTTTTTACTTAAAATGTGCCACGAAAATTGTGTTCCCTATTATCTAAAAATATAATTAGATTTAACGTTTTAAGAGAGATAAGAAAATTATGAATAATTAGTGATAGTATTAAAATTCTTTTTGCCTTAAGAATTTTTAATACTTTAGATAATTTAATACTATATTAGAGATATTAAATATTTTATAAAATAAATATTATGTACCACAAATGAGTTAAATGTATTTAATAAAGTCCGCATAAAATATACTATATACTTTTATTTAGGTAAAAAACTTTTTAATTATATATAAATACATGAAATATATTGTAGCATATACATAAGTATAAATAGACAAAATTTGTATTTTATAAAATTTTATAATTTAAATTAATTTAATTTAAATTTTATAAAATTTATGTTTTACATTTTACTATATAGCTTATAAGTAACAATACATGAATATATACATATAGATCAAAATATTAAATAAAAACACATAAATTATAAAACATTTTTTAATTTAACGATTTGAGAATATGCATATTTATGTTGAAAATAATAATGCTTTTAATATGTTTAATAAATATAAATTTAAAGGATATATCCTTTAGTACCACCCGCACCACTGTTGAACTCCACTCTTTTTTGTTGCCTCCACGCTTATTAACTGATTCTATTGCTTGGTAAGACAACGCAGGACTGTCATGCGTTAATATTGACCCTTACATTATCTTATTCTGTTACAAATTTTTAATTTTATTCCAATATTATTCCAATTAAATAACCTCTATAAGACTTCCTACTATTTTTGGTTGTATTCTTTCATTGGCTTCACTAATCAATTTTGTTTATATTTTATTGTTTCATAAATTGTCCCTTTATTTTAATACATTTAGTAAAAATGTTTAAATACAAAGGAAATATACTTTCTTCAAGCACGCTTATTAACGAATTTCTTGCTTGCTTATACAATGCAGGACTGTCATGCCTTAGTAACGCCTCCTATATTTATATTCCACCCCAAATAGGAATAATATCATTATCTTATTTTGTCACAAGTTTTTAAATTTATCTAACTGGAATAACTTTTATAAGACTCCCTAGTATATTTGGTTGTATATTTTCATCGCTTTCACTGAAGGGCTATTATGCTACTTCCTTTATATTTTATTGTTTCCTAAATTGTCCATATATGTAAATACATTTAGTAAGGGCGTTCACGATCTTGAGTTGCGAGCTCGATGACCAAGTGACATAGTAACAATACAAAGCGGTAAAAAATAGAATATATTCACAATTTCATTGCTTTCGTTGAGTATGTCATCAAATAATTAGAACAATGACGTTATTGCCATTAACTATTAAAGAAAAATCAGGTCTGGCTAAATACCAGTATTTTATATAATAAAATCTATAGTAAACAGTGATCTTATATATTGTAAAATTTCTGATAAACCATAATTAAATATTAAATCAGAAAATGTACAGAATAAGATTTTTAAAACATGTCTTTTGCAAATTCACGTATATTTTGTTTAAATATTTATGTATTTTTTATATTTTTGTTTGTTGATTAAATATTTATATTTGTATAGAAAATATAAAAATTTTTATTTATATATGAATAACTGACGTAAACTAAAAAAATCACTATCAAGGTCATTAACATCTCTCTATATATATACTATAAGCTATAATGCAGATGTTTCCATCAATATATAATTTTTTTTTTCTTAATAAAAATTCTTAAAAAACTTGGCAAAATTTCACTTTCGTAACTCTTATTTTTGTCAAAACTTGTATTTTTAATTAAAAGCTAATAAATAAGACAGTAATTTGATATATTTATATAGTATAACAAGAAAAAATTATTCTTTTCTTAATTTTGATAACTGCCGTCTTACTTGTAGAACCTGTGAGTGATATCAGGTTTCATTTTGTTAGATCAAAAACTAAAAAGAAAAAACCCGAACAGAATTATTGAGAAATATTACCATAAAATCATCTCTAGACAGCCACTTGACATTGTTCTCATAAAACACAAAAGAATATCAAAATCTAAAAATTAAAATTTATGCAAATTATTTTTAAAAAAAAAATTAAAAAATGGTTTTAAATTAAACCGGAAAGAAGCAATTATTACAATTTCAAGATTTAACACAAAAAGAAAAAAAACATAAGTAATTTTGATTTAATTAATTTTTGTAACTACTTAACCGTTGACAGGCGTAAATCGCAGAGCTTGAGGCAAGTTCAAATACCCTTTCAGCTCATCAAACCACAAGAGAAGGGTTTCAATGGCAAATATTTAATTTTATTTAATTCTTTTTTTTTTATTTGAATATTTTGATTGATATAAATTGATTTCATAAAATCTTTTAATTGATTCTTAATGTGAGCGATTATCGTTTGAAAATCAAAATAAATTCATCTTCAAATGAAATATGAGAACCCAACTTCAATCGCCGTTCGGCAACTGAACAGATTAACAATTTTCAGCAGATCAGCTTAAAAATGAACAACCTTAATCAAATCAAATCCACAAAAGAGTTTCATTAATTTTTTTTCTAAATTTTTGGTTTTATTTTTTTTTTTTATATATTGTATTTTTTTTTTTTAAACATTTTACAAACATAACAAAATTCATATATAGAAAATTAATATAGTTTGCATCTTAGTATTAATATCGAAAAATAAAAAAAAATTTTAATAATTTGACCAAAAATATTCAAACACTTTATTAAGCAAATATTATGCATATCAAATAAAAAAATACACTCAACGAAAATTGCTAGGAAAAGTTTGTAAAATATGTAAAGTGGTAATCTCAAAGGTCGCATAAGTATTTGTATAAAATTTTGATCAAGTAATTACATATACTCGATTGACCTTTTTCGATACTAAATGTCATAATATACTTAACAAATTATTTTACATAAGTGCAACTACTTCAACTGTTAAATAATTATTTGTTGTTATTTGAAAATGATTTGTATCAAATTATTAATTATATAAATTTAGTTTGGAATACAATCTTACAAGCTCATAAATATGCAAGTATAACCAGAAATAAATGCAAATGAATTGAATAAGAAATTTTACACAAAATTAATTTTGTTCGCACGCCAGGGTTAAGGATGTACTGTAAAAATGAGATATTATGCTTTCAAAAACTTTGCACTAATTTTTCTGTTTAAATCAAAATAAAGTAGAAAGTCTGTAAAGTTGAGTATCTATAAAGTTGAGTGTCCTTTTTATTTTTTTTCTTGTGTCCTATTTATACGGATAAATACACAAAATATATCCCAAAATGCCAAGAACTCGCATGGATCTAAGACTGTTGAGACAACAAAGAAAAAAATTTGCAGAAGACTTCTCATATGTAGAACCGATAAGCCTAATCTCAGAAAAATAGAAAGCGTTCATTGTTTTGCTTTTATATAGGATAAATTCCTGTGAGCCTCAAACATTTTAATATATCAGTTTAATCCATTTCTGCTAATTTTTTCGAGTATAAAGTTTTTAAGAGATTAACTCTTTACCACAATATACGTAATATAATAACAATATAATAATATTTAGACGTTTTCTTTGAACCCTTGCACCAGTTTGCCAAAGAGTTGTGTTGATTTGCTTAGATCTAACAATACAGACCATTAATGCAGAGAATACTAGTACCTGCAAATTGATTTAACTGATTTAATAAATACTTTTGGAGATTTTACCTACTAGAGGGGTAAGGAAGGGGTAGGTAGCAGAAAACAGTAGAAACCATCTACTAGTGGTTAAAATGGTAGTATGTACTTTCTGTAGAACTACTTACTAGAGGAGTTGAATCTAATCGTAGTACCAGTACCTATGTGATAATTTTTTGTTTTATTAGACCTAAAAGAACTAACACCACTCTTCATCGCACTAAAGTAAAATGCTTAGATTATTCTATCTTGTTAGCTACTTCATTGAAAGTCTTAAGTTCAAGTTAGAAATAAGAGCACTAGTCACTTAATATCGTTTTTACTTTGTACTCTGTAGATGTTGTTAAATTAATTAAAGAATGTATACATATACTTATATATCCATTAGTACGTTTATATGTAATTAAGTACAAGTTCAGAATAGAGTAGAATGTAAGAAGTACCGGCTTACAGTGGAATAGAGCTTTTGAACCATTATTTACCTTTAGTGCTTCTAGTTGAACCTTAAATAATTAGTGGACCTTATACCTAAAGCAAACGAGATTTTAGTGTTGGGGCCGAAGACAACTGCAGCAATTCCATCTTTGGTCTTGGAACTTTCACATACCATGAGATCATCTTAGATTTCAAACCACTAGCGCCATTTTCTAATACATACGATCGGAAATGCAAATTTCTCCATGCCAGAATCCATTATACAGATCAAGTTTCGACTGTTAAGACTCCCGCTTATATTGATCACAGAGTGCAGCGTAGCCGCACTTACAACTGCTATAAGTTGGATCAGAGCGCTAAGATCCAATATGTAGTAGAGGACTGTTGCGGGATAGATGTATTTTCAAAAAAACCCATCTAATGTCAACCATTATGAGTATATGCAATTTGTCATTTGTTGTTAATGGTTTTCATATCAAACCCGACGTCTCTAATACTGAACTATGTTGACGTATAAGGTTCTAAAAAAAATTTGTTCGAAATATTTATATATATTAAAATTTGTTGTCCGACAAGCTTACCAAGGAAACCAGAATCATGTCTAAATTTAGGTATCAACTTAATTGCAAACGTTTTTTGTATAGTTTATGAAATAAACTATTTTTATAAACGAAAGACAACTGCTTGTATTTTTATCAACAATAACACCCCGTTTCTACCGTACACCGGAAGGCATTCCAATTTACAATTTTACGGTCATTCAAAATATGCAAACCAGACGATTCTCGGTTTATAAATATTTTAACAATTTATTAATAAACATTTATGTGAACTATATTAAATAAAAAATATCAAAAAATGACGTATAAATAAACATTAATAACATAAAAACGACATTTTTAGTCAAATAAAAGACCACATTAAGATCGATCGAACTTGAATGGAAACAAACCGAACTCCAAGAAGACAAAATCAATAAAAGAGCCTCATAAAATATACATAAAAGAGGTAGGCAAACATCTTGACACGTCTTGCATCATAAAATCTTGTTAAACATTCATTAAATGAATTTTTTATCTTTTTTATACAAATAACATTTAAATATTATTAACATTTTATTGCATTTTTATGAAATTTTTCATGAAAGCATCTTAAAGGTCTATAAACTGTTCAAAGTAATGCGTTGTAGACCAGAAAACTTTGATTTGATCTTTGATTTGGTCTGCGGCCTGTCAAACTATCCGTCTTGACAACTACCAACTACCAACCACCAACTACTTGATCAATTTACTGGACGGTATATTGGAAGCTGTGCATTTCTTGAATTAATTCAAGTGATTTTAATTTGATCTTATAGATTAGAAAAGTTGAATTCAATGAAAGAAGTGTCATTCAATCAACGTACAATTTATTGTTGTTTGAATGGAATCCAAAGTTAGTCTATGCAGTATTTTGTGAGTATCTTCGATATTCAATTTAAAATATTAAGTGATTAAATTCGTTTTTAATTAAAATTCAATAATCAAAATGTATTTTCTGTTGTTTTGAAGGCGGTACGTGGTTAAGGCTTTGAAGACTTATGAAAGAGATTATTGAGTGGATACTTAGGAAGATGATATTGTTGCATATCATAAGTCAGAAGAGGTTCTAGTCTCGTTTCTCACTGTAAATGCCATGCGATTTAATAAGAAAGCACAAAATCTTGACATCTTGATTCGTCTTGCTAAGAGAAACTGTGACATAATAATTTATATATTATTATTATTGTTAGGGAATGTGGCACTACGACCGTCGGGGCTATTGTGCCCACTTCTAAGTTTAAAGTAGATCTCTAAACCCTGTTGCCTTAATAAAAAGTAGTATAGAACCTACTTTACAGAGTTTTATTGTCTCTTCCGTAAATGATCTATATATAAAAAACTTTTAAAAGTGTTTTCGGTATTTGCCTTGAATGTAGTGAAAACTATAATTCCAAAGAGAAGAAAAAGAAATAATTTTGTTAGTTTCAAATACAATTAAATACAAAAAGGAGACAATTTCTTTCATGAGTTAGCCGAATTTTTCTTGAGAAGGATTTACTTTTTATTCGATAATACTTACTTTTTTGCTTTGCTAGTGAATAAGTCGCCTAGAATACCATATTGAAATCATAGCAGTATGTATTTTAAATCCAGTCAACGTCATTACTTGCCTCCTATAACTGAAATGTGTAGTTCAATTAATTAAAAATGCTTCTTTTTATGTCATACTTTCCTATTTTTATAATAACGAAATAAACCAGCAATTCATGAAATCTAAATCCCCGTATCTGCTTATATCGAACCAATTATGCAAATTATTATTATAAACATTTAAAAGTCATCACTTTTGAATCACTAATTAACTATTCTATTGACATTATCACCATTCAAAACTAGAATTACATTTAATCCACTATAAGACTATTAATATTTCATCTATAGTCTCGAACTAGTTTAGTTGATATGTGAACCATCGAAATAGGACAACTGTCTGGTTATCACATACGAATAAAGAAGAGAACATTTCAAGCAATGAGACCGCATACTGCATCACTATGGAAAAGAGCCCATGTACTTCTACTTAAATTGATCTAATCAATATGGTTTATTTATTTTAATTTAATCAACAACTACAGAAAGAACAATAGTACACTAAGATATTAAAATAATATAGGTAATAAAATAGCCATGAGTATATTTATAGTAAAAAAACTAAAATAAATTTTTAAACACTCACCAGGATCTTGTTAATAAATTTATCCAATGGCAATACTATAAATATAAATCTAATTAAAGACAGCTAAGGTTAACACAATAGACTATTTGAGTCGCGGTGCATTCCCCAGTTTATAGTATGTTAGCAATTGTTGATTGGTTGGTTGCAGTGACAGGCCATTAGATAAGTTTCGATGTACCTCAATTAACAATTTTTCGCCCCTTTTGCTAACACATTCCTCACAACAACCCCAAAGATAGAAGAATACATAATTCATCCTGTTGAATTTATATAATATAACAAGTCTTTTGACTTTACCGGTGAACAGTCTGATAACCTGTCAAAAAAATAACTCACTAAAAACCTATTTTCTTTAGGCCTAAGTGGATCTACCAGGGATCGCCGGTATAACCTAACTTAACCTACAAAGTATGCTAATTATTAATAGTACAGTACGAAATGGTTACATGGTAAAAGTTTTATATTAAAAGTATTTATAATTCTCAATTAGTTAAATTAATTAGTGACGATCCCTTTAATTAAGTTCAATGTAGTGTTTATTATCGGTTCATTTTAAATAACTTAACGCACTTTTCTAGTTGTTTATTTAAATTAAAGTAATGAAACCGAATGTTAACGTATAAGGATTTTATGATGATATTAAAAGTAATATAAAATATATGTATTTATATTATGTACTTCGTAATACGTTAAAAGTATTTATAATTCTCATTTTATTGAAATAATAATATATATAAATTATTGAGTTTTTATAGTTAACAGTTAAATATTATTTTAATATAATCTTAATAAATAAACTTCTTTGGTCGAATGTTACGGCTGAAAATCAAAATCATTTATACTCCAAACAGTGTCGGATTAAGCTCACATAGGCCGTTTATTAGACATATTCAATCTATCTCGAATTAAATTTTTTTTGTTTGTAAATTTTGTAAGTTATTTGAATCAAAGTTTTTCAGGGAGGCCAATAGGTTAGTCTAAAATACATATTGATTTGTAGATAAAATCTATATATCCGCCTTTCACAAGTTAGTACAAGTACTTTTCTATGTATTTTTATCCTCACATTGTTAGCTAGCAAATCGGCATATCAAAAGCAGTCCTCGTGTTCTGCATAAGAATAAATTGAATATATGTAAATTTCGGAATATTGTTTAATATCCATAAAAATGAAAGTATATTAAAAGTTTTTTTTTAATGGCATAGATGTAGTTCAAAGAAATATTTTCATCCACTTCAAACTCTGACGCATATCACTATGGAAAAAAACCGAATTCCTTACTTTACTTTGTACTTAACAAATTAAGTATGTGTAATATTTGTACAAATATTTATTTTATCTTTTATTAAAATAAATTATCAAAATTCATTTAAAACGTGTTGATCAAATCAATATAATTTTTTTTCTACTTCAATTTTTTATTTCTGATGTTTGCAAATTCTGAAGACACAAAACGTTTTGCTAAACTTGTTGCAAATAATTAATTCCACTCATTAAATTAATTTAGAAAAAAAAAATCAGATCAGAACAAATGCACTTAAATAGTTAAACAACTTAACACATCAACTTATCCATAAATCTTAGACATGATCATCAAATGCCATCATCGATGATCCATCCAAAAATCAAAGATGCCAACAACGTGCGCAACTTAATCAATCAAATCTGAACCAAAATTTATTTTTGCTTTGTTTTAATGTTAAAATTTAAATGCAAATTTTTAAAATTGTTTATATTTTTTGATTTGCTGTATGTGTTTTTTATTTAATTTTTTTATATATTTTTAATTTCAATTAAATTATCACGTCTCACGATCGGTTTTTGACGATCGACGCTTGGCTGGAGTTGAATGTAAAGTGGAGTTTTATTGTGTTATCGTGCTTTAATTAACACTTCAAAGTGTGGCTTAATTATTTCCAAAGTTAGCAAATAAATCTCATAAACTCATAGTAAATTAAATTGAAATTAATTCTGAAGTCGAAAGTCTTTTTTACCGAAGAAGATGTACACAAAATCTAAACAAAGACTTCGAGTGCTCCACAGCCTGAAGGAATGTTATAAGAAAAACTTGAAGAACTATTTATGGCATATAATTGTGTAGATATTCCTAAGTGTTTGTACATACTTATAATTATACAATTTTTATACATGATTATTATTATTTTATTATCCGCTTTTATTTGCTATTTACTCTTCAGATTCATAAATTAATTGAGGGAGGTGTTAACTTCTCTGAAAACGGCGCACAGTGTTAAGAAATTAACGACTTTGGCGCTTCGTTGCTGGATTCTATTGAACTCGAAAATCATTAACACTCCATTATTTGCAATTATTAGAAATATTATTAACAATTAATATTAATATTATTATTATCTGTGCAATGTTTACAATAACAGCGAGAAGAAGAAGAACCAACTTTAATAAATGTATTAAAAGCTTAACGCGTACGTATCGATGCTCAAGTCCCACTAAAAGATAAATCGGCTGCGATCCACACAAAAATTGATACATAAATAATTATGAAAATGTTGATAAATTTAAAATTGTTTAATTGATAAAACGTGAGTTAACATTTTTAGATTTCAATTTGTAATAAAAATTGAATTCGAAGAATAATCGATGTTCTCGTTGTGTTGTGGCAACACTCGAAATCAAGGAAGCATTTGCGCTTTGCGAAGAGTAAAAACTGTACCGTCATTTTAATTGAGTTCAAAGCTAAGAGTAGTTCAAGAGCCCCAAATTATAAACTAAAATTAGAAAAAAATTTTAGTTTATATTTTATATTTTATTTTATATAACAAACAATATTGTTGGATAGTTGGACAAAGAAATCTTGTTAATGGATACCTGTCCACAAGTTTAAAATTTCTAGTATAGAATTCAGAGCACCACTTCATAGTGCGTGGCCAAGCAATGCCTAGAGAGATAAAAATTATTGTGAGATCACAACACTTAGCTAGTCCAAATTGTACAAAATTAATACCAATCAGCTGCTCCAACCAAAATAGAACCAATACTACAGTATTGGTACTGATAGGTCAGCGCGTATTAGGAAGGCATGCAAGAAGATTTGTGCTTTAAACGACTTTTCTAACTGACCATACAGTGCTGTCATGCTTGATGATTAAAGACATAGCCAAGCTTAAAGACTCCTTAGGTTCGTTCCCTTCTAGTTGAATAGAAGAGCCTTTTTAAAAGAGCGATCTTCCTGCACTAGATGTTTTGAGACTTTAACCTTTTAGTTGGTTTATTCGGATCTAGCGCACAGATGGTTTCTCATTTGTGGCATCACAACAAGCCATTATTTGTGCTTAAGTGAGCTTTAGTGCACAAGACTGCCACTTCACTCCAACTTATACTAAAAAGTAAGACAATTTACAATAAAATAGATCAAGTATTAGGATTATATTGTACTTTATACTATTTCACTTATATCAGATAATTAAAATTTATTATTTACTTATGCTTTAATTAAGATCAATAAAGCATTATATAATGTATAATAAAATGGTTTTTCACAGCGTTGTTGCAATAAAACATTCCACTGTTAAGTGGAATTATTTATAGACAAATTAAAAGTAACTTAATGGACCAAGTCGTTTTTTCATTACAGTGTTTTCAATAACAATTAACTGCTGCTTAGATCAACCAACTTATACCAAGCAAATTAAAGCTGAAGCTGGAACTAGACAAGCCTGCATCCTCTCTCCGATATAGCTTGTATATTTGCGGAATACATTTAGAAATTCGTTTTTGTAAAGTGAAAATAATTCATATATATCTGAATTACTTCAACCACTTGAACCAGTCAAGAGAACATTAAACTTCCATAGACCTGATAAAGACAATAAGGTGCTATTAATAACTGGAATCCAACAGATTCTCTTAGTCTACCAAAATTAGTTTCCATTATTTACATAAAAAAACAGCAAATGAACAGTTCAAAACCAAAGTTATGTGTACGATGATATTGATATTAAGTAGCGAACTAAGTTAGGTTGAGTTTAAAATTGCCAGAAATTCGACAAACGTTATTCTTGTTAAGCCATTGGGCTTCCCAGTTGAAACTCAAGATATTCGATAAATTTCGGTTAGCTCTACGAAGCTTATGTAGAACGATCTTCTAGACATTAAATCCGATTCGTCTACAGCCCTAAATAAGGACTTAGAAAGTTGTTGATATCTATCTATGCATTTATATATATCTCTCCATCTTTCTTACCCACCCTCTCTTTCTCACTCACCCTCTCTCTCACTCAAATCTCTCTCACTTCCTCTCTCTTTCTTGCTCTCTGTCTGTTCCTCGCTCGCTCTCTCTCTTGCTCTTTTTCGCTCCACTTCATACTGTTCTTTTATTCAAAAAAGTTAGTATGCTTAAAACCTAATAGATGCCGAATTTTTTTTAACCAATCTGCATAAAAATTAACACATCATAATGAGGCTTATCTCCAATACATAATAACATAAATAAAAATAAATTGCATAATAAGAATATTTAGCATAATTTTATAATAAATTTTATTTAAATTTTTCTGTTTTGTTTTTAATTAATTATCAAAATAAATGATATAACAATAGACAAGTGCAATAAATTCAATAAAAACGACAACAAAGTAGTGCGTCAAAAATAAAACAATGAATTATTTTATTTTAACAAGTTTCTCACCATAACTAAGAAATTAAACAAAAACTTATTTATTAACTTTTTAAACAATAAATTTTCATTATTGCAGATGCACCAGTAATTTTGACGCTGCCGCATATGTTGGGCGCCTCGAACGAGTACAGAAAAATGATTCGCGGTCTCAAACCGGATGCGAAGAAGCATCAAACATTCGTTGATGTGCAGATGGTAAAGTAGAAGAAAACCTATAAATAGAAAAAAAATTATATCTTATGCAGTCAAGTTTTAATTTAATTTCTATTCACTTTCATTATCGGTTCACTGCCACAGCTCACTGGTACGCCGCTTCAGGGAGGCAAACGCGTGCAGTTCAACATGTTCTTGAAGAGCATAAATCGCATTACGATCACGGAGAATCTGACAACCGTGCTAATGCCAGCTATTTGGGTGGAGGAAGTATGTTTCACAGTACCTGACATTGCTAATTCATTAACTTATAAATTAATTATTATTGCATTTTACTATTCTAAAGGGCATTCAGCTAAACAATGAGATGGTAGCGTTCTTCAAAAAGAAACTAATAAACTCCCTAAAGACACTGAATATTGTGCATTGGGCTTCACTGTGTGGTGGCATTGGAGTGGCATTAATTTGTCTGATGTATTATGTCGTGTACCGTCGAAAACCCATTGAAGAAGCACCGCTAAAGTAGGAGGACTTGTTAAAAGTTGTTCGGGTTATAGATAAATCTAACTTTAGCATTATAATATATGTATGTGGTTAAATATATGTATATGTTTGTTATTATATTAACTATTGTTATGTATTTTGTATTTAATTCTAGTTTTATGTATTTACTATCTAATTGTTGTAAATAATTTTGTTATTGTGATTTTTATTTAAAATAAATTGTGATTTAGGTATTGTACTCAAATAAAATCAATTTTTTCTTTTATAAAGTTATAATTATACTGATATAAAATAAAAAATATAAGATAAAAAATTTTAACATCATTCACTAAAGTCAGTAAATCAGATATAAAAAAGTCGCATCAATGTAAATTGCATTAGTAAATAGAATCCATATCAACTGAGAAATAACTTCATTGATCCAGCTTTGCTCATATATATATATACCCAGTAATACTCGCAAAAGTGCATCAAAAGTGCACAAAAACGCTAACTTATAGCATCAAAATCGATCAAAAAAAAGAGCAAAATACTAGATAACAGCATAAAAACGTCAAGTTAGAGAGTTTTTCAAAATTTTATTGACTGCTCTTTTATATAAAATAAAAGTGTAAGTTTTGAAGAATATTTCCATAAGTCGATAATGCATCCTCCCTGCTGATCTTATCCAAGCCTTGCGTTCCAAACCCTCCAATAACTTAAGCTATACTTAGATGACTCGGGACTCAGATGCCCCCATCATCGCACTCGTGACCCCGGTCACAGAGTCAACCACTACTGAAGAGTTGCTGAGAAAAAATTGAGCGAAAAATTGCTGGGAGAAGTTTTTTCGAAGAGTTATTGCGAGTTGCGACGAGGAATTCCTACAAGATATTATTTCGAAAATAATTATTATAAAGAGGAGTTGGTGACAGAAATTACTTTTAATTGTTGCAGCAATAAGTTGCTGCGAGGATTTATATGGAAAAGATATTGAGAGGATTTATAAAAAGGAGTTGCAGCGAGGTGTTTCTAGCAAACATTCACCAAAGACATTAATCTCTACTAAAATATAGAAGTAATATTGTTATATGTGTCAATATGTATGTATATCACAACCAGTATTATATAGTCATTTTTTTTAAACTTATAAAACATAAAACGCAAAATTGAAAAGTTTTAAATGAATATATACATTAATTCGTACACACAATATAAATCAGAGCTAATTAGTAATTTTTTTAAAAAAAACACTGACTATAAGAGTAACCTCTTTAATATCACATGATAATATTTAATTCATTTCTTTGATATTTTTTACTTGATAATAATAAATTCATTTAAAGTTAGAAGTAACAAATGTAATAAAAATTAATTCAAATATATTTTAATAATAATTTTTATAATTTTTATATAGTTTTGCAACACTTAATATTGATTGAATGTTGTCTTTCATTTCTGACAGGGTTGCATTTTAGAGTTGTTTCAAGACTGTTGAAAAGCGATTTGAAACTCGCATGAACACATATGCAGAAAATTACTTTAAGCTTAAAAAAAGTAGTTTATTTATATAACAAAAAATATCCTATATATACAATATTAGTAATAATTTATTTGAATATAATTTTGCTCTTTTGACTCGCTTCTCTAAAATCCTATTCATACAGCAAACATTAATATCATATCAATTTATAATAATGCCCTTTAATGGATTAATACTAATTTATTCACAAGTTAAAAAACTGGATTACTGGAATTTAACAACTTAATTTCAATTCATTTTATTTAATTACATTTCAATCATAATAATAACTTACGGGATCTTGAACGGACTCAGACTGTGATTTCAAAGTGATTATGTTACGCACAAACTCAAAAGAGCCAAATAAGTAAAGTTTAGAACATAATTTTAATTACATCTGCTCGATTCGTAAATAATATTACCAAATTAATGTTTAAATAATACATTTTCACTTTAAACTATTTTTGCATATGAGTGTTTATATATTTCAAAAGTGTTAAATCATAATTTCTTCACTTTTATGTTGGTTGAGAATAATAAATAAAACTTTTAATAAAAAAATAATTTAATATATATAATTTTATGACAAAGTGCAATAGAAAATATATAAATAGTTTCAAAATAGTTTATTTGGGTTTATTATTTTTTTCCTTTTCGCTGCTAGTTAGTTAAATTTTGAGTATTTCTTAAAATTATTAATAATATCTAATATTATATATAACAGTTTAAATCTTAACATAAATTGAGAAACAAACAACTTATAGTTAATTCGAGTAAATATTAAGCTCTTATTTACACTCAGCATCTAGTTTTATTTATTTATTTGTATTTCTTTATTAATTTATTTGCTTTATAACAGCATATAACGACAAAAATACACAGTTGACACAAATCGAAACAGAATTTAAATTATCTTATCTCTCATTGTCCCCTGTAAACAATCTTATGCAAAAATATTGTACAACATAGTTCTTAAAATTTGCAGTATTGTGGAATTTATGGAATTTTTCAATTTAGTTTAATTTTATTTGCCACATAAATCCACAATACGCTTCAACTTTTAAAAATATTTTTAAATATTTTAGTCTCCTACAAATTTTATTCAAAACTAAAATTAGACAAGTGCATTAAGTTAAGCTAATACCAATTTGAACATTAGTTTGATTTTATCTTTATTCGTTAAACAATACGGTTTAATACGGTTTACATAATGCTTTAGAGCAGTCCCAATAAACTAAAGAGCACTAAAAAATTTTAGTAAATTTATGTTCACGTTTACATTCTCTCATAACATGTTCCCCTCAACAGTTTTCTCGCTTTAAAATTTTTCGTCTCGCATGTATTGTGTTTTCAGCACTTTATTGATTTACATTAACATTGATATTTACAAATTATAAATCAAATTTACTAAATATTGTATTTTATTTTAAATTAATTATATACATATGTTTATTTTTAACATATTTTTTTTATTTTCTATTGCTTTTATTATTTGATTATTTGTTGTCTGTTTTATATATGTATTTCAAATTCTATTTGTTATCAAAAGCATTTTCAGGTCACAGAAAAATATTTTTATTGAATCAAACAATAGCACATCATATTCTTGTTAATTATAATGATTATAGACTGCATATTATTTCTACGCCAAATATTAGTTATATAGTTTTGGTAGTGTACTGATTAACACCGAATATTGGAAAATTAAAATATAGATATGTACATATTTCGTGGTATTTAGTAATCCTCAAAAATTATTCCAACAACATTAAATTAATGTTAATAAATTTAATGTATTTAATAATTATTTTAACATTTAAAAAAACATATATATAAATTTAATATAATGTAGTATATGTATACGACTTTACAACATAATTTAAAGATAATATGCATAAGAATAATTAAATAACATATAATTAGTTAGAGTTTCTAGCTTTTTTAATTCAAGCACATATTACACTTATATTAAGATAAAGAATACAATTGCATAAGACATGTCAAGCCATGGCGTTGTAAGCCGATCTGAATTTAAATAAAAAACTTACTTATTATTTCAATGACGAAAATGTTATTAATCTTTTAGTGAAATGATTAACACCAAAAAACATTTTCTTTGCCATACGTCATCAAAAACGTGTAAATAGAAATATTTTTTAAAAAACTAATTTTAAAAAAGTTTGGTATTTAAGCAATTGATAAATTAGCCCATTTCAAACACAAATGGACATAATCAATAAATAAATTATTTGTGTTATATGCATTTAGTTCTATTGCTGAAAAAAGTTGCTGTTAATTTAAATAAAACAAATCTATCTAAATTATTTGATAATTTTTTGAAAATTTTTATTGAAATATTTATGTAATATAATGAAATTATTATACAACTAAATTAATTTACTAATTGTGTATAATTACCTATTGCACAACAAATAATTATTTTTATCAAGCATTCCAATCTATTACAATTTATAATAAATTTTATATGCAAGCTGTCAAGCTGCCACCCTAGCGTCATAAAATAGAAGCATGCAATGACAGCAGCAATTAGTGACCGAACACGGCTTCACAAAATTTTTAGTTTGTGTGTTTGCAAGTGCTGGTTCACTGAAGTGGAGCAGTAAACAAGGTTTTTAGAGTAATTCACGTAAATTAATAACTAAAAAAAATCAAAAATTGAATAACAAATGCTTTTTTTATAAAATGCATATGTTATATATAACCTTGTATAAATTAATATGAAATAATTTTTCGGTGCGTCGCACGACCATAGAAGCACTAAAATGTGTTTGTGAAATATGGAAAATATGTCATTGAGTGAATAAAATTTCTCCTCAAATATGCAATTGTTAACGCGCTAAAATGTCCAAAAAATACATATGATTAAAATTAATATTTAGTATAATATATATAAATACAAGCATAAGAAGCATTAGGTTTTATAAAAAAAATTATTAATGTTGATATAAGTACTATAATTTTCATAATTCCTTAAATTTACGTGTGTGCGGGCACTTCTCTTTCGTTTCTCCGTCGGCAATCGGTACATGTTTTTTCTGACTGACTCGTATGCACGTAAAATCAATTGTGGCGTATTCGTTTGTGTTACAAAGAACAATGATTGAAATGAAGTAAGCGAATTCGGTGTTGGTGGTACAGCAACATATTTTGCTCAGGTAGGTCGCTTTTGCATTGAGTGTTCTCTACACGCATATAGAGTGCTCTTTCTTGCATACTGCTGATAACGAAAAAGTTTTTTCTCTTTGTTACCCCTAGTACGATAGTACAACGAAAATTATGTTAGAAATGTGTTGCCAGACTAATTTACATTAAAGTTTTTTTTGGAAATTGGACATAAAGAGATATTTTTAGAGTACAAAATAAGTTTTAGAAATGAGAAAAAGTTGTGAAATTCATATGATTTTGTTTTATCTTAATAATCACTTTTATATGCGATTATTGTTGTTTATTTTCATATGTTTTGAATAATATGGTAACACATTTTTGTTGACATATTTCACTGACTGCTCAATTAAATCTTGTACAATTTCATTTTTCGCTGGTTTTCTTTTTGTTCATTTTTTGAGAAAATGGCGGCGTCAAGTTCTGCCAAATTTTTTGTACATCAGAATCAAAATAAAGCAAATAACAGTGCTGTTTCTGCTTTCTCTGCTGATAGTGACGTTGCTGAGTTCATTGAAACGTCGGAAAATGTGGATAAAAATTTGGGAAAACTCCTTACAAATAATACTAAAAGTGATGTGAATATTAATCATAAGTATAACGTCAATACGTCAAACGAAGATTTGGAGCACTTTGCTTTCGTTGACATTGAAGAGAAAATTTCTGCCACAACTGTAATTGTTAAAAAGCCTCACAAAACTAATGCTGTTGTGAACGATCATGAGTCTCACAAAAACGCAACAAATAACATTATAACTGAAGAAGGTGATCATTTTGATAAAAACATAAAATTCTTTTGCAGCGCATTTTATTGTTTATGATAAAATATGATGCGGTCCGCGGCAGCCGCACTGATAAGGGCGGGTAAGCGCTGTCATTGAGCTGCAAGCCTGAAGGCAACAAATGACCGACGAGGCAGTGAGCTGCTCTTGTACTTCAACATGACTAAAGATTCATGATTAGAATTGCTGAAAATACTTATAGCATATCTTTAAAAAAAAATAATGTTACTAATTTCATTTAAACAGTAAATAGTGTGTTCTATAATGTCGTAATGTGTATATTGTGTACTGCAGTGTTTATGTTTTGTGATGTGTTTTATCTTAATTACCGGTAAAAACAATATTTGTGTGAAATGTAACAACTTTTTGAATTGATCGATTGTATTTGTGATTTTAATTACTACACTAAAATTACCCACCAAACAATCTATATTTGGAATTAAAAATGGCACATACCATGGGCTAGTCAACATTAGAATATGCATGCAACACTCCAGTGATCAAAAAAGTGACTTATTATTAATATAACCAAAACTTTCCAAATTCGGAAAATTAAAAATTTTTCTATTGGTTTTATATTACTCATAAGCAAACGTAGTAACCTTAGAGCAATGGCCCCGTCTATATGCTAGAGTCACTCGCCAGTAACAGCCAAGTACTAGTACTCCTCAGCTTATCTTAATCTTATATGTGTTTGATTTTTACACAATTTGGGCTATAATAAATCTAAGTACCAGTCCTCCTTAAATGTTTATTATTTACAATAAAGTTTAAAAATGTTTACTGCAAAGAACCAATAATGTGAACTTTTATTCCAATGAATCTGGAATAAGAAAATTTATTCTCTAAAATATGAGAAAACACCATAATAAATGCATTTTAACTGTTACTGTTATTGTGAAGTGTGTCTATTCCGTCATCATTACAAACGGTAAACTTCTATTATGAGAGATTCCGTGGAAAAAAACCAATAACTCTTGGATTATTTGCTTTTAAAATTGTTTATCAACATTATTTATTTAAGACCATGAGATGGTCTTAAGCCATCTCAATAAATTTCCTTCACCTCATAACAATTATTAGTGGCAACTCAGCATAAAATTTGTGAAAATCTCTTGTTGTTATTGTTGTACTCCGCAGAGGTCTGCTTGTGTAGTGTAGTAACATTTGGGAGTGCTGAATGGCACTTGGTCATAGAGTTTGGCGAGTGGCTCCAACGAGGTTCTTGGAACCTCAATTCTTCTGTCAGTTCCCTGTAATGTGTTGCAATATATAAGTGTATTCATATCTTTAATGACTATGTGTGAGTAGTAAACAATAAACATATCTCCAAACATGACTAACTTAAGGTTTTCCAAAACAACGTAACGCTATTCTAACATATAAACTACAAGACGCCAACTCAAAAGCTGCACTCAAGAATATTAGAAATTATCAGAAATCAAGCCCAAATAAGCATTTCATCTACTTCAGTATAAAAACCAGTTCATCAATATTAATTCAGTTCATCAATATTAATTTTCCAAATTAAACAAGAAGTAAAGCAAGTAATAGAAGAAGATTGAAGCCAGGATTTCCTCTAACGTAATATAAATGTATAAATGTTAAATTCCTTTAAAATTTTTCTTTAAAGTTCTAAAAACCTCTATTTCAGTTATATAAACTTAAAATATTTCACATAGATACTAATATATTTTTATTGCAGATAAAAATAATACAAAAAAAAAGTCAACTGGTAAGGAAGTCAATAACAATTTGGTCAATTCAAAAATAAATTTATCATATACGGAACAACCTTTGCTGCTTCATACCTACACCTCAAACAATAATCAACCAAAGAATAAAAATGAATTCATAACACCTGGAAACTTCGCACAAAATATTACGCCTGAACAAACGTTCTATAAAAGCTCTATTGAAGGTTCAACAAGTTTGCCACAACAACAATACACTTCATCATATACATATAAACAAAACGAAGGAGTAGTAAATATATTGCCACAGGTGTTGCATAGATCAGTTGAAAATATACATAATAATAACAGCATAAAGCATCCACAATCCGTCATGAACTCCAGTCAAACAACTCAGGGAGCGCCAGGAAATCGGATAACATTTACAAGTCAAGCATTACCGAATGGTACTATAAATATAGGTGGTGGACATCCTGGTACAGGTTCAACAATCATATCCACTTCTCAACTGCCCAACACAACAACGATTAAGACAATAACATCTAGTGCGGCTGGAGCGCATCATCATGGTTTGCCACAACAAGTACAGGTACAACATCATCAGGTACTACAAACACCTCAACATCAGGGTCAAACGGGCCATACAACAGCCCAACAGCAACAGCATAATAATGCCCAATCAGTAGGTGCCACTCAGACACAAACTTTAGTTATAAAATCCAATCATGCAGTATCATTGCCAGCCGGTTTAGTCTCAAGTGCACCAGGAATAGTAACTATGACCAAAACCTTAAATCAGGTATTATTATGTAGGACGTCGTCGTCTTGTTTGCGCCTATATCTTATAAAACCTTTGTGGTTAAGAAAAGGCAGTAACTAGCATAAACTTCTTAATTTTCTTTTCAAAATCCGAAATTACAATTTTGTTTAGTTAAACTTTGTTAGTACAAAAAAAAAAAAAATTCGTAAACTTTTCCGTTGCGTCTTCTCTTATAGAAAATAAACTCATCTATGTAGTTTCATTTGTTTAAAAATTTGCTTCTAAATGTAATTTTTATTTTTTTATCTTTTAAAAAACAAAGAATTTCGGTCAATATTCAAACTAAATTATTACGCTTTAATATAATTTTCGCTGTTTTAGAAAAAGCATGTGTAGAGCCATTAGAAATTTCTAAGAAAATTTGTAAGCTTTAGTTTTTATAATTCTTAGATTTCTTCGTACACTGTTTTAAATCCCTTAAAATCTCCTCCTATTTGGTACCATAATCCATTCAATGCATTAAACACACAAACATGATGACCTAGCAATTCTATTTATATAGCAATTAGCATATAAGGTAGTTTTGTTGTTCTTTATTCTTAATCGACAGCAGTACATCTATGAAGTGTGAAAATTATAATACGGTTATCTCTTCATTTATCTAATGAAGTTTATTTTAAGGCAATACCTGCCATTTTGTTCGATAACCTTTGCATTTTTTCGATAATTTTCAAAACAACTTTCATGTTTTAAGCAAAAATTAAACCATATTTATTCTACGTTTTATTTCACATATTATAAATATACAACATTAAATTATATTCATGTTTTCCAGTGCACCGAAAAAAAATCGAAGTGACGAATGTGCTGGATTTACCGAAATCTCGTATAGATAACATATTGTTTTATGCCTTTTTGGAAAGACTTAACAGATTAAACACAGTTAGACATTTTTTCTTAGACCTTAGAACTATTTTAGAACGGTTGTTTAATTATAATCTACCAACAAATAACCAATTGATAGCTAGTTTCAGAATCATTCACACAATTTGCCATTGTATATTATTTCTTTCGTCCCTACTATATATAGAAATTCCTATTATGTAGGAATTGAACAGCAATGATTAAGATTTTTGTAAAATTATAACGTTTGTTTTCAACAGTGCAGGGCAAGTAGGTGTTATACGGAATTAGAGTACACTCCTATGGTTGATTTTGATCTTAAATTTTGATATTTTAGTATACTTACTTATATGACCATAATCTAATTTCGATCTGACCCCGTCTCGTACATTAAATTCGATTAGAGTTCCCTTAACTTGATTACCTACCAAGAACGCGACTTATACTCCTACATCTTTTTCCTCCAATTTCTGCTTTAAACTGCTTTTTCGCAGAAGCATTACCATCTTTTCTGATAACATAATCTAAATCCTTTTCCTCTAAGTGTTCCTTCAAATACCTTTTTCATTGTGCATTCTCATCCATTCTGACAACATGACATCGATGATCGTTGAATATTTATTCGTTAAACGATGTTAATTTCGTAAATGTATCTCAAACACTCTCAGTGCCGTTTTAGGTTAAACCTTTGTACTAAAAAGAAGCAGATGCTTCAGGTATGATAAGGCACCTATACAGCGTATGTTTTGTCGAGAGAGCTTTACATTCGAACTCCCTACTAAGCCTATAGTAGTAGTTATTAACAATAGTAATTTTTTGCCTAATTTCGAGGCTGAGATCGTTGTTATGAATTACCGATTCCTTTTTTCTATACTTTGTTAATTATTGTCTAGTATCAATACTTTTGTGATAATATCGATTCGAAATAAAAGCACGTTTCACTCTTGCTGCTTGAATAAACTACTGTCTATCCTTGTACAAAATTTCTGTTTATAATATTGCTCTTGGATATAACGTAGCACCTTTTACTCTTTTTTAAGTACTTTAATTCCATCGGTAAAAATGAGAAGACTATGATGACGTAGGCCTTTTTTATTTATTATTTTGACCCGATAATAAAAGTGCATATATGGATTCCCCCATACATAGCACCTTTCTCTATATTAATTCCATATTTTTCATAACCATATTCTCTGCTCAAATGATTTTTATGTCTTCACTTTTTAGTCTTTTGTTTTTTTTATAATAGTCGATAGAACAAATTTACACTGATATAGCAAAAATGGTCTTAAGTCATAAGGTCTCTTGTGTACTATACATATATAAGAAGTCACTTATAACAATCTATCATTACATCTACCTAACTACACTACTATTATGTTCTTTATTAATATTCATTTTTACTGTTTATTTCCTTATACTCATATGTATCTATACTATTAAGTTTAACAATGAGATTTAATCTTCAAACCAAATCTTAATATAATTTAGAGATTTATGTGTGCATGAATGTATTTCGTTTAAAAAATTATTTATGTACTAAGCTTTAGAAGGATTAATTTATATAATACAAAATAAATTATTTTGTTGTCATTTCTTTAATAAAATAAAATTTATTGATAATTATGAAGTAATGAACAGATGCATTAGTAAAAACAATTATAACTTAATTATCAAATTAATTAAGACATGAGTTTACTATAGTGAGATTTTAAATAATTAACTGTTTCATGTCCAGATTGAAATGGGAGAATTTCAAAAATATTTAAAATAGTACACAATATTAATTAATTAAATACAATTACTATTGTTTTAAAAATAATACACATCCTGTTTTATCCTTTATGAAATTAAAACAGCTAAAATTAAAAAAGTTTTTTATTTTTGCATTAAATGGAAGTGTTTGCCATTGACAACATTCGACATGAAAGGGTTAAATATTAAATTATCTTATAAAAAAAAACAAATAATATTCATTTCCTTATAAACTTTATGTTTTTAGTTTAGGAATTTCATAACAAAAATTCAAAATTTTAAAGGATTTTAACTTTATGTGCACTTTTGGCTTATCTCTAATTTTCTTCATATATATATTATATAAACTTTTTAAAATTAAAATAATAATTAATGTTTAAAATATTCATAAGCATAAACTGATTTTTCACAAGGCTTATAATGCATGCTGTTAAAAACTTCTCAATACCTAACAAATCATATAATTTAATTGCTTGAATCATTTACTAAATATGTGATCATATCAATTAAAGTGAATATATTTAATAAGATTTATTTAGACTTTTATATTAATCGCTCTAATCACTTAGGGAAATCAACCGATATTGAATTCAATGATTCCCGCCAATGTCGTCGTTGGGATGCGGCCATCAACAACGCCGCAACAGCAACAGAAAAATGTACAAGGCAATCCATTGGGGCGCGTGTTGATTAACGCGCCCCATATGGTAACAACAAGGCCACAAAATCCTGCGGTAAACATTCTTTTGTTTTTGTAACTATATAATATTTTAATATATAATTTTTAATATTGTAATGATGTAATAATACTTAATGGGTTACATATGTAAGACTAAAAGATTATTGCTAAATTTTGAATTTTATTTTCACGCAATTTTTTTTTTTTTAAAAATACATTTTTCTATTAAAGCAATGCTAATATAAGCTTTATGGTCAAAAACCTTATAAACACTTTTTTAATATATGTAAGTAACCCATTAATTTTATAATAACATGTATATTAATATTAATTACATATAATTAATTTCTTTTTGTTTTTTTTTGAAAAATATAAATATGCTTATATATAAATGATTTTGTAGATAACTTTAAGTACACTAAATCCCGGACAAACGCCTGCACTCATATTAAAAACTGAAAATGGATTTCAATTATTACGAGTAGGAACCGCCTCTGCCTCGGGTCCCGTGACACAAACAATTGGCACTAATTCCACAAATCCAACACAAATACGCTTGCAAACTGTGCCAGCTGCTGTAAGTAGAATCACAGGGCCATCTACAATAGCACTACGTAAAACGATTGTAAGATCATCCACTACCACCACAACCAACAATTCCACAACCACCCAGATTCATCAACAGAAACAGGCAATAACGACGAAACAGATTAAACAAAATGTAATTTTCAACTCAATTAATTTGTAATATACAAGCTTATCTTGTGTATTTTGCAAATTTTGAACAAAAAAAACCAATACTCAAGTACCAAATTTTTTTAATTCTTTTTACGCGTTCGTAATGATTGTTCTTATCTATACTATATATTTATATATACTTCTATATATATACTTATATGTATAATTTTTTAAATGTCTTTATTTACAACATATCAATCACTTTTAACTATCTATCAAGTATAAAATCTTTCGTGGGAACAAAATTTTTAACACTAAACATTTCGATATTTCAATTTAGAAATAATAATAATAATAAAACTTATCTAATTTATAATATATCAAAATCAAAATAGATATTTCCGTAATTTATGTTATAGAAAGATATATTAAAAAATATTATTTTCTATAATTCTAAGAATGATATTTGTCGTGAGTAGTTAGAATTACCATTTTTACCATGCAGTATAGATTTATTTAAACACTCTTAATTTATCGTAAAAAAAGAATTCAGTTTTGAAAAATTTGTAGTAAATATTGGGATTAATCATTTTGTATTCCAGAACTTTCATTTGATTAAAGTAATATTAGAGTTGTCTAATACTTTCTCTCATGAAGTTTACACTACACTCCATTTATATTGAACTATTTGTCATACAAACATATATAGTATATCTGTTTAGTTAGTCTAATATATTATATTATATATGTGAATCAAATAAGTTTAGATTATAGAAATCATCGCTGTTTAAATGAACGTTTTAATGATAAGCATTCATATACTAACATTTCATCAGTTTCACTTAAATGCTTTACTTATTCATATGATTCATCATGGTAATTACTTAAAAATATATATATAAAGATATATTTATAATATTCATTTAAATATTTGTTTTGATATTAATGAACATTACCATTTGATATAATTCATTTCTAATAAAATTCTGCATTTATACTCCCAAGATATTTGAAAGTATTTCATTAACATTTTCACTAATATACACAAATTTTTATTGACAGATCAAATTCGAATATGATTCGTATTTGCATTCGAAAATAAATATCATGGCAAAGTATAGCTTGTATAAACACCGATTGTGTAGTCAAGCAATCGATTGGTAAATTTCATTTGTGATAATAAATTAATATTAGTGTCTCAAACATTATTTAATTTTTTCGAATCTTCAAGCATTTTGATGTTCGAATATGATTGTGCTTGGCAATGTTCGAACAAGACAACATACATAAGCATTTACTGTTATACAGCTCAAACATTTTTGAACATTTAAGGTGTTCTCAAACCAAAATATTTGAATTCGAGTATATTTAAAACATTTCTAATGTGTTAAAATTCATGATCAGTATATTTATATTAAAATTACTCAAGTGATTTATTTCTTGAGATAGCTAAAACAAAGTAATATATTTATATATTTGTTTCAATACACTATCCAACCTTATTGTTTTTTAATAATACCAATAATTTCTTTAGATGAAAAAATGCCAACCGCAAACATCTTAAAAGACTCCATTAAGAGGGTAATTCTAATATCTCTATATTTTTATAGTTTCCGTTCATATATGAGCTCAAAATGGGAACTTTTTTCCTTCCACTGGAGCACACCAAATGGAGTCAAGAAATGAATCCTGAATCTTTTTCAATTCATCTGCAATTGATTTGAAGATTCCGTTCTGCAAGTATCAGTGAGGCAACATAATAAATTGTTTGAATAAACAAATCCTTTCTGTACTCAAGAAAGCTCACTTGAGCTCAAATAATGGCCCATAGTGGTACCACAGGAAAAGCGTTGGTACGTACATAGACTGATCGATTAGGTAAAGGTAAACTAATCTGACAGTTCTATAAATTTGGCTAAGTCCCTAATATTACAGGATGACAGCTCGGTCAGGTCGGTAAACTAAAGAAGTGCACTGACACATGAGATGGAGCATAGTCTCTTCATCCTCAGAACCACTGCCGCGAGATAAGTCATTATAGGGTAGATCTAGTCTCATGGCATACTTTCCTATTCCACAGGGGCACAAATACCGTGATGCTGAGTATATTCCGCCTTTGTTGAAGTAGCTGACTAGCGGGTTTTTTTTGTCCACATTAGACCAAGCCAACCTAGATATCTGACAATAGAATTCGTCAGCCCAGTATTGCTTGGCTATGCTCAGGTATTTTTGTTTGATTGTCAGTTTAACTGTAGCAAGTGGAACGCCTATGTATGAGATGTAAATGCCATGAATAAGAGTGGCTGCTTTGGCAAGATAGTCTTTTCACGAGCGTATGCGTTTACGTTATGCGTACAACATATATATTTCAGTAAATTATAATTAACAATAAATGAGATAATGTTATGTTGCATATAACTTATTAGGTTAACATGTGTATATGTATGCTTATGTATTTATAAAAAAATTCATTTGAAACAAAATATGTGCTTGCTTATATTCTCACCCATCTTAAAATGTTCTAAAGCGTACCTTAGAAATTCACATAATCATGTTTTGATAAAATATTTAATTATAATTTATATTTATAACTTAGAACAAAATTAATAATTCCCTGAATTATATTATTCAATCACATAATATCGAATGGACAACAGTTTTCTTATTAATTTAATATTTAGTTACTTTTTTTCCATAAGAAAACCTGTAATTTTTTTTTATTCTCTGAAAAACATGACTCCTCAACAGTTTCCATCAACGTTTCAGAATTATAATTTTAATTATATAAGAAATATCTATAAATTTTTTAAATACTGTATTTGAAGATTAGTATATATATGCATAGATTAGTACAGTATAGTATATACTATATATAATATATACTAATGCTATATATATATATATATATAATATATATATATATATATATATGTATATATATATATATATATATGTATATATTAGTATAGTATATATATATATAGTATATATATATATAGTATATATATATATATAGTATATATATATATAGTATATTATATATAGTATATATATATATAGTATATATATTATATATATATTATATATATATATATATATAGTATATATATATATAGTATATATATATAGTAATATATATATATATATATATATACTATATATGTATATAGTATATACTATGTATATAATATATTCTATATATATAATATATACTATATATATAATATATACTATACATATAATATATACTATACATATAATATATACAATATGTACTATTGTATATATATACATAGCATATACAATATTTTGATTCAATTTTAAAATATTTCTGGTTCCCTCGATGATTTTATAACTTAAAAGAAAAGTTAACGTTAAAGAAATAAAACAATATTTATTTTAAAATAAAGATTTATTCTCTTATCGGAAGAAGTTTTTCTAGTATTCCTTCATCCAATTATGGATATTTTCTATCTTGTGTTCTTTATGTTTTTTTTTGTTTACTGTTATTGCATGAGCAAGTAATATTCTTCAGTATAATTTTATTAAATTGATTGATTAAAAAAGTGTTTAGTATTGAAAAGTATTAGGAATTTACTTGGCAATTGTAATTATAAAAATAATATAAATATAAATATAATTCCATATTATATTTTAAATTAATACAGTTGAAGTATTCAGCTTAAATTTTCTGTTGAAAACAGTTTTACGTGTATATTTTCAGTTACATTTTGATTTACTGTTTCTTAAGGATGCCTTGAATATTTCTACGGCACTTCATATAAATTATGAAAAAAAAGTTGTTAAATAAATGTGTCTTTTTTTTATTAGTAGACATAGTTTGTTGTGTTGTATGAATGTGTAGTTTAATAATTTTATAAGTAAAATCTTACATTTGTTTTGCTTAAAAATAATATTCCAATATATAAATTAAATTTAAAATTGTCATATATAATTAATTAAAAAATTTAATTTAATATATGGAATATTATTCACACAATATGTGCTTTATAAAATAATTTCTTTTTTAATATTTATTATTTTGTAGTATAAAATATTTGCTTTTTTAAATGTCATTAGTTTCGGAGTATTTTTTTTGTTGTTTCTCTTTAACTTAAACAATGTGTGTTCTTAAATATTTGGTTAGTCTATGTCATCTACTGCAACCTCAAATAATCTTGTTGTAAATTCCGTTTCAACAACAAATTCTACGCCGCATATATATACTTCACAAGCGAATATATCCTTACAGCAACAACAGTCATCAGTTACGACCAGTATACAGCATCTGCAACAACAACAAATTCACCAACAAACACAGCATTTGCATGCGCAACCACAAATAACGCAGGTCCAAACAATACCACCGCAACAACCACATCAGCAACAACACACGAATACAACAAATGCTCACAACAGCAACAGCAATAGCAACCTGAGTGCAGTGAGTGCCGCAAATGTGACGTCATCGACCACAGTTTCAGCAACGCAAAATACAGCAGCGCAAGGTAATACCAAAGAAAAATGTCGCAAATTTTTAGCAAATTTAATAGACTTGTCGACGCGCGAACCGAAACCTGTGGAGAAGAATGTCCGAAATCTTATACAGGAGCTGGTGAATGCAAATGTGGAACCGGAAGAATTTTGTGATCGACTGGAACGTCTATTGAATGCAAGTCCGCAACCATGTTTAATTGGCTTTCTAAAGGTTAGTTCAAATTTTTATGATTTTACATTGAATATTATTTGTAATTATATTTTGGCACACAAATTTTCTTGATGATTATAGTATAAACTATAGCATCCTCATAATGAGGAAATTGCATTATTTATTATAAATATTTTACACGTCAGTCCATAATAAACTTCAAGTCAACTTTAAACATTATTCATTAAAATCTCTCTTAAAAATGTCCCTTATTCATCATAATGGCTACAGAACCTTAAAAAACAAGATAGAGAAAAAAAATCAGCATAGTTAACAAAAAAAATGTCTTTTAAAAGAGCAGATTCTTAGTCAACCATATATTCTCTACTTGATGAACATCTAAATTAGCTGTAGAATGTCTCTTTAAAGCATAGTCTAGTCGAATACAGAAACTGAACTCAAACAAGATCTTAATCAGATGCAAAACCTCTACTTAAAGAACATTTTTGTCAGCAACAGAACCTCTCCTTAAAGATCATCACAGTCAACGAAAGAATGCCTCTTTGAATATCAGAACTTTAGTCGGCTGTAGGTATATCGTCTACTTATAAAACATTTAAGTCGGTTGCAGGATTAATTAATAAGGTAAAATAAACTACAGCTATAACTTCTTCTTTAGCTACAGAACCTATATTTCAAAAATAATAATGTCAGCTCCAATGCCGCTTCTAAAAGAGCATCTTAGTCAGTTACAGAAATTTTCTTTAAAGAACATACAAATCCACGACAGAATACCTACAGTGTTGTGCATAACAAAAGCAACCAAAATTTGCCCATCAAATAAATAAGTTTTTTGTCTACTTTTTACTTTTCATTCAAAAATCTAAATACACAGTTTTATTTGTTATTCTATTAGCTATTATAAAAAAACAACAAAATCTACAATTCTAAATAATGGGTTAATTAATTCACACAAATAATAAAATATTGCGAAATGCGGCTGTGCAAAACAATAGCAACTGAGACAAGATCAATGATAGATCTATGACCAAAGTGCATTCTAGCAAGATATTTTTTTGATTTTTTGCATTTTTATGCTGTGATTTATGTTTTTAAGCAAATTAGAACATAAACACAGAATAGTTCAATATTAAATCAGGTAATGGAAGTACGTTTTTATCATGGCTCGTGACGCGTATACTTTGAAGTTTAAAGAAGCAAGAATTAAAAAATATTTAAATAGCAGTGCTCAAATGAAATAGCCAAAATATTTAAAATTAATTAGTTTATTGTTTCGCAGCTTATAAAAAAATATAATTTGACAAAATACCGTTAAAACTGTTTATTTGGGTGAAGCCTCTCTTAAGATTACTTGTAGAATTGATCGAAACATCATAAGAATTACAAAAAAAACAACCATTCGTGTCGTTGAAAAAGGTCGTAGCCAAGCTTAAAAAAGGTGTTGACTCTAGTACTGTACGCAGGCTTACTCTCGAAGCCGGTTTCAAAAGTTACAGACCAGTCAAAAAACCAATGTTGACTAAAAAGCAAAAGAGGTAGATTTTTGTTTTGCTTTTTAATTAATATTAATATACTTCATTTAGATCAAATTTGTTTGGATTCACTTAAATTAGACTCTTACTAAATGGAAAATAATTTTTTTCAGCAATGAATCAAAATTTAACATCTTTAATTCTGATGGGATGTGCACAGTACGTCGCGAAAAAGAAAAACGTTTGTATTCGCGTAACTGCCAAGCGACTGTGAAGCATGGGCGTGGGTCAGTAATAATTTGAGCGTTCTTTTCAGGATTTAGACTAAGATCTTTTCATGAAATTCATCAAATAATAGCCCAACATGTGTACAAAAAAATTTTAGAAAGCCATATGGTACCCCATGGCGGATGAGAAATGTCACTCCGACGGGTATATCAGTACGATAACGACCCAAAACACACCTTAAAGCTGATAAGAGAATAGATTTTGAAAAATGGAATTCCAATTTTAGATTAGCCAGCCCAAACACCTGATTTTAATTCAATTGAGAACATTTTGGTATTCTCAAACGTCGCTTTGGGGGTCGAAAAGTTTCCAAATGTTTGAGGTCATAAAAGATGAATGGTGTAAAATTCCAAATAGTTTTATTAACAATTTAATATCACCTATGACCCGTAGAAGTGCCCAAGTAATAAAAAGAAAAGGACTTTATACAAAATTTAGAAAAATAATACAAAAATTTAATATAATAAATAAAGTTGCTATTGTTCTGCACAGCCGCATTTCGCAATATCTCATTATTTTTGTGAATTATTTAACCCATTATTTAGAATTGTAGATTTTGTTGTTTTTTTATAATAGCTAATAGAATAACAAATAAAACTGTGTATTTAAGTTTTTGAATGAAAAGTAAAAAGTAGACAAAAAACTTATTTATTTGATGGGCAAATTTTGGTTGCTTTTGTTATGCACAACACTGTACTTAAAGAGCAGAACCCTAGTCTCAGCTAATATAACCTTTCTTTAAAAAAGCAATTAAGTCAAATGCAGAACCTCTCCTTAAGCAGTATCTTAGCTAAAGAACCTCTAATTAAAGAGCGTGCTAGTCAACTGCAAAATATATTCCTACAGAGCATTTAGTCTACGATAAACTGTCTTCTTAAACAGTATTTCTAGAACTTCTACTTCTACTTCTTTATGTTTATTGTTATTATTATTATTATCAATGATCTTTATTTATACATATTTAAATCTAATTGTCCGTATGTATGTGATTAAAGCTGCCTATGATTGATCCGAAAATATGCGCTGGTATTTTTTGGACATCCCACTAATATTATTGTTGATGTGCGATAATTAAAAACTAATTGTTTAATGATGAAAAATTATATTTAATAAAATAAAATATAGAATGCCGAGCTTTCATAGCTCATAACTCCCATAACAGTTTTTTTTTATTATCACCTATTAGTACAAATAATTCTATCTAAACAATATAAATTGGTATATATATCACAATTATTAATCATTCATATTATTATTATTATTTTAGAAAAGTCTCCCGCTCCTGAGACAAGCCTTATTTTCAAAAGAACTGGTTATCGAAGGAATCAAGCCCCCACCACAGCATGTGCTAGGTGCAGTAAACCCTTTGCAGCAATTACCGGTACTATTCTTAGAATTAAAATCATTAGTAATAGTTAATAAACTCCTCAATTTCACTTTAGAAAATACAAGCGCAGATACGTCCCATAAGTCAAGCTCAGACAACAACTATTGGACAAACACAAGTAAGAATGATTTCACCGGCTGGAGTACCGCCTAGACCGATTGGTCACACTACAATAACTAAACAATCAACTGTACGTATACAAAGTAACGCAACGGGGCCGCGTTTAGTCAATACTCAAATACGTGGTGCGTTACCAGGAACTATACAACAACAATTGCCTGCTTCACCACAATTACATACAGGACCAACACAAACAGTAAACTATTTAAATAAACATTTTAGAATTTATTTATTAATATAATTTTATATAATACAGAGTATTGTGCAAATACGTGGTCCAACAACAAATCAAATTACGCGTCCTGCAACTGTACAAATTAGAGCAACAAAACCTAAAAATGCTACGGCCAATTTAACGCATGTAAAAGTTGGGCAGACCCAAATCAAAGCTATTTCATCAAGTTCTCCCGCCGTCATTACAACGAATCAACCCCCCTCACTTGTAGCAATTTCCAATAATATATCACATGTGTCTATGCCTTCATCGGTTTCATCAACTATACTCTCAACAATTAATTCTGTAGCAAATAATACAATGCCACCTTACGTTATTAGTGGGAACTCATTGCCAATACCATCTTTACCCACAGTCCAATTGCCACCTGGTATTAGTAATTCGCTGGAATCTAGACCAGATCTTAAACTGGACATTAAAATTGAAAAGAGCATGCCCACCATACCCGTTGCAAGCAAAACAGTTAATAAAGCAGCATCTTCAACAACTAGTAAAGCAGCAAGTAAAAAGAAGAAAGAACTGTTAGATAAGGAAAAAGATGATAAATCTGCCAATTCTGGTTTAGTTTCAACAGTGGCACATTCGTCGTTTTTTCAACAACCATCAATATCCATGTCATCCACATTATATGGAGAGGATGATATAAATGATGTAGCTGCTATGGGTGGTGTAAATTTGGCTGAAGAATCCCAACGTATACTGGGTTGTACTGAAAATATTGGTACACAAATACGTTCATGTAAAGATGAAGTATTTTTACATTTGCCTGCGCTACAAGCACGTTTACGTGCAAGATCATTAGATTTAGGTTTAGAAGAGTCATCGCAAGAAGTAGCGGTGCTTCTATCACATGCGCTGCAAGAGCGCTTAAAAAATATTATCGAAAAACTTACTGTGATAACGGAGCACCGTATTGAATCTTTAAAGGTTGTTCAATTTGCATTTGCCTAATATTTATAAGAAAAATATGTTATAATTATAATATGTGGTTTTTAGATGGATCCTCGTTTCGAAGTTTCGAAAGATGTGCGAGCTCAACTTAAATTTTTAGAAGAACTCGATAAAGCAGAGCAAAAAAGACGCGAAGAATTAGAGCGTGAAATGTTATTACGTGCGGCAAAATCAAGATCAAAAGTTGAAGATCCCGAACAAGCAAAAATGAAAGCAAGAGTATGAAGCAAAAATTCTCTTTGTTGTAAAAAAAAAGAATTACATATTATTTCTTCTTTAGGCGAAAGAAATGCAGCGTGCTGAAATGGAGGAACTGCGTCAAAGAGACGCAAATATGACTGCCTTACAAGCCATTGGTCCACGTAAAAAACTGAAACTGGACGGTGACAGCATAGGAACCAATGTGGTAAGCTAATATTATACTATATACATATACAATATGAAATCCAAAAAGTAATGTTACACAAAGTAGAAAACAAAAAACGCTTGACATGATTTACTAAACTATATTTGTTAGTCATATATTGAAAATTTCAATTCATATTAATCACTAAGTAAATCCTTTAACTCCACGCAATTAGTGTGAGAAATTAGGGAGTAGAGGTGAGTTGGGGATGGGTGGGGTTTAAACTGAAAGCAACCCGTGTCCAGAGAATAGAAACCTGCCCTCTTCAATTCGATGGCTTACTCTTTAGTCTTCCTAAGAACTGTTAGTCAGGTGCCTGCTGAGAACCTTATTTTGGGTAAACTTTGATTTCAAATAGTGTACTACATCTGTGTGGTAGGCTGTAAGTTCACGTTTAGCATATATCATAGTGCCTGCTAGCAGTACTTAAAATGCGAAATAATAAAAACGTGACTAACTAATAGAAGTATAGGCTTCCAGATCATTGTAATGTTTTTTAGGCAGAAGTGAGACCATAAAAGAAGCTTTAGCTTGTCTAGAAGTAAATAATAATTAATGTATTCCTATGCATACTATCGGATAGTCAAACTGCTTTAAACTCCTTGAGTTCAGTTCAATTTAAATCTAGGACAGTCTTTAAGTCTAAATAAGTTGTCGACGCAGTTCAATACTTTTTTAATATGGGTTCCCGGGCATAGGGATATTTTCGGCAATTTCAAAGCAGACGAGCTAACGAGAAGGGGTGCTTCAGGAAAGCACTCGAAACACCTAAATAATCTAGGCATATCGTTGGCATTATGCAAATTGGCACTGAATTCTTCATTTGCCGAAATCAAACTCTCTCATCGAGATATCCCATTAAGATACCAGTCTTACAATAAGTTGACATACAGGTCATTGAATTCTAGGTAACCATGCTAGGAGGAAGACTAAATCTCTCTTTCAACCATATCTGTTGCAGTTGTGGTGAGGACGATAAAGTGCCTCCCACCTGCTTTGCTTCTGTCCGAAACATGTGCTGCGACGCTTTAACACTTTAAGGGATTTCTTTTTTGAGGATTTTAACGAACTTCAGGACCTTCCTCTGAATAGCATCAGAAGCTTTGCCAAAGGTTCTAAATGGTTTTAACTCTTGGGTTTTTAATAAAACGGTAGCACAATGGATTTATATGGGTCAATTTTTAAGGAAACTAGGTGGTTCGCTTATTAGCCAACTTCTACTATCTGACGAGAATTATCTTTAAGAAATTTGAGTTAAAATAAAAAAATTAAATTCATTTAAATTTCAATTTGCTTTCTTTATTGCTGTTACTATTTGAATAAAGTACTTTTTCCAATTATAAAGAAAATAGGTAGTTTGCCTTATCCACTCTCCAACGAGAGTGATATTAGATCATTACTAACAAATAGCGCTGGCAGTCAACACTTTGTGTTTTAATTACTTACACTTTATTGCATCATTTATTAGAGCCAAATATATATTAATTGACAATATTTGCTGATTCTCATTTCTTATGCTCTTAAAAATATTTTATATTTACTACTCGATTTTATTTTTAAATTTTTATGTATTTTGTTTTTGTTGCCCGCGCGAATGCACTGAACGCAGATTTTTGTTTATGCAGATAGTCATTCCTGAGAATTCTTTCAATGTCGTATCTTATTACATATACATTATTTCTTGTTCATGTTTTTCTATATATTTTATACAAATACAATATATAATTATGTATAACAATAAAACATTTCTATTTAAATTTAATTACAGGGCACTGGTGCAAATGGTGGACTCGGTACAACAGGCAATACGTCAGCTCCACTCAGACCACGTATCAAACGCGTGAATGCACGTGATATGCTATTCTTCTTAGAATCTGAACGCGACACAATTCGAAGTGAAATGCTGTATAAGTTATATTTAAAATGATCAACTATAAATAACACCTACTAATGCTAATGGATGTTTCATCAATTGACATGTTTTCCTTGATTTTTTTTTTTTTTTTGACCTAACATTGTTGACTTCAAAATTTAAGAGACTTTCCAAACAAAAAAAAAGATCTTTTGCAATATTATGTTCGCTAGTTTAAGTTTCTTTCTAACAAGCATTGATACGAGCTAATATAGCATCAATGGAACAAATAAAAAATATTCTTTTCTGTACAGTAATAATAGTAATATTAAATCATTATACATACATACGTGCTTGAAATTCAATATCGTAATGCGTAATGCATATACATATTTTGATTTTTATTTATTACATTTGATTAAATTAAAATATGTGTGAATAAATATTATTATATAAAATATGGCCTTATAAATTTAGATTTAATGTAAAAAATATGTATATTTTTTTGTTTCGTAATACTTGAAAAAAAAAATAATTTTATGTTAATACGGATTTTGTAATAAGTATGGCTTAAAATTTACTTGACCACATTTTAATTCGCTTACGATTTTGTTTTGATAAAAAAAATAATTATGTTTCAAATTCATGAATTTTAAGTTTTTATACGGTTTTAAACCAGAATAATTAAAAAAAAATTAGCTCTTAAGTAGACTATTGTTATTAAATTTGTATGTCAAAAATTACATTTTTAAGTAGAAAAATAAAATCCAAAAAAGAATTCTGTTCAAGAAAGTAAAAAAATATTGACAAAAATATTCAAAACAGTAGTTTTAAGCTTAAAATCATATGTAACCCAATAATACGATATACGTAATTAAGTAACTAAAAAATTAATTTGATTAGAACAGTTCAGATTTGAGTACGCAAAGAGCACTATTATTTAAAAATGAATAATTTCTTTATAAATTAATTTAGATTTAAGAATTATTATTTATGAACATTTTTAATTCCCGAAAGAATATAAAAAAAACAAACAAATAACAACAATAAAGTAAAACTATTGCATGTAATTTATGTTTATAACAATAATTAATTTTGGTATTAAATATTTTTTTTAAATTAAGTTACATTCTGGTTTTAATGTTTATATTGAAACAAATTATTATTAGTAATTGACTTTATTTTGAAATTTTTATACAACAATTTGTATAATAGTTTTCGCTAATTTTAATTGTAAGTTAATATGAATTTTTTTTTTACAATATATGTTCTAGCTTGGCGCGAACTTTTAACAAATATTTTGTTTAGTAGAACAAAATTTTAATTAATTTAATTTTTTCAGATTTATTAAGCGAAAACTACTGTATAATAAATCATGTAAAATCGCATAATAGTAAAAGAAAATAAAAATTAAAAACAAAAGAAAATAATATCAGTCAAACCAAGTGTAAAAATCAATTATAATTACTCTAAATTAAACTAATGTAGATATATAAGCTAAACTTTGAATAATTTTTATTATAAAATTAATTTAATTTAGAAGAAAAACAATTTTAAAAATATTTAAGTTACCAAGAAAGAATGTGAAAGTGAAAATAAAGAAGAAAATAAAATAAAACTTTTCAAATAAAAATGTTTTAAATAAAAGCTTAATGAACCAAAAGTAAATAAAATTACATTTTATTAACATTTGATTAAATTTATAAAAAAAAAAAGTAAATTATATATATTTATTACTATTTTTGATTTCGTTGTACGAAGTATCTCAGTTAATAGTAAAAAATTTTTAATTATTTTTATTAATTTTATTTATGGTAAATATATAATATATTTTTAATAATAATTTATTAATTTTCTCTTTCTGTTTTGAATGTGTTATAAGGTGTTTAATTATTATTAATTTGCTTTGAGGTTTTTTATTTTGGTTTTATGTTCATTATTCCTTTTTTTTATGTTCATTATTTCTTTTTTTTTTATGTTCATTATTTCTTTTTTTTTTATGTTCATTATTTCTTTTTTTTTTATGTTCATTATTTCTTTTTTTTTATGTTCATTATTTCTTTTTTTTTTATGTTCATTATTTTATTGCTTTATGTCATTATTTTATATTTTATGTTATTTTTGTTTAAATATTTTCGTAGAATCTATTAAAGCATATATTCATAACGCAAATTATCCTTTACTGATAATAGCGACGAAAACTTAGCTCTTATTAAAAAAGTATTGATTAGTGGAAATTTACCGTCGTGTCTGTGGGTTAACATAAAAATAGGAAAGAATTATTCAGCTGGTTTGTTATTGCCCTGATAGAAGATGCAGGCCTATCTCAATTATGTGCGATATAATACTAGTATGTCATACCAGGTTTATTAAATCGAAAAAGTTTCTTAGAATAGTTTATCTTTTTTACTTAAGTTTCTTAGAACAGTTTCCCTGCCCTTTTGAATTGTAGTATTACAGTGGTTTTAATTTCAGAGCGCAAATGAATCGGTTTTTTCGTGAGACGGTTTGTCACTTGCATCTACGTCACATAATTAATGGATTCACTGAACAAGAATAATAATTATACAGAATATATTTTATAAGTTTGTATATATAAGTTAAGAAGTAATGAATATAAGAAATTGGAAATGAAAAGCAAAAAACAGAGAAGAATGGAAGACTGTTGTTAAACAGGCTTAGGTCCTAAATTGTGAAAATTTTTAGAATAAAAAAATTTTTAGTAGGTATAGTTGTCAGTGCAATCAATATATAACTTTAAAATCTAGTATCGCAAAAATTTAACTTTCTCTTAGCATAGGATGTAGTGGAGAAAGTTTAGAATATTGAGATTGTTCAAAATCCAATATAAAATTAAGGATGTAGGATTTTCCTTGACTTTGTACATAAATGTGGGCCGACAGGCTTTTGGTTTAGGCTTTTATAATACTCGTATGGGTATATATGTTGACTTAGATGTTATACGTTAATGTTTCGTTTATAAATTTTAAATTGTCGGTATAAGTTGCTTCGTTGACTAGTCGGATTTTTGTTCTCATTATTCGTATCAAAAATTTGTATTGTTTTGTTTTTGATTTGCTTTTTAATTCTATTTGAAATCTCTATGTTTGCTAATATGCCATCGAGTTTTAACTATTCTATTGTATTTGGAATATTTGATTTTTAGTGACAGTAAATTTGTCAACCTTATACTATATGTCAGACATCTGTTCATAATATATGGTTTAATGATTATTTGTAGATGAGTATTGGTACGAAGAGCACTAAATAAAGATTTTACATAGCCGGTAGAGAAGATTTGTTTGCTTTTGTGAGACCTTTTATTTTTTCTTCTAAATGTTGAACTCTTTTGAAAATCCACGTTTACATGGTTTATAGGAAAGACTGGTTTTTGTTTGTAGACTTTTTTATTTTATTTGTGAATATTGACACTTGGAAGGTACTGTACAGACACTTGGAAGGTACTTTAACGTTTCTAAATGTGCCTTCCACACGAAATTATATCAAAAGTGCGATACATGATGTATTCCAAATTTAGTGTACAATAATTGATGGAAGAACTTACATGGTTCATAGCTAAGACTTGTCTCTGTTCAGTTGACTTCTTCTCTTGTGAATGTTGAACAGTAGTTCTTATAAACTCACATCATTTAATTTAATATATTTAAAACTATAATTGATATAGTAATAAAATTGGTATAATAATTGATATCAGCAGCTATGGACTCGATAACTGTATAACTCAGTTCAGTCACAGAAGTGGATTGAGAATAATATTTCTGTTAGTTGGTTAATAAGTTCACTATTCAAAACTAAGAGAACTATAATTGGTTCTAATTGGTTCCATCGAATTGGGATTATATAGGTTATGAATTAAAATTAAAATGATTTTTCAAACGATCTGATTGATAGACTGAAGTTTATTCAAATATTAATTAAATTAAATTTAGTTAAATAAATAGACAACAATATATTTCAGTAAGCACAATAAATACTTTATTTCATTTTAATATTATTTATACTACAATTCGACAATTATTTTATTCTAAAATGCTCAACATAATGTATAACAACTTACGTTAAATAAATAAATATAAATGTTTATTATTTTGATTTTTTTATTATAAAAAATGCATTGAAACCTACAAATTAACAAAATATTTTATAATTTTATAATATTTTTCTTTTAATTTATTTTTTAAATTTTATCTCACAATTTTAATAAATTGAAATATTTAAATTTGCTTGTCTTGTATTAATTTAATTATTTTTTATTTGCTGGCTTAATACTAAACTAATTTCATACACTCTAAATTATTGTACACGTTATGTATATGTCTTTTTTCAATAATTTATTTTTTCTCTATACTTATATAAATATTTTAATAAAAGCGCTAAATTCGAATTTGCTTAAAAAATATGCCTTCAATAAACTATAAAATTTTATGCTAAATCTTTGCAAATATTTCGTTGTCACATGGAAACGGAAGTTGCTTTATGCCAAAGGACTTTCATTGAATTTTCATTTTGATTTTCCATAAAAAAGTGAATCAGAAGCGAATTGATATTGTTTCTAATGTCTCTATGGATGTTTCGTTATGTTGCAGAAGCTCTATCCTTTATGCTGATATTGTGGCTAAATCATCGGCTACACCTTCTTCCTCAATCAACATTTTAAAATATTCGTTCACATCATATCCATATAATTCGAAATCATACCTAAAAGTGGAAGTTCAAAGATTAAATGGTGATGAGTTCAAAATTATTATTCGATCTATGCTTACTTGTAGTATGAATATAGTCCTTCCAATTCCTTTCTAGTTAATTGAGAGTAGAATGTTTTTAGTAGTTCAAGTGTATTTTTACCTTTACCCATATTTCGCCATTCTGGCGCTATAACACGTTTTAAACCAGTCTTTTCGATAAGATATAATTGATCCTGCTCTAGCGATTCGAATTTTAAAATAATATCAAAATTTATTAAACAAGGCGTGCAAAATTTTGTCGTAGATACAAAATGCATATCTATAAAGTTGCCATATCTAACTTGATCCAGGAACCAACGCACAAATTCAGGGAATGTAGGGTGTTTAGGCCCGATATGAACATTTTTTTGCTAAAAATAGAAAAAAAATGTAAATTAATTTAATGTAATTAATCAAAAAAAATATAAAAAATGCTATATATAGAATACATGTGGTTTTTTTATATTATTTTTTAAAACACATGCTAAACGGAAGTACTTCCGTTTGAAAAATGAAGATATAGATTAGCAAGTATTCACTTTATGCCGGCTAAGTCTCTTATCTAACATAATGGTACCAAGTGAGGAGGAAAGTTATTCACACAAATCTTTTTTACAGTGTATTATCTGTAGATTTTATTGTGAAGGGATAACGCTACTCCACGCCTCTGACAACACTACTGCTCCTATAAAATTTTATTGTTCTATCTTTCAGATAATATTTGAGTTTATTTTGACACATCATTACATATATACATATATATATCCACCACATCATTACATAGTTGAGGCAAAGTTTTTAACAATTTTACTTTACTTAACTGCAAATGCAATAGTGTTGTCAACGTACTGACATGGGTTCCCATAATGTACACTAATGAAAACACATACCAATCTATGTCGGAATTTAAGTTTCTTTTGTGTAATGAAAGGGTAGTTTTAGTATTGCACTATAGTAATAAAAGCTGGTTTATAATAGCTAAACTTAGACAATATAAAACATTCATTTATAAGAGTCTATTAAATATTCAAAATAATTATAGATAATCTTCAAAATTATCGTCTTCAGGTGCAAACATTCCTAATTCGATACGTTCTGTATTTCGACTAAAATTTTTCATTACTTCGCTTATTTTGGAAGTTGAAAGTCCCACCACTTTAATCTAAGGTGGAGCTATAGTTAAAAGCACGACAATCTCTTTTCTAATTTAAGCTCTTATCCATATCATTATTCTGTTTTGGTTTGCTTATTTATTTATAAAAGTATAAGTGTTCCTTATGGGGTCACCATTGCATATATATGTTATGTTATGTTATTATATTCCACAATAGTCTGGACATATGCTATGTGCTACAAATCTTAACATCATAACATAATCTTAATAATGATTTGATTTTGTTTTGGGTGGTGATGAGATGAGTTTAGTTCTATATTATATGGCTCTGAAATACACTTTGTATAACTAAGGCCAGGTACAATATTCAGTAATCATCCACAGGTATCTACGTCAGATTCGCGGTGTATAGTGAGGAAAATTTTCATTAACAATGAGTGTTTGTGAACTACAATTGCACAGAAATGAACTGAGTAATCTGACTGAGTGATCTATTAGATGATCATACTTTTGATTAGGATACACAATAAGAAGGGCAGTTGGTTGGAGCAGGAAATAAATATGACTTCATACATTGCACTTGAGTGGAACAAAGGAAAAACTTTAAACTAATGAATAAAATGATATGGATTATTATAATATAGACGTGACATTTGAATACAAACACTAAGAGAATGAGAAACCGGGAACGACTAATAGTCATATTAGTAGTCATAGTCAAAAAAGAACGATCAATAGAATAAAGATCTTAACAAATTATATCAATTAAGATAACGGGTATGATTATATGCTTAGTATTTGAATGGATTTACTTAGAGGATGAGAAAACGGGCACCAATTTAAGTTATACGGAGAAGAACGATCAGAAGAGAAATCAAATAAAAATTATCATAAAACAAATAACTATAATATCTGTCAACATGCTTTAATAAAGGTAACAAAAAGTAAGATTCTGTGATCCCTAGTTATATACCAACAAATAATTATTAGTAGCACATCTCTAGTTTATATATATCTGAGGATTGCGTGCCTACAAGTTTTTGCAAAATTCTTAATATTAATATATGACGTCACTGTATTAAATGAACTGTATTAACTATATTTAATATGCTTGTAATAGATGACTTATTGTAGTTATTTGAAATGAAATTACTTAAAAATTAAATTCATTTTTAATGATTATTTAATATAACCAATCAAATTAATTTTCACACTGTTTTGTATGAAACATGATACTTCTATGCAGCCGGACAAGCAATGCAAATTATTTCATTTCTATCTCACAAAAACTTTTAATTTATTTTTATACAGTAATTTACTGAAACCACAAACAAGTAAGTTTTATATAAAAAGATTGTATCTTATAGATAAAACTATTTACGTACCTTTTTTCTGTAAGCTCTCACTATTTTGCGGCCCAGTTTATCATGAAAAGAATGCGGAATGGCGAATACAAATTTATCTCGATAAGCGCTCAAGAGCCGCTCGAAAGGATGGCGAGCGATTATGAAAGTGATTGAGCCATTTTGTGCTTCTCGTAGCTGAAAAGATACAATCATAAGAAAAGTTAATGAAATCTTTTTAATATATGCAACAATATTCAAGAAATGATTAATGGCTCAAAGAATGGCTCAAAATTCCATTTTCAAACTATTTTTAAAATAACATCCAAATCAAAATGACTCACTTAAAAATGGGTTCATTGTTACGTGAAAGATTTGATAAAATCTAAAAAAAAATTTTACATTAGATAAAAATATAATAAGATTAAGTATCATAGTGTGTTAAATCGTTTTTTGAAGTGTGCTGGTAATCATATTTCTCTCACCCTGTATATAACAGTACTCATTAAACACTTAAACACATAAACAATAAGCGGATTCTCAATTCACATTTTCAAGCGTTATAGAGTGCTAGATTTGGTTAGTGTCTAAAATGAAAAGAAATCGAAGAAAGGGAACTAACTAGCATACTAGGTAGGATCTTCACTGTACTGAAGGTACCATAAGAACAATGAAGGTATCTAACATGAAATGGGTTCGATCCGAGTGATCTAACCAGCGTATTGGCTAGGTACCTAACTGTTCTGAAAATAGGAACATATCTTCAAAGACGAAAGAATTTCAACAAACTGACGATGCCATCAAAAAAAAGCACATATGTGGAAACTATCTGATTAATATCTCACTAAACCATATATGTGTTAGTACGTGCTGTCTAAATCAGACGATCAAAAGAAGATATATATCTTAAAAAGTTATAGTTTACTCGTAAATGCAGACGATGCTATGATTTTATCGGTTTAAATTGTATAAATATTGTATCTTAAAACTTTTAATAACAGCTTGCTTAAAAGAAGAGATTAATGGGACCTTATAAGATTGACCCTTAGTGATAACAAAAAAACTATAAAAAATTTTTACGAAAAAAAGTTTATTCTTTAAATGAACTAAATAAACTAATACAAAAAAAATAACTGAATTCCGATAAAAAATACTAAATTATTTAATGAAACACACAGATTCTACTATCTTCTTCCATTTTTCTACTGCATTGATTATCCAACTTAACTTTTGCGATTTACTCTTCAACTCATCGTTTGTTTAATATATAATATATAATTTCACTAAACAATCTAATTAAAAAAGTAATAAATGCCGCACAACACCAAAGTTGAGCTAACCATGGGAATTAAGTAATAAGAGGCATAACGGCGTAAACAGTACCAGACTTGGCACCTCAGCTGCGCTAATTCTTTCTCCCTTTGCATTTCGGCTAAAAGCCTTGCGAATAACTGTTCCGAATTCCACTGCTTGGCTTTCTCGATCTGACGTAATCTACTTGGGCAGATACAGAACACTCTTTGCTTTTCGCGAGCAATAACTGCATCGAATACTGGATCGGAGTATAAATGGCTGGTTCGGATACGGTTACCACAAATAGGACATTTGATCAATGCAAGGAAGCAATTCCTGCAAAAGACAGCCTCACAATCGATATGCCGTGTACAGTCACGAAGAAGATTTCTGCACAGCATGCAATGGTATTTGAGCTGATAAAGTCTGTCGCATTCCATACACATTTTCGGACGGGGTGTTTAGATTAAAAACGATATATGAAGTATACAAGAAATTTTGTGACTTTTTGACAAATAAATATTTTAATTTTTATAAAATACAAAACTTCCTTTGTTATGAACGTGAACAACTAAAATGGTAATTAACATATATTTATAAAAAGATGGTTTAGAACTTCAGTGTAGTCACACAGCAAAAAAGTCAGTTACTATTTGACTGTCCTCGATTAACTCAAGACAGAACAGCTCCATCTGCTCAAGGTAATCATTAGATAAAACTCAGTTAAGAACCAATTGGTTGTGTTACTGTAGTCTTAAAAATTCTGAGTATAAGATTGAAAGCTCTCACGGGTACTTAACATCAGAAATATCCTTCAAATATCCAAGATTGTGCCAAAATTGAGTGTGTGTTCGTGATACTTACAAATCGATCAGTGTGAATAGAGTTTATTTGGTGAAGTGGTATTATGTGAATTTTATAACTGTGTCTAAGTTTGAAGAAACTACAGCTGCGACAGAAAGAACTACTGTGACCTTATGTGGACTAAGAGAATATTTCTACGTCTAATTTCCTTAATTAATTGTTAACCTCCTTCACCGATAACAATATGGTATATTATGCGATTTAAATTTACCTGTTCCAATGAGACTCTTGGATATCGTTCCCTAGCCAAATTCAGTAGTATTTCTTTGGTTTTATGTAAAAAGTCTGGCGAGTAACCGGCTAAAACATTAAAATTAAACATCCATGAAGAGGAAGCAGCCTTAAATACATTACACCTACAATATACAAAAATAATGTTAAAAAAATTAGATTTTTCGTTTTAAATGATATTTACCATATAATATGATATTTTCTATTAACTAAAAATTCCCAAGGATTGGGTTTATGCCAAGAGTCATTACCTGCAATAAGAAAGAAGGTTTCAAAATGAACAAAACATTTTGGGATTAGTTTTGTACAAATACACAAGTATGTAGAATATAATGGAATATAATATATATAATATAATAGAATATAATATATATAATATAATAGAATATAATATATATAATATAATAGAAAAATAATAAAAGAATAATAAAAAGAATAATAAAAGAGTAAATAGAATTTATTAATTTAAGATATTTAATATATCATATTCTATTCCGACGTGATAGTCAGTCTTCACAACAACAAATGGTCTTAGATAATAATTAAATGAAAAACCAAAAGTTTTCTGAAGATGGGGCTTTTTCGCTGCTTGCATTTGGATAATATTACTTGAAACCTTAGGCATAGGAAAACTCTTCAAACGTTGAATCGCTGTTGATATTAGAACAATCGCTTAAAAACTTTTATATATTTCTTTGAATCTCTTATGTGAAACAAGATAGATTAATTGCACAGATTTATCACTGCGAAGAAATACGTATCACCATCAACAATCAAACGATCGAAATTAAAATTGGATTGAAATGGGCGAAGTGAGGACGCATATAATTAACCTATTTTGACCGTGACGAATTAAAGCAAAATGTTAACTATTCAGAAGATTATAATTTAGCACGACAATGGGAACTCTCGATTTAAAAGTGTCCTCTTTGTACAGATTAAAACAACAGGGAACGTGATTAAAGGTCAAGTCTACCTCTAAGCAGAGACTACAACTTTATCTTTTTAGATAGATTCATCTAGTTAAGAAGACAACTCTGGTTATAATGACCCCTCAGATAACCTGCCAGCAACTTCAATGTAAATAATTTTGTAAATAGTTCGTCTTCACTCATTATTTTAACTTCACAGCAGTTGAGTGGGTAGCAAAAATAAAAAATAAATATCTCTCCTCTTAACATTTAGATCTTTTAATAAACAGAAATGTTGACTAATCAAAAACAATTGCTATAATACTAGCACACATACCTTAAGAAGATAAAAGAAATAGCAACAACAAGAAGATAAGGTTTCAGCTATTCAGAGATATGTATAGATATGTATAATATTATGACTTTATATATTTTTGGTATTACTTTTCTTTAGAAACAAAGTGTATGGTCAATAAGAGCAACAGCGCTATTAGAAAATTCACTAGAAATTTTTTAAAAATTATATATGAATAAAGATGTAAATGATTCCGGAGGCAGACTGTAACCATAACTACTTAAAAAACTCTAACTTTAATGAGAACAAGAAATACAAGGCTTTGTGTGTGTGTGTAGTCTAAAACATTTTCGTTAGGGATGAATTTGAAGTGGTTGGTACCAGTCTTAGTCAAAAAAGAAAATTAAAAGAAACATTATACACGCATCAGCACAGGTGCTTCAACTAAGCGAGAAGTGACAGCAGCAACTAAAGCCCTGAAAACTGGTAATACTTAAAAATAAGCCCAGAACTAGCGTCAGATATTTGGCTTTCAATAATATAATCTGTTTGGGATAATGAAACCATATCGAAGATATGAAACAAGGGTATCTTAGTAAAGAAATTTAATAATGGTGACTTAAGTGACTGCAATAATTATGAAGACATCATATTTCACCCCATACCGAGTAAAAAACTCTCTTGGATAATTCTATCAAGAATATCAGCAGAAGAGCAAGGAAGTCTACGAGAAAATCAATATGGAAGTGTATTGGCAATACGCTTAGGAAAGCAACATCCTGCATAATAAAGCAAGCTCTACGCTGGAATCTACAAGGTAGTCGCCGACCCCAGCTAAGATGTGGCAAAAAAACGTGGACCAGGAGTTTAAAAACGTGCAGTACTCTAGGAACCATATTACGAGAGAAGCAAGCAACAGAGTAAGATTAAGGGAAAATTTTGAGGCCCTATGCTCCACCAGGAAAGGAGCGCAGCAGTAGGTAAATATTCGGCAATATTCAACTTAACAATCTTTCAAATGCAGAAAATTATGCTTATACGTTATACTCCATGTATTTTAAAAAGGATCCAAATAATTTTTCTTAAAGAATTTATCTAAAGAATCGTTCTAATATAAACATATCAAGTAAATTTGTTAATAAAACTTTGATAGCAAAATAACAGTTTTTTTAGGTTAGTTGGTTAAGGTGCGCTGATTCTGAGCTTCACATTTGGTAGGACCGGAGTTCGATTGCTGGTACTTGCAGTCTCAAAAAGAAGTCAGCCAAAAATTCAATTAATTAAAATAATATAAAATGAATTTTTGTTGTTGTAGTTCACTACTATTCAAAAAAACCTCTTTAAAGAATTTATGTAATACATTAATTTGTATTGTATTTAAGCTCTTCTCTTCTTCATAAAAAATAATATTAGTAAATATCTTAAATATGCCACAGAACATTAGCCATTTTAATACTTACCGATGGCATCCAAACCATAATCTGCACATTTCTCTTGCATTAATTTCCGCCGGCGTTCCATGCGCTTTTCCACCATAAGCATATCACTTTGTGATAGTGTCTGTACGGCTTCTTCCGGTATGAGCGGTAATCTAGTCTCATTAATATACTTTATAGAAAAATACACAAGAAAGAAGAAGAAGAAGAAAATGATGAGAACACAGACATTAAATAATAATGAAATTTTTAAAAAATGTTAATTAACAGTGCTTGGGTTGACTACTTAAAATTATAAATAAACTAAGTGGTTGCCTAGCTGGCCTCTCGGAATTAATTTATTTATTAAAGCAAAGTCAAAGTTTAAATTAAAAATTTAAATTCTTGGCTTTAATTATTTTAATAATTTTGTGTTCTTCTTTGTTTTTGTAATTCAACGGATGCAGTGCAAATTTTCTTATAAAAAATGGATATAGAAATTATCAATTAAAAAAACTGATAAAAATTTGTGTGGAAAACATTTTGTGTGTTTTTTTTTTTTTTGGTTCACAGTGTATATTTACTTTCTCATGTTTTGAAAATCTTTTTCTAGAATTCCCAGTTGCCGCTACTGTTAGATCCTTATTCTTGCCAAGTAACATAACAGGATAACGAAAACTGTGATCGGAAAAGTGATCGTTGAACTTTGAAGCCTAAAAGTATATTCAGTATTTTTTTGCTTTTTATTTTCATCTTTTCATTTTCATTTTCATTAAAAATTTTTCTTTACAATTACTAAGTTTTGAAGCTTTCGCAATCAAGCAGCAAAGTGTAACACGGGACGTATGAGTGATTTTTTGATATTTGATTTTTGTGTTGTGCCGATTGAGAATTGATAAGCAAAATGTGTCTTCTTGCAAATTTGTTGTCTTATATACAATTTTTTTTTGTTTATTTTTTTTTTTTTTTTTGAGTTTGTTAAATGGTATTTAATTGCATGACCGTGAAAATTAAAAACTTATCTAAAGCTGTAAGACGAGAGTACGCCATCCTCACGTTTAAACTTGTGTGTGATTGCAGCAACTATGACTATATGACTATCATAGCTTGATAATTGGCGTGTGCCGGTCTAGACTACAAATCTAATGAATTACGTGTTTCTTTATTTATATGATGCGATGTCACCACGATTGTTGTTATTTATTGTGTGTAGAAAACAAACCAATGAAAACAAACCAAAACAAAAACAACTACGAAAAAAAGTGAAACGTTTTTCTCATTAAAAGTAAACGGCACAAATGCTAAGGTCAAGTGAAAATAGAAAATGAAATTGGAAATGGAAATGGAAATGGAAAATATACATATAAATAAATCATTAACATTTCAAGGGGTGTGCTGAGTTGAGTTGAGTTGAGCCGAGTTCTTTGTGTTTTCATGCAAAAATGTTTGACTACTTAAGCACCATGCAAATTGCGGAAGTATTTACTTATATAAATAATACATAAACTAGAAGAAGTTGACTAAAATGCAACAAAAAAAACAAAATTTATAAATAAAGTGATATCAGAGATAAAAATAAATTGATGTATGAACAAATACAATACAAAAGTAAATGCATTACATTAAAAAAAAATATTAATAATTTTGATACTATTGGGTCAAATGTAGACTATTAGCAGAATATATCATTCTTCATACTGATATAATCGACTAGAATCATATTGTTAGCATAACTATACATTTATTTTGTTTTCAGTAACTAACTTCTTACTTTACAGTAATAAAAGAAATTAGAAGTAAAATACAAGCCTACAAAATATGTTTTAAAACAACCATAATTTCCTAGTTCGCACAATGATGCATAACCCAAAAAAATTCAGTTTTTATAAAGACATTCCCCACCTGATATTTAAGATTGCATACCAATGAGTTGCACTTCCGTAAAAAGTGAAAAATGTCTGACTTTGTATATTTCATTAAATTGTACATATATTTTATTATTATATGTTATGAGTTTTAACAGATTGACTAACTCTTAGTGTTTGCTATAAATACAATCAAACTTCCATAACTCGAAGTCCAATTTTGCAAAGAAAAGGTTCGACTTATAGAGGCTTCGAGTTAGAGAATTTCATCATTCGACTTAGAGTTTCTCATCATCACTTTCCGTTGCGCTTGGAATTGGATCCAGTAGTTTAGAGCTATAGTGTTCAATAATATTGTCATCTGTAGGAAAGCTTGATATACAAATTTCATTGTCATGCTTAATATAATTGTTAAGAATAACATGGGAAGTTATTTTATTTATTTTAAACCACGCTGCCAGCGACTGGCATTTGCACAAAGAAGCAACATAAGAAAGAAAAAATTAAACATTTGATTTGGAAAAAGGGACTTCCCCTAACAGCAAAATACATTTATAGTTAAAACAAAAATTCAACTTATAGAATGCACTTTCTCATATTCCTGTCGTCACGGAACACAATTTTTATTCGAGTTATAGAAAAATTCGAGTTATAGAAGTTTGAGTTATGGAAGCAGAATTGTATGTAATTTGCTCTCTAAAACTTTGGTGCACTGGTTTAGGTTTTAGTTATAGAAAATTCGAGTTATATAAGTTGGAAGTTTGACTGTATTTAAATAAATGTTAGTGGTAGTCTATCTTATGACGACAAAGTCACATAATCTTCAGAAAGTGGATCTATTGTATAGTTATAAAGAAATTTTTAAAGACAAGCTATAAATTTTGGATAGGATAAACAAATATTTTAGATCCAGAAACTAGTGTATATTTCATTTTAATAAAGCAAGTAATTTGTTTAATACACACAATTGTTTTAGAAAATAAGCAATACTGACTAGATATGTGGTTACCCCATTGAATATTTGACACCTCTATCTAGTAAAATGAGAAAGAGGATTTATCAAAACGATATTTTAATGATCCCGTCGATAAATAGTTCAATATAAAAAAATAGATACAGATAAATACAGATAGATAGTTAAATAGAATTTAGATGCTGTTAGCCTCCATGCTTTAACCGCAGTTCCCGACCCTGATCATAGAATTAAGAAAAAGTCTTTTTCACTTCTCACTACTTTCCTTCACCCTATACCACACCCATGTTTTGTGGCTTATATAAAGATAGACTTTTAAGTACTAAGCCTCCTTATCGCACCTTTCACCTTTAATTATTGAAAAGAAGTTTCACGCATTTGTACTCCAGGACATTATTGTGAACTCTTTCGAATCTTTCTTAAGAGGTGGTTATTTTGTGTGTTAAAGTCTCACATTAGGCTGTCTATACTTTCCATATAGAAGACACTATCTATCAAGTTACCATTTATAACAGTCATAGCGCAAATGGGCATATTGAGAAGGAGGGAGGAATTTATAGAGGGAAGAGACAAAAGAGGTAGGAAGAGGATGGAAGGAGGATGAATCGACTGAAAAGATACTAGAAATAAACATATCGTCATAAATGTGACAAGATGTTTTTCTTGTGAACCTAGTCACCGGCTGTCTTGTGGGTAAGCTATATTAAACAATACAGCTTCACACTTTTCCAAAAGTGATATCAACCAACGACCATATAAGATCGCTAATTATATTATATTGCTTACAGTTGGTTTGTCACATTTCATAAGTTTTTATGGAAAATTCTCTCAGACTGGCGTATTTTAAAAATACAACGCAAACACTTGATAATAAATATTTTTAGGCGATTCTGTATTTTCTCTAAGGTTTGAATTGTACAAGTGCAACTATGTTTTCACAGTTTTCACAGTTATTTTAATAAATCACAACACCATCGGAAAGGTGACTAAAAGCTGGTTGTGCCTTTTGCTTTTGTAACACTGCTGCCGAGAACGACTTTATATTTTACATATTCCATGTCCATACCATCGGTGGTGCAATTCGTTGATCCCGATGACGATGCTATTTACTTCAAAGGGATCCGATTGGTATCATGCATGATTTACTCAATATTTAAATTAAGTGTACATAACTTTATGATATTAAGCGGTTTAGTAGTGAAGCAGAGTTCTCTCTGCAGCTGAAGAGATTCTAGGCCACAACTTTGCTTGGAATGAAAAGTAACCTAATATGTTTCTTTAATTGTTACAGTCTGACGCTATACTTAGGATGTTTTCATTTGACTGTTTAAAGTGTATAGTGCACAGAATTTTTAAGAGGCGTGAACCATAAAGATGGAAAACTCTGCTCTCAGAACAAGCTTCGTAGCACCGTGAACCACTCTCCTAATCACCTAACTACGGCAAGAGTCACTCAAGATAATATTCAATATCCTAGTATGGTATCTTAAATGGCATTGACCCTTCGTTTAATTGATATCTCTATTTAATTAAGCCTTAAATATATATAAATAAATCTATTATATACTGAATTATCTGTCAGATATTATTTTTAGGTATGAAATCGAAAGTGCTTCCACATTCCACATAAATAAACAAAAATGATTGAAAAAAATGGAAATCATCTCATTTTTTATTACGAATTTAACATGAGAACTACGAAATTTAACATTAATAAACATTTTGTTGATTTGCATACAAAAATGCTTTAAAGTCCCAAGTGTTCTGCTTTTCAAGCATTACGTAAAATATTTCATAGAACTACTCAACTCTGAGTAGTGGAATGTGTATTCATCTATCGAAATTCTTGTTTAATGCCCAAATTATTGTTTACATTTCTGTACAAGTTCAAGTAAATTTCCGCCATTGATCAAGCAGCGTCGTTCATACAAATTTCTCACTTGCCACGACCGCATGGGGTATGCGGCCACATAAAATCCTTCGGAATAAATTGTTACGTATACGCACTGTTTACCCAAACGCCAACTGTGCGGTGTGAGTAAGCGCTTCTGTGGCTGAACTACTCGATTTTTATTGCCTGTAAGTTTTTGTTTATTTAAGGCTTTTGTATTTCGAAAATAAACACGAGTGCCCATAGCCAAATTTCAATTATATTGATTTATAATGTTTTATCAATATTTGCTGGAGGAGAAAATTGTTGGATAAAGTACTCGGGCTTCGAAAATAAAATTTATTACACAAAATAATGACATTCCTCACGCCAAATTGATATTAAATATATTGACTCACCCATTTTTAGTTTGTAGTTTTTAGTTTTTGGATAAAAAATATGATTAATCGAACTTTCAGTTTTTAATCAAAAAGAAAACTTTACTCAAAAGTAAACAAAAAAAATATTGAATTACGAGCAAATAAGTGGATAGTTTTACTTGGACCACCATTTTTATTTTTTTATGCTCTGACATCCTTTTAAAGAAATTCACTCCAAATTATGGAATTATATAGCAGAACCGGATGTGCTTCATTATCAATTTATATGTAAGTCGAATTACATGTTTGTCTCTCTAAATTATTAAATTACTTTTTTCGCTACAACTTATAAGTCCACAGAATTAATTTAAGTAGAGGTCCAATACCACATTATCCGCTTAATTATCAAAAGCTTACTGGTTATGGATATTTTCCAGTTTCTATTGTAGTTAGTAAATGGACTGAAACATTTTCGTTTAAATTAATTTAAACAAAATTTTCAGAGAAAAAATGAGTTTAAGAACAAAAATGGAGAGTAAAATAATGAAGTAAATGGCGAAAAAAAGTACCAAATATAAGATAAATGAAAAAGGAAAGCAAGCAACGAAGAAACGAATAAGGCTCAGAAAACAGGTTCTCAAGTATTCTCCAAGAATGGAGAAAAAATTTATGAAATGAAGGATCAAAAAACAAATCGAAAACAAGATCAATGAAAAAAGAACGCAAAAAAAGAAAAATTAATATGGCTCAGAAAAGAAGGAAATTTAGAGAACGTAAATGGGGGGAAAAGAAAAGAAAAATTATCGTGGAATAAAGTATATAAAGTACAAATAGAAGAAACATTTATACAAAATCATTGCATTCTAGGCCTTATGTGGGATTCAATATATGTAATCCAATATCCGGGTATCTTCTTCAGACACAGAGAATAATGCGTTTTAAAATTATTAAAATAAATATTTGGTTTTTATTCAGTTTGTTATACTACTATAGGCATTTTTTGTATTTGTATTTCGTATTTGCCTACGTCTATGTTTACGTTCTAAATATATTCATAACACATAAATAAGCAATTAAATAAATTAGCTTTATTAAAAACCATATTTTTATTAAAAATATATTTATTAAATAAACAAATAAGTTTATATAAAATGATTATTCCCAGAAAACAGTTGTGATATCGTTCAAAGATCCCAATTCTGTTTGCTTATCGCTGCAAATATAATATGAAGTAGTCATATAACTTAAATAGAGATATATATAAACTGAAGTCAATATTGTTGCACAAGTGTTTTTTAAAATAAAATTGAAAAAAAAACATTATTAATTGTAAAAATATAATTAACAATAAATGCAATAACATACCTAATTCAAGATATAACCACATTTTCTTAAGAATGCTGTATAATTAAAGAAATAATATATTTATATATATTATACATATGTTAGATAAACAAGACCAAAAACAGATTTGCACTAATTGATAGCAAAGTTCATGCCAATATATTTGCACTGAAGTCGTAATATATTAGATCATTATAAGGAATAACAATACATCTTATGATATCTACTGATATCTACTGTGCTAAACAAAAATTTTATTAAAAAATTTCAACAAAGAAATTTTTTATTAAAGTTAGAGAATAAATATTTATTAACTAGTATTCATATAGAACCAAAAGCGCTTAACTCAAACATTGGTAACGTGTCCATCATAAGAGAGATAGAAAAATAGAGAGAGAGAGAAAGAGATATCAAGAATTCTAAGTAATGAAGTGGTTATTGCCTTTTGAAAGTAGTTTGAGGCTTATTCGATTATATTGTATTAAACAATGAATTTAACTTAATTTTTTTTCTCTGTTAATCTAAGTAAGATGCTTATATAGATAGTTTTAGTCATTTTAAACCCCTTATATGAGATTTACCAACAAAAAATTTGATACCAAAGATAGCTATAATAATATCAATTTACGAGATTCTTTTTAATAAATTCAACAAGCACACTTGGTATAGTACATTTTACTATTAAAAAACAATGATGCAACAATAAAGTATATATAGAACCCAGTTTTAGCTAAATATTTAATATAAAAGTTTTGCGCAGCAGCCTTTCTAAACGAAATGGATTGTGCCAGTTCTCTCAATTGTTCGTCTTGCTCATATAACTGAAATAAGAGAAAGTTACTACGCTAAACTTTTAACACTATGTCTTAATCCTTCAAGAAAAAATGGTCCTTCAAAAACTATTTTAAAATTTATTTATTTTGAATGAACCACATATTTATTTTATCTTCAAGCCATTTAGAGTGACTAACAGATTATTCTATTATTCTATAACTCTCGTCATATAGAGGATGTTTCATCTTATGAATGAAGCCCAGCATGTCCTTTATTGAGAAGTTCCTGATATCAAACTGCGATAAGAGTTACCGTTCCGTAATCCTTTTCTTGAATCTGAACAAGCACATAGTACACATATAACTTGAATACTCTGTGCTTTATTACCGCAATTGCTTAAATAGTTATGGTATAAACATATGGTATTTGATAATAATAATGATAATAATTATAATGATAATGGTAATGATAATATTAATAATATTGATAATAATAATTATCATAATGATAATTATATTGATAATAATTACCAACATAATCATTTAATTGGTTTTAAATTATCAAATATAAAAGATTGTTGTAGAATAGTACGTTTGAGATGTAACCATACAGATAAGATAAAGATGCGGTAAGCGTCATTACGATTTTTTGTCATATAAGATACATAAAATAATTTTCGGCATAATAGAATACGCAACGACATGTGGTACAGTACAACATAATAATCAAAAATTGTAATTACAACTGACACCATAGTTCCAGCAAGTTCCTAGGCTCTAAATCGATACAATGCACTGGTATTTGTCACTTTTTTATGTAGGTTATAACATTTTATTAGTATGTGTGCACATATATTAATCAGGTGCGTGGTAAAAGAAACTAATACGGAATAGTGTATGGATAAACCTGATTGTGGAAACACTATGATTTCAATTTACTTAATTACTAACTAATTACCGGATGTTTCCTTGAATATCTATTGTGTCTAGACAAAACCGAGACTCCAGATCACATACTATGCAATGTCAACCATTATTCCCTGACAACTGAGATAATTGCAAGTAGTGCAGATTAAAAGCTATATATTTTTCTTATTTCCTGGTTGGTAAATATAGTCTGACTCAATTAGGTTAGCATTCGAATGAACTGTGAATGCCATCAAACCGAACAAATTAAGTAAAACATTAGTTACCTTACTTTAATGACAAGCTAGGTAAGATAAGCATAGTAATATAAGTATCAACATTTCTACATGTTATCTTTATCTACGGAAAGATAACCTACTCCTAATAACATTAGGTTGCTAAATTAAAGTTAGCTAGGGGAGCTAGGTAAGATTACCGGATTAATACAACTACCAATAATTCTACTTGGAGACACCTGCGGATCTAAAATTAGGTCAGCAGTATTGGTGGTTTAAAACGCAGGTTAGGAATTAAGCTCTAATAAGGACAAGTTTTTGTTACAAGGCAAATGATAGTTTTTGACGTATTCGTTTAGAAGTATCGTATCTTACAAATGAGAACAATATTCTGAAATATGTCAAATCACATGTTGTAAAAAATAATTTGATTCGACCACAGGAAAAATTTTTTATTGAATTTTCAAATTTAATTGGAATAAGAAACCTCGCAATTAATAGAGAGTAAAAGTGCTCAGGTGCACTGACTCAACTAGCCTCAACATTATTAATTATAGATAAATATATTAGAACTCATACCAAAACAAACTTTAAAACCTTAACTTAAGATCGAAAAGTATATAACTCGCAAAATAGCGTTACTAGGATTGTGTCAATAAAGGGGAGGGGAGTGGACCAGAAAATTGGCAGTGTTTTTGCGGTTCATTAAATATTTAAATAAGATTTAACACAGAATACTTTAGAATACTTTAACTACAGATTAAGAGACAGAGAAATATAGTGAAAAAGTTTTTTTAATAATATTTTGTAGTTCACTGAATAAATAAAATGTATCATAGTGTAATCTAAAGGGGAATAAAGCATTTATAAAGCAAATAAAGCATTTATGGCAAATATTTTGTTGCTATAAATTAATAGTATCTATAGTTTTCCTTTTATCAACGTTTACTAGGAGAGTATTTCATGGATCATAAGGATCTAAGGCTAGGAAAAATAGGCACTATACTGTCTTTCATTAAAGTAGTTGGATTTGGAGAAACACTCTAATCCGACTAAGGGCACAATAGATCTTTTAGGTCGCAGTGTACGATCCCAACGTTTCAATGATATGAAGATTTACTATTAGTTTTCGTTTTCGAAATTATTTTGTCAAACATTTTTCTTAAATCTAATTATTTACTTTGAAGTAAAAATAAATAAAAAATTATACAACTGTCGAGATAATTTTAGAAATATTCAATTTTATCTTATTTTTTAATTAACGTATTTATGTCTTTATGGTATCGATAAATTGAAAAAAAAATCAATCTAGTGATTGAAAGTGAAATGTTGAGATACAAAACTTAAGTGCAGTAAATCAAGAGTAAAATTTATTAGGTCGTTAAAGTCAATGTATGGAGAAGAAAATGAAGCAAATTTTCTAATATAAAATTAATGATTTTGTTGATTTTTTTTAATGACTTCATGCAGAAAGCCTTAAACATTAGTTCATTATAAAGCAACTCATAAATCATTAAATCATTTATCTTTTACTTAAGTTGCGTAAACTTCTAATGTTCATTCAGAGATAACAAGCAAATGCCTTCATTAGCACCTCGGAAACGAGGTGTGAAATGCTAATTTTATGAAAAGTGTTAAAATTATTTTAAATAAATATAAATTTGAAATAAGATCAAATAAAATTAATTTTCTTTTTTTTTGAAATTTTATGTAATGCTAAAAATATACGTATATGTAACACATAATATAGAAAAATAAATAAAAATGTGTTAAAAAAAATATTAATATAAGTTTAAAGAGTTTTAGCACGAAAGAAATGCTTAAATCATTTGTAAATATTTATTTATTTATTTAGTAATTTTTTTTTTTTTTTGTAAGACTAATATTGATTAGGCCTTAAAATATCTTATGATTAATTACCTCATATCCTTTGATTTTGTAAATCTGTTCACTTCTCACCAAATAGACTAAAGCTAGTGGAAGCAGTGCAATCGCTGTAAAAACTAAAAAGTACCGCCGGACGGCGCGCCAATGTGTCTTACTCAGTCTCATTTAAGTTCAAAAATAACTGCACGGGAATTCGAAGCATTTGCAGATGTGCATATTTCGGTTCTAGAGACGCTTTCAGAAACTCAATTCAGATATTTTCTTCAAAGCGACAAACTAAAAATTTTGACAAAAAATAAAACATAAATAACAAAATATATGTTACAGACGTACGTTCTTCTGAAACTAATTTTGTTTTATTTATATATATATTTTTTTAATTTTATTTTTCTTTTATTTTTTGTTTGAAAAAATCTTTTCACATATATTTAAATGTTCTTTTATACTTTGCTGTGATTATTTTTATGTAATTGCAGTTGTTATTCTAAACTGGGTCACCAGAGCTTTTACCGCGCAGCCATGCAAAAAATAGGTGCACCCATTTTTATTCCATACTCTATTGTTTATTGGTCTCTTATCGTTAACTTCTGTATAAAACATGAAATCATGATTTGATACACGATTTAAATCGTTTATTCTGTCACTTCCGTTTTGTTTGAATATAAGTTAGGAACATTAAAAAAGTGGAAGGAGAAGGAAGGAGCAACAATCAATAGTTTCTAGAAAATAGTTGAACGTATGAATGAGTATAATATATTGAACATTTAGAGTGAAAAATTTAACATACTATAGTTTCCAGTAAGTGTTTATAGCTTTAATTGACAACATCCTCTGAAAACAAGACTTTAAGTTCTACAGAATTTCTATTTATACATGAATATATATATATATATACATATATATATATATACATATTTACAAACAAATTTATAGTATTTATTTTTAGTAGAGGTTAATTAATTCGTGAAATAAACTTTTAATATGAAACCTTATTTTATATAATAGATTAGCTAATACGAAACACTATAAATTATATAGTGTCGAATACATATATAGTATATACATCTAAATATTTATATATAAATATAAATCGTACTCTTAAGAAGATAAGACCAATTTACTACCACATTAAATGGAAGTATACTACATTTTTAAGCTATTGGGGGTTACTCGGAAAGTAATTTCGTTTTTTTCCCAACAGAGAATTTAATTTTATTTTCATACAGTCAACTCGACACTTAAGCCATATAATTAATATACAATTTGACAGCGCATATGTAATGCTTATTTGTGAGTTTTTGTATATTATCCAGATTTAAATTATAATTATATATTACAGATTTACTGTAGTTAATTGTAGTAACAATTTGAAGAAAACGCTAGAAGGAGTATAGGAAAAAATTACGCCTGGTTAAAGCAGCTCATACGTTTGAAGAAAAAGCAATCAACATAAAAACTTTATAGATTTCAAGACTTAAATTTCTCAAACAGACTTCAAAAATTGTGGTAGTAGGTCTGATTAACATTGTAGAAAGCACCAAAGCTAACATAAAACACAAACTAGAAATCCTTGTACGTAAAAGAATTATAAGGAGAGAAACACTTTAAAGACACGACTATTATCGTTTCTCATAATAGAGATTAAACTTGTTTCAAAATTAAAACTTTCACGCATTCTCTTTGCTAATATACAACCCACCAGATCAAGTACAAACAGTTCTCATTTGTGTTATATCCTTCCTTTCAACTTCAAGTTATTAAGTTTAAACTTCGCCAAAGGCTAAATACCGATATTAGTCGTCAACCTTATAATCTAAACAAATTTCTAACATATTTTTCAAAAAACAAAGTTCTACTTCCTTTGGCAGGTGTAAACAAGTCAGCACTGTGTATTCAAAATAATCGGCCTCGAGCCTCGATATTCAACTCTGAATATTACAGCAACCAAAACAAGAGAGGAAAGGTAACAAGATATACTATACTTGGATAAGAACAGAAGTAAACCTCTTCAATACACTCACGCATGCAAACAATGGTTAACTTAGCTCACACATAAATGTAAAAAGAAGCATTAGTTAATGTTCCAGCTAACGGCATCGAAAAGAGAAATATGAAAAGAAATGGCTAAAAAATGATTGAATTAAAAAAGGGTAATTTTAATAAACAATATTACCAATATTTTCAATGTTGAATATTTAGAGGCTTTGCTCTAATAGACTTTGTTATTCCTACTAAAATAATAAAGTTTAGATATGCGGGAACAAGTTTAAAAAATTAAATCAGAAAATAATCTAATATAGCGATTTTAGTTGCAACTGGTAGTTTCAAGGTTGATGTCAACTAAAATTAGAAAGATACATAATTTTTTAAAATTAATCTTTAAAATAATTTAAATAGAATTAATTTTGTCAATTTAATTTTTAAAAATCTTTTTTATATATTTATAAAAACCAACAAACAAAAAAAAATTTTTTATAAAGTAGGTGGAAATATTATTTCTGGCCTTGCTCCAATATCAAACAATGAATAATGTATTACAAAAATAATTTGTTATAAAACAATTGTTTCAATAATATTTTTTTTGTTCAAAAATTTAATAGGGATTAGAAATGATATTTATAATTGAAAAATATTTATCATTATATTAAATGTTATCAGATATATATATGTAGAACCAAGGATTGAAAATCTAAAAGAAACCTTACATTTTCTATCAAATTTTTATTTGTTCGACATCATATAATAATCCAATTACTTCAATAAATATTATATACTGAATATATAATATATAATATTATATTACTGCATATGAGTAAAACCAATAAATTGAATTTATATCAGTTACGAAGGTAATCTTCTTTTCGCATTCCTACAGGCAACTAATGCTAAATTTAGTTATACACATTGTATACAATAAAATAAACAAGAGTCAAAGTGCCAATTACTAGGGGCGCAACGCGAAAATATAATAAAGTTTTAGTATAAAAAATGAATAAAAATTCTAAACATATGGATGCATATGAATTGTCCCGCTAGATAATTCTAAATTCTATAAATATTATTTATGTCAATTATAAACTCATTCACTTTATTCTTACAAGTAGTCAATACTCAACTTAGCTCATATACTATATATAGTAAATGTACAATAGTACAGTAATGAACACAGTGTCAGGATAGTTAATGTTCAAGTCCATATAACTACTATATATATGTATAGTAAAATCTAAATATAATTGAGAAATCAAGTGTGAGCTAATAGCATCAGAAACACAAAAAAAATAAGAAAATATGACGAAAAGAACAAAATGATATGACGAATAAGTGGGCCATTATACTTCAACATTTCTATAGAAAATTTCTACATAAACCTTTTTACTGTTATACTGATTTTCTTCTACAAAAAGATAAAACATAAAAATGTACCTTTAAAATAATTCTTATATTAAATGGATCTATTACTTGTTACTGACATTTTTATTCTTCAATATTCAAATCAATGAATATCTTCAATCTAAATTTCTCAATAAATTAATCTATTCCAGTATTTTATTTTTTTTTTAATAATCACGATTAATTTGATTGTCAATTCTACTAATTTGCTAAATTATTTAGAATTTTTCTCTCTAGTTAAGAATTTAGTTATAGAATTAACAAGAATTATTATTATGTAGTAAAGGGCTGTCTTCAACTCCTAGCTCTTAAGATTATTGATTAAACAAATTATTGTTTAGCTTAAGCTGAAGAGAAGTGGTAGTTTTGTACACCATTTTTTTAAAATATACGTCATAAAAAATCTATCCCCTTGTTGTTATTGGTTTTGCACATTATAGGTGTATTAGTATTTCATTAGTCGAGCTCGATTATGTCTCCAATCATAATTCACCAACATATTAGTATTTTTCATAAATTTGTTTTTATATACAGACTAATGAATTGCTCTAATTCAATTAATTGGCATAGTGTACCACGTTTCGCGGGTCAGTTGCTGATATTAATAACCCGAAAACCACCAAACTTTTTAAGATATCTTACTTTATACTGTTAAAACGCTATATCTTTTCTGTAGTTTAATACTGTTCTTTGAGTTATTGTGATAACACAACCCTAGAGCTTCCGTAGCTGTTGCAAGGGAATTATTTTGGACTGAATAACCATTTTATAATTTAGTCAAGCGACAGTTAATATCTTCAATTCCTGACTCCGTGATACTGGACAGACAATTTAGGGAAGGAAAAATCTATAATACAATATGGTGCATATTGCAATATAATGAAACTCTATAATGCAAGATAGAGTGAAAGAGTGACACTTTCTGTTTTCTCTTCTGTGTGTAACCACATAGTAGGATATAATAGTTAGAAGAAATACGTTTAAAATTGTTTAAGATATATAAGAAATGAAAGGATTATGTCACTTTCTGGTAACGGATGTTGTTCTTGTTAATATATATTACTAATATTTTATTTCACTAATAATCAAGTCAGTGAATATCACTGATTTATATTCAACAGCAAATTACTAATTTCATGATTTCGCTTAAGGATTTTGAAAATTTCTAGAATTTTTGGTAAAGGATGCTATAATTTCTAATACATATTAGTGACACTATATTTCTTATAACTTAAGTCAGTGAATATCTGCAATCGAAATCTCATAACAGATTTATTCATTTTGTAAATTTATTTATTTTTTTCATAGAATTAAATTTAAAAGAATTAGATAAGGATTAGATAAGATTTATTAACTTCCTTATAAATGATATTCTTCTTGCTAATATATTTTAATGACACTATTTCTTCAACACCCTTAAATCAGTACATAAAATACTTATTAAAGATACTTTATTTCTTCAATAACTTTAAATCGGTGAATATTTTTAATATAAATAGTTGAACAGGTTTAACCGTTTAATTAATATAATTCTAAATTATTTAAATAATGAAAATTTTGACGAGTTTTCACTTTATAGTGAATCTATCAATTTGCTATTATTGTAAATGGGCTCGTAACTAGGAGAAAAAGGGAGCTTGAGGAGTTATAAACTCTCCCGCAATAAATTCAAAGACTGTATTCATATACATGTATGTATTTTCATTTTTAATGCGACATGAGCATTTAAAATGAAAAAACGGACTGAGGACAGTGGAAAGGTTTTAAAATACTGAAGAACCTTTCCGAAATAAATCTATAGACCAAATTTATACACGCCTGACATTTCCTAGACCACTGCTGATGAGTACTTGGCAATACTCGAAACAGCGTTGAATTTTTAGCCAAATTTTTATAAATTTAATAAATTTTTGTCCTTGTCTTCTCTTTGTTATTCGAATCCATCTTACTTTTAAATAAATCTATACTCATTTCTAAAACATCATAATCGTTTAATAAGATACAATTTTTGTTTGAAGTTATTAAAATTAACTGCTAATAAACACACCCTCTTGAATTGTCGCAACTGGTCTGCTTGTAACCCATATTATTAACTCGTCCTTGGAAAGTCTGTTTAGTGGAATAACTTTATTTTCTGACAAAATCAATATAATCCTTCCTTCTAATGGTAACATACTACCACACTATATAAATGCATGCTAGACTTTTGCACTAGAAAAGTGTACCAAAGTTCTTCTCATGACTACATTGCATCCACATCCTACGTGCCCCAAATACCTGAAGGTCGGTTGACTATAATTTATGTTCTCACTTAAAATCTGTGTAATTTCTTATTACAACCACATAAATATAATTTTAACTATTTTTGTGTTAAAAAATGAGTAATTTAAAGAAACTTTTTTTTTAAATTAAAAAATTAATATGCAACTTGCGTAGCTATTTTTGCGCTCAATGACGTGCCAGTTGCGCTCGTATATTTCAAACGAATAAAACAAAAACAACACAAAAAATATATAACAAATCGGGTCTTAAATATATGGGCAACATACCGACGTTGGTAGAAATTTCAATTTCAGTTTCAGTTTCACCCAATAATGTTGCAATGCACCAAGCAACAAACAAACAAAGTCACTAAAGCCACTAAAGGCGATAAAGTCGCCAAAATCGTCGTCCAAATCGCATTGCACTGAACCAGTCGAAAGCGTTTGGCAACAAAGCCAGGCACAAGCACAGACAGAAGCACAGGCACTGGCAGAGGCATTGGCAGGGGCATGGGCATGAGCTGCTTGGTTGGCGTGAAAGGCAAACAGTCTACGATTGAAGTCAAAACGGAAGCGGAAGAAAGTTATGTAAGGGTTGGGGTAATGTTAAGCCATCAAAATTTTATCGATTTTTATATTGCAACATCAGTTCAGTTGCTATGTAAATAATTTCGATTGTTTGCACTATTTTTGATTCTAAATCGAAAAGTGGCTTCTTTGTGCCACTCATTAGCAGGAATATTTTTTCTATTATTAAATAAATAAATAAAAAAAAACATTTTTATAGCACTTTTCGGAGATTTCGGAAAAACTCTTTTTTTTATCTAATTTACATCATTTTAGATATTTCATTTAAATATTTACTTTTATAATTTGTGTGTTTTGTTTTGTTTATTAACAAATGTTAAATCTATTATAAATATAGTTTTATTTATTTATTTAGTTTTATTTTTATTTTTATTCGCATATTCGTTTGTGTTTAAGTAAACATTTTATTTTACTTTTGTTTTGCTTGGCAAATGCCATAATGCAGTATTTTTTGTTTTTTTTGGTTTTTTTGGTTTTTTGTTTGAGAAAAGAAAATATTTATACAAAAATCTGATTTTTTGACAATTTCAAAAAAAAATTATCAATTATTTTATTTGAATTTATTATAATAATTCTTTAATCATTTAACCCACTGACCATTGATAACAATCAAGTGTCAAATTTCACAATTACATTTTAATTTATTGTATTTTTATGTACTAAATTTTATTGTTCATTGTTATTTTATTTATTTTTTTTATATAAATTTTTTCTTCCACTTTTTATTATTTTTGTTTTTTGAATTTTTTATTTTATTGTTGCACAAATGCCCGCATTCAAATCTTGCCTTTCTATCACATGAGCGGCCGCGCGCACAATAAAATTGAAATCTTAATCAATAGAAATTTCTACTTTCGTGAAAATTGAATGCTCATTCTTGCTCCAATTTTCTTCTCCTACTCTCCCAGTTGCCTTGTTTGTCGCTCGCACGCATTTTCTCTCCTTAAAGTTCGCAAAAGCTCATTGTTGTTGTGTTTGTTGTTTGTTGTTTGTATGTAAACAAACAACAAAAACGGGCAGCATTGCCCGATTACTTAAGCAACAAAAGCTTAACACAGCTGAACAAAAACAAAAACAATGGCGAAGACAAAAACAAAAACAATGGCGAAAAATAAAAACAATGGCGAAAAGCAAAAACAAAAACAAAAGTATTTATGAATGAAAGCATTCCGTGCATAACTGAAAGCCAAAAGGTCAACATTGTGTGCGGATTAATTACGTCAGGGACAATCTGATATTATTTTTTTTTTTTAGGTTAAGTAAATTCTTAAGAAGTGCACCTCTTGGGAAAAAGCCTAGTTGTTAGGCAGTTGTTCTGAGAATTATTATAAATTCGAAAGTAAACTGAACGGAACATACATATTAATGAAGTTTTTAGATAATAATGTTTTGTTTTTTTTATTTATTCCATCAATCTTTTTGTAAATATACATAATACACTGTTAAATAGACAATAAAAAATATTATTTTTATAAATACATCAAAATGTTTCGTGAACTGTTGGAAGCTGTCAAACAAATCCACAGGTTGTGATTTATATAGATTGAGTGGTTGGTTTGTTGGTGGGTTATCTTAGCTGATCGACATATATTCTTTAGCCTCACAGAACAATATCAAAGCACTATAGATAAACTAGATCCATTCACTGTAGTTTATGTAGAATAGATTAACTTATTTTCACTGACTCCTAAAAACATATATATTGATGATAATGGCATTAAGAGTTCACCAACATTAGACTATCGGTCATATATCCACAGCTAAAACTGTGAAACAATATCAGTCAATCAATCTAATGCCTACATCAATGCTTCGCACTCTATTTGGTATAACGTCATAAGATACAGTTACAGCAACGATATCTCCTTTTCTTGGCCACGTCCAGTTGCTTCGAGGCTTCCTCTTCGTCTTCATTGAACATATAACGAACATATCCATAAGAAAGATTTTTCTGTTCACATTAGTTCACTACGCTCGGATGATTGTAGCTATCCATAGGGGGTTACGTGGGTGTTGTGTGTCAAGGTGGATAGAATAGTGACAGTGATAGTGCTGGCATTTAGCAAGTTAAATGCAATCAGGTTACATTTTTGAATGTCAATTTACAATTTTTTCTAGGAATGTTACAATATTAAATTTCAACGTTACAATATGATGAAATAGATTCAGATTCAACACTAATTATAAAGTGTATAAATATTAGTACATAACTTTTTAATATTGTAATTATATTTATATATAATCTGAGATCTAAAGAAGGTCTCTTTTTCTAAAGTAGAACAGGACAGTAACACCTTTTAGGTCTTAGACTTAGTGAAGATAAATTCCCAATATATACTTCCAAGTGGTATAGTATGGTAATAATAATTATTAGCTCATGCAGAAAGGGGGACTGGCCATCAGCATGCTCATTACCCTGTTTAAAAATAATCTTTAAAGGCGGAGGAACTACTATAAAAAGTCACCGACATTAAAATCAGATAGGCAAGAGGATGCCACCTTTTTATTATCCAATGAGAGAATTAAATAACACTACGCTCAAATAGGAATAAGTGTCTGGCAGAAGAAATAGATGAATATCTGATATATATTAATATATTAGAGACATTTGCCATTTGAGATTAACTGCAGTAAAAAAGTTGGATAATTTATTATTATTGTTCAATGGAGCACTTAATACAGTAGATCACTCAAGTGATCACAAACACTTAAGTAAAACCAAAGAACAAAACTTAAACAATGTTCGGTGTTGCAGATCCTTGGTTCTTAGCAAAGCTTATATAAGAATTCTTTTATAGAAAATGACTTTCTTCTTTAACACTGAGTTCCAGTGTATAAATTGGATTAAAGTTTGTTTAATCCACATTTGAGGTTGTTTTTGTTGTAATATTATCTGAAATCCTTAATATCAATTTTTGAGGTTGGCAGTGTTTTACTTGTTTAGAGTTAATGTGAAGTTTAGCGAATGTGAAGTTTTATACAAATGTGGAGTCGCCTATGTCGCAAATTTTTGAAGGAACTGTTCAAAATACTCCATAAATATAGTGGAGATGCTAATAATTTCAAGTATTATTTGTATATCATCTTTAAAAAAAATTTATTATCAAAATTTTCAACCATTAACAAATAACAAAAATAGACACTTATTAGTATACCTGTTACCAAAATATATATTTTATATAGATTTTGTTGTTTGTGTAAAATTTTAAAATTGTTTGTGTTTAGTATTTACAATTAAAAGAGAGGCAAAAATGTCTGGATTATGTTTCGTTATATAAATGCAGAAAGAATTCCATGTATCGTTTTCTAACTAATCTCCACAGTATTCAATAAAGGAATGTACATCGGTATTTAATTTTTTACGACCATTTAAATCTACAAGTTCCAGAATAACTACACATGCAACAACCTCGCCTCCTGCTTTTTGCACCAGTTGTATAGCAGCATCCAATGAGCCGCCCGTAGCTAACAAATCATCTATAATCAAGACTTTCTGACATTTTTGGATGGCTGTAGTTTGCATTTCGAAGACATCCTATAATGAAATAGACAACATATAATAAAATAAAATTTTTTCGACACTTCCCTTACTGTGCCATATTCAAGTGTATATTCTACTGAAACAAGTTCTCCAGGCAGTTTTCCCTTTTTTCTCACTGGCGCACAACCAATTCCCAATTCAGCTGCTATCATCATATTAAATAGGAAGCCACGTGATTCAAGCCCAACTATTAGTTCCACTTCTGGATGGCATCTTTTAATGTAATCAACAACAATTTCTTTTAGGTATTGACATACTTTCCCATCAGTCAGGGCAGAAAAGATATCACTAGAATTTTTTCAGTTTTTAATCATTTTTTATTAATATTTAATAATGGCAGCCTAAAAATATTACATACCGAAATATAATACCCTTTTTTGGAAAATCTGGATAAGAACCAATGCGGCTTTTAATGTATTCAATTTTTTCCTTTTCAGTCATTATTTTATTTTGACTTAACCTATAAGGTACGTTGTGTTTACAGTTCCAACTGATAAGAAATTTGCACACGCCAGATTAATTCAGTAATAAACAATTTTTATCAGCTGTATATTTTATTTGACAGATAACTGAACAAAAACAAATTTAAATTTTAATTTAAAATTTATGTACCGAAAAGCGAAAAAACTGAAATAGGAAGGGAAAATTATTTTGACATTTAAAAATTATCATATGATATCACTTTAAATGCATAATTTGTCAGCAGATGTCAGAGCGGAAAAAATATGCTACATCTACTCAGGGAGTAGTTAGTATAAATTACAAATTTGTAACAAACAGATTATTTGATAGATTTAAAATAAAATTTGTTTTCTTATATAAAATCTTTAAATACTGTTTAATACAACGTGGTGTGTTAAGTAATTTTTATGTTTTAAGATATGCTTATATGCTTATTTCTATTATGACAAATAAAACAATATTAAGAGAATTATACAATATAATTTCCAATCTATAATTTTATTATTACAAATACATTGCCAAAAAAAATATTTAATGAAATATTCAAATTATGCTCAGATATAAAATCTTAATCAGCATAATTTTTTATAAAAATTACTATATAATTATTTATAAAAGTACAGTCGGTCTAAAAATTTTTTCACTGATCGCATTTAAATAGTATTATCAATGATATCGGAGCAGGCGGTGAGTTCATTTATAATTTAAAATATCATAATTTCACTCTTTTTACTTAAAAAAAATAAAGTGTTTTGAATTTAACTATTTTCTGTTTCTGTAAATTAATTGAATTTTACTAGAAAATATTCTTCAAGTAAAGTCGAAAAATAGCTGATTTGTCTTATAAAAATAAACATGACAAATGAGTTTTTTATCGTTATGACGCAAAAAATATAATTATTTTACCAAATAGAAGTAGCATCTCTGAAGCAATTCCAATCTTTCACATCATTATAGGTATTTTCAGCAGTTAATGAGTGTTTTAATTCTCTAATTATTGAGTATTACAATATGAATAATATTTAAATAAATAAAAAAAAGATAATAAATTATTCCCATATAGTGACATATGAATAAAATAAATTCATTATTATAATTAACATACTATAAACAATAAAAATTAGTTATGAAATTTAAAAATCTCTGTAAACTGCTCTTGTTAGAGAGGGAATATAATTTTATTTTTTTATAAAAAATGGCAAACCAAAACCGAATGAAAAACTTTTATTTAAAAATGTTTAGCATATATTTCGTTCTGTTTTTTAGAACTTCATCAGTGCTTAATTTTTTATAAAAAGCAAATAATTTAGGTTTATTATTTATCTTAATTTAAAATTCAAATAAAACAATCACAAATGTACAAAATGAACATGTATATAAAATGTTAACAAATCTAAAAGATTTTAATATTAAATTAAATGAAGTAAATTGAATTATTATTTATTAAGTTTTATTTTAAAACGCTATATATATTCCTTTATAATATTAAGGATGAAGGTTGTTAGAATGCTAACTATATATTTAAATAAAAAATCAGATAACATTTTTTTGCTGCTTGGTTTCTCACAAATTTTTCTTTCATTCCCCGGTTTAAAATACATAAAAAAGCTTTAAGAATACACATAATATTTATGAAGAAATTGAAGTTAAAAGCTCCTTTAAAATTTCTAACTTGTTAGCCAATATATTAGCAAGAGACTTAGACAAAAGAATCAATAAGTTCTTGCCTCACTTCGAAGCGGCCGAATACAGCTATAATAATTACACTACATACAAAAGATCAAAAGATCTTATACTGTATTCACAGGCAAAATAAAATCTTTTGACAGTTAAAATTACAAACAAAAGTCTTGTATGAATTTAGTATTAAACTAACGTTCACACCACACGTAGAGTGCTTTCACTCAATTTGAGCACATTGCCTATAAGCCAAATAACCAGTTTGAGTTAAGCAGGTGCGAAAACTCAGTTAACCAGCGGCGCAAGTTTAAACCCAAGAAGCATTTTCGAAACAGCGCAAGAAACAGTTTCGATTATACTTTCGCGACTTTGTGTTGTGTGTGCGCATTTCGTGATAAAAAGTTGTGCATAAAATTACAAAAAAAAATAAATGCTTAAAATTTTTGATTATTAAAAATTTACACTTTCTGCGTGTGTATTAATATAATAAATTTGCAAAATTAATACACGTCAAAATTAAAATACTCATTAGTGGTTCCATTAAAAACAAGATTTCTTGATCTCGACTTCTTCTTCTTGCTGTTGTTGTTGTTGCGCCTTCTTGTGTTGTGTGCTATGTGTAAATGCCACTGGAAATTTTGACATTAAAACAACTACAAAAAAATAAAAACAAAAAAACACGGTTGCGGAGTAAAATGTAAGTTTGTGTTTTTGGTCATTTATAGGATTTTTCCTTAATTTATGCTTCTTAAATGATAAAATAAAAAAATTTTAATAAGTATTTTGTAAAAAAAAAACTGCGTCAGTGAAAAATAAAAAAAAAACTTTTTCATATCACAATTTTATGTAAAAAAATTTTGAACTATGCGGGTTCGCAGGCAGCCAACAAACGCTTGAGTTCTGTTATTGTGCATTGTTTTTGTTGTTAGTTTCGGAGTTGAATGTTTGCAAACATGAGAATCGTGATCTAATAAAAAACAAAAACAAAATAAAAAAAAAGTTGAAAAATTTCGCTATCATGAATGAGATGCAAAGAAGTTTGCACAGTGAAAACAATATATAAAAAAATTTAAAAAATTCTTTCACGCTTTTTTATATAAAATTAATTAAATATAGCAAAAAAGAACTGGTTTAATATTAACTAGATGTCAACACAATCTATATATGTACATATGTATGTATGTATAAAAACATACTCATAGTCATAGTCATAGACCGCAGAAACCCTTAACCGACTTTGTTTTTGTCATCCAACTGCATCACTCTACATGTAATAAATTGTCTTCTAACAGATTTATGTTGTTATTGTTTTGTGGTATGGCGGCTGCCGTTGGTATATTTACGCTGTTAATATATACAACAACAATAACATCAACACCAACACCAACAACAACTACATAATTCATTAATCCGTAATACTGTTGATCTTTTAAGTCGATTTGTTGCTGTTGTTAACTGTTGGGTACGTTATGTCCGTAAGATATGCCAAGCCAACAAAATAAATAAGGTAGAATGAGAAGAAGAAAAAACAAAGAATGTCAAAGTGTCTTTGCTGTTTGTGTTTTATGTTGTTGTTGTTGTTTTTTATTATTAATTAATATTGACCTCATTTTGTGTGTTTTGATGATATTTTTTATTCTTATTGACAAGCTCAGAAATATTACAAGAGAAATTATTGTGCTTCCTTGCAAAAGTGCGTGTAAAAAAGAAAGTGAAGAGTTTTGTCTTCTTGCCAATTTCTCTTTTTCCCTGTGAGTGGTTCATCATAATTTTCAAATTTTTTTTAAACTTGCTTAATTGCTTTTTTATTTTTTTATTTTTTTATATTTTCTTATTAATTTTTAATCGGAAGTAATATTCTCAATATTAATTACATGCCGGACGTTTGCTTCCGATACGAAAGGGAACACATGGAACTTCAGCAAAATGCGTATTAGGAGACTTTATTTAAGGAGGAGTTTTAAAAAACCTTTTCAAAGAGTTCATATGGAAAAAATTTATATAAAAAAAATCCATTATATTTAGTGTAAAACTGTCGGAAATTTTTAATGTGTATTGAACCCCAAAACCCTCCTTGTATATGTCATTAAACGTAAGCTCTTTAAAGTACCTCCGTTTTTGAAGATATTAGGTCCAATCAGGTCCAATCTTCGACCGCCCAATAAAAGGAATCTTAAGTTTTGTTAAAGCTTCAAGTTGGTTTTTAAATTTCTAAATTTTCACTATACACAATGGTCCTAATTGAATCTTTTGGATCGCAGACATAGTCTAACAACCTAACTACATATAAAAAATTGTTCCCTGAAGATGAGTACGGGCTATAGTCACCATATTGGTCCTAGCTGTGGGATACTGTAAGTAGCTCAAATCTTGAAATACTGCAACGATTTCAATCTGAAACGCTTAGATTAATTGTAAATGCTCCATGGTTTGTAACAAACCACTACTTTCATAGAGATCTCAATGTCCGCTACATAAAAGAGGCAATAAGAAATTATACATCAAAATACCCTGCAAGACTATGCGAACACGTGAAACCATTAGCTATAGCTTTATTAGACGAGACTGATGAGGTCAGAAGGCTTAAAAAGTTACATATATTAGACTTCCCATTTAAAAATTAAGTTATTATTAAGTAATTGCACAATATCCATAAGTTATAAATATCCATTTTTATTAAAAATCACTATCTTTAATATGGTATGTTGAGCTTTAATGTAACTTTAAAAATAGTAAGATTATTGATTTCATAACTATAAGATAGTCAAATATTTACTAGGTCGAGGTTTTGTAGACTATTATTAACAAGTAAAAGTAATAAAATATATTCTAAATACATTAGATAAAAATATGGTTTATGTTTTATCTTTATATCATGTTAAAGTCTTTGCTTACTAAATTCATATTAAAATCAGTTTTGAGACTCAAGTAACTACCGTGAAATTAACCCTAAAGATTTCAAAAGGTAAGATCGAATTTCATAAAGCTGCAATTAATAAGCTTTGCGTTAAAGTAATAATTATACTTGTTATAAATTTTGTTTATAATTTATTTTTAAAATTTGATAATTGATTTTGTGTATAAATTGATAGTAACTAGCGTTATGTTATTGCAATGATGCTAAGGATCTATGCACCCTGTATTACCATATATGTAAATCTTGGAGCACTTAAAAATAGATCAGTGATCAATGAGGGTAAAAAAAACACTATTGTATTAGCAAGTAAACTATTTTTTTAATTGAACTTGTAATGACAATGCTGCTCTATCAATTATTAGAACACTTCAAGATTATATTAAATGGTATTTCAGAAATGAAGGTCACGCAATTGAAAGAGTCTAGAGTTTAGAATGTGCAAAAGTACATTAAGGACAGAGCTCTGAAATTGATTCTGTGGATACACATATTTTTATTAAAACAAATCCTCAGATATCCTGAGCTTTAAACTAAATCTCTGTAAAATTAACTGCATAACACATGATCATACGACAATATAGCTCTTATTATAACGGATTTCCCAACTGGTCATAGACTATAAATCGCCTAAATATAGTTCTTCGATTATTTTGGTACGAGTTCAGCATCTTAAAATCGTCCCCTGTCTACGTGCCTTTTAAAGCTATTTTGATCCTTTAATATAATTAAAAATTCTACTGCAAAGATTCTTCAGAAAGTATTTCCCAAGCAATGTACAATGTAAATATCTCTGGATTCGATGAAGATTATGTAGCTGTACTTCTACATTAAATTATAACCGAACATAATGGAAAAAATTAAGAAATAATAAAAGAAGGAGACGTTAATTTTTTGTTACTTAAGTTACTAATAAAATTAACCTTGATTTTCTTTTATGTTTCTTGTCATGTAAAGTTACTCGGTCATGAAAATGTAAGCAAATTGCAGATAAACCTTTAAAAAGTACTTTGTTTTCAATAATTTTGTTGTTAAAATGTTATAACTATTTTATGATCGTCATATACAAAAAAAAAAATTATTCAAATTAAAAGTATATATAAAATAACTAAGCGAAAAAATGCATTTGTTGTGTTAAGTTTAGGGCAGGATAAAACCAAGGCACTCACTCAATTGACCATTGTGTCCATTAAAAATAAGTGCTTTTTTATGTATTTAAAAATAATATTTCTACCAATATGGCATTTTTTTAAAATTTATCAAGTTTTTTTAAATTTTTTATTATTAAAGGTTCTTAAAGAATTGTTGGTTGTCTCTAAGTTATTACTAGTACCTATCTACCTCAAAAAATTGGTATGACGCGGAGTGCCATACAAAAATAGACTTTTGTTTAAATGTAGAACAGAATTTTGATATAAAATTAAATATTGTATTATTATTAAACACACAGTTAAGTATGTTACAAATGCCTTGCATATTCAAAGATCATTCCTAGTAAAAACCATGACAATTCGTCCCTTGTGAGACTAAAGTTAGAACCTATGAAGTGGAGCATTATAATAATATAAAAAGGTTTAAAAACAATTGTATAATTAAGCATTTAGTAATAAATCCTCCTATTTTAAGACTTACCCTATGCTACTTTAGTATACACATTGGAGATGTAGGATTAACTCTTTAAGAAAAAAGTTCTGTAGCTACAGAGTTTTCACAGTTAAAGTTTTTGAACGTGAAAAGACTTAACATTACGGTACTCTTAACGTATGTGTCAGTGTAATGCACCAATAAACCAATTGAAGCTATACGTTTCAATATAATTCCTTTTAAAGAGAGCTAGCCCTATCTTATACCTCTGTTGTTCTTTGGGCGCAGCGTCCGGTTGGAATATACAACTCCACTTCGAAATAAAGTAATGATTACAGACATACTACCCGCGTTTAGACCACAACTATCACTATACTCCCATTAAAAGGGCCAACCTCAATTGGTTAGGATGGCCGAAACTCTAACTTTCGTGATAGTAGAGTTACATCATCGGTCTGATGCGGGAGGTTAAACTTACCTTCTACCATTTATACTCTAAATAGTAACGGATGCCTTTCACTGGATTTTAGTCGCCTCTCGAGGCATGTCTTACCTGGGGCTAATATATGCCCCTTTCCAGCAGGGTTGTCTACAGCTAGAGTAATAGCCTCATGTTAGGTAAAGTTGTTTTTTATTAAGCATGCTGCCAGTAAAACGTGTCCTATTATTACTGCAGTTTTATTGAACAGTTAGATGAGATCTACGGCAAACACTTCCGTTGATAAGTTCATATCTATATATAACTATTTGTATATCATTGCTTTATCTATGATATATACTACACATCTACTCGATTTAAAAGTGAATTGTGCGCTATATATCATCAATCATCATTCAAAAATCCATCAGTTCTGCAGTAGCCTCATGTACCCATATAACCTGGTACTCATGTCCAGCAAACCATAAACTAATCGACTTTTTTTTAAAGAAGTAGTTGGATTTCATTAAAAATGTGGGGGTTTTCTTCCCAAATATTTTTTGAGAGGGAATCTTTTATTTCAAACTGTAATCTATTATTATAACTTCTTCAAAAACGCTATATTTATACGTATAAACTAAACATCATTGCTGTATATAGGTTCATTTAAATTGTAAAAATAATCAGTATTTTGTTTTATATTCGCGTCATGGTTTTAGAATATTGTATTTATTTTCTTCTATGTTTTCATCTATAGCTAACATAGATGGCATAGATGGCTAATACCAAAGCAAGTCTTCCGAAAAGGTTGAGTATGTTAAAAAAAGTACTATAGTGTAAGAGTATTTACTATATATCTGGGATTTCAAAATACTACATTTCTAGTAACTTTTTTTTTGAGAATCCATACCAGATTAAGACGTTTTGTTTAGATATCTCAAGTGTTCGTTGTTTACTTCACAAATTTCGGATGGCGAGTATATCATCATACATTCCAATTCTTCGAAGTTATGGACTTAAAATACTTATATGGATTTTATGGCATAAGATGTTGACTTGAAGTAATGAAAGTTATTTGTTTCGTGTTTAAAAATAACAAATCAAGATTTAATTAAAAATATTCATTTTTCTTAAACTGTTTTCAAAATATATTGTAATTTATACAATTATACAGAACCGTATAATTTATGTGCCACCAACTAGTTTCGCAAAATGAAACTCATTTGTATTAAATAAAAAGATAAGAATCGTATAATGCGAGTATAGTACGAGTATTATAAGGTACATATGAGTGGGAATATACCGCATTTTTCCTAGTCAATTTTGACGGACTATAAATAGCGAACTACTTAACATATTTCTAAAATAATTTAAATTAGTTTACTGAATAATCTCGTTTGCATAGTCATTTAGTGGATTTGGTTCAAAAACTGTATTTTGACTTCTTGACAAAACGAATGAAACAGTGGGTCGGCCGCACACTTGAAGAAGCTTCGCTTTGTATGCTCGCTCAGCGTGGTTTGCTTGAAGAGATTCTTCCGAAAGACACAACAAATATGCTAAGACATAAAAAACCAAGTCAAAGTTACAAGTTAAACACGTTTTCTCCGCCATCCGTCGTGCCAACAACGCAACGATTTCGTACATAAAAGCAGGCAGAAGCGAAATTATGAAGATTTTATGCTCCGCTAATGTGTCTTCCAAGTGTTGCGCAAAAAGCATACTTTTGGATTTTCTTTCGAGCCAAGTTAATGGATGGTTAGTAGAACTTAGCGGGTGAAGTGGCGTGGTGTATTGCAATTAAGTGCCATCATATCAAAAGGCAGAAATATACATTATACGTATGGAAGAAACTGAAAATCATGGTAAATGCCAATGTCTGTAACGGAAGCTTTTTTCTTGACCGACAATTCACACGCTTGGAGAGGCTAATTTTGACCGTTGAAGATGATTCGTGTTTCAAGCCGGAGTTGAATTTTGGTTAAATGCTGTTAAACAAAGCGATTCATTGCGTCAGTAGAACTCTAATGAGCAGCTTTTAATAGTAAAAATGAAAAGTAAAATAATAAAAATAATGAATGTAATTAAATCAAATTAAACTTGGAAACTAAAATGTTATGAGCCAATTTCTAATCACAACGTTTGAATCTGTTTGCTTTCAACTCATGGAGGTGCTGTGATATCTAATACGATTTTTTTTAAATTGTGGTTTTTCTTTACAACAAAAAAAAAATTGCTTTATTGGCTTTATAAAGATAGCTTACACAATTAGCACCAAATTATCATTATCTGTAATAATATCTCCGCAACTATTTTAACAAGAATATAAAAAAGTTAATTAGATATGCTTTGTATATTGTAAAAAGTCTTTTATAAACTGAATAGTAAAATTAAAAGATATTATAAAATTTAAAAACAATATATAAAATATATATAAAAACTATTTATATACAAATGATGAATTATAAATCTTTAAAGTAAATCACGCTTGGAAAGAAATTTTTTCCTAAAAGATTAGGAAAGCTTACTTCTACTATAAAATATATATATATTAAAATATCATTAAATACAACAAATATTTTTGAATATTATATATATATATATATATTCAATATATATATATATATACAATATATAAAATATACTTAAAATAAAATTATTAAAAAGTTATAAATATAATTGGCAAATTTCATTAGTTTTACGATTACAGAGGTACGAATAGAATTTAAAAAACTATTGAATATAATATTTTCTAAAAACCATTACCATTGCAATTGTAATCATTATTATCACCGTCATTATTATCAGCGTGGAAATATGTGAGTGTTTTAAAAATTTCTGAGTCCAGCAATAATTACTATTATATTTTGAGTACATTTTGGTTTTTGTTTTTTTGATCTCCAATTTCAAAATAACTGAATTCACTTTAATCGGTTATTGGAGAACTCTGATTTATTCAACACTAACAAAGTGATCTTAGTTTAGTTTTATGGCCACAATGAATCCAATGATAAGGCAATAGCTCAGAAATTTGTTTAAGAAATTGTTTGAACTTTCTGGCCAATTTTTAAGCATTTTTTCGGATACTGACAAACCAGACTTTATCAGTACTAAAAAATTCCGTTTAATAAACTTTACCAAAGCTATGGTTAGCATATAAAATACTCAAGCAATTGTTAGACTGAAGACGTCAACGGTATTCAGTTCAGCGTCTGCCATGTCTACCATACAGTGGTCTAAAGAAAAAGTTTAAATATGATATAACATTATTATAAAACAATACAATATTACAGTGAATATAAGAGGTCTTTCCAGACAGACCCCTTATTTCAATAATCCGTATACAGATTTCTTGGATAATGACTATACCAATGTATTTCTCCAATACAACAACTGTAATATTGTCCGTTGAAATTGTAGAATGCTGAAAGTTAATTTGGATAGTCTTAGTCCAAGTTACTCCACCATAATCAAACATGGGTAGTTATACTAGTTATCCGTATGTCTTCGAGTCGCATTCCATCAATTGACTCTATGGATATTATGTCCTGCTCTTCTACCAGACTTTCAGAGCACAAAATTTGTAGTTTAGTATTTCATTAGTAAAACTATATCTTTAAGTCAGTCTCGTTGCGCTCTTCTGTGATGAGAAGGATTGACAAACTATTTATTTGCAGAGCCCCCACTCTTATGACCGATCACTTAACTGTCGGAATACCACGATTATAATTAAGTACATAATACAATATAAAGCAAAATTATAATGTATAAAACTTATACAAGTATGTATCTTCACTCCTCAATTATTTTTGCAGTTTCATTTTAATATTTAATATTTAATATTAATCATTGGATACTGTTGAAATTAATTTTTCATTATTATTCTGGTATATTAATTTAATCATTTTATTCTTCATAATTTTATTTCCATATTTTTCTTCTTACTACTGGTTTTTTTTTAATGTATCCGTTTGCATTATCGATTCATGCAATTACGAATTGTTCAAGATACTCACGACTTAGTCTCTTAGTGTATAGCGTTATTGCTATCGGTATTATAATCAGTTAAGATATTTTTTTAGAAGATGAACACATCGTTTCTTATTATATTTGTGGGCTTAGATTTTTAACAATCCAAAAATTATGATGTCAAGCAAGTACTATAATTCACTATGTGCCTTATTTGATTTATCGAGAAAGGTAGTATTTGGTATAAACTTAATAATTAAGAGATTTTGCTAGAGTTGGGACTCCAGTAACGTCTGGTGTACTTCGAATGCCTCCCAGAGTTACAAATATTGAATAAGGCAGACTATTTGGTGGCATGAAGTGTATATCTGAAAATATCCACCGAAAACAATCATATTTGTGAAGAGTCAATTTATGAATGCTGACCTACGCTATTGCAACCCATCGCTTTACAATACTTTTTAGCAATAAATTCAATCAATGGGTTGGACCAAGCACTTCTGTACTTATGTGACATCAGTCCGTGTGACATTTTGCTGTTCCTAAAGCTTAAATGATTGCTTTGATGAAAGCATTTCTAGTCGATTAAGACTAAAAGGCTAAAGGAATTAAAAGCTATACCTCAAGCGGCTTCCGAAAGATATATGAAAATATACATATAGATGATTTTATCAAGCGCTAGCATAGTAGTTAATAGAGCCAACTTTGCAGAGTTTTGGTAGATTGCTGATTTTTTTACGTTTTATTTGATAATTGCAAATATGTTTTACAGAGAATATTGAACAACATATGCGTTTGAACAACATATTTTTCAAAAGCAGGTGTCAAGTGGGAAATTGCAAGTCCATTTCAACTTATCTTTTTAATTCTTATATTAAGTCCAAACCCCACTATGTTTTATTTATAGCATCCACTGGCAAATCATTTATTACGAGTATTGTTATTACCAAAGAATCTATAGTACAAAGAAGTGCCACGCTCATACAAACGAAATACCCACTTTATTTTGCTGGTGGATTTATAATAAATCCACCCAACCTCATGCAACAATGTTCGATCGAGTCACAACTAGTATGATGTTCAGTTCAAACTCATTGCAACCCACAATTGTTTTTATACGCCTGTTTCTTTTACCTTTCTTGTTTTTATTTGTCTATTTAATTAATATACATTGATTAGTAACGAAGTGAATGGTAAAGAAATCCCTCAAACAATTTTACCATATACTTTGTTGCTTTATTTTCTTGTACTGAAAAGGCTCATATCATAGGAGTAAAGAGTAATAGAATATATTCTTTTTTTATTGCAAAAAATGATGCACTACAAAAACTATTATGTATGTACAAATGTGATATTGGAGACATTAAGTCTGCAGTACATAAATAGGTATGTTTTTATTGCACATTTGTGCATATATTTTACCTCAAATGGAACTACTTCTTAATAGTTTGAATTTTTGGGAACGTTTTGTAATTATTTTAAAAAATATTTGCAAGATTCATATAAAAGTTTTTGAAAAGTATTTTAAAAAAAATAAAAATATTAGAAATGTAAGAAAAATTTTAATGCAAAAATGTGTAGAAGTCACTAAAACCACTATTAATGCCTCCTGGTTTGAGGAAACGCATGAATGCTATTTACACCGGATTAAAATGTTAAAATTGGTGTTTACGATATTGGAAACATTGCGCATGGACAACATTTAAGAATAAAGCTTCATAGAATGAAAAAAATCAGAATTGAGACATAAATAAATTTGTAATGTGTTTTTACACTACAATTCATACCAATAGCAAACAGGAAATTTTGTTTTTGTTTTATACTATTAAATTAAAAAAATTATCAAATGTACACAATTTTGATTTCGTCACTGAAATGCTGTTTGATCGCTTGAACATTTTACAGCGAATAAACACACAAACATGCATATAATGTAATACAGAGGGTTGCACGTATGATTGAATACGTATGCAGTCGGGCTTTTGTCAGCCTTACTTGACTCACATATAGGTTTGAACTGAACTTCATACCAGTTGTGACTCGATCGAACATTGTTGCATGAGGTTGGGTGGATTTATTATAAATCCACCAGCAAAATAAAGTGGGTATTTCGTTTGTATGAGCGTGGCACTTCTTTGTACTATAGATTCTTTGGTTATTACATAGCGCTAACATGTATTCCCCAGGGAACCCGGCGTAGAGGCAGGCCAACATCAACAGGGCGAAGAACAATTAATACTGAAACTGGCAAATCGTTTAACGAAATCATTTGTTGTATCCTTAAGCTCCTAATGGAGTATGGAATAAAATAAAAAAAAAAATAATTGTTATATAGTATTATTATTTTTCTGTTACTAATGAAGCATATATTGTAATGTATGCTTGTATGTAAGTGTATGAATGGGCATAAATATCAAAGTATGTTGAGAAGTACATTCAAATATTATAAGTAAATATTAATAAATGAAATATGTAAAAACATATCCTTAAAATTAAAAAGATTTAAAAGAAGTCCAACTAAACTGAAATCAAATCTGAGACTGCTTTTTTTTATCGTTTATCGTCCTAATCAACTTGACTATGACTATGATATTAAATGGAATAACTTGATATCACGTTTGATTTGGTATATGAGATTCAAATCTTGGACTGATTTTATTCTTTATCGCATAGCTCTTGGTCCAACCAATCTATGTCATCGTTTTAATTTTATGGTTTAATTTCTTATATTACATTGAAATGTAATAATTTGATAACACGGTTAACTAGAGATTTGAGATCGAAATCTTTGAAGTAATTTAATAGAATAAAAATAATATTATTATGTTGAGGCTAGTTGAGTCAGTGCACCTGAGCAATTTTAATCTCTATTAACTGCGAGATTTCTTCAAAACCCCTCTTTGCGTCTTGACTAGATTATTATTTATCACTTCATCAGACTAAGCAATAATTAACCTCAGATCTGCATACCTTCCCGAGGAGCCTGTAACCATTCTGAGATTTGATAACGCGGTGTTGGTAAGTCTGTCAGATTTCGCAAACAATTTCAGGGCTCTATCCTTTATGTATTTTTTGATGGGATCAATCTTGATGTCCCTGAGGATGTCATTCGTCCTAATGTACCATGGAACATTGAAAAGTGTTCTCAGAGCCTGGCTTTGTGCAATTTCTAGCTGGTGAATAGTAATATTGAAACATATGAAAACATATGTATGTTTGTCGTCATTGTATTAGCTTTTTATTTGACCTGCCTATAATCACTGAGCAATTATTTTTATCGCGAGCATAAATTCGTTCGCTTTGTGGTTTGTAAGAATTTTTCAATACGACAAAATATAGCTCGCGTGCAAAAATACCGTTGAGTGGATGTTAGGCTTAAGTGAAAAATGTATACTTTATTAGTGTTTGACTTTTTCATATTTTATTGTTTTTTAAACAAATATTTTGTCACTTTTACTAAAAAATAAGAGTAAAATCTAGTGTCGTTTTTTTTTTATTTTATAAGGTTTTTTTTTAATATTAGTAATAATAGTTAGTTTATTTATTCTCCAAGAATTTGCCAATATCTACTTTACATGTATTAACAAATTAATATTATATTGCAACATTACTTGGGTATTTCCAATTCAGTTCCAAAGGTAAAAGGCTTTGACTACTAATACGTGTTGAAACAGCTTTATAAAAATTGGACACGAACTCAACAAAAATACTAATGTTAAAACAAAATGCAGAAAATTGAAAAAAATTCAAGTTAAAAAATAAATAATTTCAAATTGTAAAACTATTGCATTTTGCAATTCTCAAGTCCTAACTTAAGTCAAATTTGTGAACTGTAGTACTCACGCAATTATAATTGGTGCCAGAGTAATATTTGTAAACATAAAATATATTTAGAAAAATTTGTCATTTTTTGGTTACACATAAGCCAAGTCAAGCTAAGTCAAGTCAAGAGATCAAATAACATCTTGTTTTACTTGAAATCGAATTTGCATAAGAGTCAGTCCATTCTCTTTTCATGAGTCATTTGCGAAAGAAGAAGTGGTTGATAGCGAAATACCATAATTATAGCAACAATAAATTTAAATATAGTAACATACATATACAATCATATCTGCGCCATACACAATCCACTCGACAATATCTCACGGATACAACATAGCAAATGCTTCACGCCGAAAGTATCTGAAGTATCTGCGGATTTTTGTGGAAGAAATGCGAGTTATTTTTTTCCAAATAGCACAAACAAAAAAAGATAACAAAAACTTCCACCAATACCGCCGTCACATTCACTACAAAATTTATTGTTGTAACACAAAATAATCATCAACTGCACTAAGTAAGCACATGGAGTAGAAAATGGAAAATTGGACGCAGTTCGAAATCAATAACGTCAACTGTCTGTCCATAATGAATAAAATAAATCAACGAAACCAGCTCTCGAAAAGTGACTTGCGATAAAGTTGCTCTAAGTGAAGCGGTCAATTGAAGCCGGTACTGGATTTACTTGTTGGCCAGACAGGCCAAATTACTGGTACACATATTTATGTTTATACGAGTATATAAATATATTAGTACGCATATCGCCACATCCATACATCCATATATATCCATACTTACATAGAACTTATTGAGAAAACCGAATTCATTTTTTTTTTGTGGTCTTATAAATAATTTCACTTCTTTTATATTCCAAAAAAAAAGTATTAACAAAATGCTTTTGTTGTTATTGTTATTGTTGCTGCGATCAATTTAATGAAATCATAAAGCAAGCTTCAAAATCTTGGCTTTTTCTTTTCTTTTCTTTTAATTTTGTTGATCCAATCGCATCGAAACGTTTTCGTCATAAAAAAAGAAGATGCTAACTAATAAATAAAATATGAAAGATGAAAAAGAGAAATGCTGTGAAGAAATGCGGTAAAGAAACGCTGTGAAGAAGAGTAAATAAACAAGTAAGCTTGGCTTAGCACGAGTTCCTAACGCAAAACAAACATAAATCAAGTTGCCGTTGGTATTGAGACAACATCCGCCTTAGTTGCACCCGTTGCCTATATTTTCTCCGAGACAAACAGCTATAATTCTGTCAATTCACACTCCATCATAAAATCATAATTTCATACAATAAACATTTATGACCAATTTGTCTGACTCTCTTAAACACACTACCAGATAATATTGGTTATTAAATCAATTAAAGATTTTACTATTAACTGAAGACAATCTTTAATGATCGTCTATGGTTAGTTTAGTTAAATGATCATGATTCATCACATTTCTGATCCACATATGACATGCAATTGTCTTACATCTGTTCACAATATTAATTAATTTTGTATATTATTATGAAGTAATTTAAAGACACAAATTATTATGTCAGGAAATTTGTCTGCTTTAATCTGTAGAGACTTTTAAAATATTCAGTGTGATCATTTTTAGTGTTACCATTACTAAAAAATACATAAATAGATGAGGAAAGCGCCGTTAAATGATCACAAGTATTACCGTGCAAAGCAATTATAGTAACGAAAACTTAGTGTCAGCAGTTTAGTTTGTATAGTATAGGTTAGGTTAGGTTAGGTTGTACTGGCGATCCAAAGAGATTCAGTTAGGTCTGTAAGACCATTTTGTTAACATATAAGGAAAAACTCAGAGGTTTAAAACTACGTTATACCTTTGGCAAGTTTTATAATGCTATTTAAGGGAAATATTGCAGTTGAACAAGATCCTTAAGGAATGACTTAAGTTGGTAACGAGGCGTCGAGCATGTGTCGAACAAAAGCAAAGCAGTTGGGAGACACTTTCATCGTCCTCTCCTCATCCAGAGCTGTGTAGGACTGAGTACTTTTGTAATTTGATAACCCTCAATTTTTAATTCGAAGATCATTGAAATTGGGAATTGAGTTGTGAGATTAAAAGTGAAATTGAAATTGATAAAACCCAATTCCTAAGTACAAGGAATTGAAATTGGGAGTTGAGTTGCTAGACAACAAGTAGAAAATTCAATTCTTAATACCAGATATTTTCCAAAAGTAATTGAACGAAGTAGAAGCATCGGAGCTTACTCTGTGACTGTAATGGAATTGATATTGGAATTGATTTTGCACAGCTCTGTCCGTAATAGCGACAGGAATAATTGAAAAAGAGATTTTATCTTCTAGCATGGTTACCTAATCTGCAATGACCTCTAAGATTAGGTACCTACCATAACACTGATTTCTGTATGAGGCAACTTAATGAGAGTGTTGGATTTTCTTTTAATGAAACGTGGCCAAATTGCATACGGATGCCTACATAATGCTACAATATGCGTACAATATGGTTTCTGTTTCCTGCAGGTTTCCACACTTTCTGCTTAAGGAAGTGGTTTATAATGAATTCACAGTTTCTCTGCGTGGGTTCCTATATACCAAAGACCAGAAAGAACTGCTGTAACCCTTGCAATATGTTTTGTTTCCAGAATCTAGTTTTATTGTAGATGGGCAGTGTTAACCAGGAAGTTGCATATGACTGAAGTGCCTTCCATTTATTGGTCAGTTGAAGAAAGTAGAGGTAAGTACTTCTCTTAAAGGTTTCTAGGGTATCATACCGGTACCACTACGGACGCATACAGGCAATCACCAAAGCGGGCTAAACCGTCACCTTTCTCGGTCTTTAAAAAATGGCTTTGCTAAGAAACTTGTAGTCAAAAAACTTTGAATATCTCAAAAACGGTTCATAGAAATAGTTGTTTATTAAAAATCAGATGATATCGTGTTCTAACAGACAATTGCAAAAAAAATGGTGTGCAGTAGAAAGAAACTTCTTGAAAAGAAATAACGTGTGAAAGAAATATTGTAACAAAAGTAATAAAAATAATTGAGTAAGTATTTTAAGAAATATGAGAGTTTCTATTTTTCAATTTCAATTTTTAGCCCTATATTTTATTTCAAAACCGTTTTTGTATGAGAACATATTGGGTAGCGACCTTAAGGATATTTCAGCGGCCAATGAATAGTGTAGGCCATCTGACGGAAATGTTTACGAAACATACGATTTTATTCGTTTCTCAGTTCAAAGAGTCATCTGACAAGAATAAGACATATTTTTCAAAAGATCTTTTATATAATCGGATACTGACGAGTATTATTCTGATTTTTTATATAAAAATAAAATTTCGTTATTTTAAAACTTAGGGAACCATGATTTAATTATTATATACTACATATTTTTATTTTTAATTTAATTATTCTTAAAATCCTATTAAACTTTAAAATATCAAGATATTGATGATAAGCCTCACATAATCGCAATATATAAATTACACATGACACTCATTTCGACTGAAATACCCAACTAACTCTATAAATGGTTATGTGAGTATAATAGCAAAATGCCGACAGTAGCGCTTAAATGCAATAAAGTACAGAAATCTTTGATGTGCACAAAAAAGCGAACATTTTTTTTTTTGAAATGCTAAAAACTACTGCATCTGTGCACAAATAAACTTTCTTGTGAAAAATGATTAAATATTTTTCTTGTAAACAATTTACGATATTTTTATGCGTGTTTGCACAAAATAAGATGAAACAAAAAAGGTCATAACTGCATTTCTATAATTAATTTTTACATATTTTCATTTGAGGTGAATTGGTGAAAATCGATTTGTAACTGCACTTAAATAATTTTAACGAAGTCTTTAGTGAAACGATAATTATTTTAAAACAATGAATCATTTCACTTCATCAAACTAGAGCACCACGGATTATATACTGCTAAAGAGTTGGTAACCTTTTCTGAAGTTGAAAGAAATACTCACCTACAGTTTTCAGTTACAGTAATTACGTAGAAAATATATTAACTAAATCTAGTTGTATTATTTTTTTTCAAATAATGGAAAAAATGCTCTTTTTATTATTTAATAAAAATACTTAATACTTAATACTTAAAAATACTTACTTAAGGATTGATTATAGGTGCCATTACATCATAGCTTTAAATATTCGAAAATGCTCGAACATCATATGGTGTTAAGACATTGGCTGTTATATAAATTTCTTTAATACAAAACGAAAGTATTATAAAACAGAGAACAGATCGACTGTTCGAGCAGCTCAAACAATTTCGAATATAAAAAATATTAAGTCCCAATCCTCGAATTCGAGTATATTATGAAGCATTACATTATACGACTGCACTTTATATATCGATATATATATATTATATGTAAATAATTTGAACTGTATTAGGAAAACTTATCTACTGATACTATTTAGGCAAGGAATTTGACAAGATTTTTATTTTCGAATGCGAATACGTATTATTTTCGAATTTTATTTGCAAACAACATTATGTATGCGTTGGTTAATAAGTGAAAGTGTATGTAAAAATTATGCACATATCTAGCCAACATAAATTCCGTTTAAATGGATTTTATTTTTTTGGTAATACTACCTTCAAGCTTATCGAGTAAAGGATTATAACATACTATAGTCGTGTGGTAAAACAACAGAACGATTTGGGCTAACCATGTTCGATCCTAACTCAAGGAGTTGATGGCAGTATTCACTTACCTACCTGCCTGTTTACCTTCAAGATTACGTCAAAGTTATCAAGATTTTCGGAAGTATTTGATTTATTTTTTATAAAACTTTGTAGAACATTAAATCACTATTAAGAAAAAGGTTGTGATACAATGCATAATATAAGCTAATCTTAAAATTTTAATGGAATATATCAATTATTGTTTTATTTTTATAATTATGGATTACTTTATTATAAATATTAATTAATTTATTATTTATTTTTCAAAAAAGGGGCAGAAATAGTTACATTATACTAGTTTTCCTCGTTCAAAATGCACAATTACTGATTATTTCTTTAATCATAATCATCATCATATAAGTTTTGTTAAAAATGATGTCCCACGCTTTTATTGTACGGTGGTTGTATCTAGGTAGCATAGTTGCAACTAAGAGTGACGTGGACGAAGACATTGATTCCTCGTTTAATCAAAGCCAAAACTGCATTTGATATGCTGCGTATTGTGTGGCGCTCTAATCAAATTTCCACTTGCAAATTCGTGTTTACAACTCAAATGTAAAGTTTGTGCTATTCTATGCCTGTGAAGCTTGGAAAAAAAAAAGACAGATTAATATAAAAAAATACAAACTTTTATGAACGAATGTTTACATCAAATATTAAAAATATGGTGGGCAAACCGCATCACAAACACCAAACTATTGATCGTTACGGATCAATCACCTGCTACTGTTGAGATAACGTGTTAAGAACACGTAAATGGTGCTGAATTGGACAAAATCTCAGCAGACTCAATGGAAACATTGCACGCCAAGCTCTGAAGTGGAATCCTTACGACAGACGTCGACCTGGAGCGCCGACTAAAACTTGGAGAAGGACGATTAAAAAAGAACTAAGAGAAGTCAATTATTTCTGGAGTGATATATGCCAAGAATCAAATAACAGAATACGATATAAAAAGATGGTAAAGACCTTATGCTCCACTGGAAGACGAGGATAAGAGAGAGAGAGGGATTTGTAACAAAGGTACATCTATTGTTCTTTGGGGCCCTCGTTGTAATGGGTGGAATTTCGACAAAATTTTGTAGTGGCATGATGATAAACTCCAAGATTAATACGCGTTTAATTTTAGAGCCATATCACCTCATGAAAGGGTTCATTTTAAATGTTAACAAACATGGTAAAGAATAAAAATATGGCTTCCATGGTATCACAAAAGCGGTTTTATATATCACTTTATAATATTATATAGAATGTGCTATTTTCATAAAAATTTCTAGTGACATGAATTCCAGGATTTTTTTTTGTGGTTGCATGTACTAATAATAGATAATAAAATTAGTTTAGTTAGCATTTAAAATATGTCTACAGATTTTCGTCTTCACTAATAGCACTTTTATTCTTTCGTTTTTTCTTCTTATTTTCTTTCTATTCACTGCTTCTGTTGTTGTTGTTGTTGTTGTTGTAGTGTATAGTCACGTATATGCGCAAGTATAAAAGTGAGTAAATATTAAGTTCACTGATTGGTAAAATGAATGACAACTACTGCTGTTGTTGGTATTGTATTTATTGGTGGTGTGTGCTCACGTCTATGCGCATATATGATTGTAAATATTACATTTGGTGAGATATAAATTTGGTCTTCTTAGGATAAGAATTTATGACAAAAAAATACAAAGAGGTAACAAATTTTATTCATTTTTAACTGATTATATTATTTTCGTTTTCCATTTAATGAATTTGATTTATGTTATTTGGGTTTAAAGCCATTTTAAGAAGGGTCAACTAATTTAGTGGATAATATTGAGAATTTTCTTAAAGATAAAAAGTATTTTCAAACACTTTCTCTTCATTAACTACTCAATATATGTTATAATGCTCAGCTTCTTTTTATTTATCAAAAAATATACCATTGAACTTTAATTATTTTTACTTGCTAATAAATTAAAGAATATATTTCAGTTTCAAAATTAAGATACCATATTTATTGTTATTCAAAAATTATCACAAGTCGAAATCATTCAAAACTTTTTTGTCTGAAAGTTGTTTCAAAATTTCTGGTAGAAAATTCTCAGGATCTGTGAACAAATTATTTGGATTTTAAAAAGTTATGTTTGAAATTATTTTTAATGATGGCTACTTTTCGCACACAAAAAAGTATAATGTATGCAATTAAAAATGCAGAACGTATTGAACTTGTTTCGGAATCAGACTTAAGTAGCACTGTTGAAAACCATACTGCAGAGAGCATCGTTATCTATGAGTATGAACCATTTCAAGGAAAACGTATTAAATTTCTTCGCAATGGGGATAGTTTTTTTACAGGTAAAATAATATCATTCTCATTAAATCGTTATAGAACTATGGACTACTTAATGGATGACTTGACGCAATTGCTTCGCGAAGTAGTCACAGGTCCTATTAGAACAATATTTTCAATAAATGGAACAATTATTACCGATATAAAACATATTTTAAGGAGTGAACTTTATGTATGTGCCTGCAATAATGAGAATTTTAAAAATATCCAATATAATATTAACGAATCCCGATCTAGAAATATGATTCCAAGAGTAATTACAAATTTAGAGTTTGTTTTTCCACATGTAATAGTTCTTATTCGAAATGGTTCAAGACCTCGTTTGATGTCACAATTGTTATTAAATAAACACAACAGTCTCTCATTCAATCACGTCATGCGTGTGATCACTGACGTAATCAAACTGCGTCCAGGCTATATTCGTAAGATTTATACGCTGCAAGCAAAACCTGTTAAGACTTTGGCGGATTTTTTTAGTAGTGATGATGTTTTTGTGGTTTTTGGCACAGAACGAGTACAAATTAATGATGACTTTATCTTGGACAACAAAGAAATCGTATCTTTGAAAGCTTTGAGCAAACGACTGCGTAATGTAGGCTGGCTTTATAGCTTAGAACAGTTAACCTCAACCAATACCGAGAAAGCGGTAGAGTACCAACCAACAACCAATTTAATATCACCAAACGTAATGCCTAGTATATGTAATGAAAACTATATTTGTAATGACTTAGTTGGGCAAGGAGGATTTGGTTTTGTACTTAAAATGATAGATAGTAACACACAAGAACCTTACGCACTCAAAGTAGTCGAAATACGTTCTAAGAATTCAGTGGAATTGAGAGAAATAGACATTCTGAAAAAACTCTCCCATCGCCACATTGTGCATTTGCTTAATGCCTATAAAAAGAAAAGCAAACTATTCTTAATGATGGAATATGTTAGTGGTACAGATCTCTCTGATGTACTTGAAATGAAAACCAATCTAACAGAGGCTGAAACTAAATTGACGATAAACCAAATTATTTTAGGATTACGTTATATTCATCATAAAAAAGTTATACACAGAGACATCAAACCTAATAACATCTTGGTAGAATTAAGTCATGGGTCTGAAAAAATAAAATCAATCAAAATAACAGATTTTGGGGCAGCCATTCAAACAGACGAGCCAGTATTTGATATTATAGGTACCCCCCAATTTATGGCACCTGAAATAATTAAACGTATTGGATATGGTAAAAAAGTTGATGTTTTCTCGTCTGGTATTGTGATGTATATCCTGCTCTTTGGGAAGTACCCATTTGGATTAATGGCCGATGATAAAAATTATAAGAAATTATTTGCTTCAATTATATTAGGCAAATATTCCATTCCGAATTCAAAAAAGTATGTAATATCGAATGATGCCAAAGATTTTATGGCAAAACTGTTATCTATAGATCTTCTAAAACGTCCCTCATGCAACAGACTTTTACGTCATTGTTGGCTAAATCCAGAAGAAGGGTCAAGTGATTGATGTTACCTTCTATTACTGTGTGCATATTCTTAAAGTTCTTAAAGTCAACTACTAGCACAGCCCAGCGTTATTGGTGTTAGCATATTTCCGTTATAAAGCATACGATTGAGAGACATCGCTGGATGCGACTAATTCAACCTGGCGGCAAGTTCAAATATTAAATATAGTTTTTGTCAAAGTACGAATGTTTTTCGAAATTTTAAATAAAGTCAACAATTGCAAATACATATTAACGTTAGTATACAAAGTTTTTTAAAATAGGTATTTGTAATGTAGACCATCTGTTATTATTCTCAAGTATAATAAAGGTCAATGGTATTTACAAGGGTAGGTGCCAGCTTCGTGTCAAATCAACTGAATATATATAATGGTTAATAGTTAAAAAGCCCATATAACATACCATATAACGTACGATATGCGTTAAACTTTGACAGAATGTGTATAATAGTGTTGCCAGCGTGAAAATAAAATAATTTACCGATTGGGAATTCAAAAATAGGACTCTCGTTCTTTTTTGATCAGAAGGTATATAATCGAAATAAAGTAATTTGATGTTTTTGACATACTTTTATTTATTCTTTAAACTGTAATTTATGTATGCAGTATTAGCATTATTCTAATTAATCTGCGGTTATTATGGATTTCGATTGCCCAACATATTCTATGCTCCTTACAACTCTGCCATGAGATAAACAGACATCATCGTAAACGTAGTTCATCGGTTCAAATGTTTTGGTAAGAGTTTTACCAAATATAAAACCAAATTTTTTGGAGTTCGTTGAAATGTCATCAAATTTTGTAAGAATATCAGTTAATCACATTTAGTAAGCCAGCGCTTAATACTCGATTTTACAAGTTCCTGCTACTAAAATGTGCTATCTACTTTGGAGTCCACCTTATATATACGTCAATAGATTTAAAAATGTTGTGTATTATTATTGCTTTTATTTTCTGTATACATATTTGTTTGTGTATCTGCTTTTATCAATATCATCAAGACGCTTTGGTGACAATTTTTAAATTTTACTAATAGTTAGATCATTTGATGGGATGATGAAATGAATTTATTTCAAAATCAAGATATAAATAAAACTGGTTTACTCTTATATTTACGCTTAAATATTGATATTCTTGACGTTTTTTCATTTGTGGTTTCCAGAATCATGCAGATTTAATTAAGTCTTGTTTATTGTGTTCTTGCTTAGAATAAATATCACAGGGAGTGGCATTAAAATGCTTCATTAAGTACTAGTTTACATACATAAACTTAAATGTTATAGCAAATATTTAAGTTTTATTCTCACCAAACATTTTTCTATAATAAAATAATTGTGGGTAAAAACCGCATTAGTTAGGTATCGTATATAAGTTTTCCATATAGAAGTGGAAATACTTGCTAAATTACTAAATATGATACTAAACTGATATATAATTCTTGATGGTTATATTTACAAGATAATTGGTTGACATTTAAATACAATTTCAGTGTTTTTTATTTAATTTAAATTTGATTTCGTTACAAGTTATTAGAACTCATAATAATACGTGGTAAAAAATTTATATTTCATTTTTGCTAATTAGTCAAAGTAGGTCAAAGTATTATGATTTATTGAGCTGATAGGTTTTCGAGTTATCAACAAAGAACTTCCGTTCTAAATGTGTAAAAATTAAGTAAAAGAAATTATAAATTATTAAATATTTATAGTATTTTGCAATAAAATTTGAATAAAAGTTTGAAATATGAATGCCGTGGTAATTAGTGTCTATATTAGGTTCTTGAATTAGTTGAAGAATTTATTCGTTAATAGTATAACTAAAATTTTTACGCCATACATCAGTATACTCGTATACTTGAAAGTATAGGATATTTTAGAAGATCATTGATCGGTCAAGAGAGATTTAGTGTAAGCTATAGGGACTTCATTACCCTAATTTTATGTCAAAGTTTGAGTTTCAAAAATAGATAAAACAAAACAGATTCGAGTGCAATTTTGTCAGTGACATCAGAAGTGTATGATTTTATCAGTATAGATTAGACTTGGGAGTATTACGAGGAATCTGTCAAATCGACTTTTCTTCTCGGGATCGAGTTCGTGTTAAATCAAGCTATTTATGATGTTATGCAAAAAGTTTATCACAATAATGAAATTTACCAAAATACTCTATTAAATTGGGGCTTCGAAGAAATCAAAATCTCATTGTAATTTATATCTAGATATCTTCCGATTTAATTCAAAATTGATGTCAACATAAGCATATCCGTAAGCATGTCGGGAGATACAATCAAGGTCCAAGTATTTGTGTTCATTATTGTAAAAAAATCACTTTTAAAATTCGACTCATATACTTTTCGATCGATATTTCAACTTATATGTGTGAGACCAGCGAGCTTAGCTTTATCGGAGACTTGCGATACATCTCGAAATGTTTGTAAATCTGGGTTTTTGATAAGTTTTGATTGAGAATTAGAACTTTTCACATTTTGAAAATGTTATATTATTTTTTTGTTATATCTTTTTTTTGATTATATTATTTTTTTTAATCTAAGAATATTTATTCAGGGTCTTGTTTATTTTAAAGACCCATTTACTGCTCTAAAATGGGCATTTTAATTGAATAAAAAAATGTTTAGTGATTTAATATATATATATATATATATATATATATATTATTTATTAAATATATGCGTATGTGTAGCGTTTAGCAAAGCCTCAGACATTACTATTCGTCAGCTAGAAATTGTACTAAGCCAGGCTCTGAGAGACTTTTTAAAGTACCATGGTACATTAGGACGAATGACATAAATGATAGAACCCTGAAATTATTTGCGAAAACTGACAGGCTTACCAACACAGCGTTATTTAATCACAATGGTTATGGCTATAGGATCCTAAGGAAGGTGTGCAGATCTGATGTCAATTTTGCTTAGTCTAATGAAGTGATATACAATAATCCAGTCAAGGTGTAGAGAGGCGTTATGAGCTGTTTAATCTAAAATGCTATCGTTAATCATAAATGTTATAATTATTAGTGATCAATATATGCCATTACCATAATAGATCTATTGTGTATAGCATTTTTAACTCTATATCTGTAGGTTCTCAATTATCATTATCTCTAGGACGCATAACAACGCCACTTAATTGATGGAATTAGATATTAGATTAGATTAGATTAGATTTTAAAACGCGTTGAGAACTTGGATATTCCTCTTTTGAGGATTATTGAGACATACCCACTTTAGTTCCATACATGAGTAGCAGTTAAGAACGCCATTATGTTATGTCCTTTAGAGAGATGTTGCCTAATTCCGTTATAAGTCAATAGGCAGTGGATAAGTATTGAAGTCTGGCAAGACAAGTGACACAAAATGTGTGCTGCTGTTTTCTTTTTCTTCCCAACAAAGTTTGCAGCTATCGGCTCTAGTAATACCTAGGTTCGATATATGCTTTCTAACTTTGCAATGGCTAGTGAGAAGCCCTGCGACAAGTTGGATGCCATTTCTCTTAGCATAAGCAGCTCCCTAGTTCTGGCTTTTGATCGATATGACATGGATTCTTTAGCCATAACGATTCTGCATGGATTCCGCAGGCAATTGTATTGTTCCAATCAGTCTGAGCTGCTCTTTCCAGCCACTCATTAATATGATGGAATATGTTATTCTCAACAATTTGAGTGAATGGTGTTTGAGTTTGTTTACAGACTTTTCTTAATTTAATCTTTATTTTCATACATTAATCTTTTAGTTATTAAAAGTGGAATCTGCGGTATTTCGCCGATTTTGCATAATTTGTTAACTATTTTTAGATGCAACTTAAAATTAATTTTTTTTCTTTTAATTCAAACATTTTTTCTCAAGTGTGTCATAAGTTTCACTATGACTTTCATTTTGTAACAAACAAAAACAATAAAAAATTACAAATCTCAAAATATTTTAATTATTTAATACGTGCATTTTAACGCTCATTTGCAGTGAATGCCGCCTTTACGTATTTTTTAATTTAATTATGAGAAAAAATAAAATAAAAATAATTTTACAAACAAAAGCGCAAAGTCTGCGTCTTGCCAATAATAAATTAAAGTCCACTAGATTTCAAATATATATCAAATATTGCTTTTATTTTCAAATTTGATTTTTATTATAGTTTTTTATGAATTTTTTATGAATTTTTTATTGTAAAATTATTGTTCACTACATTCGTCGTTGAATCGCTTGTTTGCTAAAAACGTGAATGTCAAAGTTTGAGATACAATTTTTAAGCATTCGTTTCACAAGTGATTCGAAGGAAAACTGCTTCAACAACAAACAAAACAGTTATTTTGTTTGGCTGTGCTTTGCTTAATATTTATCTAAAGATATAGTAAAATATCACATTTTTAACTGTGTAGATTTATAAAATATGCTTTTTTTCTCTTTTTATTAAACTAGTATCTGCGGTGATGCTGGCTGGCATTGTTGTTTCACCACCGCAAAAGATAATTTATCAATTTTAATAATTAATAAAAAAAATGTCATTAATTTTGTATCGAAATTATTCAGCTAATAAAAATGAATATAAATTTGAATCAAGTGTGTATTTTATTACTTATTTATGACTCATAGTGTTTATTTTTATACAGTTATGTAGAGAATGTATCTCATAAGAACATTAACGGATAATTAAAGTTAAAACTTGCAAACAATCTTTGAAATTGTTGAGTAAAAGACTTAGAAACTATAATAATAATAAATTAAATTCAAAAAATATCATATATATCTCTATATAAAATTATATTTAACAACTCAAATTTTAATAAGGACACTTTTAAAGTGCTGATTTGGTCATTATCTACTTTATGTCATTACATCTAAAGTTAGGTTAAGACAACTGCATTGCATTCTATTTAGAGGTAGACAGAAATAGACTACTGCTTTTAATAATCTTATTGATAAAATTAAGCTTTTGATCGTATTAATTTAATAGACTTAATAAAAACCATTTAAATCTTTGTTTGAAGTTAATTTGTTGAATAAATTCTCGAAACGAATTTTTATTTGCAAAAAATATTTCATATTTCAGTGTAGGTTCCCTTAAATTATATTGAAATTTAATCCAAAGATCCTTCAATTTTTGAATACTATTTTGTAGTAGTTTTTGTAGAATATTTGCATAATAAAAATTTTCTGCAGTTATTACTTTAACATTCTTTATAATTTACTGTTGTAATTATAAATTATATTTTAAGTATTAAGCTAAAGTAATCAAAAAATACTCATTTCTTAGTGGACTCACCGTCATGTTGATGTATATCTGTAACCATATATATTATGTTGCAAATCAATAATTATCATACAAAATTCAAATTTTTAGCAGTAATAGCTAGATGATTATTTCGCACTGTTCAAACAAACTCCTATAGCACACAAGACAACATAGTTGTTGCTGCAAGTTTGTTGCTTTCTTCTTGTGCATAGTTTTTTTATGTGTACTGTCACTAAATGCTACTAACGACTCTAATCTGGTGTTGCTACGGATCTATCAGATTCGTCCATGGCCTTAGCCAGCTAATACTAGTTTCCTGTGGTCTTCAATTAAATCGGCTCTCAAACCAACTTGAAAATAAATATTTTAAACATTGAAAAAGTAGTTCATGACAGTAGTATGTATATGGAAAAGTGTAAGATGATTTAAAGTTTGAGATGAGTAACAGAAAGTCTGAGAGTGGATTTCGCTCGAATTTTCGGCAACGAAATTGCAAACAAACTTGCCAGAAGAAGGGCAGCGTTCTGGCTTGTAGGCGTGTAACTATTCTGTGGCAGGAAATAAAGAAAGCTATACTGGGATAAACTATCACAGCTATCACAAGGCATAGCTCTTATAGGGTCTTATAACTCAAGACCGCTTAGAAATGGTATGCAACTAAGTAAAAATTATTTGAGAATCGTTACAGAAATTTCTGACCTTACAAAACTGGGAACTTACTCTAATAAAACTTTTAGATTTTGTAGAGAAGAGCATAAGATTTTAATACATTTGTTGGGAGTTTGCTCGGCTCTAATAAATAAATAGCACTAAAAAAAATTATCTGGGTGGATAAAGGTATTTCCTCATCCGAGCTCATATCGAAAGAAGACAGAAAAGTCTCTTATAAAGGTTCAAAAGTACAATGTAAAGAGGAAGTTGAACTAACAGGAATACTTTGGATTCATAATGAAACATTAAAGAACTCTAGGTTGCAGTGTTAGATCCACTAACATAATAACTTTAATAATAATAATAATTATTATATTATTATAATTATAATATAATAATAATAATTATTATATTAAATTTTTTTTAATAATTTTTATTATTATTCGTTGAAAAGGTAGTTAGAAAAAATACCTAAAACGATGTCTTATATCGGATGAAGAAATAGGGCTCAGTAAAGTTGATTAATTGTGGCAATCGAACTTGGTGAAATAATTTGAATCCCTGAAGGGGGCAGAATAGATTGTCCATGAGTCCATTTCTCCAAGAGAGTAGCAATAATATGTATATATATAGTGGAGCAATTGTTTTTTAACGTATGTGTGTATGCGTGTGTGTTTATGTATGAAAACAAAGACTCTATATTAAGTTCTTTGAAAAGCTAATTTATTTATCAATTTTATGTCTTAAGGATTTTATAGAGTAGTAATAAAGGAGCAATAATTTTCTTAATAATTTTTTTTTTTTATTCAGCTCATAAAAAATTTCATTTGAATTCACTTTATTCAAACTTGAAGCCATTTTTATTGTTTGACTTAATTACTTAAGTTAATAATGACGAGGGTTTTTTAATTTCCTAATATTCATTATGTAATTTTCCTTATGTAACGGGGGGTGCCTACTACTTAGTAACTTTTAGTAAATGTACTCTTAGTAAATGTCTATTGTAAACTATTAACGATTTTATTTTTTTCCTTTAACGTCAACTGAGTTAAGTTTGAAAGTAATTAATTATATGTGAAGATTGCACTTTTTCTTTAATAGCAACTGTACTTAGGAAGTTAGACAGTCACCCATCTATCTACTAGACTTGTCTCGTTTCGCACAATGTTTTTACAAACTAATTTCATAGAAAGCAGTATTCGCAAAGATATTTTAAATAAATTATCTAATATATTTTTAATTAAAAAACAACTAATTAACCATTCTTAACAACAAAAGTGGTAAAGCAATGCTAATTAAAAGTTTTATGATCAAATGATATCATGATCGTCACTAATAGCTAGATATTTGATGCCTCTTAATTAACTTTACACTGCAAAAATTTCACGGTCGGTTAATCGGATTTTATTATAATTCTTGAATTTGTCATTAAATAGAGACTTGCAAAAAAAGCTTAAAATATCTTTAACCTGTTGAAAGTGTAAAAAGAGTTGCAAGATTTGCCTAAGCTGAGTTCAAATTTTTGCAGTGTGTCGTATCTTAGCTCAATTTATTTATGGCCCAAAAACGTAATAAACACAAAATTAGTTGTAAAGAGTTTTGAGGTCGTTCAACGAAAGGCTCTAATCGGCTTAAAATTTCAACAACTTTTATACAATGTATTTCAAAGATACTTTTTTTAAACATTTAATATCGGCGGTTTCGTTGCTCTTATGAGAAACGTTAAGTATTATTATTGTATTGTGGTTAAATAAGTCAACCTCCGCCTGTATTGTACGCTTTAATAATAATTTTGACTTAATTTAATGCTATATACAAAATTAATTTATATTGTTTTTTTCTTATAGATATATATAATTTTTTTTTTTTCATTTTAGCACATTACACTAAGTGAAAATGGGTACAAAAATCGAATATGTCGATACGACTCACTTATACGCCACAAAATACATTAGGAATTCAAAGGCAATTGCCGTTCTCTGGACCATTTTTACAATTTGCTATGCGATTATAAGCATCGTAGCGTTTGTGACGCCAGGTAAACCTAAATTAATTAATACAATTATTTATTATTAATGTTTTCTTCAATAATCCATATAATAATATATGTAATAATCGATATCCATTTCAGAATGGGTTGGTGATCCAGATAATGAGAGCGCAGGGCGTTTAGGCCTTTGGCAGGTGTGTCAGAAAGATGAAATATTCGATAATTGTAAGAGACGATGGGAAAATATACTTTCAGTGCCAACGTTTTCATTTCAAGTAAGTTTTTAATTGTTTTTTTCTTTTACTCTGAATTTATTTAAATAAAATTATATTCATTTGCAGTTGGCTACATTATTTATGGCGGCCGCTGTGGCCCTGGCCTTGCTCACTATCTGTTTCTTAATTTTTTTGATTTTCATGAAGTCAACTAAAGTATTTCACATTTGCGGTTGGATGCAGATTATATCAGGTATAAAGTTAATTATTTTTAAAGTTTTTAATTTTTTTTTAATTAATTGTGTAGTTTTATTATAACATAAAAAAAATTATTCTCTTGTTTAACTTTCTGTTATATAGGTATTACCTATTATATATTATAGTTATAGTTGTTATTGTATTTTATTGTTACTGTATTTTGTTAATGTTGTACTTGCTTTATAGAGTGTTCACTAATGTAGTGTAGTTGTTGTAGCCCGTGGAGATCTATATACAGCAGGATGTATGAAAGGAATTACAAATACAAATGTATAGGTTTGTATTTAGTAGGGTGAAGGTAGAGTGGAAAGAGGAATGTTGTTCAGAATGCGTAATGAAATAAGTGGGTGGGTAGGATCTTACAGAAATGAGTCTGGGATGTTGTTTAGAATGGGGCACCATATAAGTTAGTAGATAGCACTTTATAGAAACTGGCCTGGGTTAATGGGCCCAACACAATGGTTCGGGACCAAAGAGCGACCCATATTAGCATCGAAACACCTAATTACTGTTATGTTATGCTTCTGTGCACTCACGCGCAAACGAGCTAAGTCAGTGGAAGTGCAAAAAAAAAACTTGAGAGCCAATTTTGTTTTTTTTTCTCAAAAACCTGTCTTTAAAATTCGATAAGCTGACGCCAGCGTGTTGCTCTGTGATGCCAAAGTTCAACCATTTGTCAAACCAAGGAAAGATGATACCAAATTTCAAATATATACTTAAATCAAAGGGATATATTAGATTTAAAAAGTTGATAATGAGATGAAAGACAGTTTAGAGACCATAAACACTATATTTCATTCTAGTGAGTATAACAAAACGAATCGCTTTAGCAATGGTTGATTATCTATCTTCCTGTTAGTCATTCTATCTGTTTATCGTTATCTTTTATCGTGAAAATGGATGTGCGGATAGATGACACATTGCTGCTCTCAATTTTTCATATTTCATCCAGATACATCCAGATTGATTGTTTTATAATTCGCTTACTGGACGTTAATATTTTTTCATTGCAATTCTAGACTAACGTTAGTTTTAGTTTTATATTGACTCTTCACATATTCGTATTTGCAAGATGATATGGGTTTGTTTGTTACTTTACGATTTGTTAACCGAAAGCGCCTACGATTTGTTGATTGAACCTACCTCCCCTAATAGTCTTCGATCAAAAATAATTTGCTTCTCAGTGTTATTTTTATTAGCCAAAGTTTCAGTTTATTTGCTTTTCTGTACTTGTGTATATTTATGCTTGGATATATCTAACCTTATATCTGTCTGACTGCCCGTTTGTCTATTAATAGATAAAAAAATATTATCTTTTTTGTAAGCTACTTGAATGACATGTCTGAGTTTTGAGAATCTAGGTAAATGATATCATTTATGAAATCAGGGATGAAATCAGTAAACTATAGGAATATGATCTGGGGCTTATGCAAAATAATTGACATTAAAAGACTTAACGTTTAAATATGTATTATCATTTATATTTGTTTATATGTATATGACTTAATTCAGAAAAAATATTTCAAAATATTTAAGTATGTAAATATTATGAAAATGAAAATAAATATTCCGAAATATGTATAATAATAGTGTATCGTAAAAATATCACGTGTAACTTAACTGTCTGCATAAGAGTACCGAGATATTGATGCCTCGTTTATGCTGAAATTTTTTTTCTTCCTATTTTATATAATAACTATTTTTATCATATATAAAGTTTTGGCTTGAAAGCAAATATTTTTTTATATAAATTCGCTTCACATACGGAAGTTTCGAAATTTATAAAAAATGTTTTGTTAGTTTCGTCAAAGTATTAGCACAGAAAAAAAATGCACTTACAACACGTACTCGAATTGCAGTTGTGCCGATTTCGTGTGTTGCGGAGAGGTTTAATAAATTGGTCAGCGGTTTTGATTATGCTTATTATCAACGAATTAAACAATTTTTCAGCTTGAGTCTATTGCAATAAGCTTAACAAACTCTTTCATAAGCATATTTTTTGTTTATATAAAAATAAAAAAAATTATTAAAGAATTGAGTTTTGCAAAATATTTCTGTTTAAATATAAAAATAAAAATTGATACAATTTTATTATATCAAATTGCTGAACCAAAATTTAATTGTAAAATTTAATGAAGTTAAACGTAGAGTTTCTGGAAATAGTCAGGTTTATGTCTCGGAGCCACTGTCTGAGTTTAAGAGGATTAAGTACCTGTTAACCCTCTCACCTGAAATATGGCAACAGCATAGTTAATTAGATATTATGTATATGAGACCATATAGAAATATTGAAAACTCAAAAGACTTAATAATCTAACTTGAAATTTCCAGGATATGGACTCTTAAAGTAGCTCTGTTACAGTTACCATGATGGCACGAACGTCATAGCTTATTTTTTGTGATTCTAGCAATTTTTTTAAATCTCTACAAAATGTGTTAAGAGCGCTAATATTTAAGAGCTAATTTAATTAAGAGTTTTCACTATGAAAATTTTTTAATTTAAAATAATTGTTGTTACTAAACTCTTTAAATAGATTATAATTCTCTTGAGTATCGCTTTTAAGTATTATAAATACATTTTCGATATTTTTTATATTTGCTGTGAAGATACACATGATATAGTAAACTTCAACACATAATCTTGTTTTAAAGTTAATTGCCTACATTTGATATGCGCAGGTGTTGTTAATATTTTTTAATATGAGTGACTATATTCATTTTTACCCTGAAGAAATCATAGTGGTCTAAATACTAGTCCAGTTACTTATGTAATGTTGGTCTCCAATATATTCCCCCGTTATGTAATGACTACACCTTATGTTACCAGTGTTGGTCCCTAGCATAGTCCATCGTTATGTAAAATTGAGATTATATTTACACAACTCTGTTACTGAAAAGGAGCAATTGTTCTTGTAATGACATTCTGTTTTTATATATCGATAATTATAGCAACAAGTTTCCAATGAACACAGCTAACCCAGATCGTTTTTTTCCCTAGTTTTGAGAAAGAGAAACTGTCGCTAAAACGAAAAGAAAATTATATCTATCCATATCCGATTTGTGATACTTTTCGAATATTTTAGTGTAACCATAGTATTTAACATAGTTGGAATTCATTAGGAAATTCAAAAAAGGATCGCTTTATTTTATAGTTGTCAAGTTTGAATAATTGGATTAATACATCTTTTTCAAATTGGTTACGTCGTTAATTATATGTGACTAGCATTGACACAAACTGGTCCAATAGATCATATGTTCCTCACTCTTATGTAGAGAACTTCATTCCTCGCCTCTACACTTCTTCCTCTGTATATGTAGTTCTTGTTGTTGTTATTATTGTAGTTGGAATTATGGTCTTAGCTCTTCATCTAAAACTACGCGAACTTGATTTGCCCTTCGTTTTTAGACCTACCTACGAAACAGTGTCCCACGAACGTTAGTTATGATAATCACATAGTCAAACGACGAATGACGACTCATTTAGACCCAGACTTTATTCACACCTTTAGGTGTGTGATATATTTTCAAAATAATTGCTCTATCAATGATTGCCGGAATTATAATAACAGTTATAATAACAACAATTAAAGTATTATTAATTTTTTAAAAATATTTTTTTTTTTACATTGATTCCTAAAACAAATGTCAGTCTTCATTATTTAAATATATTCTTCTTTACCTAATTTTTTACAGCAATATGTATGATTGTCGCTTGTGCTGCTTTCCCCTTCGGTTGGAATTCAGATGATTTTCGCAAAATTTGTGGTCCAGATGCAAATCGGTTTGAATTGGGTTTATGTGGCATTCGCTGGGCATACCCGTTAGCAATAATTGGTTGTGTTGATGGAGTTGTTCTAGCTACACTTGCCTTCATATTAGCCACCAGACACGTACGCCTGCAGCCAGACCCATTATATCAAAGTTCATTGTATAAAGGTAAATATTTGTGTTTTTAACATTATACTTCAGAACAATATTTTTTATTTTTATTAGTCTATTCCACAGGTGAAATCAATAACGCGTATATAACAGATGCAGTTAGTTTAGCGGGATCGAGGAAATCATTAAATTTACAACCCATTTTGCTAGTAGCACCACCGCACAATGTTACACTATAAAATTTTGTAATTTATTTTAATGATACTATTATATGTTATTTTTATTTATTTATATTTTAAGCTTGTTCGTTTAATGTTAATTTCGCTATTTTGAACGAAATTTTTACTATTTTGTATTTTGGTTTTAAACTTTGGTAAATTATATGAAGAATTATAGCTTTCAAACTGTTAGTATTTAATTAATGACTCTTAAACTGTATTCCTTGAAATTTCAAACTGTACATCTGGCATTCAAAGTGTATCTCAGTTGGATCATGTAAAAATTAAACTAAAAGAAATAAATAAAATGAAATTGTAAATATTTTAAATCGAAAATGACGTAAATAAAATATTATAAATATTATTTTGTAAATAAATTAAAACGTTTTCTTTATTTTGGTATATTATTTTTAATAAGATTATGTGATTATTGCAAAATTAAGAATGTATGTAATAGAATGGAATATTATATTTAGAAATATTAATAGTAATTTTAAAATATTTTAAAAATTATTTGATAACGGATTGAGTAGTGTATTTCAAGATAACTAATTATTTATATTTTCTTTTTACATTTTAGTATAGTCATTAAAAGTTACCCCTGTGATTACTAATATGAAAAATAATGGGTAAATGAATGTTTAGGTGAAAGAATGATTTTACATTCTGTATAATCTTTCTCAAATTCATCAAATTTATTCCCAGAACGATATTTGATTTTTCCGAAGGCTTGTAAAGTATCACTATATGGCATCTATTACACCACATACTCATACGATTAAAGATTTTTAAAGATTGGAAGGCTTTTTGGAGACGTGGGAAGATACAGAAGGCACATGGAACTAAATTAGAAGAATTGGTGCCATAATTCGTGCGGTTATTTATTAAACATTTTTTATAGTTCACTTCAATTCAATGAGCCGGTAAATTACATTGATTGAAAATGATTTCTTTCTTCTATAACACAGCTATTTCACACCACTACTTACATTTTTCTTTCATTGAGAAATTATTCGAAATTATGTAGGCACATACTAGAATCAAGTTGATATATTCCGTATGATTGCTCAGCTTTAGTCTGAGTTAAGAGATAGCTACTAATTTTCTAAAGCTGACCAATCATAAAGATTATGGACACTGTATGTAAGCAACAATCTTCAAAAAAAAATTTCTATCCCGCAGTAGTTCTATTGCTTTAGTAAGAGTCTGTTGGGACCCTTAGTATTAATACTTCCGCTACCAGTCGTAGTTGTGCTTGTAAAGATATATAAAACAGTACTCATATGTTTAATATATATTATGAGACTATAATCTACTTAAAAATGGCCAATTCTATGTTTCTACACTTTAATACATATTAATTATGTATTTGAATAAAATGGAATAACTGTTTATAATACTAAATAATAGCAGTACACGCGATTAGGGTGTTATTATAGTAAGAAATATGGTACAAGTTCAATTTCTAAACTAACTCAGAAGACTGAATATTATCAAATCTGTTGTCAAATCTCGGTAATGTCAAACTAAAATCTCCCACACAAAAAAAAATTCTTGAAGTCACAGTACTCTATCATTTTCTATTAAAAGCATAAATACTTATTTCGTCCTTATAGTATTGTATAATATAAGCACAGTAACATGGTATATCTAATGGATGAAAAAGTACAGATAGTAGACATCTTATACTATTAGCAGAATATGTTAATTATAGAAAAAAATATTACTTTTAAGTTAATATTACAAACTAGATAAAATTAGTGTTGATATGACAATATAAACAGATTAAGAATAGATTAATATTGGAGACATCGAAACATGAATCTAATAAATAGGATTTAGGCATCGAATTTCTGCTTAAAATTTTAAAATAGATTTGATTTTTGCTGGTGTAGTCCGAGTTAGACGATAAAAAGAGTTACTAACCCAATGTTTCCATGTATCGATACACGGAAAAGTCTTGATATTATAATATAGTAATATTTTAAAAGAATATTACCCATGTCCATGAAATTAGGTAATCAAATTCTCTCACACTAACTGAAATCAATTAAATAAATCCATTCAAAGTAATACATTTCTCATATAATATATTTGTTGATAACTTCACCTTCTGTACTTAACTATTCACATACTATAGCAAAATTTCTTAAAATACCCTCTGCTTTACCCACACCTCATGGAATCGCAATAATATTTTACCGCACATCGATTATAACAATAATTAAATAATTATTCTCATATTGAATTCCATTTAAATCGACATTTTAACATTCATAATCTGAAAACTTTATTGTACCCTGGAATTTCAATTGCTACCCCAAAATCTCAGAAAATGGAGTGGTGTTAGAAATTGAAACAACAACAAGAATTGCTTATCGTGCCATTTGTTAGTCAAGTTCCATGGCTTTTTTGATTGCCAATAATAATTTACCCCAAATTATAATTTTCTGTTTACAAACTCCATTGCGATTCTCATCGAAGTCCTCAACTTCCAACACAAGGTGCACACACCACTCGCAACAACAAAAACAAAAACAGTTTTTCAATAAAACGACATTTAAGGATTTGCGTTTAATACTTCACTGGGAGTTATATTTGGAGTAGGAGGGATGATTGGTGGTTGATTGTTGCTACTAAGACAACTCAATTCAGTGACGTCACGTATTTCTGTGAACGCATGGAGGTTATTGTTTATAACTGCTGCCTATTAATAAGTGGGTATGGGTAAAAGCAGAAATATTTCATGAATGTGAAGAATAAATATTTCTGCCAGCAAGTGCCAGAACGTAGCACATAGATTTCAATCCCATATATTCTTTTTTGCTTTTGTAATTCATAAGAAATTCGATGAAATCATAAGAAATACGTTTCAGTTTGAAAAGAGCAGCTGCTGAAGTAAAATGGGCAACAAGCTGACGCAGTGTTTTTTTTCTTTATTCCAACTCCAACCCATTGTTTGTTAATCCAAGACCTACTCACAGACAGCTCCTTCACTGCGAATATATCATAATCAAGTCCACACACATACACAGCGCACATTCGCATGACTATTCGCTTTACGTCGAAAACTGCCATAGATTCTTCGCGATTCCGTTAAGGGAGAAAACTCTGGGTCCCATTTAGGTTATTTACTCACCGGCATGTATTTTTCATATTCGATTTCATTTTTCTCTTACTTTTGCTTTTACTATTTTATACCGTTTTTATGCCAATTCCGTCTTAATAGTCCAATAAGGATTTTATTTTTTGTTAGTCGGGCATACTTAAAATGCGTTAAATACGAGTATGAATTTGCCTGGAGTCCTTTCAGTGCTTACGGATGGCGTGTGTGAGGGATGGCATTGATGTTACGAAAATTGCTGGCAACATATTGCCGAAATTTGCCAACATTTTGTTTTCAATAAAGTTTCACGCTTTTATTTTCATTTCATTTTATTAGTTCGTTCACAGATTTGATTCGATTTTCGTTCTAGAATTGCTCGCCTAAATGAGTGACTGCTTCAGCAGCGTTTCGGTTGCTTTGGGTTAGAGCGAGCGGTATCGGTATTCGTCGCTCTACTGTATGGTGCTAAGGATGAAGACTTTCCCAGTCATTTGTGTGGTAGCAAATTACTTTGATACACAATATTTTTATTGGTTTTTATGGCGTTCATAAACGCGTTTTTAACATTTCTTTTATGGCTCCGAATAAAGTGAGAATATACATAAGCAGTGCCGAGTACTAAGGATTTGGACTGCAGCAAGGATTTGAAGTATTTTTATTGGCGTCTATTGGACATTTTGGTTAGTACAGCTTTTGCTGTTTTTATGCTGTTATGATGAATAATATAAAAGTTATTCGACGCATATAAAACACATGCTGCAAAGCACTTATTTTGAAATATATTTTTGGGCTTTTATTAATATATAATTTTGTAAGTTTTTGATTGCTAAAAAGTATTCCCAAAGATTTATTGATCTGCTGTTAATATGGGTACAATTTTTGTTTTAATGGATTTGAGTGAGCTTTGGCAAATAATATTTATAAATAATATTATTGTTGTAATTATGATTATAATGAGCAATGCAGCTATGGAATTAAACCATAGTCAACTCATAGACTGATTCGTCTGTGTGAACGTGGATTTGACAGGTCTATAAGCTTCAAAGTCAAATGTTTTAATGTTAATTTTTTTTTGTCAAAAACGACGCATCGTATGAGGAAAAGAAACTAAAAGTTCGAAGGTTCGAATAGAATTGAAAAGACAATAACAAATTTTTGTTAATTTATTGAAATTTGGTTAACCATACAACGCTGCTTTGAGTACTGCCAAGTTCTCATCATTGGTCTTTTGTTTTCGATTTAACTTGACCCGGACCTATCATTGTCAAGCAATTTTTGCGAAATCTAAAGTTTAAGTAATTTAGTATCGATTTTCAGTAGAATTAGAGGGAGTCATCAAAATTGCTTGTCAATTTTTTTCTCAAATTTGTTTCAAGAAAATGGCTTGTCAATTTTATTTTCAAATTAATTGATAACAAAGCCAGAGTAGAAACGAGTGAATAAATAAATAACTATTTTTTTTATAAAAATGAAATAAAAATAAAATAAAATAAAAATAAAAAAATATATTAACACACAGTACTTTTACTTATGTTATTTATGTAAAAACATTTAATATAATATTGTCAAATAGATTCATTTGTACTAAAACGAATTTAGTATAAAACCTTTTCTAATTGTAAAACCTTTTTTTAGTAAAATTCGTTGTTGGTTATTAATGGGTTAATATGAAGTCAGAAAGGATTAACTTCTATGACAAATTTCGTTGTTGTTCATTAATGGATTAACATCAGTTCAGACAGGATCAAATTTCTTAGACTAATTATATATTACTTTTTTAGAATAGAATTTTGTGTATCATGTATTGCAATACCTACTTCTTATTGCAATGGTTATTCCTTTAAAATAAATTGCTTCGCGTAACGAAATTACATATAAGTAATATTAAAACTATAGACAAGTATAACAAAAAGGCACCTCTTATTTCAAACAATGCTGCATATAAACTTACAGATCTTCATTCATGGCAAGGCCTTCCTTCACGAAGAGTATACAAAGGCGATCGTGTGGTAATTAGATTGCTCGCTGGTTTAAAAATGAACTCTTCAATCCATAAACTGAAGAAAAAAGTGTTCGGCAAAGATGATTCGGCAAAGAATCACTTCGGACAAGATTCATGCATCCTGTCCTACTTAAGTAGCTACTATGCTTTCGAATAGTTTCAAAGTGTACCTCTGTTTTTCTTATCTTCTATTGAAATCACTATAAATATATTACAAATTCAGTCAATCATAAAAAGATTTTTTCTCTTATGTTTTCATAAAATTATAATTATTCTTGCATCCTGTCTTACTAAAGTACCTACCTTCCTTTTGAGTCGTTACAAAAGGATAACACATATTTTAAAAATTGCTAACTTTTTATGGTCTGGTCCTCTTTCACGATTTTGTATTTCTTTATGGAGACTACATAAAGACCGCAGAATTTCGATTACATTGCTCGAGAACAATGTAAATCTTCTTAAGAAGATTTTATAATCCACTGTAAGAAAACTATTGTTTATATATTCATGTGACAACTTCATAATAGTTTAATTAATTTTCACATGTTTTCAACTTTTGACCTCCAAATAAACTGTAGCCGATTGAAGTGTAAATGAAGTATCCATCTTCCTTTTCTTCTATTAAACGAGCTCTCCATCATTGTACCATTCCAACATTTCAATTATTTTGCATTATTTCAATTTTTACGACTGTTTTTTCCTTTTGTATTTCATAGTAAATTTTTTGCTTGACTTCCTTGGAATTCTTTCCGAAGTACTCGTACACTAACTTTAACAATAATTTTTTTTCCTTTTCAAAACCACCATCTTTTTTCGATTTACGTCGAAGGTCTATTGTTTAAAGAATTTTCCTTTGAGTGGTCGGTCAGTGGGTGGCGTGTTTTGCACGCGTTCCATATGTTGGAGATGGAGGAGTACGAGTATGATGTTAACAGTTGGTCACGCTGTGCCACTGGTAACTGTGTGAGCAC
>NC_051846.1:6318618-6324417 GCF_002237135.1 Teleopsis dalmanni
ATAAATATTGATGAAGATTAAGAATTTTGCGTTTTATTTAAAATTTCCGGAAACTTTTCGGTCACAATGTATAATATATATATATATATATGTACATAAGTATGTATTGTATGTCTAAACACATTAAATATATTGTATATAACAACCACATTTATAGTGGTTACTATACACAAGTACTAGTACTTTGTTAAAATTAAATAGCAATTTTATGAGAAATTATTATTCATTTTTCATTCATAAATTAATTAAAAACCCAATGGTAATTACAATAAAATTAAGAAATTTATTTTTAATATTTTATTATTTAATATTATCTTGATATGTACTTGCGATTAAACACCTTCTTAAGAATAATCAATTACTGTGATCCAAAAAATTGATTACATTACAGAATATGCGTACTTGATAAAAACATATTCATTCCAAGAATGCGTTAGATACTATAGATATGTATTTTAATCTCAGCTCTAGGGCATATTTTATCTACATTACGATTAATACAATAATATTGTTATTGGAAATTGAAATAGTTTAGTTTTTAAACAGGTTCCAAACGCAGAGATATATTTTAACTTGTTTAAAATTTTCCATTTTAGGAAAAATGTAAGTAATTTTTATATTAGGGCATTGATATTTCTATAATCAGGATGTATATATAAACACGACTTGAAGACTAAGGCTGATTTTGAAATTTGTCAAATTGGCGAGATCGTGTCAAAAAAGTTCAAATTAATTGTATGCATGACAAAAGGTCTAAATCAAATATTAAGTTTGGATATTAGACATTTTTAAACCCTGTATAAGTATTATAATAAAATTGAGCAAAACAGCAAGCTACCAGGAAATCGCAGAGGCACTAAATATTAGCCACATGACAGTTTGGAATCGTTTTGAAAAAAGCAGGATACTCGATATTTCAGCACTACATTTATTAACACCAAAAATTTTGATTGACTGAATTACCATTAAGGCTATTGAAAGGCCAGCGAAATCGAACTGCTTTTAAAGTAAATCATTACTTAATATAAATAAATAGATAGGATTAAATAGGAGAATATCAAATGCAACCGATCATGTTCTAAAGCCTGTTACCCTACACAAACGAATTCAAAGCTAGTTTGGCAATAAACAAGGTTATACTAAGTGTTTGGTTGGACCGAAAGGGAATTATCTATTACGAGCCTCTATCTTGATACAATAGTTTATTTGGTCTGCTATTGTTCACAACTTGACTGGTTGAATGAAACAATCAAGGAAAATCGACCACAATTAACCAACAGAAAAAAAACTGTGTTCCATTATACTAATGCCGGATTACACACATCACAAAGATGTAGAAGTAAATTGACGGAATTCAGATGACATGTTTTGATGCAGTCATTGTATAACTGAACCTTTCATAATCTGACTACCATTAGCTTTGGTCACTACAGAATTCTCTTAATGCCAAAAAATTAACCGACTAAAGACCAGCTGAAAATCACTTGGTTAAGCTTCGGTCTCTACAGAACTCTCTTAATGGTAAAAAGTTAACTGACTAAAGACCAGCTTGGTTAAGCTTCGATTTCTATAGACTAAAAACCACTTGAAAATCACTGGATTAAGTTTTTTGCCATTAAACCTCAAAATTTCTAGACCGATAGAATTATAAAACTCCCCAAAGAATGCTAAAATTCATGAATAATAAGGGCCGACATATACTTGATTAAAATTCATTTATAATTTATCCAAAAAATTGCAGTAGGTCATAAAAAATAATGGCCAATATAAACTTTATCAAAAGTTTTTTCTATGAAGAAAATTTTCAAAAAAATGTATCAAAAAACGACGAATACTTTTTATATCACCGACCAAATTCATGTTTTTATGCACAAACTCCAAACTGAACTGAACAATGTAAGCTGTTACATTCATAACTAAATATAACACGAACTTATATAATTTAAATGTTAAGCTTAAATTAAGTCTCCAAAGGGCTTAACACTGCATTAAAAATAATTGTCGTGTAATTACTGTGCGAAAAAAGCACACAATTTACACTTTATACTTTACGCAATTATTAATTGTCTGTTAACTGTTAACAGGCATTGACGCAGGTGCTTGCTTCATTAAAGCATTTTATAAGTTGTTACATTGACGCAAGTGCTTCATTAAAGCATTTTAAAAGGTGGTGCATTAACGCAGCTGCTTATTTCATTAAAGCATTTTTAAACTTGTATTTTTTTTTAAGTATTTAATGCATTTTACGATTTTGCATAAGAAAAAGTTTTTTTTTCTATAATAAAAAATAAAAAAAAAATTTCTGACTTAGTAATGCATTAAAAATATAACAACACGTAAGCGTTTTTTCCCCAGCTTTATTTAATTAATAAAGAATGTTTTCGAATTGTTATTTGTTATTGCAGTTCTGCCTTTTGTAAACACAATTAATTTCTATTGAAATTTCTGAATTTCAAAGAAAGCAGCAAATAATTTCTTTAAAATGCTTTATTCATTGTAAAAATGTTAAAAGAGCACAATAAAAAAAAATAACACTCTTTAACTAACAGAAAAGTTAACATACGCTATTGCTCATACTCTTTCACACTCTTTATATATATGTTCTACACATTAATAACGAACAGACAAAATACACTCTCGCACTCGCACTCACACCAAACTCATTTACTGATTATAAAACCAAACTGAAAACATTTGCGTTTTCCGTTGTGCTTTGCTTTGCTTTGCTTTACTTTGCTTTGCGAAGAGGAAAACGGTCTGTCAATGCGATTTTTGATGTCGTAACACCGCAACACAACATTTCGAATTTGAATTTGATTTTTTATTTGAGAATTTAGCATTTATTTTTGCTTTTAAAATTAATTTTTTTTATTGCGATTTAAGCTATATTTATTTCAAATAAAAACCAGTTCTTATTTATGCAAAATTTAACTACCGTTTGTGTTTATGACGCCGCTGCTCTGCTCTGAACACAGTTAGAATTTTAAAGTTTCAACAGCTGCTTGCATAATTTTCACATACCTCCAATTTATCCATTAAATTTCTTTGAAAAAACACTTTAAGATGTTTTGTCAGCTTTCAGAAACAATTTTAAATTAATATTTAATTTATACAAAGTATATTTGCAATAATTTGATTAGCTAATTCTAAATATACTTGGGCGTAACTTGTTTTGTAAGATACTTTTTATTTACGTAACTGCTTTGCAAGTTTATTTCAATGAATGAAAAATGTTTCGTCACATAAAATTTAACTTCACTTTATTTTTTTATAAATTTATTATTGTATTAAAAAAATAATAAAACATTTTTAATTTAAAATTATGTTTATAAAATTTGTTTTTGTTTTAAAACAACACACGCCGTCGTGGTTTACAAAATTCACCAGCAACGCACTGTACGTACAAAAATCTCCACTGCTTAACACCGCCGTTGCTAGACCGCGAATGAAATAACATAACACAGCACTCACTGCTGTAAGGCACATGCATTATGTCATACATAAGCACACCAAAGAGTGCTTGCTTGATTGCTTGATTGCTTGCTTGCCTCAGACAACAGAAGCGTCTCAAACTCTCTGGCTTTGTACCCGCACACATAACAACAACACAACGACACAACAGCACTAATTCACATGCTTAACAGTTACGTCACAGCAGCAGTTGTATGAAAATTGTTGTTACATTCGTTTACAAATGGCATATAATAGCTAAGCCAATGCTTAGACAAACTCTACTCATAACACATTAGAGATGTTCGCATTAACATTTCACCTCTTTCTCTCTCTTTATCTCGTTTAGCACTGTTATTGAAATGCTCTTTAATTTTTACTGTTCCTTCGTAAATATTTTTCAATCAGAAAAATGAGTGTTCCATTGCTTGCTTTTGTGTTGACTTGTTGTGTGTGTGTTTATGTTTGGTTTTGCCTAATTTTCTTTTGTCAAATTTTACCGGCAAAACGAGAGATAACAACAAAACATGAAAAAGCAAAAATTTACACTTTAATTGAAAGCAATGAAAACGTGTTGACATGATTTCTTTTGTTTTTTTTGTTTTTATTTGTGTTTTGTGTTTTTTCAATTCTAACATTGTTTTTTAGTTTTGTGCTTCGTCTGCGCGCCCACAATGTTTGACTTTGAAATTGATCATACGATTATCGTTGCTAATTTCATTGCATCTTTCCATATGGATACGTCGGCGTTCACGACCCAATTTATTTGATTTGATTATATTAGTCCAAAAAAAAAATAATTTCTTTTTTGCATTTATTTATATGGTCACGTACATATAATTTATGATATTTTCCAAAAATTATTTGCAATTTTTAGCTTTGAATATATTCTATGGAAAGCATACATATAATATATATTATAGATAAAATTTATATAATGGTTTTTATATATATTTTATTTTGGCTATAGGTCCCTTTTTTGTTAAATAATTCAACGTTTAATATTTTTTATTATACTCTATATTTCGACTCTCCTTGCGAGTCATCATCAGGATCATGATCTAACATAAATTAATATTAATAAAACTATATCTACGTCATCCTCTTTATTCTATCATCTATATTACAGTACAATGTCGTTGTGTCAGAATAACAGAATTAGAGTACAGTAGAATACGGCGTATACACTGAGGACTACTCAGTAGAGTACTAAGTACATATTCACAGGGCTAGACAGTAGAGTACTACGTATACACTGAGGACTACTCAATAGAGTACTACGTATACACTGAGGACTACTCAGTAGAGTACTAAGTACATATTCACAGGGCTAGACAGTAGAGTACTACGTATACACTGAGGACTACTCAATAGAGTACTACGTACATATTCAGAGGGTTACTCAGAAAAGTGCTACGTATATACTGAGGACTACTCCGTATAGTATTACGTATATACTGAGGACTACTTCGCATAGTACTACTTCTATACTGAGGATTACTCAGTAGAGTACTACGTATATACTGAAGACTACTCCGTATAATATAATGTATATACTGAGGACTACTTCGCATAGTACTACTTATATACTAAGGATTACTCAGTAGAGTACTACGTATATACTGAAGACTACTCCGTATAATATAATGTATATACTGAGGACTACTTCGTATAGTACTACCTTTATACTGAGGATTACTCAGTAGAATACTACGTATATAGTACGTAGGACTAATCAATTTAATGGATTTTTTTATTTCGTTGTTACTTAAATGAATGTGAAGAAGACAAATAAAAATACACAAATACATTAAATTCTAGGTGCAAATTCTAGGTACACAAAAGTGATATGGAAAATTTAACCAGTTGGAAAGCTTACAACAGCTCTTTTAATAAGATGAATAAAGTGTTTTTAATCCGTTCAATCAGCAGGAAAGTTTATGGTAGCTCTTTTAACATATCAAATAATGTATTTGTGCATTGACTAGCTATATCTAGAAAGATTGAATAATATACCTTGAAGATATTGTGAACATTTGTTACGTTTGGATGAATAAAACAAAATTGACGCTTTTCATCATAAAAAATAAAAATACGGTATTAACACAAATTATTTATAGGTGGTCATATTCAAAAAACTAAAGTACAGCAAATATATTCACCAGATTCGACTAAATCTGTTGCAGAGGGCAACAAACTCCCAATTGGCGACAAATTTATTGGATAATTCGAAATTATTTAAAGATAGTTTTGATTAATATGAAAAAATGTCTAATTACACTTTAAAACTATTTTACAAGAATATGCCGGCAGTGCGACTACAACTTAGAAAAACAAACGTACCATAAT
>NC_051846.1:6324517-6341376 GCF_002237135.1 Teleopsis dalmanni
AAATTTTACACAAAATTAATTTTGTTCGCACGCCAGGGTTAAGGATGTACTGTAAAAATGAGATATTATGCTTTCAAAAACTTTGCACTAATTTTTCTGTTTAAATCAAAATAAAGTAGAAAGTCTGTAAAGTTGAGTATCTATAAAGTTGAGTGTCCTTTTTATTTTTTTTCTTGTGTCCTATTTATACGGATAAATACACAAAATATATCCCAAAATGCCAAGAACTCGCATGGATCTAAGACTGTTGAGACAACAAAGAAAAAAATTTGCAGAAGACTTCTCATATGTAGAACCGATAAGCCTAATCTCAGAAAAATAGAAAGCGTTCATTGTTTTGCTTTTATATAGGATAAATTCCTGTGAGCCTCAAACATTTTAATATATCAGTTTAATCCATTTCTGCTAATTTTTTCGAGTATAAAGTTTTTAAGAGATTAACTCTTTACCACAATATACGTAATATAATAACAATATAATAATATTTAGACGTTTTCTTTGAACCCTTGCACCAGTTTGCCAAAGAGTTGTGTTGATTTGCTTAGATCTAACAATACAGACCATTAATGCAGAGAATACTAGTACCTGCAAATTGATTTAACTGATTTAATAAATACTTTTGGAGATTTTACCTACTAGAGGGGTAAGGAAGGGGTAGGTAGCAGAAAACAGTAGAAACCATCTACTAGTGGTTAAAATGGTAGTATGTACTTTCTGTAGAACTACTTACTAGAGGAGTTGAATCTAATCGTAGTACCAGTACCTATGTGATAATTTTTTGTTTTATTAGACCTAAAAGAACTAACACCACTCTTCATCGCACTAAAGTAAAATGCTTAGATTATTCTATCTTGTTAGCTACTTCATTGAAAGTCTTAAGTTCAAGTTAGAAATAAGAGCACTAGTCACTTAATATCGTTTTTACTTTGTACTCTGTAGATGTTGTTAAATTAATTAAAGAATGTATACATATACTTATATATCCATTAGTACGTTTATATGTAATTAAGTACAAGTTCAGAATAGAGTAGAATGTAAGAAGTACCGGCTTACAGTGGAATAGAGCTTTTGAACCATTATTTACCTTTAGTGCTTCTAGTTGAACCTTAAATAATTAGTGGACCTTATACCTAAAGCAAACGAGATTTTAGTGTTGGGGCCGAAGACAACTGCAGCAATTCCATCTTTGGTCTTGGAACTTTCACATACCATGAGATCATCTTAGATTTCAAACCACTAGCGCCATTTTCTAATACATACGATCGGAAATGCAAATTTCTCCATGCCAGAATCCATTATACAGATCAAGTTTCGACTGTTAAGACTCCCGCTTATATTGATCACAGAGTGCAGCGTAGCCGCACTTACAACTGCTATAAGTTGGATCAGAGCGCTAAGATCCAATATGTAGTAGAGGACTGTTGCGGGATAGATGTATTTTCAAAAAAACCCATCTAATGTCAACCATTATGAGTATATGCAATTTGTCATTTGTTGTTAATGGTTTTCATATCAAACCCGACGTCTCTAATACTGAACTATGTTGACGTATAAGGTTCTAAAAAAAATTTGTTCGAAATATTTATATATATTAAAATTTGTTGTCCGACAAGCTTACCAAGGAAACCAGAATCATGTCTAAATTTAGGTATCAACTTAATTGCAAACGTTTTTTGTATAGTTTATGAAATAAACTATTTTTATAAACGAAAGACAACTGCTTGTATTTTTATCAACAATAACACCCCGTTTCTACCGTACACCGGAAGGCATTCCAATTTACAATTTTACGGTCATTCAAAATATGCAAACCAGACGATTCTCGGTTTATAAATATTTTAACAATTTATTAATAAACATTTATGTGAACTATATTAAATAAAAAATATCAAAAAATGACGTATAAATAAACATTAATAACATAAAAACGACATTTTTAGTCAAATAAAAGACCACATTAAGATCGATCGAACTTGAATGGAAACAAACCGAACTCCAAGAAGACAAAATCAATAAAAGAGCCTCATAAAATATACATAAAAGAGGTAGGCAAACATCTTGACACGTCTTGCATCATAAAATCTTGTTAAACATTCATTAAATGAATTTTTTATCTTTTTTATACAAATAACATTTAAATATTATTAACATTTTATTGCATTTTTATGAAATTTTTCATGAAAGCATCTTAAAGGTCTATAAACTGTTCAAAGTAATGCGTTGTAGACCAGAAAACTTTGATTTGATCTTTGATTTGGTCTGCGGCCTGTCAAACTATCCGTCTTGACAACTACCAACTACCAACCACCAACTACTTGATCAATTTACTGGACGGTATATTGGAAGCTGTGCATTTCTTGAATTAATTCAAGTGATTTTAATTTGATCTTATAGATTAGAAAAGTTGAATTCAATGAAAGAAGTGTCATTCAATCAACGTACAATTTATTGTTGTTTGAATGGAATCCAAAGTTAGTCTATGCAGTATTTTGTGAGTATCTTCGATATTCAATTTAAAATATTAAGTGATTAAATTCGTTTTTAATTAAAATTCAATAATCAAAATGTATTTTCTGTTGTTTTGAAGGCGGTACGTGGTTAAGGCTTTGAAGACTTATGAAAGAGATTATTGAGTGGATACTTAGGAAGATGATATTGTTGCATATCATAAGTCAGAAGAGGTTCTAGTCTCGTTTCTCACTGTAAATGCCATGCGATTTAATAAGAAAGCACAAAATCTTGACATCTTGATTCGTCTTGCTAAGAGAAACTGTGACATAATAATTTATATATTATTATTATTGTTAGGGAATGTGGCACTACGACCGTCGGGGCTATTGTGCCCACTTCTAAGTTTAAAGTAGATCTCTAAACCCTGTTGCCTTAATAAAAAGTAGTATAGAACCTACTTTACAGAGTTTTATTGTCTCTTCCGTAAATGATCTATATATAAAAAACTTTTAAAAGTGTTTTCGGTATTTGCCTTGAATGTAGTGAAAACTATAATTCCAAAGAGAAGAAAAAGAAATAATTTTGTTAGTTTCAAATACAATTAAATACAAAAAGGAGACAATTTCTTTCATGAGTTAGCCGAATTTTTCTTGAGAAGGATTTACTTTTTATTCGATAATACTTACTTTTTTGCTTTGCTAGTGAATAAGTCGCCTAGAATACCATATTGAAATCATAGCAGTATGTATTTTAAATCCAGTCAACGTCATTACTTGCCTCCTATAACTGAAATGTGTAGTTCAATTAATTAAAAATGCTTCTTTTTATGTCATACTTTCCTATTTTTATAATAACGAAATAAACCAGCAATTCATGAAATCTAAATCCCCGTATCTGCTTATATCGAACCAATTATGCAAATTATTATTATAAACATTTAAAAGTCATCACTTTTGAATCACTAATTAACTATTCTATTGACATTATCACCATTCAAAACTAGAATTACATTTAATCCACTATAAGACTATTAATATTTCATCTATAGTCTCGAACTAGTTTAGTTGATATGTGAACCATCGAAATAGGACAACTGTCTGGTTATCACATACGAATAAAGAAGAGAACATTTCAAGCAATGAGACCGCATACTGCATCACTATGGAAAAGAGCCCATGTACTTCTACTTAAATTGATCTAATCAATATGGTTTATTTATTTTAATTTAATCAACAACTACAGAAAGAACAATAGTACACTAAGATATTAAAATAATATAGGTAATAAAATAGCCATGAGTATATTTATAGTAAAAAAACTAAAATAAATTTTTAAACACTCACCAGGATCTTGTTAATAAATTTATCCAATGGCAATACTATAAATATAAATCTAATTAAAGACAGCTAAGGTTAACACAATAGACTATTTGAGTCGCGGTGCATTCCCCAGTTTATAGTATGTTAGCAATTGTTGATTGGTTGGTTGCAGTGACAGGCCATTAGATAAGTTTCGATGTACCTCAATTAACAATTTTTCGCCCCTTTTGCTAACACATTCCTCACAACAACCCCAAAGATAGAAGAATACATAATTCATCCTGTTGAATTTATATAATATAACAAGTCTTTTGACTTTACCGGTGAACAGTCTGATAACCTGTCAAAAAAATAACTCACTAAAAACCTATTTTCTTTAGGCCTAAGTGGATCTACCAGGGATCGCCGGTATAACCTAACTTAACCTACAATGTATGTTAATTATTAATAGTACATTACGAAATGGTTTTATATTATTACATATTAAAATTATTTATAATTCTCAATTAGTTTAATTAATTAGTGACGATCCCTTTAATTAAGTTCAATGTAGTGTTTATTATCGGTTCATTTTAAATAACTTAACGCACTTTTCTAGTTGTTTATTTAAATTAAAGTAATGAAACCGAATGTTAACGTATAAGGATTTTATGATGATATTAAAAGTAATATAAAATATATGTATTTATATTATGTACTTCGTAATACGTTAAAAGTATTTATAATTCTCATTTTATTGAAATAATAATATATATAAATTATTGAGTTTTTATAGTTAACAGTTAAATATTATTTTAATATAATCTTAATAAATAAACTTCTTTGGTCGAATGTTACGGCTGAAAATCAAAATCATTTATACTCCAAACAGTGTCGGATTAAGCTCACATAGGCCGTTTATTAGACATATTCAATCTATCTCGAATTAAATTTTTTTTGTTTGTAAATTTTGTAAGTTATTTGAATCAAAGTTTTTCAGGGAGGCCAATAGGTTAGTCTAAAATACATATTGATTTGTAGATAAAATCTATATATCCGCCTTTCACAAGTTAGTACAAGTACTTTTCTATGTATTTTTATCCTCACATTGTTAGCTAGCAAATCGGCATATCAAAAGCAGTCCTCGTGTTCTGCATAAGAATAAATTGAATATATGTAAATTTCGGAATATTGTTTAATATCCATAAAAATGAAAGTATATTAAAAGTTTTTTTTTAATGGCATAGATGTAGTTCAAAGAAATATTTTCATCCACTTCAAACTCTGACGCATATCACTATGGAAAAAAACCGAATTCCTTACTTTACTTTGTACTTAACAAATTAAGTATGTGTAATATTTGTACAAATATTTATTTTATCTTTTATTAAAATAAATTATCAAAATTCATTTAAAACGTGTTGATCAAATCAATATAATTTTTTTTCTACTTCAATTTTTTATTTCTGATGTTTGCAAATTCTGAAGACACAAAACGTTTTGCTAAACTTGTTGCAAATAATTAATTCCACTCATTAAATTAATTTAGAAAAAAAAAATCAGATCAGAACAAATGCACTTAAATAGTTAAACAACTTAACACATCAACTTATCCATAAATCTTAGACATGATCATCAAATACCATCATCGATGATCCATCCAAAAATCATAGATGCCAACAACGTGCGCAACTTAATCAATCAAATCTGAACCAAAATTTATTTTTGCTTTGTTTTAATGTTAAAATTTAAATGCAAATTTTTAAAATTGTTTATATTTTTTGATTTGCTGTATGTGTTTTTTATTTAATTTTTTTATATATTTTTAATTTCAATTAAATTATCACGTCTCACGATCGGTTTTTGACGATCGACGCTTGGCTGGAGTTGAATGTAAAGTGGAGTTTTATTGTGTTATCGTGCTTTAATTAACACTTCAAAGTGTGGCTTAATTATTTCCAAAGTTAGCAAATAAATCTCATAAACTCATAGTAAATTAAATTGAAATTAATTCTGAAGTCGAAAGTCTTTTTTACCGAAGAAGATGTACACAAAATCTAAACAAAGACTTCGAGTGCTCCACAGCCTGAAGGAATGTTATAAGAAAAACTTGAAGAACTATTTATGGCATATAATTGTGTAGATATTCCTAAGTGTTTGTACATACTTATAATTATACAATTTTTATACATGATTATTATTATTTTATTATCCGCTTTTATTTGCTATTTACTCTTCAGATTCATAAATTAATTGAGGGAGGTGTTAACTTCTCTGAAAACGGCGCACAGTGTTAAGAAATTAACGACTTTGGCGCTTCGTTGCTGGATTCTATTGAACTCGAAAATCATTAACACTCCATTATTTGCAATTATTAGAAATATTATTAACAATTAATATTAATATTATTATTATCTGTGCAATGTTTACAATAACAGCGAGAAGAAGAAGAACCAACTTTAATAAATGTATTAAAAGCTTAACGCGTACGTATCGATGCTCAAGTCCCACTAAAAGATAAATCGGCTGCGATCCACACAAAAATTGATACATAAATAATTATGAAAATGTTGATAAATTTAAAATTGTTTAATTGATAAAACGTGAGTTAACATTTTTAGATTTCAATTTGTAATAAAAATTGAATTCGAAGAATAATCGATGTTCTCGTTGTGTTGTGGCAACACTCGAAATCAAGGAAGCATTTGCGCTTTGCGAAGAGTAAAAACTGAAGCGTCATTTTAATTGAGTTCAAAGCTAAGAGTAGTTCAAGAGCCCCAAATTATAAACTAAAATTAGAAAAAAATTTTAGTTTATATTTTATATTTTATTTTATATAACAAACAATATTGTTGGATAGTTGGACAAAGAAATCTTGTTAATGGATACCTGTCCACAAGTTTAAAATTTCTAGTATAGAATTCAGAGCACCACTTCATAGTGCGTGGCCAAGCAATGCCTAGAGAGATAAAAATTATTGTGAGATCACAACACTTAGCTAGTCCAAATTGTACAAAATTAATACCAATCAGCTGCTCCAACCAAAATAGAACCAATACTACAGTATTGGTACTGATAGGTCAGCGCGTATTAGGAAGGCATGCAACAAGATTTGTGCTTTAAACGACTTTTCTAACTGACCACACAGTGCTGTCATGCTTAAAGATTAAAGGCATAGCCAAGCTTAAAAACTCCTTAGGTTCGTTCCTTTCTAGTTGAATAGAAGAGCCTTTTTAAAAGAGCGATCTTCCTGCACTAGATGTTTTGCGACTTTAACCTTTAAGTTGGTTTATTCAGATCTGGCGCAATTAACTGCTGCTTAGATCAACCAACTTATACCAAGCAAATTAAAGCTGAAGCTGGAACTAGACAAACCTGCATCCTCTCTCCAATATAGCTTGTATATTTGCGGAGTACATTTTAAAATTCGTTTTTGTAAAGTGAAAATAATTTATATAAATCTGAATCACCTCAACCACTTGAACCAGTCAAGAGAAAATTAAACTTCCATAGACCTGATGAAGACAATTAACTGTGCTGTAACTGTGGTGCTATTAATAACTGGAATCCAAAAGATTCTCTTAGTCTACCAAAATTAGTTTCCATTATTTGCATAAAAAGCAGCAAATGAACAGTTCAAAGTTATGTGTACGATGATATTGATATTAAGTAGCGAACTAGGTTGAGTTTAAAATTGCCAGAAATTCGACAAATTACAATATATATTTGTTTCTTATATGCCCCCTAACGTTATTCTTGTTAAGCCATTGGGCTTCCCAGTTGAAACTCAAGATATCCGATCAATTTCGGTTAGCTCTACGAAGCTTATGTAGAACGATCTTCTAGACATTAAATCCGATTCGTCTACAGTCCTAAATAAGGACTTAGAAAGTTGTTATATCTATCGATGCATTTATATATATCTCTTAATCTTTCTTAGCCACCCTCTCTTTCTCACTCACCCTCTCTCTCACTCAAAATCTCTCTCATTTCCTCTCTCTTTCTTGCTCTCTCTCTGTTCCTCGCTCGCTCGCTCTCTGTCTTGCTCTTTTTCTCTCCACTCTATACTCTTATTTTAGTCAAAAAAATTAGTATGCTTAAAACCTAATAGATGCCGAATTTTTTTTAACCAATCTGCATAAAAATACACATCATAATGAGGCTTATATCCAATACATAATAACATAAATAAAAATAAATTGCATAATAAGAATATTTAGCATAATTTTATAATAAATTTTATTTAAATTTTTCTGTTTTGTTTTTAATTAATTATCAAAATAAATGATATAACAATAGACAAGTGCAATAAATTCAATAAAAACGACAACAAAGAAGCGCGTCAAAAATAAAACAATGAATTATTTTATTTTAACAAGTTTCTCACCATAACTAAGAAATTAAACAAAAACTTATTTATTAACTTTTTAAACAATAAATTTTCATTATTGCAGATGCACCAGTAATTTTGACGCTGCCGCATATGTTGGGCGCCTCGAACGAGTACAGAAAAATGATTCGCGGTCTCAAACCGGATGCGAAGAAGCATCAAACATTCGTTGATGTGCAGATGGTAAAGTAGAAGAAAACCTATAAATAGAAAAAAAATTATATCTTATGCAGTCAAGTTTTAATTTAATTTCTATTCACTTTCATTATCGGTTCACTGGCACAGCTCACTGGTACGCCGCTTCAGGGAGGCAAACGCGTGCAGTTCAACATGTTCTTGAAGAGCATAAATCGCATTACGATCACGGAGAATCTGACAACCGTGCTAATGCCAGCGATTTGGGTGGAGGAAGTATGTTTCACAGTACCTGACATTGCTAATTCATTAACTTATAAATTAATTATTACCGCATTTCACTATTTTAAAGGGCATTCAGCTAAACAATGAGATGGTAGCATTCTTCAAAAAGAAACTGATAAACTCCCTAAAGACACTAAATATTGTGCATTGGGCTTCACTGTGTGGCGGCATTGGAGTGGCATTAATTTGTCTGATGTATTATGTCGTGTACCGTCGAAAACCCATTGAAGAGGCACCGCTAAAGTAGGAGGACTTGTTAAAAGTTGTTCGGGTTATAGATAAATCTAACTTTAGCACTATAATATATGTATGTGGTTATATATATGTATATGTTTGTTATTATATTAACTATTGTTATGTATTTTGTATTTAATTCTAGTTTTATGTATTTACTATCTAATTGTTGTAAATAATTTTGTTATTGTGATTTTTATTTAAAATAAATTGTGATTTAGGTATTGTACTCAAATAAAATCAATTTTTTCTTTTATAAAGTTATAATTATACTGATATAAAATAAAAAATATAAGATAAAAAATTTTAACTTCATTCACTAAAGTCAGTAAATCAGATATTAAAAAGTCGCATCAATGTAAATTGCATTAGTAAATAGAATCCATATCAACTGAGAAATAACTTCTTTGATCCAGCTTTGCTCATATATATATACCCGGTAATACTCGCAAAAATGCATCAAAAGTGCACAAAAACGCTAACTTATAGCATCAAAATCGATAAAAAATAAAAAACACAATACTAGATAACAGCATAAAAACGTCAAGTTAGAGTTTTCCAAAATTTTATTGACTGCTCTTTTATATAAAATAAAATAAAAGTGTAAGTTCTAAAGAATATTTCCATAAGTCGATAATGCACCCTCCCTACTGATCTTATCCAAGTCTTGCGTCTCAAATCCCCCAATACCTTAAGCTATACTTAGATGACTCGGGACTCGGATGCCCCCATCATCGCACTCGTGACCCCGGTCACAGAGTCTACCACTACTAAAGAGTTGCTGAGAAAAAATGGAGCGAAAAATTGCTGGGAGAAGTTTTTTCGAAGAGTTATTGCGAGTTGCGAAGAGGAATTCCTACAAGATATTATTTCGAAAATAATTATTATAAGGAGGAGGAGTTGGTGACAGAAATTACTTTTAATTGTTGCAGCAATGAGTTGCTGCGAGGATTTATATGGAAGAGGTATTGAGAGGATTTATAGAAAGGAGTTGCAGTGAGGTGTTTCAATCTCCACTAAAATATAGAAGTAATATTGTTGTATTTGTCAATATGTATGTATATCACAACCAGTATTATATAGTCATTTTTTTTTAAACTTATAAAACATAAAACGCATAATTGAAAAGAGTTAAATGAAATATATACACATAAATTCGTACACACAATATAAATCAGAGCTAATTAGTAATTTTTAATAGAACACTCTCTATACAAGCAACCTCTTTCATATCACATGATAATATTCAATTAATTTCATTGATATCTTTTACTTGATAATAATGAATTCATCTAAAGTTAGAAGTAACAAATGTAATAAAAATTAATTCAAAAAATATTTTAATAATAATTTTTATAATTTTTATATAGTTTTGCAACACTTAATATTGATTGAATGTTGTCTTTCATTTCTGACAGGGTTGCATTTTAGAATTGTTCAAGACTGTTGAAAAGCGATTTGAAACTCGCATGAACACATGCAGAAAATAACTTTAAGCTTAAAAAATGAAGTTTATTTATATAAAAAAAAATATCCTGTGCATACAGTCTAAAATTAATATCATATTAACTTGTAATAATGCCCTTTAATGCATTAATACTAATTTATTCACAAGTTAAAAAAATGGATTACTGGAATTTAACAACTTAATTTCAATTCATTTTATTTAATTACAATTCCATCATAATAATAACTTTCGGGATCTTGAACGGACTCAGACTGTGATTTCAAAGTGATTATGTTACGCACAAACTCAAATGAGCTGAATAAGTAAAGTTTAGAACATAATTTTGATTACATCTGCTAGATTCGTAAAAAATACTATCAATGTTTAAATAACACATTTTTACTTCAAACTATTGCATATAAGTGTATATATAGTTCAAAACTGTTAAATCGTAATTTCTTCACTTTTATGTTGGTTGAGAATAATAATTAAAACTTTTAATAAAAAAATAATTTTATATAAATAATTTTATAAAAAAGTGCAATAGAAAATATATAAATAGTTTATTTGGGTTTATTATTTTTTTCCTCTCCGCTGTTAGTTAGTTAGATTTTGAGTATTTCTTAAAATTATTAATAATATTTAATATTATATATATATACAGTTTAAATCTTAACATAAATTGATACAAACAACATGTAGTTAATTCTAGTAAATAGTAAGCTCTTATTTACACTCAGTATCTAGTTTAGAGTAATTCTAGCGCTTTTTCTCACAAATTTTATCACAGTTGATTTGGACTGATATCCAGTAGGCACTTGGGTCAGAAATATAGATTTTACAGTTCAACAAAACGGTGCCGCTTATGTTACATTTTGATTTATTTTTTTTTAAATTAAAAAAGCAAAAGAATAATTTTATCATTATCTAATAATTATTTTTTTAAAAAATGAATTTACTTTTAAGTCATTTATTCTTGTAAATTATTTAATTTATTAATTAATTGATTAAATTTAATTTATTTATTTATTTGTATTTATTTATTAAATTATTTGCTTTATAGCAACATATAACGACAAAAATGCACAGTTGACACAAATCGAAACAGAATTTAAATTATCTTATCTCTCATTGTCCCCTGTAAACAATCTTATGCAAAAATATTGTATAACATTTTTCCTAAAATTCGCAGTATTATGGAATAAATATCAATTAAGTTTGATTTTATTTGCCACATAAATTATACGCTTCAACTTTTAAAAATAAAAATATTTTTAAATATTTTAGTCTCCTACAAATTTTATTTAAAACTAAAATTAGACAAGTGCATTAAGTTAAGCTAATACCAATTTGAACATTGGTTTGATTTTATCTTTATTCGTTAAACAATAATACGGTTTACATAATGCTCTAGAACAGTCCCAATGAACTAAGGAGCACTAAAATATTTTAGTAAATTTGTGTTCACGTTTACATTCTCTCATAACATGTTCCCCTCAACAGTTTTCTCGTTTTAAAATTTTTCGTCTCGCACGTATTGTGTTTTCAGCACTTTGTTGATTTACATTAACATTGATTTGTAGATAATATAGTATTTTATTTTGAATTATTTATATACATATGTTTACTTTTAACATATTTTTGTATTTTATATTGTTTTTATTATTTCATTACATGTTGTCTGTTTTATGGATGTATTTCAGATTCTATTTGTTATCAAAAACTTATAAATATTTTGTTATAGAATTTTCAGACCACAGAAAAAATTTTTTATTAAATCAAAGAATAGCACATCATATTCTTGTTAATTATAATGATTATAGACTGCATATTATTTCTACGCCAAATATTAGTTATATAGTTTTGGTGGTGTATGGTTAACACCGAATATTGGAAAATTAAAATATAAATTTTTATATGTACATATTTCGTGTTATTTAGTAATCCTTAATAATTAATCCAACAACATTAAATTAATGTTAATAAATTTAATGTATTTAATAATTATTTTAACATTTAAAAAAAACATATATATAAATTTAATGTAATGTAGTATATGTATACGACTTTACAACATAATTTAAAGATAATATGCATAAGAATAATTAAATAACATATAATTAGTTAGACCATTCTAGCTTTTTTAATTCAAGCACATATTACACTTATATTAAGATGAAGAATATAATTGCATAAAACATGACAAGCCATGGCGTCGTAAGCCGATCTAAATTTAAATAAAAAATTCTATTACTTATTATTTCAATGACCAAAATGTTATTAATCATTTAGTGAATTGATTAACTCCAAAGAACATTTCTTTGCCATACATCATCAAAAACGTGTAAATAGAAATTTTTTTAAAAAACTAATTTTAAAAAAGTTTGGTATTTAAGCAATTGATAAATTAGCCCATTTCAAACACAAATGGACATAATCAATAAATAAATTATATATGTTATATGCATTTAGTTCTATTGCTGAAAAAAGTTGCTGTTAATTTAGATAAAACAAATCTATCTAAATTATTTGATAATTTTTTGAAAATTTTTATTGAAATATCTAATAATATCTAATATAATGAAATTATTATATAACTAAATTAATTTACTAATTATATATAATTACCTATTGCACAACAAATAATTATTTTTATCAATCATTCCAATCTATTACAATTTATAATAAATTTTATATGCAAGCTGTCAAGCTGCCACCCTAGCGTCACAAAATTGAAGCATACAATGACAGCAGCAATTAGTGACCGAACACGGCTTCACAAAATTTTTAGTTTGTGTGTTTGCAAGTGCTGGTTCACTGAAGTGGAGCAGTAAACAAGGTTTTTAGAGTAATTCACGTAAATTAATAACTAAAAAAAATCAAAAATTGAATAACAAATGCTTTTTTTATAAAATGCATATGTTATATATAACCTTGTATAAATTAATATGAAATAATTTTTCGGTGCGTCGCACGACCATAGAAGCACTAAAATGTGTTTGTGAAATATGGAAAATATGTCATTGAGTGAATAAAATTTCTCCTCAAATATGCAATTGTTAACGCGCTAAAATGTCCAAAAAATACATATGATTAAAATTAATATTTAGTATAATATATATAAATACAAGCATAAGAAGCATTAGGTTTTATAAAAAAAATTATTAATGTTGATATAAGTACTATAATTTTCATAATTCCTTAAATTTACGTGTGTGCGGGCACTTCTCTTTCGTTTCTCCGTCGGCAATCGGTACATGTTTTTTCTGACTGACTCGTATGCACGTAAAATCAATTGTGGCGTATTCGTTTGTGTTACAAAGAACAATGATTGAAATGAAGTAAGCGAATTCGGTGTTGGTGGTACAGCAACATATTTTGCTCAGGTAGGTCGCTTTTGCATTGAGTGTTCTCTACGCGCATATAGAGTGCTCTTTCTTGCATACTGCTGATAACGAAAAAGGTTTTTCTCTTTGTTACCCCTAGTACGATAGTACAACGAAAATTATGTTAGAAATGTGTTGCCAGACTAATTTCCATTAAAGTTTTTTTTGGAAATTGGACATAAAAGAGATATTTTTAGAGTACAAAATAAGTTTTAGAAATGAGAAAAAGTTGTGAAATTCATATGATTTTGTTTTATCTTAATAATCACTTTTATATGCGATTATTGTTGTTTATTTTCATATGTTTTGAATAATATGGTAACACATTTTTGTTGACATATTTCACTGACTGCTCAATTAAATCTTGTACAATTTCATTTTTCGCTGGTTTTCTTTTTGTTCATTTTTTGAGAAAATGGCGGCGTCAAGTTCTGCCAAATTTTTTGTACATCAGAATCAAAATAAAGCAAATAACAGTGCTGTTTCTGCTTTCTCTGCTGATAGTGACGTTGCTGAGTTCATTGAAACGTCGGAAAATGTGGATAAAAATTTGGGAAAACTCCTTACAAATAATACTAAAAGTGATGTGAATATTAATCATAAGTATAACGTCAATACGTCAAACGAAGATTTGGAGCACTTTGCTTTCGTTGACATTGAAGAGAAAATTTCTGCCACAACTGTAATTGTTAAAAAGCCTCACAAAACTAATGCTGTTGTGAACGATCATGAGTCTCACAAAAACGCAACAAATAATATTATAACTGAAGAAGGTGATCATTTTGATAAAAACATAAAATTCTTTTGCAGCGCATTTTATTGTTTATGATAAAATATGATGCGGTCCGCGGCAGCCGCACTGATAAGGGCGGGTAAGCGCTGTCATTGAGCTGCAAGCCTGAAGGCAACAAATGACCGACGAGGCAGTGAGCTGCTCTTGTACTTCAACATGACTAAAGATTCATGATTAGAATTGCTGAAAATACTTATAGCATATCTTTAAAAAAAAATAATGTTACTAATTTCATTTAAACAGTAAATAGTGTGTTCTATAATGTCGTAATGTGTATATTGTGTACTGCAGTGTTTATGTTTTGTGATGTGTTTTATCTTAATTACCGGTAAAAACAATATTTGTGTGAAATGTAACAACTTTTTGAATTGATCGATTGTATTTGTGATTTTAATTACTACACTAAAATTACCCACCAAACAATCTATATTTGGAATTAAAAATGGCACATACCATGGGCTAGTCAACATTAGAATATGCATGCAACACTCCAGTGATCAAAAAAGTGACTTATTATTAATATAACCAAAACTTTCCAAATTCGGAAAATTAAAAATTTTTCTATTGGTTTTATATTACTCATAAGCAAACGTAGTAACCTTAGAGCAATGGCCCCGTCTATATGCTAGAGTCACTCGCCAGTAACAGCCAAGTACTAGTACTCCTCAGCTTATCTTAATCTTATATGTGTTTGATTTTTACACAATTTGGGCTATAATAAATCTAAGTACCAGTCCTCCTTAAATGTTTATTATTTACAATAAAGTTTAAAAATGTTTACTGCAAAGAACCAATAATGTGAACTTTTATTCCAATGAATCTGGAATAAGAAAATTTATTCTCTAAAATATGAGAAAACACCATAATAAATGCATTTTAACTGTTACTGTTATTGTGAAGTGTGTCTATTCCGTCATCATTACAAACGGTAAACTTCTATTATGAGAGATTCCGTGGAAAAAAACCAATAACTCTTGGATTATTTGCTTTTAAAATTGTTTATCAACATTATTTATTTAAGACCATGAGATGGTCTTAAGCCATCTCAATAAATTTCCTTCACCTCATAACAATTATTAGTGGCAACTCAGCATAAAATTTGTGAAAATCTCTTGTTGTTATTGTTGTACTCCGCAGAGGTCTGCTTGTGTAGTGTAGTAACATTTGGGAGTGCTGAATGGCACTTGGTCATAGAGTTTGGCGAGTGGCTCCAACGAGGTTCTTGGAACCTCAATTCTTCTGTCAGTTCCCTGTTATGTGTTGCAATATATAAGTGTATTCATATCTTTAATGACTATGTGTGAGTAGTAAACAATAAACATATCTCCAAACATGACTAACTCAAGGTTTTCCAAAACAATGTAACGCTATTCTAACATATAAACTACAAGACGCCAACTCAAAAGCTGCACTCAAGAATATTAAAAATTATCAGAAATCAAGCCCAAATAAGCATTCCATCTACTTCAGTATAAAAACCAGTTCATCAATATTAATTCAGTTCATCAATATTAATTTTCCAAATTAAACAAGAAGTAAAGCAAGTAATAGAAGAAGATTGAAGCCAGGATTTCCTCTAACGTAATATAAATGTATAAATGTTAAATTCCTTTAAAATTTTTCTTTAAAGTTCTAAAAACCTCTATTTCAGTTATATAAACTTAAAATATTTTACATAGATACTAATATATTTTTATTGCAGATAAAAATAATACAAAAAAAAAGTCAACTGGTAAGGAAGTCAATAACAATTTGGTCAATTCAAAAATAAATTTATCATATACGGAACAACCTTTGCTGCTTCATACCTACACCTCAAACAATAATCAACCAAAGAATAAAAATGAATTCATAACACCTGGAAACTTCGCACAAAATATTACGCCTGAACAAACGTTCTATAAAAGCTCTATTGAAGGTTCAACAAGTTTGCCACAACAACAATACACTTCATCATATACATATAAACAAAACGAAGGAGTAGTAAATATATTGCCACAGGTGTTGCATAGATCAGTTGAAAATATACATAATAATAACAGCATAAAGCATCCACAATCCGTCATGAACTCCAGTCAAACAACTCAGGGAGCGCCAGGAAATCGGATAACATTTACAAGTCAAGCATTACCGAATGGTACTATAAATATAGGTGGTGGACATCCTGGTACAGGTTCAACAATCATATCCACTTCTCAACTGCCCAACACAACAACGATTAAGACAATAACATCTAGTGCGGCTGGAGCGCATCATCATGGTTTGCCACAACAAGTACAGGTACAACATCATCAGGTACTACAAACACCTCAACATCAGGGTCAAACGGGCCATACAACAGCCCAACAGCAACAGCATAATAATGCCCAATCAGTAGGTGCCACTCAGACACAAACTTTAGTTATAAAATCCAATCATGCAGTATCATTGCCAGCCGGTT
>NC_051846.1:6341476-6363313 GCF_002237135.1 Teleopsis dalmanni
TATTGTATTATGTACTTAATTATAATCGTGGTATTCCGACAGTTAAGCGATCGGTCATAAGTGTGGGGGCTCTGCAAACAAATAGTTTGTCAATCCTTCTCATCACAGAAGAGCGCAACGAGACTGACTAAAAGATATAGTTTTACTAACGAAATACTAAACTACAAATTTTGTGCTCTGAAAGTCTGGTAGAAGAGCAGGACATAATATCCATAGAGTCAATTGATGGAATGCGACTCGAAGACATACGGATAACTAGTCACACTACCCATGTTTGATTATGGTGGAGTAACTTGGATTAAGACTATCCAAATTAACTTTCAGCATTCTACAATTTCAACGGACAATATTACAGTTGTTCTATTGGAAAAATACATTGGTATAGTCATTATCCGTGAAATCTGTATACGGATTACTGAAATAAGGAGTCTATCTGGAAAGACCTCTTATATTCACTGTAATATTGTATTGTTTTATAATAATGCTATATCATATTTAAACTTTTTCTTTAGACCACTGTATGGTAGACATGGCAGACGCTGAACTGAATACCGTTGACGTCTTCAGTCTAACAACTGCTTGAATATTTTATATGTTAGCCATAGCTTTGGTAAAGTTTATTTAACGGAATTTTTTAGTACTGATAAAGTCTGGTTTGTCAGTATCCGAAAAAATGATTTTTAGAAAATATTATATTCAATAATTTTTTGAATTCTATTCGTACCTCTATAATCGTAAAACTAATGAAATTTGTCGATTATATTTATAACTTTTTAATAATTTTATTTTAAGTATATTTTATATATTGTATTTATCCTTTTAATATTCAAAAATATTTGTTGTATTTAATGATATTTTATAATAGAAATAAGCTTTCCTAATCTTTTAGAAAAAAATTTCTTTCCAAGCGTGATTTACTTTAAAGATTTATAATCCATCATTTGTATATAAATAGTATATAATGTATATAAAACATATATATTTTATATTTTTTATAAATTCTTTTAATTTTACTTTGCAGTTTATAAAAGACATAAGATATACAAAGCATATCTAATTAACTTTTTTATATTCTTGTTAAAATAGTTGCGGAGATATTTTTACAGATAATGATAATTTGGTGCTAATTGTGTAAGCTATCTTTATAAAGCCAATAAAGCAATTATTTTTTTGTTGTAAAGAAAAACCACAATTTAAAAAAAATCGTATTAGATATCACAGCACCTCCATGAGTTGAAAGCAAACAGATTCAAACGTTGTGATTAGAAATTGGCTCATAACATTTTAGTTTCCAAGTTTAATTTGATTTAATTACATTCATTATTTTTATTATTTTACTTTTCATTTTTACTATTAAAAGCTGCTCATTAGAGTTCTACTGACGCAATGAATCGCTTTGTTTAACAGCATTTAACCAAAATTCAACTCCGGCTTGAAACACGAATCATCTTCAACGGTCAAAATTAGCCTCTCCAAGCGTGTGAATTGTCGGTCAAGAAACAAGCTTCCGTTACAGACATTGGCATTTACCATGATTTTCAGTTTCTTCCATACGTATAATGTATATTTCTGCCTTTTGATATGATGGCACTTAATTGCAATACACCACGCCACTTCACCCGCTAAGTTCTATGGTACTAACGATCCATTAACTTGGCTCGAAAGAAAATCCAAAAGTATGCTTTTTGCGCAACACTTGGAAGACACATTAGCGGAGCATAAAATCTTCATAATTTCGCTTCTGCCCGCTTTTATGTACGAAATCGTTGCGTTGTTGGCACGACGGATGGCGGAGAAAACGTGTTTAACTTGTAACTTTGACTTGATTTTTTATGTCTTAGCACATTTGTTGTGTCTTTCGGAGGAATCTCTTCAAGCAAACCACGCTGAGCGAGCATACAAAGCGCTGCTTCTTCAAGTGTGCGGCCGACCCACTGTTTTATTCGTTTTGTCAAGAAGTCAAAATACAGTTTTTGAACCAAATCCACTAAATGAATATGCAAACGAGATTATTCAGTAAACTAATTTAAATTATTTTAGAAATATGTTAAGTAGTTCGCTATTTATAGTCCGTCAAAATTGACTAGGAAAAATGCGGTATATTCCCACTCATATGTACCTTATAATACTCGTACTATACTCGCATTATACGATTCTTATCTTTTTATTTAATACAAATGAGTTTCATTTTGCGAAACTAGTTGGTGGCACATAAATTATACGGTTCTGTATAATTGTATAAATTACAATATATTTTGAAAACAGTTTAAGAAAAATGAATATTTTTAATTAAATCTTGATTTGTTATTTTTAAACACGAAACAAATAACTTTCATTACTTCAAGTCAACATCTTATGCCATAAAATCCATATAAGTATTTTAAGTCCATAACTTCGAAGAATTGGAATGTATGATGATATATTCGCCAACCGAAATTTGTGAAGTAAACAATGAACACTTGAGATATCTAAACAAAACGTCTTAATCTGGTATGGATTCTCAAAAAAAAAGTTACTAGAAATGTAGTATTTTGAAATCCCAGATATATGTAAATACTCTTACACTACAGTACTTTTTTTACCATACTCATCCCTTTCGGAACACCTGCTTTGGTATTAATAGCCATCTATGTTAGCTATAGATGAAAACATAGAAAAAATAAATACAATATTCTAAAACCATGACGCGATTATAAAACAAAATACTGATTATTTTTACAATTTAAATGAACCTATATACAGCAATGATGTTTAGCTTGTACGTATAAATATAGCGTTTTTGAAGAAGTTAAAATAATAGATTACAGTTTGAAATAAAAGATTCCCTCTCAAAAAATATTTGGAAAGAAAAACCCCACATTTTTAATGAAATCCAACTGCTTCTTTAAAAAAAAGTCGATTAGTTTATGGTTTGCTGGACATGAGTACCAGGTTATATGGGTACATGAGGCTACTGCAGAACTGATGGATTTTTGAATGATGATTGATGATATATAGCGCACAATTCACTTTTAAATCGAGTAGATGTGTAGTATATATCATAGATAAAGCAATGATATACAAAAAGTTATATATAGATATGAACTTATCAACGGAAGTGTTTGCCGTAGATCTCATCTAACTGTTCAGTAAAACTGCAGTAATAATAGGACACGTTTTACTGGCAGCATGCTTAATAAAAAACAACTTTACCTAACATGAGGCTATTACTGTAGCTGTAGACAAACCTGCTGGAAAGGGGCATATATTAGCCCCAGGTAAGACATGCCTCGAGAGGCGCCTAAAATCCAGTGAAAGGAATCCGTTACTATTTAGAGTATAAATGGTAGAAGGTGAGTTTAACCTCCCGCATCAGATCGATGATGTAACTCTACTATCACGAAAGTAAGAGTTTCGGCTATCCTAACCAATTGAGGTTGGCCCTTTTAATGGGAGTATAGTGGTAGTTGTGGTCTAAACGCGGGTAGTATGTCTGTAATCATTACTTTATTTCGAAGTGGAGTTGTATATTCCAACCGAACGCTGCGCCCAAAGAACAACAGAGGTATAAGATAGAGTCAGCTCTCTTTAAAAGGAATTATATTGAAACGTATAGCTTCAATTGGTTTATTGGTGCATTACACTGACACATACGTTAAGAGTACCGTAATGTTAAGTCTTTTCGGGAGATAATCACGTTCAAAAACTTTAACTGTGAAAACTCTGTAGCTATAGAACTTTTTTCTTAAAGAGTTAATCCTACATCTCCAATGTGTATATTAAAGTAGCAATAGGGTAAGTCTCAAAATAGGAGGATTTATTACTAAATGCTTAATTGTACAAGTGTTTTTAAACCTTTTTATTTTATTATAATGCTCCACTTCATAGGTTCTAACTTTAGTCGACGAAGGGACGAATTGTCATGGTTTTTACTAGGAATGATCTTTGAATATGCAAGGCATTTGTACTTAACTGTGTGTTTAATAATATACAATATTTAATTTTATATCAAAATTATGTTCTACATTTAAACAGAAGGTACTTATATGTACACACTCTGTATTAACTATTGGATCGATTTTTTACTAAAAAAACTGACACCTATGAAAAATATATGATTTTGTTGGTGAGTATTTTCATTTTAAACTTTAACATTTTATTTGATTTCATAGTTTTGTTGCAGTAACAAGCGAATAGATAAATTCTATTAAGTGCCTTCCCACAAAAGTCTATTTTTGTATGGCACTCCGCGTCATACCTATTTTTTTGAAGTAGGTAGGTACTAGTAATAACTTAGAGACAACCAACAATTCTTTAAGAACCTTTAATAATAAAAAATTTAAAAATACTTAATAAATTTCAAAAAATGCAATTTTTTTCAATTTTGGTAGAAATATTATTTTTAAATACATAAAAAAGCACTTATTTTTAATAGACACAATGGTCAATTGAGTGAGTGCCTTGGTTTTATCCTGCCCTAAACTTAACACAACAAATGCATTTTTTCGCTTAGTTATTTTATATATGCTTTTAATTTGAATAATTTTTTTTTTTTTTTGGAATGACGATCATAAAATAGTTATAACATTTTAACGACAAAATTATTGAAAACAAAGTACTTTTTAAAGGTTTATCTGCAATTTGCTTACATTTTCATGACCGAATAACTTTACATGACAAGAAACATAAAAGAAAATCAAGGTTGATTTTATTAGTAACTTAAGTAACAAAAAATTAACGTCTCCTTCTTTTATTATTTCTTAATTTTTTCCATTATGTTCGGTTATAATTTAATGTAGAAGTACAGCTATATAATCTTCATCGAATCCAGAGATATTTACATTGTACATTGCTTGGGAAATACTTTCTGAAGAATCTTTGCAGTAGAATTTTTAATTATATTAAATGATCAAAATAAAGACATGTAGACACGTAGCCAGGGTACGATTTTAAGATGCTGAACTCGTACCAAAATAATCGAAGAACTATATTTAGGCGATTTATAGTCTATGACCAGTTGGGAAATCCGTTATAATAAGAGCTATATTGTCGTATGATCATGTGTTATGCAGTTAATTTTACAGAGATTTAGTTTAAAGCTCAGGATATCTCAGGATTTGTTTTAATAAAAATGTGTGTATCTACAGAATCAATTTCAGAGCTCTGTCCTTAATGTACTTTTGCACATTCTAAACTCTAGAATCTTTCAATTGTGTGACCTTCATTTCTGATATACCATTTAATATAATCTTGAAGTGTTCTAATAATTGATAGAGCAGCATTGTCATTACAAGCTCATTCAAAAAATAGTTTACTTGCTAATACAATAGTGTTTTTTTTACCCTCATTGATCACTGATCTATTTTTAAGTGCTACAAGATTTACATATATGGTAATACAGGGTGAATAGATCCTTAGCATCATTGCAATAACCAGGTTATTTTAATAGTTTAGGTTTAGTTAGTTATTATAACCTAAAGGTAGTTACTATCAATTTATGCACATTATCAATTATCAAATTTTAAAAATAAATTATAAACAAAATTTATAACAAGTATAATTATTACTTTAACGCAAAGCTTATTAATTGTAGCTTTATGAAATTCGACCTTACCTTTTGAAATCTTTAGGGTTGATTTCACGGTAGTTACTTGAGTCTCAAAACTGATTTTAATGTAGTGATTTGTTACAAACCATGGAGCATTTACAATTAATCTAAGCGTTTCAGATTGAAATCGTTGCAGTATTTCAAGATTTGAGCTACTTGCAGTATCCCACAGCTAGGACCAATATGGTGACTATAGCCCGTACTCATCTTCAGGGAACAATTTTTTATATGTAGTTAGGTTAGGTTAGACTATGTCTGCGATCCAAAAGATCCAATTAGGACCATTGTGTATAGTGAAAATTTAGAAATTTAAAAACCAACTTGAAGCTTTAACAAAACTTAAGGTGCCTTTTATTGGGCGGTCGAAGATTGGACCTGATTGGACCTAATATCTTCAAAAACGGAGGTACTTTAAAGAGCTTACGTTTAACGACATATACAAGGAGGGTTTTGGGGTTCAATACACATTAAAAATTTCCGACAGTTTTACACTAAATATAATGGATTTTTTTCATATAAATTTTTTCCATATGAACTCTTTGAAAAGGTTTGTTAAAACTCCTCCTTAAATAAAGTCTCCTAATACGCATTTTGCTGAAGTTCCATGTGTTCCCTTTCGTATCGGAAGCAAACGTCCGGCATGTAATTAATATTGAGAATATTACTTCCGATTAAAAATTAATAAGAAAATATAAAAAAATAAAAAAGCAATTAAGCAAGTTTATAAAAAAATTGAAAATTATGATGAACCACTCACAGGGAAAAAGAGAAATTGGCAAGAAGACGACAGTCTTCACTTTCTTTTTTACACGCATTTTTGCAAGGAAGCACAATAATTTCTCTTGTAATATTTCTGAGCTTGTCAATAAGAATAAAAAATATCATCAAAACACACAAAATGAGGTCAATATTAATTAATAATAAAAAACAACAACAACATAAAACACAAACAGCAAAGACACTTTGACATTCTTTGTTTTTTTTTCCTTCTCATTCTACCTTATTTATTTTGTTGGCTTGGCATATCTTACGGACATAACGTACCCAACAGTTAACAACAGCAACAAATCGAGTTAAAAGATCAACAGTATTACGGATTAATGAATTATGTAGTTGTTGTTGTTGGTGTTGGTGTTATTGTTGTTGTATATATTAACAGCGTAAATATACCAACGGCAGCCGCCATACCACAAAACAATAACAACATAAATCTGTTAGAAGACAATTTATTACATGTAGAGTGATGCAGTTGGATTACAAAAACAAAGTCGGTTAAGGGTTTCTGCGGTCTATGACTATGACTATGAGTATGTTTTTATACATACATACATATGTGCTTATATAGATTGTGTTGACATCTAGTTAATATTAAACCAGTTTTTTTTTGCTATATTTAATTAATTTTATATAAAAAAGCGTGAAAGAATTTTTTGAATTTTTTTATATATTGTTTTCACTGTGTAAACTTCTTTGCATCTCATTCATGATAGCGAAATTTTTCAACTTTTTTTTTTATTTTGTTTTTGTTTTTTATTAGATCACGATTCTCATGTTTGCAAACATTCAACTCCGAAACTAACAACAAAAACAATGCACAATAACAGAACTCAAGCGTTTGTTCGCCGCCTGCGAACCCGCATAGTTCAACATTTTTTTACATAAAATTGTGATATGAAAAAGTTTTTTTTTACTTTTCACTGACGCAGTTTTTTTTTTTTACAAAATACTTATTAAAATTTTTTTATTTTATCATTTAAGAAACATAAATTAAGGAAAAATCCTATAAATGACCAAAAACACAAACTTACATTTTACTCCGCAACCGTGTTTTTTTATTTTTATTTTTTTGTAGTTGTTTTAATGTCAAAATTTCCAGTGGCATTTACACATAGCACACAACACAAGAAGGCGCAACAACAACAACAAGAAGAAGAAGACGAGATCAAGAAATCTTGTTTTTAATGGAACCACTAATGAGTATTTTAATTTTGACGTGTATTAATTTTGCAAATTTATTATATTTATACACACGCAGAAAGTGTAAATTTTTAATAATCAAAAATTTCAAGCATTTATTTTTTTTGTTAATTTTAAGCACAACTTTTTGTCACGAAATGCGCACACACAACACAAAGTCGCGAAAGTATAATCGAATCTGTTTCTTGCGCTGTTTCGAAAATGCTTCTTGGGTTTAAACTTGCGCCGCTGGTTAACTGAGTTTTCGCACCTGCTTAACTCAAACTGGTTATTTGGCTTATAGGCAATGTGCTCAAATTGAGTGAAAGCACTCTACGTGTGGTGTGAACGTTAGTTTAATACTGAATTCATACAAGACTTTTGTTTGTAATTTTAACTGTCAAAAGATTTTATTTTGCCTGTGAATACAGTATAAGATCTTTTGATCTTTTGTATGTAGTGTAATTATTATTAGCTTTATTCGGCCGCTCCGAAGTGAGGCAAGAACTTATTGATTCTTTTGTCAAAGTCTCTTGCTAATATATTGGCTAAAAAGTTAGAAATTTTAAAGGAGCTTTCAACTTCAATTTCTTCATAAATATTATGTGTATTCTTAAAACTTTTTTATGTATTTTAAAACGGGGAATGAAAGTAATAATTATTTCAAAAATTTGTGAGAAACCAAGCAGCAAAAAAATGTTATCTGATTTTTTATTCTAACAACCTTCATCCTTAATATTATAGAGGAATATATATAGCGTTTTAAAATAAAACTTAATAAATAATAATTCAATTTACTTCATTTAATTTAATATTAAAATCTTTTAGATTTGTTAACATTTTATATACATGTTCATTTAGTGAACATTCGTGATTGTTTTATTTGAAATTTAAATTAAGACAAATAATAAACCTAAATTATTTGCTTTTTATAAAAAATTAAGCACTGATGAAGTTCTCAAAAACAGAACGAAATATATGCTAAACATTTTTAAATAAAAGTTTTTCATTCGGTTTTGGTTTGCTATTTTTTATAAAAAATAAAATTATATTCCCTCTCTAACAAGAGCAGTTTACAGAGATTTTTAAATTTCATAACTAATTTTTATTGTTTATAGTATGTTAATTATAATAATGAATTTATTTTATTCATATATCATTATATGTGAATAATTTATTATCTTTTTTTTATTTATTTAAATATTATTCATATTGTAATACTCAATAATTAGAGAATTAAAACACTCATTAACTGCTGAAAATACTTATAATGATGTGAAGGTTTGGAGTTGCTTCAGAGATGCTACTTCTATTTGGTAAAATAATTATATTTTTTGCGTCATAACGATAAAAAACTCATTTGTCATGTTTATTTTTATAAGACAAATCAGCTATTTCTCGACTTTACTTTTGACTTTACTTGAAAAAATAGTTAAATTTAAATAACTTTATTCTTTTTAAGTAATAGCAAAGGAGTGAAATTATTGTATTTTAAATTATAAATGAACTCACCGCCTGCTCTGATATCATTGATAATACCATTTAAATGCGATCAGTGAAAAAATTTTTAGACCGATTGTACTTTTATAAATAATTATATAGAAATTTTTATAAAAAATTATGCTGATTAAGATTTTATATCTGAGCATAATTTAAATATTTCATTAAATATTTTTTTTGACAATGCATTTGTAAAAATAAAATTATAGAAAGGAAATTATATTACTTAATTCTCTTAATATTGTTTTATTTGTCATAATAGAAATTAGCACATAAGCATATCTTAAAACATAAAAATTACTTAACACACCACGTTGTATTAAACAATATTTAAAGATTTTATATAAGAAAACAAATTTTATTTTAAATCTATCAAATAATCTGTTTCTTTCAAATTTGTTATTTATACTAACTACTCCCTGAGTAGATGTAGCATATTTTTTCCGCTCTGACATCTGCTGACAAATTATGCATTTAAAGTGATATCATATGATAATTTTTAAATGTCAAAATAATTTTCCCTTCCTATTTCAGTTTTTTCGCTTTTCGGTACATAAATTTTAAATTAAAATTTAAATTTGTTTTTGTTCAGTTATCTGTCAAATAAAATATACAGCTGATAAAAATTGTTTATTACTGAATTAATCTGGCGTGTGCAAATTTCTTATCAGTTGGAACTGTAAACACAACGTACCTTATAGGTTAAGTCAAAATAAAATAATGACTGAAAAGGAAAAAATTGAATACATTAAAAGCCGCATTGGTTCTTATCCAGATTTTCCAAAAAAGGGTATTATATTTCGGTATGTAATATTTTTAGGCTGCCATTATTAAATATTAATAAAAAATGATTAAAAACTGAAAAAATTCTAGTGATATCTTTTCTGCCCTGACTGATGGGAAAGTATGTCAATACCTAAAAGAAATTGTTGTTGATTACATTAAAAGATGCCATCCAGAAGTGGAACTAATAGTTGGGCTTGAATCACGTGGCTTCCTATTTAATATGATGATAGCAGCTGAATTGGGAATTGGTTGTGCGCCAGTGAGAAAAAAGGGAAAACTGCCTGGAGAACTTGTTTCAGTAGAATATACACTTGAATATGGCACAGTAAGGGAAGTGTTGAAAAATTTTTATTTTATTATATGTTGTCTATATCATTATAGGATGTCTTCGAAATGCAAACTACAGCCATCCAAAAATGTCAGAAAGTCTTGATTATAGATGATTTGTTAGCTACGGGCGGCTCATTGGATGCTGCTATACAACTGGTGCAAAAAGCAGGAGGCGAGGTTGTTGCATGTGTAGTTATTCTGGAACTTGTAGATTTAAATGGTCGTAAAAAATTAAATACCGATGTACATTCCTTTATTGAATACTGTGGAGATTAGTTAGAAAACGATACATGGAATTCTTTCTGCATTTATATAACGAAGCATAATCCAGACATTTTTGCCTCTCTTTTAATTGTAAATACTAAACACAAACAATTTTAAAATTTTACACAAACAACAAAATCTATATAAAATATATATTTTGGTAACAGGTATACTAATAAGTGTCTATTTTTGTTATTTGTTAATGGTTAAAAATTTTGATAATAAATTTTTTTTAATGATGATATACAAATAATACTTGAAATTATTAGCATCTCCACTATATTTATGGAGAATTTTGAACAGTTCTTTCAAAAATTTGCGACATAGACGACTCCGCATTTGTATAAAACTTCACATTCGCTAAACTTCACATTAACTCTAAACAACTAAAACACTACCAACCACAAAAATTGATAAGGATTTCAGATATTACAACAAAAACAACCTTCTCAAATATGGATTAAATAAACTTTTATCCAACTGAGTGTTAAAGAAGAAAGTCATTTTTCTATAAAAGAATTCTAATAAAAGCTTTGCGAAGAACTAAGGATCTGCAACACCGAACATTGTTTAAGTTTTGTTCTTTGGTTTTATTTAAAAGTGTCTGTGATCACTTGACTGATTTACTGTATTAAGTGTTCCATTGAACAATAATAATAAGTTATGCAAGTTTTTTTTACTGCAGATAATCTCAAATGCCAAATGTCTCTGATATATTAATATATCAGATATTCAACTATTTCTTCTACCAAACACTTATTCCTATTTGAGCGTAGTGTTATTTAATTCTCTCATTGGATAATAAAAAGGTGGCATCCTCTTGCCTATCTGATTTTAATGTCGTTGACTTTTTGTAGTAGTTCCTCCGCCTTTGAAGATTTTTTTTGAACAACAGGGCAATGAGCATGCTGATGGTCAGCCCACCTTTCTGCATGAGCTAATAATTATTATTACCATACTATACCACTTGGAAGTACAGTTTGGAAGTTTATCTTCACTTAGTCTAAGACCTAAAAGATATTACTGTCCTGTCCTACTTAGAAAAAGAGACCTTTAAATCTCAAATTATATATAAATATAATTACAATATTAGAATGTTATGTATTAATTTTTATACACCTTATAATTAGTGCTGAATCTGAATCTATTTCATCATATTGTAACGATGAAATTTGAGATTGTAACATCCCTAGAAAATTGTATATATAAAGTAGTTGCATTATATGTTCAAGTAGCAAATTGAACTAAATTTGTTCAAGGAGCAAATTAAAGAGTTGGGAATTAATTAATAAGAAATAATTTAAGAATTCTGTAAATTGACATCCAAAAATGCAACCTAATTCCATTTAACTTGGTAAATGCTAGCACTATAACTGTCACTATTCTATACACCTTGACACACAACACCCACGTGACCCCCTATGGATAGCTACAATCATCCGAGCGTAGTGAACTAATGTGAACAGAAAAACCTTTCTTATGGATATGGGAAGTTATATGCTCAATGAAAACGAAGAGGAAGCCTCGAAGGAACTGGACGTGGCTAAGAAGGCCTCAGCTGATTAAGTAGGTAAATAAATAAGTAGAGCACAATGCCACATTTTATCAATTCCAATCTAATTTTGTTATGAGAGTAAGTAACTAAGTGTTTCCACGAATCCTCTTTATTTCTGAACTCTAATTCTATTATTTTCTTTCTTTTCTTTCATGTCATGACTGATACCATAAATGTGATTCACCGCAATGATTGTCGAGCAATATAATTATTCACTCTTTCAAGAGTGTATCCCATTCTGTCCCATTTGTGCTTTAGTATTAGTATTAGTTTGATGAGTTCACTTTCATGAATTGATGTTGAAAATAGTTTCTATGGACTAAAGATCTGCAAACAAAGTATATATGATCCATGTAGATGTGACCGATAGTCTAATGTTGGTGAACTCTTAATACCATTATCATCAATATAACATATATAGGAGTCAGTGAAAATAAATTAATCTATTGTACATAAACTACAGTGGATGGATCTAGTTTATCTATAGGGGTTTGGTATTGTAACGGTTAAAATTATAAATATTGTTCTGTGTGGCTAAAGAATATATGTCGATCAGCTAAGATAACCCACCAACAAACCAACCACTCAATCTATATAAATCACAACCTGTGGATTTGTTTGACAGCTTCCAACAGTTCACGAAACATTTTGATGTATTTATAAAAATAATATTTTTTATTGTCTATTTAACAGTGTATTATGTATATTTACAAAAAGATTGATGGAATAAATAAAAAAAACAAAACATTATTATCTAAAAACTTCATTAATATGTATGTTCCGTTCAGTTTACTTTCGAATTTATAATAATTCTCAGAACAACTGCCTAACAACTAGGCTTTTTCCCAAGAGGTGCACTTCTTAAGAATTTACTTAACCTAAAAAAAAAAAATAATATCAGATTGTCCCTGACGTAATTAATCCGCACACAATGTTGACCTTTTGGCTTTCAGTTATGCACGGAATGCTTTCATTCATAAATACTTTTGTTTTTGTTTTTGCTTTTCGCCATTGTTTTTATTTTTCGCCATTGTTTTTGTTTTTGTCTTCGCCATTGTTTTTGTTTTTGTTCAGCTGTGTTAAGCTTTTGTTGCTTAAGTAATCGGGCAATGCTGCCCGTTTTTGTTGTTTGTTTACATACAAACAACAAACAACAAACACAACAACAATGAGCTTTTGCGAACTTTAAGGAGAGAAAATGCGTGCGAGCGACAAACAAGGCAACTGGGAGAGTAGGAGAAGAAAATTGGAGCAAGAATGAGCATTCAATTTTCACGAAAGTAGAAATTTCTATTGATTAAGATTTCAATTTTATTGTGCGCGCGGCCGCTCATGTGATAGAAAGGCAAGATTTGAATGCGGGCATTTGTGCAACAATAAAATAAAAAATTCAAAAAACAAAAATAATAAAAAGTGGAAGAAAAAATTTATATAAAAAAAATAAATAAAATAACAATGAACAATAAAATTTAGTACATAAAAATACAATAAATTAAAATGTAATTGTGAAATTTGACACTTGATTGTTATCAATGGTCAGTGGGTTAAATGATTAAAGAATTATTATAATGAATTCAAATAAAATAGTTGATCATTTTTTTTTGAAATTGTCAAAAAATCAGATTTTTGTATAAATATTTTCTTTTCTCAAACAAAAAACCAAAAAAACCAAAAAATACTGCATTATGGCATTTGCCAAGCAAAACAAAAGTAAAATAAAATGTTTACTTAAACACAAACGAATATGCGAATAAAAATAAAAATAAAACTAAATAAATAAATAAAACTATATTTATAATAGATTTAACATTTGTTAATAAACAAAACAAAACACACAAATTATAAAAGTAAATATTTAAATGAAATATCTAAAATGATGTAAATTAGATAAAAAAAGAGTTTTTCCGAAATCTCCGAAAAGTGCTATAAAAATGTTTTTTATTTATTCATTTATTTAATAATAGAAAAAATATTCCTGCTAATGAGTGGCACAAAGAAGCCACTTTTCGCTTTAGAATCAAAAATAGTGCAAACAATCGAAATTATTTACATAGCAACTGAACTGATGTTGCAATATAAAAATCGATAAAATTTTGATGGCTTAACATTACCCCAACCCTTACATAACTTTCTTCCGCTTCCGTTTTGACTTCAATCGTAGACTGTTTGCCTTTCACGCCAACCAAGCAGCTCATGCCCATGCCCCTGCCAATGCCTCTGCCAGTGGCTGTGCTTCTGCCTGTGCTTGTGCCTGGCTTTGTTGCCAAACGCTTTCGACTGGTTCAGTGCAATGCGATTTGGACGACGATTTTGGCGACTTTATCGCCTTTAGTGGCTTTAGTGACTTTGTTTGTTTGTTGCTTGGTGCATTGCAACATTATTGGGTGAAACTGAAACTGAAATTGAAATTTCTACCAACGTCGGTATGTTGCCCATATATTTAAGACCCGATTTGTTATATATTTTTTGTGTTGTTTTTGTTTTATTCGTTTGAAATATACGAGCGCAACTGGCACGTCATTGAGCGCAAAAATAGCTACGCAAGTTGCATATTAATTTTTTAATTTAAAAAAAAAGTTTCTTTAAATTACTCATTTTTTAACACAAAAATAGTTAAAATTATATTTATGTGGTTGTAATAAGAAATTACACAGATTTTAAGTGAGAACATAAATTATAGTCAACCGACCTTCAGGTATTTGGGGCACGTAGGATGTGGATGCAATGTAGTCATGAGAAGAACTTTGGTACACTTTTCTAGTGCAAAAGTCTAGCATGCATTTATATAGTGTGGTAGTATGTTACCATTAGAAGGAAGGATTATATTGATTTTGTCAGAAAATAAAGTTATTCCACTAAACAGACTTTCCAAGGACGAGTTAATAATATGGGTTACAAGCAGACCAGTTGCGACAATTCAAGAGGGTGTGTTTATTAGCAGTTAATTTTAATAACTTCAAACAAAAATTGTATCTTATTAAACGATTATGATGTTTTAGAAATGAGTATAGATTTATTTAAAAGTAAGATGGATTCGAATAACAAAGAGAAGACAAGGACAAAAATTTATTAAATTTATAAAAATTTGGCTAAAAATTCAACGCTGTTTCGAGTATTGCCAAGTACTCATCAGCAGTGGTCTAGGAAATGTCAGGCGTGTATAAATTTGGTCTATAGATTTATTTCGGAAAGGTTCTTCAGTATTTTAAAACCTTTCCACTGTCCTCAGTCCGTTTTTTCATTTTAAATGCTCATGTCGCATTAAAAATGAAAATACATACATGTATATGAATACAGTCTTTGAATTTATTGCGGGAGAGTTTATAACTCCTCAAGCTCCCTTTTTCTCCTAGTTACGAGCCCATTTACAATAATAGCAAATTGATAGATTCACTATAAAGTGAAAACTCGTCAAAATTTTCATTATTTAAATAATTTAGAATTATATTAATTAAACGGTTAAACCTGTTCAACTATTTATATTAAAAATATTCACCGATTTAAAGTTATTGAAGAAATAAAGTATCTTTAATAAGTATTTTATGTACTGATTTAAGGGTGTTGAAGAAATAGTGTCATTAAAATATATTAGCAAGAAGAATATCATTTATAAGGAAGTTAATAAATCTTATCTAATCCTTATCTAATTCTTTTAAATTTAATTCTATGAAAAAAATAAATAAATTTACAAAATGAATAAATCTGTTATGAGATTTCGATTGCAGATATTCACTGACTTAAGTTATAAGAAATATAGTGTCACTAATATGTATTAGAAATTATAGCATCCTTTACCAAAAATTCTAGAAATTTTCAAAATCCTTAAGCGAAATCATGAAATTAGTAATTTGCTGTTGAATATAAATCAGTGATATTCACTGACTTGATTATTAGTGAAATAAAATATTAGTAATATATATTAACAATTTATTGAGAAATTTAGATTGAAGATATTCATTGATTTGAATATTGAAGAATAAAAATGTCAGTAACAAGTAATAGATCCATTTAATATAAGAATTATTTTAAAGGTACATTTTTATGTTTTATCTTTTTGTAGAAGAAAATCAGTATAACAGTAAAAAGGTTTATGTAGAAATTTTCTATAGAAATGTTGAAGTATAATGGCCCACTTATTCGTCATATCATTTTGTTCTTTTCGTCATATTTTCTTATTTTTTTTGTGTTTCTGATGCTATTAGCTCACACTTGATTTCTCAATTATATTTAGATTTTACTATACATATATATAGTAGTTATATGGACTTGAACATTAACTATCCTGACACTGTGTTCATTACTGTACTATTGTACATTTACTATATATAGTATATGAGCTAAGTTGAGTATTGACTACTTGTAAGAATAAAGTGAATGAGTTTATAATTGACATAAATAATATTTATAGAATTTAGAATTATCTAGCGGGACAATTCATATGCATCCATATGTTTAGAATTTTTATTCATTTTTTATACTAAAACTTTATTATATTTTCGCGTTGCGCCCCTAGTAATTGGCACTTTGACTCTTGTTTATTTTATTGTATACAATGTGTATAACTAAATTTAGCATTAGTTGCCTGTAGGAATGCGAAAAGAAGATTACCTTCGTAACTGATATAAATTCAATTTATTGGTTTTACTCATATGCAGTAATATAATATTATATATTATATATTCAGTATATAATATTTATTGAAGTAATTGGATTATTATATGATGTCGAACAAATAAAAATTTGATAGAAAATGTAAGGTTTCTTTTAGATTTTCAATCCTTGGTTCTACATATATATATCTGATAACATTTAATATAATGATAAATATTTTTCAATTATAAATATCATTTCTAATCCCTATTAAATTTTTGAACAAAAAAAATATTATTGAAACAATTGTTTTATAACAAATTATTTTTGTAATACATTATTCATTGTTTGATATTGGAGCAAGGCCAGAAATAATATTTCCACCTACTTTATAAAAAATTTTTTTTTGTTTGTTGGTTTTTATAAATATATAAAAAAGATTTTTAAAAATTAAATTGACAAAATTAATTCTATTTAAATTATTTTAAAGATTAATTTTAAAAAATTATGTATCTTTCTAATTTTAGTTGACATCAACCTTGAAACTACCAGTTGCAACTAAAATCGCTATATTAGATTATTTTCTGATTTAATTTTTTAAACTTGTTCCCGCATATCTAAACTTTATTATTTTAGTAGGAATAACAAAGTCTATTAGAGCAAAGCCTCTAAATATTCAACATTGAAAATATTGGTAATATTGTTTATTAAAATTACCCTTTTTTAATTCAATCATTTTTTAGCCATTTCTTTTCATATTTCTCTTTTCGATGCCGTTAGCTGGAACATTAACTAATGCTTCTTTTTACATTTATGTGTGAGCTAAGTTAACCATTGTTTGCATGCGTGAGTGTATTGAAGAGGTTTACTTCTGTTCTTATCCAAGTATAGTATATCTTGTTACCTTTCCTCTCTTGTTTTGGTTGCTGTAATATTCAGAGTTGAATATCGAGGCTCGAGGCCGATTATTTTGAATACACAGTGCTGACTTGTTTACACCTGCCAAAGGAAGTAGAACTTTGTTTTTTGAAAAATATGTTAGAAATTTGTTTAGATTATAAGGTTGACGACTAATATCGGTATTTAGCCTTTGGCGAAGTTTAAACTTAATAACTTGAAGTTGAAAGGAAGGATATAACACAAATGAGAACTGTTTGTACTTGATCTGGTGGGTTGTATATTAGCAAAGAGAATGCGTGAAAGTTTTAATTTTGAAACAAGTTTAATCTCTATTATGAGAAACGATAATAGTCGTGTCTTTAAAGTGTTTCTCTCCTTATAATTCTTTTACGTACAAGGATTTCTAGTTTGTGTTTTATGTTAGCTTTGGTGCTTTCTACAATGTTAATCAGACCTACTACCACAATTTTTGAAGTCTGTTTGAGAAATTTAAGTCTTGAAATCTATAAAGTTTTTATGTTGATTGCTTTTTCTTCAAACGTATGAGCTGCTTTAACCAGGCGTAATTTTTTCCTATACTCCTTCTAGCGTTTTCTTCAAATTGTTACTACAATTAACTACAGTAAATCTGTAATATATAATTATAATTTAAATCTGGATAATATACAAAAACTCACAAATAAGCATTACATATGCGCTGTCAAATTGTATATTAATTATATGGCTTAAGTGTCGAGTTGACTGTATGAAAATAAAATTAAATTCTCTGTTGGGAAAAAAACGAAATTACTTTCCGAGTAACCCCCAATAGCTTAAAAATGTAGTATACTTCCATTTAATGTGGTAGTAAATTGGTCTTATCTTCTTAAGAGTACGATTTATATTTATATATAAATATTTAGATGTATATACTATATATGTATTCGACACTATATAATTTATAGTGTTTCGTATTAGCTAATCTATTATATAAAATAAGGTTTCATATTAAAAGTTTATTTCACGAATTAATTAACCTCTACTAAAAATAAATACTATAAATTTGTTTGTAAATATGTATATATATATATATGTATATATATATATATATTCATGTATAAATAGAAATTCTGTAGAACTTAAAGTCTTGTTTTCAGAGGATGTTGTCAATTAAAGCTATAAACACTTACTGGAAACTATAGTATGTTAAATTTTTCACTCTAAATGTTCAATATATTATACTCATTCATACGTTCAACTATTTTCTAGAAACTATTGATTGTTGCTCCTTCCTTCTCCTTCCACTTTTTTAATGTTCCTAACTTATATTCAAACAAAACGGAAGTGACAGAATAAACGATTTAAATCGTGTATCAAATCATGATTTCATGTTTTATACAGAAGTTAACGATAAGAGACCAATAAACAATAGAGTATGGAATAAAAATGGGTGCACCTATTTTTTGCATGGCTGCGCGGTAAAAGCTCTGGTGACCCAGTTTAGAATAACAACTGCAATTACATAAAAATAATCACAGCAAAGTATAAAAGAACATTTAAATATATGTGAAAAGATTTTTTCAAACAAAAAATAAAAGAAAAATAAAATTAAAAAAATATATATATAAATAAAACAAAATTAGTTTCAGAAGAACGTACGTCTGTAACATATATTTTGTTATTTATGTTTTATTTTTTGTCAAAATTTTTAGTTTGTCGCTTTGAAGAAAATATCTGAATTGAGTTTCTGAAAGCGTCTCTAGAACCGAAATATGCACATCTGCAAATGCTTCGAATTCCCGTGCAGTTATTTTTGAACTTAAATGAGACTGAGTAAGACACATTGGCGCGCCGTCCGGCGGTACTTTTTAGTTTTTACAGCGATTGCACTGCTTCCACTAGCTTTAGTCTATTTGGTGAGAAGTGAACAGATTTACAAAATCAAAGGATATGAGGTAATTAATCATAAGATATTTTAAGGCCTAATCAATATTAGTCTTACAAAAAAAAAAAAAAATTACTAAATAAATAAATAAATATTTACAAATGATTTAAGCATTTCTTTCGTGCTAAAACTCTTTAAACTTATATTAATATTTTTTTTAACACATTTTTATTTATTTTTCTATATTATGTGTTACATATACGTATATTTTTAGCATTACATAAAATTTCAAAAAAAAAGAAAATTAATTTTATTTGATCTTATTTCAAATTTATATTTATTTAAAATAATTTTAACACTTTTCATAAAATTAGCATTTCACACCTCGTTTCCGAGGTGCTAATGAAGGCATTTGCTTGTTATCTCTGAATGAACATTAGAAGTTTACGCAACTTAAGTAAAAGATAAATGATTTAATGATTTATGAGTTGCTTTATAATGAACTAATGTTTAAGGCTTTCTGCATGAAGTCATTAAAAAAAATCAACAAAATCATTAATTTTATATTAGAAAATTTGCTTCATTTTCTTCTCCATACATTGACTTTAACGACCTAATAAATTTTACTCTTGATTTACTGCACTTAAGTTTTGTATCTCAACATTTCACTTTCAATCACTAGATTGATTTTTTTTTCAATTTATCGATACCATAAAGACATAAATACGTTAATTAAAAAATAAGATAAAATTGAATATTTCTAAAATTATCTCGACAGTTGTATAATTTTTTATTTATTTTTACTTCAAAGTAAATAATTAGATTTAAGAAAAATGTTTGACAAAATAATTTCGAAAACGAAAACTAATAGTAAATCTTCATATCATTGAAACGTTGGGATCGTACACTGCGACCTAAAAGATCTATTGTGCCCTTAGTCGGATTAGAGTGTTTCTCCAAATCCAACTACTTTAATGAAAGACAGTATAGTGCCTATTTTTCCTAGCCTTAGATCCTTATGATCCATGAAATACTCTCCTAGTAAACGTTGATAAAAGGAAAACTATAGATACTATTAATTTATAGCAACAAAATATTTGCCATAAATGCTTTATTTGCTTTATAAATGCTTTATTCCCCTTTAGATTACACTATGATACATTTTATTTATTCAGTGAACTACAAAATATTATTAAAAAAACTTTTTCACTATATTTCTCTGTCTCTTAATCTGTAGTTAAAGTATTCTAAAGTATTCTGTGTTAAATCTTATTTAAATATTTAATGAACCGCAAAAACACTGCCAATTTTCTGGTCCACTCCCCTCCCCTTTATTGACACAATCCTAGTAACGCTATTTTGCGAGTTATATACTTTTCGATCTTAAGTTAAGGTTTTAAAGTTTGTTTTGGTATGAGTTCTAATATATTTATCTATAATTAATAATGTTGAGGCTAGTTGAGTCAGTGCACCTGAGCACTTTTACTCTCTATTAATTGCGAGGTTTCTTATTCCAATTAAATTTGAAAATTCAATAAAAAATTTTTCCTGTGGTCGAATCAAATTATTTTTTACAACATGTGATTTGACATATTTCAGAATATTGTTCTCATTTGTAAGATACGATACTTCTAAACGAATACGTCAAAAACTATCATTTGCCTTGTAACAAAAACTTGTCCTTATTAGAGCTTAATTCCTAACCTGCGTTTTAAACCACCAATACTGCTGACCTAATTTTAGATCCGCAGGTGTCTCCAAGTAGAATTATTGGTAGTTGTATTAATCCGGTAATCTTACCTAGCTCCCCTAGCTAACTTTAATTTAGCAACCTAATGTTATTAGGAGTAGGTTATCTTTCCGTAGATAAAGATAACATGTAGAAATGTTGATACTTATATTACTATGCTTATCTTACCTAGCTTGTCATTAAAGTAAGGTAACTAATGTTTTACTTAATTTGTTCGGTTTGATGGCATTCACAGTTCATTCGAATGCTAACCTAATTGAGTCAGACTATATTTACCAACCAGGAAATAAGAAAAATATATAGCTTTTAATCTGCACTACTTGCAATTATCTCAGTTGTCAGGGAATAATGGTTGACATTGCATAGTATGTGATCTGGAGTCTCGGTTTTGTCTAGACACAATAGATATTCAAGGAAACATCCGGTAATTAGTTAGTAATTAAGTAAATTGAAATCATAGTGTTTCCACAATCAGGTTTATCCATACACTATTCCGTATTAGTTTCTTTTACCACGCACCTGATTAATATATGTGCACACATACTAATAAAATGTTATAACCTACATAAAAAAGTGACAAATACCAGTGCATTGTATCGATTTAGAGCCTAGGAACTTGCTGGAACTATGGTGTCAGTTGTAATTACAATTTTTGATTATTATGTTGTACTGTACCACATGTCGTTGCGTATTCTATTATGCCGAAAATTATTTTATGTATCTTATATGACAAAAAATCGTAATGACGCTTACCG
>NC_051846.1:6363413-6368969 GCF_002237135.1 Teleopsis dalmanni
GTACTTATCCACTGCCTATTCACTTATAACGGAATTAGGCAACATCTCTCTAAAGGACATAACATAATGGCGTTCTTAACTGCTACTCATATATGGAACTAAAGTGGGTATGTCTCAATAATCCTCAAAAGTGGAATATCCAAGTTCTCAACGCGTTTTAAAATCTAATCTAATCTAATATATTCCATCAATTAAGTGGCGTTGTTATGCGTCCAACAGATAATGATAATTGAGAACCTACAGGTATAGAGTTAAAAATGCTATTCACAATAGATCTATATTAAAATACACAATAGATTTTTTTTATTCAATTAAAATGCTCATTTTAGAGCAGTAAATGGGTCTTTAAAATAAACAAGACCCTGAATAAATATTCTTAGATTAAAAAAAATAATATAATCAAAAAAAAGATATAACAAAAAAATAATATAACATTTTCAAAATGTGAAAATTTCTAAATCTCAATCAAAACTTATCAAAAACTCAGATTTACAAACATTTCGAGATGTATCGCAAGCCTTCGATAAAGCTAAGCTCGCTGGTCTCACACATATAAGTTGAAATATCGATTGAAGAGTATATGAGTCGAATTTTAAAAGTGATTTTTTTATAATAATGAACACAAATACTTGGACCTTGATTGTATCTCTCAATTCTTCCGTCATGCTTACGGATATGCTTATGTTGACATCAATTTTGAAATAAATTGGAAGATATCTAGATATAAATTACAATGAGATTTTGATTTCTTCGAAGCCCCAATTTAATAGAGTATTTTGGTAAATTTCATTATTGTGATAAACTTTTTGCATAACATCATAAATAGCTTGATTTAACACGAACAGATTCCTCATAATACACCCAAGTCTAATCTATAATGATAAAACCATACACTTCTGATGTCATTGACAAAATTGCACTCGAATCTGTTTTGTTTTATCTGTTTTTGAAACTCAAACTTTGACAAAAAATTAGGGTAATGAAGTCCCTATAGCTTACACTAAATCTCTCTATCATTGATCGGTTAACGATCTTCCAAAACAATATCCTATACTTTCAAGTATACGAGTATACTGATGTATGGCGTAAAAATTTTAGTTATACTATTAACGAATAAATTCTCCAACGAATTCACGAACCTAATATAGGCAATAATTACCACGCACTCAAATTTTAAACTTTTATTCAAATTTTATTGCAAAATACTATAAATATTTAATAATTTATAATATCTTTTACTTAATTTTTACACATTTAGAACGGAAGTTCTTCGTTGATAACTCGAAAACCTATCAGCGCAATAGATCATAATACTTTGACCTACTTTGACTAATTAGCAAAAATGAAATATAAATTTTTTACTAAGTATTATTATGAGTTCTAATAACTTGTAACGAAATGAAATTTAAATTAAATAAAAAACATTGAAATTGTATTTAAATGTCAACCAATTATCTTGTAAATATAACCATCAAGAATTATATATCAGTTTAGTATCATATTTAGTAATTTAGCAAGTATTTCCACTTCTATATGAAAAACGTATATACGATAGATAACTAATGCGGTTTTTACCCACAATTATTTTATTATAGAAAAATGTTTGGTGAGAATAAAACTTAAATATTTGCTATAACATTTAAGTTTATGTATGTAAACTAGTAGTTAATGAAGCATTTTATTGCCACTCCCTGTGATATTTATTCTAAGCAAGAACACAATAAACAAGACTTAATTAAATCTGCATGATTCTGGAAAGCACAAATGAAAAAACGTCAAGAATATCAATATTTAAGCGTAAATATAAGAGTAAACCAGTTTTATTTATATCTTGATTTTAAAATAAATTCATCTCATCATCCCATCAAATGATCTAACTATTAGTAAAATTTAAAAATTGTCACCAAAGTGTCTTGATGATATTGATAAAAGCAGATACACAAACAAATAAGTATATAGAAAATAAAAGCAATAATAATACACAACATTATTTATAAATCTATTGACGTATATATAAAGCGGACTCCAAAGTAGATAGGACATTTAAGTAGCAGGAACTTGTAAAATCGAGTATTAAGCGCTGGCTTACTAAATGTGATTGACTGATATTCTTACAAAATTTGATGACATTTCAACGAACTCCAAAAAATTTGGTTTTATATTTGTTAACACTTTTACCAAAACATTTGAACCGATGAACTACGTTTACGATAATGTCTGTTTATCTCATGGCAGAGTTGTAAGGGGCATAGAATATGTTTGGCAATCGAAATCTATAATAACCGCAGATTGCTAATTAATGCTAATACTGCATACATAAATTACAGTTTAAAGAATAAATAAAAGTATGTCAAAAACATCAAATTATTTTATTTCGATTATATACCTTCTGATCAAAAAAGAACGAGAGCCCTATTTTTGAATTGCCAATCGGTAAATTATTTTATTTTCACGCTGGCAACACTATTATACACATTCTGTCAAAGTTTAACGCATATCGTACGTTATATGGTATGTTATATGGGCTTTTTAACTATTAACCATTATATATATTCAGTTGATTTGACACGAAGCTGGCACCTACCCTTGTAAATACCATTCACCTTTATTATACTTGAGAATAATAACAGATGGTCTACACTACAAATACCTATTTTAAAAAACTTTGTATACTAACGTTAATATGTATTTGCAATCGTTGACTTTATTTAAAATTTCGAAAAACATTCGTACTTTGACAAAAACTATATTTAATATTTGAACTTGCCGCCAGGTTGAATTTTAACCGCATCCAGCGATGTCTCTCAATCGTATGCTTTATAACGGAAATATGCTAACACCAATAACGCTGGGCTGTGCTAGTAGTTGACTTTAAGAACTTTAAGAATATGCACACAGTAATAGAAGGTAACATCAATCACTTGACCCTTCTTCTGGATTTAGCCAACAATGACGTAAAAGTCTGTTGCATGAGGGACGTTTTAGAAGATCTATAGATAACAGTTTTGCCATAAAATCTTTGGCATCATTCGATATTACATACTTTTTTGAATTCGGAATGGAATATTTGCCTAATATAATTGAAGCAAATAATTTCTTATAATTTTTATCATCGGCCATTAATCCAAATGGGTACTTCCCAAAGAGCAGGATATACATCACAATACCAGACGAGAAAACATCAACTTTTTTACCATATCCAATACGTTTAATTATTTCAGGTGCCATAAATTGGGGGGTACCTATAATATCAAATACTGGCTCGTCTGTTTGAATGGCTGCCCCAAAATCTGTTATTTTGATTGATTTTATTTTTTCAGACCCATGACTTAATTCTACCAAGATGTTATTAGGTTTGATGTCTCTGTGTATAACTTTTTTATGATGAATATAACGTAATCCTAAAATAATTTGGTTTATCGTCAATTTAGTTTCAGCCTCTGTTAAATTGGTTTTCATTTCAAGTACGTCGGAGAGATCTGTGCCACTAACATATTCCATCATTAAGAATAGTTTGCTTTTCTTTTTATAGGCATTAAGCAAATGCACAATGTGGCGATGGGAGAGTTTTTTCAGAATGTCAATTTCTCTCAATTCCACTGAATTCTTAGATCGTATTTCGACTACTTTGAGTGCGTAAGGTTCTTGTGTGTTACTATCTATCATTTTAAGTACAAAACCAAATCCTCCTTGCCCAACTAAGTCATTACAAATATAGTTTTCATTACATATACTAGGCATTACGTTTGGTGATATTAAATTGGTTGTTGGTTGGTACTCTACCGCTTTCTCGGTATTGGTTGAGGTTAACTGTTCTAAGCTATAAAGCCAGCCTACATTACGTAGTCGTTTGCTCAAAGCTTTCAAAGATACGATTTCTTTGTTGTCCAAGATAAAGTCATCATTAATTTGTACTCGTTCTGTGCCAAAAACCACAAAAACATCATCACTACTAAAAAAATCCGCCAAAGTCTTAACAGGTTTTGCTTGCAGCGTATAAATCTTACGAATATAGCCTGGACGCAGTTTGATTACGTCAGTGATCACACGCATGACGTGATTGAATGAGAGACTGTTGTGTTTATTTAATAACAATTGTGACATCAAACGAGGTCTTGAACCATTTCGAATAAGAACTATTACATGTGGAAAAACAAACTCTAAATTTGTAATTACTCTTGGAATCATATTTCTAGATCGGGATTCGTTAATATTATATTGGATATTTTTAAAATTCTCATTATTGCAGGCACATACATAAAGTTCACTCCTTAAAATATGTTTTATATCGGTAATAATTGTTCCATTTATTGAAAATATTGTTCTAATAGGACCTGTGACTACTTCGCGAAGCAATTGCGTCAAGTCATCCATTAAGTAGTCCATAGTTCTATAACGATTTAATGAGAATGATATTATTTTACCTGTAAAAAAACTATCCCCATTGCGAAGAAATTTAATACGTTTTCCTTGAAATGGTTCATACTCATAGATAACGATGCTCTCTGCAGTATGGTTTTCAACAGTGCTACTTAGGTCTGATTCCGAAACAAGTTCAATACGTTCTGCATTTTTAATTGCATACATTATACTTTTTTGTGTGCGAAAAGTAGCCATCATTAAAAATAATTTCAAACATAACTTTTTAAAATCCAAATAATTTGTTCACAGATCCTGAGAATTTTCTACCAGAAATTTTGAAACAACTTTCAGACAAAAAAGTTTTGAATGATTTCGACTTGTGATAATTTTTGAATAACAATAAATATGGTATCTTAATTTTGAAACTGAAATATATTCTTTAATTTATTAGCAAGTAAAAATAATTAAAGTTCAATGGTATATTTTTTGATAAATAAAAAGAAGCTGAGCATTATAACATATATTGAGTAGTTAATGAAGAGAAAGTGTTTGAAAATACTTTTTATCTTTAAGAAAATTCTCAATATTATCCACTAAATTAGTTGACCCTTCTTAAAATGGCTTTAAACCCAAATAACATAAATCAAATTCATTAAATGGAAAACGAAAATAATATAATCAGTTAAAAATGAATAAAATTTGTTACCTCTTTGTATTTTTTTGTCATAAATTCTTATCCTAAGAAGACCAAATTTATATCTCACCAAATGTAATATTTACAATCATATATGCGCATAGACGTGAGCACACACCACCAATAAATACAATACCAACAACAGCAGTAGTTGTCATTCATTTTACCAATCAGTGAACTTAATATTTACTCACTTTTATACTTGCGCATATACGTGACTATACACTACAACAACAACAACAACAACAACAGAAGCAGTGAATAGAAAGAAAATAAGAAGAAAAAACGAAAGAATAAAAGTGCTATTAGTGAAGACGAAAATCTGTAGACATATTTTAAATGCTAACTAAACTAATTTTATTATCTATTATTAGTACATGCAACCACAAAAAAAAATCCTGGAATTCATGTCACTAGAAATTTTTATGAAAATAGCACATTCTATATAATATTATAAAGTGATATATAAAACCGCTTTTGTGATACCATGGAAGCCATAT
>NC_051846.1:6369069-6407416 GCF_002237135.1 Teleopsis dalmanni
TTGAGCTTTTATAAATTTTTTTCACATTTCCTTCTTCAGATAGGTCTAAAATGACGTAGAGGAATTAATGAACAAAAAGTATAGGTACTTTACCCAGGTTTTCAGATCATCTCATACATGTCAGTCATAGCGACTTTATAAGAAAATAAATGGGTGGATTTGTTCTTAAATCATCTCATACATGTCGGTTATAGCGACTTTGTAAGAAATCAAATGGCTGGTTTGTATCGTTTTTAAATCACGCTAAAGTCATTATTGGTTGATTCTTATTGTTTATAAGAGAGCTGTCTTTAAATTGCACTAATTCTAAAATGAATTAATTGATTGGTGGAATTCTAGTACGAACAAAAGACTGAATGTTCCAACGTAGTACCATTTGGCATGCCATTTTTGTTTATTTACAATGCGCATTCATCGAGAATTTAGTGATGGTTTGGCTGAGTTCGCGTTTGTTAGAATATTTGTATTAAATTTAAAAATCTAAGTTGTAGGTTTGATATTTCAACAATCTCATTTATCTTATATTTTGTTTTAAATTATATTTTGATTCTAATAATAAACATTATTATACTATATATACACCATTCTTCTTGACGTCAACGCACAGATAGTTTGCCTTCAAGTTAGTATTTTTTAAAACCTGCACGATAAAGTATAATGTTGAGGAACACTTAGTTAATGAGGAAACGTCATATTTAACTATAGCTTCCATTTATTTTAAGATGCATAATTTAGTTGACAATTATTGTGGAAAAAATGTAAAAATTTTAGAAAAAAGAGTCAAAACGAATATACATGCAAAATTAAAAATTAAATGCAAAAAATTTTCCATCAGTATAGAATTATCAAAAAGCTGATGGCACGACCTTTAAACACGTTCCATTTGGAACGTCTCTCATTTAAAATCAATATCAAAAATATTTTCTACCAAACAGGATACCTCACATACGGCGTAGGTATGACCTTGCAACATGAAAAAGATACATTTTAATCTTTAGTGACGTGTGCAACGAAAATTGTAATTTAAGGCAATTATAACAAAAGTTAATTTCATCAGGAAACCCAAAAGACGTATAGGCAATTTAGTAAACCAGTCTAATTAATTTAAATATGCCTTAATGGAACTTTGTCGCTAAAGTGTAATATAAAATATAATAAAAAAATAATTAATTATATATATGAGATAATAAATGAGGAACTGCCTACAGTACGTATGAGGAAGTAAATTTATAATAATTGCTATTTAATGTAACAATAGTTAACGACTGCCGGTTCGATTTATCTGAAAATCCTTTATTGTCTTCCTTTTAATAAATAAAAAATAAAACTGCACGTATTTCCAAAAGAAGTGCTTCACTTTGTTACTGCATTCTGTATACCAAAGTGAATAATTCGAAGAGTACGCATCCATATATATCATAGCATTGTGTCAGAGAATGAATGCATATTGAGTCTTTGACAAAAACTAAACATTGCTCTTTTGTCTTCATATTCAATGAATTGCATTGTGTAAAAAAAAAATATTTATAAAAAAAAAATTATAAATCCATTGAACACGTGAATAGTGCATAATCGTTTAGTTCAACACATGACGGCACGTTCTTTTCGAGCGTTTTTATTTTTCATATTCATCTATTGTTCAGCTAAAGCGGTACAAATTGACGGCATGGTCCGACTACAATCCAACAACAAAGACTCACCAGCAAAAACTCTAATGCCAACAATTAAATGATATGTACTCGTATAAGCTATTGTAAGCACATTCTGCAGCATAGCAATTAATTATTCTAGACAATAGAACTGAATGGATTATTTACTATTATATCATTTTCTTATTTAAAGTAGATTAGATTGTGTTTAATTTATGCAGCGATAATTAAATAATACATTGCATGAGGTGAAATTGCAACAGAACACTTTGTAAATTAATAATTACGTGTAAGTCAGTAGTTATAATTGTAGTATGTTTACACTAGTGCAATTAAATCGATAAATGTTTAGCTATAATTGCCAATTTTGATTAAAATCCGTACTGTGTTAATCAGGTTCAATAATTATATGTGCAAGCATAGAATTATGATAAACAGGTGCGAACCCTTGAATACTAATATGGTATTAATAGTAAAATTAATGTTGATTTAAATGTTTAGAGTAGAATTATTGACTACAGGCAGCAAAGAATTCGAAATAATTGTCTCTTTAATTTATATGTCAGATTTCTTTATAGGTCGAATATCTAATAACAATCACAAAATTTCATTGAAAAGTAATGAAAACTATTAATTTATTATTTAGTATTTTTTCAATTTTTAATTGATTTATATATCTTTCAAAGTAGTTCTCCTTTGATATGTATTTATATCATCTTAAATTTGAGAAATCCTATTGAAACTTCGTTTTAGGTAAGATATTAAGTTTTCTTTACGATTTACTTTTACCAAATTTATTTTTTAAAAAAAAAAATATGTTTCGAGTAGCTTTTTGGGTTTAGTAAACACAAATAAAAAAACGCAGAGTGACATGCCTATAAAATCATTTTAGGTTCATTGCAGTATTATTATTATTATTGTTTCATATTCCATTAGGGCTTAAGGAGTGTTCCAAGTAAGTGGAGCATGCGCGATATCTTCATAAGATTACACAGTGAGTGTCCAATTCAACCATACTGCTCTCTTCTTATCTCGCTGTTTATGTTGTTTGGTACATTATGTTCCATTATAGAATTACAAAATTTCGTAACCAAGTGTTAGATAAATAAAACGGTATTCTGCAGATTTGGAACTAGTTTTGCTGCTACTCCTTTTATAATAAATTATTCCTTTAAATCTCTTGGTAGAATCTGTGGAACCCTCGTATTTCTCTCTTTAGTAACCTCACTAATGGTAATATTTCTATTAGTACTAAAAATCTATTAAATTTGTTCATATTTTTATAATTAATAGATGTGTCAGGACACCTAGACCTGAAGTCGTCTACTATGTTTTTTCGAGTACTTCATTTGAAAATTTGTGGTTGAAACATAGTATGATTCGCAAAAGACTTCTTTACTATTTTAAATACTTTGTTGCATTTTATTCCGTACCTAATACAAAATTTCAAAAAACTCTCTGGAGTTTTGAATAACTCCAGAATTGATATTTTGAATTTCAATTTTAACATCGCAATCCCTATTCGTACAACTACAATACTTACAGTATAACCAATATACAAAAAAGACTCGACTCGATGAATTGACACAGCACGCACAGTTTCAAGACTTGAGTGACACCACGTAAAGAATTTAATCGAAATTATATAGATTTTCAATAGTTTGTTATTTGAAAGGGCTATCCGAGTTTTCTATTGCTTACGTTCACGCAATTTCTTATACCGTCTTTGAGTAGATGTGGTTATTATAACAAAATATAATAGCTCCATACGTTTCATATATAACAGAGTTTTAATTTTTAAGCCTAGTTAAATATGATACCAATTTAAAAATATCTTCTAATATTATTCTATTCATTCATATTTCTGCATATTAACTTCTTTAAACTGTAATATTTATGGCCTGTAATTTAATTATCAAACATCAGTATATATTTCTGAACTTCAAAAATACATAGCATTAGCGGGGTTGTGAGAGAGCTCACAATTGCCCAAACTGTTTATGATTATATTGTTCTCCATACTCTTCAAGATCAGTGTCCGCATAACTTAACAATCACAATCACACAAGCAGCAGGTGCTGTACTTGGGAAGTCTTGAAGACAATATCATCATTCACTACTTTGACATAAGTGGGGATATACGTTATTCCCACTTTTTTCTAAACTTATATCAAAATTGAGTTTTCTATCAATTTTTCATGCGAAATTAATATAAGTACTAGCCTTCACACATATTTTGTGTAAGTATTTGTCATATTCAATCTTTTTAATATATATGTAGAATATCTTTGAACGCGTTTCACTTATTTGTTCGAAAACGTCGTTGATATTCGCTATGCACTGCGATCGATCTGTCTTCAAACCTTTCTCCATGTGCTTCAAATGAGTGCAATCAAGGGTGGATGCATTTTCAACTGGCTGGGTTGAATGAACAAATAGAAAATCATATAACCCCTAAGCTAAATGGTTAGCTGCTAATTATGAAGTAGATCTGTTAGTTTTTTCACTTTATTATTACAACTATTAAGAGATATATTGCAATAGACTATAAGAAAAAATAATTAATGTTTCCTGTTTATTTTAGTATATTTCTTATTTATATATCCTTGAGACTTAGAAGTAAATACTAAATTACAATTATGTTAACTACCAAATTGACTAATAGTAGTCAATGTATATTATTATATTTCATATTTAATACTTCCTACCAATTTAATGAACCAACTCTTATTGCCACTTCCGAAACAAGAACGATAAATTAAATGGTTCTCTGTGATTTTGTTGTTGTTGTTTAAGTGCTGCAATAAACATTTAAATATTTTTGGAAACTGCAATGCACTTAACTCAACTCTTCAGGTAGGTGTGCCAGTTGTTTATTGGCCATAACCAATTAATCGCTCGCATGTAACCGCTTATTATCGAATTGCCAAGTGCAGGCAAATTAATGCAACTGCATTAAAATATTGTGCAAAATAAAATATAATTAAATTAAAAACAAAATAACTTATTTTACAAGTGCAGCAACTTCATATTACAATAAATACATAAATAAAAAAATTCAAGAATAAATCATCAAATTGCATTTGAAATTCAAGCCTCGTTAAGAAATGCAAGCAAATACGTTTCTCAACTAAAGCAACACACACGTGCGCATAAATTACTCTGAACTCGTGCTACAAATGCACTATGATTTTTAATGTCCAAAAAGTAAGTGACTGCTGCAATCTTCGTAGTGCACTTTTGCTTGCTGCAATCTTCGGGGTGCAGTTCTGCGTTTAATTTTATTTATCTGCATTTTTAAAAGGTTCCAAAAATTGATTCTTGTCTGTGTGGGAAATGCATTTTTAATTTATTCGAATCTTATCATTTTTATAGTTTCAAGTGCAATAAACTGAAATGGTTCGTCATGTAATTTGTTGCAAAAAAAAAAAAAATACTTATAAAAACGTAAAACCGAAACATTTATTTTATGAATTTCCCTTGACCTTCAAGATGCTTTGCTTATTTTGTTTACATTTTTTATATATAAAAATTTTTTATATTTTACCACATATAATTTTTTCTTTTTTTTGTTTTTTTTTTTGGACAATTTTATTGGTCATTTTATTGTTTTGTGTATGTCTTTTTATATTTGCGTAACTTTCTCTGCGGCTTTAACTGGGCGATTTCGTTTTAACACTCTTAACAACAGCCGATAAATTAGCAACACTAACAGCAACAAAAACAACAACAACTACAACTACAATAGCAACATGTTTTACAAATTCAGGGTCAACGCTAAGAGCAAAAGTATCTCAGATACGCTATATACATATATAACATATATAGACAATCATTTTGTGTGACAAGATTTTAGTCATTTTTGCATTCAATATTTCTATATAAGCACCAAATAACACAAATACACTTAAAAATATTTTTTTTTATTAAATAAATTTTTTACTGAAACAGAAAAATTTATATAATTTTAATTACTTTTATACAACTATCATACATACACATTTATAAATAAACATTTCTGAATTTTTTAAAAAAATTTTTGCAAAAGAAAATTTTAAATTATTTTTGCAATGTTTTAATTTATTTTTAATAAATTTACTTAATTTATTAATTAAGCATTTTAGCTTCATTTAGTCGTTGATTTGTTGCATGTCTCTGTTAACTTCTCTACTTGTGCTTCATTGCAAAGGTTAAACAGTTTTGCATTAAATTGAACATGAAAATTAACAAATTTAAAACACATTTCATTGATGCTTCAACTTTTTATTTTTATTTTTATTTTTTTCTCATTTTGTTGCCTGCAACATAATTGTTGTCAAGTTGTCAGACTTTCAAAAAGTTAATAAATGTTATTAAATAATAACGCAATTAAGCATCTTTATGACTTCATATTAAGTGCAATTAGACCTTAACTAGAGCGCACGTCCGAACAGGATTGTACGCAAATTAACATGCCAAAACCATAAATTTTAATATCGTAATATATTTGTATATAATACATATGTATGTAATAATTTATTTATTACTGAAACAATATATATAGGTCACGTTGTACATTAATTAAAAACACATATTTTATACATTTGATGGATAATTAAATTTGACAGACATGCTTTCAAACTAAAATCAATATTACAATTGATTCAATAACAAAATATATGTTATCAATGTAACTGACATATTGAAATATAATTTTTTTTAATTCACAAATAAAATAGTAAAAACTATTATGCTTTGAGTATCATAGTTTCAGCCTCTTTCATTTGTAATGTTCATGACTTTGTTTTAATAAATAAATACATTTCAGCTAAGCAAGATGAGTTAACACAATATAATATCGTTTCGCACAGGAATTATCTTTTGAACGGATTCTAACTAATCGTAATCAATAACTTCACATACACATTCGGTCAATTAATCTCATCAACTTACTCTAGTCAGCATCTATCACTATAGATGGCTGTAGAATATCGCGTATGGATCCTAGGAATCAGAATGTGTTTAAAAACACCTTACTCACACCCACTTACACTTTTGTTAGTTCGGTTAATTCAAAGAGTAACAGCTGTAACCGTCTGTTCTTCAGCTCAATATCGAAAACCACTACAGGATTTTCCGCTGCTACATCTCACTTTTATGTTTAAAAATACTTCTTTAGATGAAGTATAGCATCGTCTACAACTCATTACAGGAATTATCTCAATAATAATAAATCTTCAATAATTCTTCTTTAGATAAATTATAGAATTATCTACAATTCATTACATGAAATTATCTTAGTAATAATAATTCTACAATAATTCGTCTTTAGATGAATAGTAAAATTATCTACAAATCTTCAAATGAATTATCTTAATAACTCTGCAGTAATTTTATAATTTTTCTTTACATCAATTCTTGAATTATCTACAATTTCTTAAATGAATTATCTTGAAGAATTCTTCAAATGAATTATCCATTCTCTTAATCAATCGTTTTACAATTTTTAAAATTACTTATTGAATTAATTAAAAAACTTTTTCTTTTAAGAGATATGTATTTAGATCAAACTTGCTATAGATAATTAAATAAACATTTTTACATTAGACATCGTTCTCCTCTATTGCCCTTCACCCTTCTTAAAAGGGTATAATAATAATTTGTTACGATAATTCTAAAAAATATTTGAAAAATCAATCTTGTCGAGAATTTCTAAAGGAATAAGTTAAAAATATTTATCAAATTTGCTAAAACCACAAAATTTTTGTTTTTTAAAATAAATATTTATTATTATTCTTACCGAAATACAAAATACCGAAAAATTACTAAAAAATCGGAAGAGAACTTATATTTCGTTACTTCGTTAAACGCAAATGAAAAATCAGTCCACTGCTTTTTATGTGTATTAATAGACCTAATTCACGTGATTTAAAAGAAGTTTTTCCCAGACTGCACTTAGTTGCCTGATAAACCTTCACAGTTGATTTATAGGTGTAAATCGTTAAACCATTTATAGAAGATGAATTTTGTGGTTTGGAAAAGTTCTCTAAATAAATTAATTTTTTAAGTTCAACTGGAAATAGTTTTTGAGAGTAAAAATTTTCTTGTTAAAATTTTTCTATAATTTAAACGAACAACTTTTGTAGTGCTGAGAGATTAAGATAAGAATAAAAATGCTAGTATGTTTTCATATATTATATATTTTAAATTATATACATCATTACAGATTTTATTATAATTGTATTATAATTGACTAAATAAAGAACACATAAATCGCTCCTAAAATATATATCGTATGCTGTAATTCGAAAATAATTCTATACTAATAAAGTAGACAGATGTATGTACAATTAAAATGAATTCCTAGACTAGATTTAGTGACCTCCATAAAATATAAAATCCGAAGTAAAGAAATTACTTCATTCCGTAAGTACATACAATTGACTTTATGTTGATGTATGTCCTAACACCTTTTAAGATACATTCAAAAAATTTAATGTTAAAATAAATAAAATATAATCATGTGAATATAAAAGTATATACATTAATGTTCGTAATTTTTAAAGTTCTTTAACTGATCTTAGCTATAATACTTTCAACGAGCTTGACATTGACACAGCAGTTTGACTTTGTTCATTTGACAACGAATATAAAATAAATAAAAACTACTGCGAAAATGAATGCAATTCTGTTGATTTATCAAATTTTTTTGCCTAAAAGAATATTTTTGAACTCGAATAATAATAATAAAAATTATTATTATAAGCAAAAATTATAGAAATGTTTTTTCACTTTTCACTTTCCATATTCAGTCAAAATAATTATTCGCCGCTAAAGGTTTAAATAACGCAATCAGTTACAAATTGAAAAACTCAAATTGCAATGATATTTAACTTATAGTTAATATTTTATAAAAAATTTTTAACAATTTCTATATAAAATTAAAACAAAAAAATAATACTAATAAGAGCATTTCGTATGCGTATAACATAAAACAGAATTTAAAGTGTTGTAGTTGTCAATTATTACTTGATTAAAATAATTAATCTTTTATCAGTTATAAGCATATTGTGCCATTTTTTGTATATAAAATAAATCTTATTAACTTCAAAAGAAATATTTGTGAAATGATTATTAAACGTAAAGGCATCCAACATACACTCAGAACCATACTCGCCTTACTGCAGTACATGGTGAATAAAAAGCGCATGAGCACCACTTGTCCAAATGCCACTTTAACTGCGTCCAACAACAGTGTTACATCGAAACCACCTGTACCTTGTGTGGGAGCCAATGTGTATGCTTGTAAGACATGTACTGAAACTTTAATTCTACTTTCTAATATATCACCTACAACTGGTCCTATTGGTGATATACAAATATGTTCGCAAAGTAGGTATTATAAATGATATTATTTCTTCCAAAAAAAGCAATATATAAAAAAATAATAATTATTATTAAATATTGTTAATATAATACATTATTGTTTCAAGTTTAAAATATGACAGAAAAGAAATCAGCAGACTATTGACTCAAAACAGAACTGAGCACTGTTACCATGGCTAATATCCTGAAGCACATACAGTGTGGAGTATCGCTGATATATCTGGTACCGCGGGGTCAAAGCCAACAGCTTCAACTCTGCTGATTAATAGCGGTTGGGTCCATTATAGAGTGTCATGGCAACTGTAATTAAAACTCAAATATACTCGGGTAGAATGTACTCGGGTTACTTTTATTGCAGTTGAAATGGCATTCTCCAACCGGGTGCTATAACCAAATGAACAGCAGATATGTTAGTTAGGTGTTGTTCTCCATTAAAGAGAAACTTATATCCAAGCATATAATTGTAATTAGTACTGACGGAATGTTTCCAATGTTGTGTTTTTCGGAGCAATATACGAGTGCTGAGTACACCGGATATTAAGCCTTCACTGCAGGTAACCACATAAAACAACTCTGAGATTCTGACTGTAATCAAAATTAGAAAGTCACAAAGAACTTGGCATAAGGTCTTAATCTATTTCAAACAGAATCAACATTTAGTCTACTCAGGGATATACATCATGAGATGGTAAGGTGGGCTTTGTCACGGTTACAATTAACTTTTCTATTAGAGAGTTTGTCAGAAGAGGGTTAGAGTTCACATAAACATGTAAACTTTTTAATTTACAGTTTCGCATCTAAGTTTAATTAATTAGAGCTTAACTTACCTTCCTTAATATAAGTTTGTGGTTAGAAAGAACAGTTTCTGAGCTTAATATAGTTTATATTACTGCATGAAACATATTATTAAATCTAATAGTAGTATGTTTACTACTATGTTAAATGCTTAACTTGCCTTTCACCCAAAATTCAGTTGTAGGAAAGAGAATCTGTGGGCGTGGAGAAGACATTACTTCATAAAACATAAAGCAGTGAATCTAATAATCATTTTTCTTCTTTCCTTTATGATCACTTATATTATAAGTAACTCTTATTAGTAACTCTTATGCAGAATTGTATGTTACTTTCAATATGATATTGAACTACTTTCGGTATTTTTTATGTTAAACCTAAAGATAAAACATAGTCTAAGATACGGTCGAAATGGTTCAATAAACCTCGAATTTTACTGCGAAATTATATTTATGCTTCGTTTTTCCCCACATAACCGGCGCTGATTAACTTTAAGATACGTAATCCATGTGCCTCACTTGTCTTATATTTATTTTATGAGTAACCAGAAATCTTTAAAAAATTTTGGTTTATTTTATGAGTAATACAAATATTAAATCAATTTAAAAAAAAAAATTTTAAATAACAGTCGTTAAATGCAATTGAGGTGTCACTTTACGTCATAACTATTTAAAAACTAAAATTTTATTAAACATAAAAAAAGATTTATTTGCCAAAATTTTTAAAGATGTGATTATAGATAAACTTTCATATACTTATACTTATAAAATATATATAAAAATCTTAAAATAATTTATTACTAAAAGTGATTTTTAAAAATATTATTACTATTATTATAATATTTTTATATTAATTTTTGTTATATTGTACATTTTTATTTTATTTAATTACACATTTAAATTATAAATTTATTAATTTAAAATTTAATTTTAGGGTTTATTAATTTATTTTTACTTCATTTATTTATTACGAAATATATTTTTAATTTTAACATATGTTATTAATTTAAAATAAACTTAATAACTTATTGTGTTTTTATTAATTTTTAGTTATTTAAATAATTTAAAACAATTGCCACAACTATATTATTTGTTATTTCAACTGATTTTTATATTACTGCGAGTTAGATTGATAAAGAAATGATTCTGCCTCAAATTCAATGCAGACAGTCCATGGATTCGTTTTTGTTTTCTATATAGTCCTTGTTATTAAAAATTTCTCTAGATAGTTAGTTATTCTACATTAGTAAGGTTATAACACTCATGTATAAATAAAAGAAGTGGACATCTGATATGGAAAACTAACGTAGATTCAATACAACAATGTATGACGGAAGTTGGAGTTGGAGAACTGCTATAAGTCCATTAAGGAGGCACAACTGATCTCAAGGTCACGGTGCAACTTCCCTCTATATAATAATAACAAATAAAGTAAAATTAAAGTGTTAGCTTTGTACACCTAAAATTCACTTGAGCTTAAATAATGGCCATTGCGATATTTCACCAAAGTTGCTTATACGACAAACAAAGATGACTACTAAAACATGTATAAAGACCAAAGCGATCGGTGTATAGACAACTTCGAGAAGAACAAGTATTCTTCGTAATGACGATTGTTATGAGACCTGCATTTTTCACTCAAAAGTTATTCACATCACAATAACCAATATATTTCCTTTGGTAATTTTGAATCACTTTCTCACAACTCTTCCTTGTCTTGGAGTACGGGTTTTGGAAAAATTGTAAACCGGCTCCTTATTACTTTAGATATCTGCAGAATAGTTTTGGATTTCTATTTGGATTTCTTCGAAGTCTTCAGAGAGATAGCCTAGCTTCTCTCTTACACTAAGCAACCATAAATTTAGGTTGATATTTATAATTCATTTTCCTCCTCTTAGTTTACAGCCGATATCAATCGTTTTTTAATCCCTTTTTGTTACTGTAAATTTTTAATTTTTAATATATTTTTTTATCTAAAAGAAATGTAAGTAATATTAAGTATTTTTTATATTTGATTTATTTAAATGTTTATATAATTTCAATTAATAAATTTAATTTTGGTTTTTTAATTTCAGATAGACTAGCTGTGATAATAATTGGAATAGTAACATTAATTTTAGGCATAATTTTATCATCAATTCCGTGGGTGGATTATTTCATATTGCAGGTAAAATTAATTTTAAAAATAATAAATTACAAATTAATTTCAAGATTTTTTAATGATTTCATTTAAAGAATCTAAGGCTGTGGAACGATAGCTTAAGTTTTCATTATTGGCAAAGGCCTGGAGTCATACGTTTAACAAAAGTTTATATTTATAACGTCACAAATCCCGATGGGTTTTTAAGTGGTGAGAAGCCAAAATTACAAGAGGTGGGACCTTTTGTTTATAGGTAAGTTCAAATGAGACTTGTCATTTAAACCTGATTTTGTTTTTTTTTTTTTTGTAGTTATTGTCTTAATATTTATCTTAATGATTTATACATATTAATTGTTTAACTAAATATTGTTAAAATTAGTTGTTTATTTTTTCGCATTCATTTCGCATTCAACTTAAAAGCAGCTCAGTGATAAGAATCAGTCGTTATGTTTTTTTTTAATTCTTGACAATTGTAAACAAAATAATAATAATAATTGAGAGACATTAAGTAGATGTATGTACAAACTTAAGCAATTATTTATAATAATTTGTTTAAGCAAACGTTTTAAGAGATTAAATTTTAATTTCTACAATTTTATTAGAGACAAAGTCTAATTGTTTTTAAGCGAACTCTGTGCGCTTAATTAAAACGAAAAAATAATATTATAGATTAAAAATATAACAAAAGTTTTGTTTATATTATAATTAATCTTTTGGTTTTTTAGTTCCGCTTGAACCCAGAGGATATTTTAAATTGTTCGCAATTAGCATTCATTTCATGTTCATACTTCTGTAATGACTATGACTGCATAGAAAATCTTTATTGTCTTCTATAGCCGAAAAAGTCAGAAAAAACAAAATTTTTTAAGCTAAACTAAGTTGCTAAACTAAGATAATTAAATTTTGTAATAATAACTAATTTCCTTTAAATTAAAAATTGATTTTAAATTACCTTCACACCTTTGTAAATTTAACAATTTTTGTCAAATATATCACTTTCTTCCCGACCTTCAGTATTTGTATTTGTGCCTTAAACAAATATTATTATTTACCTAATTTATTATAAACAATTTATGGTAACAATTATTTTTGTTTTAAGTTTAGTCGCACATACAAAATCTCCCACGCAGTAAATCATTGCAGATTCAAATGTTCAAACAACAAATGTTGCCAATAAACATTTTAACAGTCAAATTAAGATTTATTTGACATCTCAACAATTACTTAAGTACTAAAAAAGGGGACTGAATGACTTTAACTACACTTCACCCAGTTGAGATGTTGAGATGTAATTTCTACAATTTTTTTCAAATATGTATTTTTTTTCCTAAAAAGCATATCGCTTCGTTTAGGCATAAAACAAATAAAGACGGTAAAGCGCCACTATTCCAAGCTCTGCCTCAGATGTGGATGCGTTACACAGTCAAACCGAAACCGCTTAGCTGAAAAACTTAATGTGAATAAATCAGAGACAGTGAACCGCACCGCTTGGCTGAGGCCGCAAAAAGTCATAAAAAGAAACTATTTCAGATGTTGAAGATTTGAATTCCGCTTCAGGTCTACGACTTGCGGTACGCATCAGCACATGCCGTTGTCAACGTACGTGCAATGAGCGAATCGTTAGTATCGCTGCGACAAAAAAACAAATGAAGTGCGTCTTTATCATGAAATTGTTTGGAATTGTATAAAATTAGACTTCATAGACATAAACACTACCAACAATAGCTCAACAGTTACAACAACAACAACAACAATTAAAAAATATTAATCAAATTATTTATTTGGTTTTAGTTGCCTTTATATTTGAACTTGACTTTGAACGTTTTTTACTGAGATAAACTGCGATTTTATTTGCCTCTAATGCGGTGAGGCTAATGCCTCATAAAATGTCGCTGCAATCTGAAAGGTGCATGACTAGCCTTGACTTTCCGAAAGAAATATTTGTTTAGACGTGAAACATAATTTGTTAAAAAAATTATACATAAAAATAATCACACTTTTTTTCATTTGTTTCATTCTAATTGCTTTAATGTTTTTTTCTTTAATGTTTTATAATATATTTTTTATATAATATATATATTTGTTTTGATTTTTAGGGAAGATATGGAAAAAGTTAATGTAAAATTTTACGACAATTACACGGTGTCATATCAACATAAGAAAATTTTACAGTTTGTTCCTGAATTGAGTATTGATAAGAATACGCCAATAGTCACTCCAAATATTCCATTGTTGGTAAGTGAAACTAATAAATATACATATATATATATATGTATATATAATGTATATATAATAATTTTTTTGATGGGGATAATTGGTCAATTTATATACCCGCTCAAACAAGTTATTATATAAAATTTTTGGCCACAAAAATAGAATAAAATATTTTTATAGTATATATATAAACATATAAATAAAACAAAACCAAAAATGTTTAATTTTATTACACATGAAATAGGTAATTTTGCAAGGAATACTTATCGAGTGAAGAAAAACAAAACATAAAGTGTTGGTTTAATAGAAGAAATCGTATGTAAAAGATTTATTCTGAGTCCGTGAAGTGGAGACAATAAGTTTTCAAGACATTTTGCAGCATACCATATTCCTTCCGACAAGAAATGGAACCTAAAGATATACTCTGAATCCGCAAGTATAATTAATGTCCAAGTCGTCTTGCAAGTTTAATAGTAATCAAATATTTATTATTATAATTACTTTATAATAATTTAAATCCTAATTTAATAATAGTAGTCTCTTCTACTGTAATCCTTAAGTATAAATAATGTCCAAGTCGTCTTTCAAATTTAATAGTAATTAAATAGTAATTAAATATTTATTATTATAATTACTTTATAATAATTTAAACCCTAATTTAATAATAGTAATCTCTTCTACTGTAATTCTTACGACAACAATATCAGTAACTAGTCAGCTGTCAGTCAAATTCATGATTTTCTGTAGCAGCATCATTCCTCTTCTTTCCATCTTATTTTCCTTCATTCCCCTTTTCTTTCAAAGCAACACATTTTCTAATATATTCTCTATCAGTTAACTGCAAGTACGAATTAACCATTAGTTTTGATTTTTAAAACTGAGATTGTCTTAATGAAGCCTATGGCACCAAAAAGGCGCCTATGAGCTACTTGAATAGAAAAGGAACTTCTTCCATCACTGAAACAAACTAAACTTAACATGAAATTTTATTTAATGTTTAAATTTAAGCTATCAATGATTGACTTCAAGGAGTGTATATTATTAACGGTCTTAAAAACTAGTGAAGTGGAAAGGTTTCCACCATAACTCCTCCTTAAAACCATAACATCATTTATTACTACTCTTCACTATGTTTCAAAAAAAATCTCATTAAAATGAATAGTCAATAAAATTCGATAATTACAGTTTTTCAAATGGTTAATGGTTGAACAATAAAGTATAAACAGCAAAATTGAGATGAATTAAAACGAAACTCTTTTGCTCTGGAAATTAATAAGTAACTCTTACTTCATTGTTTATTTACTGAATTAATGATAGATTTAAAGAGAGATTCACTGAAATACAAATAAAATTCTTAAGATTTTTCCATTAGTTTTAATAATTTAAATGCTTTTGCTCACTCCAGACGCTTACTAGTTTGAGTCCAAAACTGGGCTATTTATTATCGAAAGCGATATCTGCAGTATTAACGCTTGCTGAACTAAAGCCATTCGTCAATGTTACAGCCGATCAATTGGCATTCGGATATGATGACACTCTAGTGAGTTTAGCGCATAGATTTTATCCGAAACACTTGCGTCCAATGAGTCAAATGGGACTACTTATTGGGGTAAGCACTATAATAAGCTGAGACTAGTAAAATACAAGATGTTAAAATATTAATTATAAATTTAATAAAATAGCGCAATGGTACACTAACTGAAGTCTCATCAATAAAAACTGGACATGCTGATATGAATGAGTTTGGATATATTGATCGTCTAAATGGAATTGATCATTTGCCATATTGGAACCAAAAACCTTGTACGAGTATTTCTGCTTCAGAAGGTTCTTTTTTCCCGCCCAGAGAACGCACAAAAGCTGATATGGTTTATTTATACGATAAAGATTTATGTAGAGTTATACCATTAAAATATCAAGAAGCTGTAGAAAAAGACGGTAGGTCGAGATTGGTGGAGGAACTTCAACATATTCAAATAAATAATCACTTTTTTATCATTAAAGGTATTGATGCTGATCTATTTAACTTAGCAGAAGACTCTTATGGTGACTCACAAAATAATCCTGATAATGAATGTTTCGATACTAAGGATTATGCACCAGTTAAGGGCTTACAAAATATAAGCCCATGTCAATTTGGTGCTCCGGTTTATATATCAAATCCACATTTTTATGCAGCGGATACATCATTGTTGGATGCAGTTGAAGGTTTAAAACCCAATAAATCTTTACATGAAACTTTCTTTAAAATACAACCGGTAAAATTTAGCTCTCTAATGAATGGTTTATGAGTATATATTTAACGTAATTTCATTTTTAGAAAATCGGTGTACCATTGGAAGGTAAAGTACGTATACAATTGAATTTAAGGGTTACCAGAGCGCCAAATGTATTTCCCGTTAAAGATTTTCGTGATTTTGTGTTTCCAATAATGTGGATGGAAGAGGTGAGCTATAAGTTTCTACTATTTATTTCTTAACTCGGTGATGTTAATTATTTTATTAATGATAAATACAAAGGATTTTAGAGATCGTTTTAGGTCATTAAAAGTATCCCAATGACAATAATTCTAGAATAGTATTTTATTTAACCAAATTCTTTAATTCGAAACGATTATAACCACTGTATAGTGCTAAATATTTCAGTCTCAACTATCGATAATATGTTTTTTCCTCCACATGTTATATGATCATTTAAATAATTCCTTAAACATTACTTTTACACTTCTCTTTCTGTACTAAATAAGATTAGATACATATTAGAATTATAGCGACTTTTCACCCAAAGGCCGCTAACATGTCAAAAGTGAATAATGTGAATCATGTGAATTATTGCTTAAGCATTATGTTATTTAAAATATTCTTTTTCTGTACTAAATAAGATCCAAACTTATATATGGGGGTCATAGCGACTCTTCAACCGAAGATGTCTCCTAAATATCATATCTTCATTTAAAGACGCTGCTGCCATGCTATATGATCATGTGAATAATTGCTTAAGCATTACTTAAACCTGTCTCCTTCTGTACTAAATAAGATTCATACTCATATATGGAGATCATAGCGACTTTTCAACTGAAAGTTTATACCAAATATCTCATCTCATCTCAGCTGACGTTTACAAGAGTATAAATGTCTTCCTTATTAACTTTCACATTTATTTTTTATTATCTTTCTTTTTTTTTTAATAAAAAATTAAAATGTCAATTTATTTTGTTTTAGGGAATATCTGAACTTACTCCAGCTATTCGCCGTTGGATTTATTTGGCTACAGTTTTCGCACCAAACATTGTGCCCATCATTTCATACCTGATGATCGTTAGTGGTGCCTTTGCCATAATTTTTACCTTTGTTCGTGTCTACCAAACCTTCGTCTTCGCCTGTGATCCAACGCTGGAAATTCTCGAAATGGGTCGGCGTTCGCTAAGGCGCGGCAGCAGTTTCATTGCGCATCATCAGCACAAGTTTATGCACCGCGAGAGTTATACGCTGCTCAGGACGATGCCGAGCACCTTGGGTGGCGATGATAGAGAAGATGTGTTGCCAATTATAAGCAACAACAACAACAGCGATTCATAGTATTTTTTACATAAATAATTCGCTTTAAGCGCTCAAGTTTATATAGTTTTCTACTCTCTAGGGTTAAGACGGCAGGCATATTTTTATAAATAATTTTTAGTCTAACTTTTAGTAACTAGAAGAAAAACAAATTGTGATTTAAGTATGTATGTTTAGTTATTTAGGAGAGAATGTCTGTCGATTTGTACAATTAAGTATACCTATGCAGTGCATAGTACGTATGTATGTCTGTCTTTGTAGTTTTAGTCACTTAGCATAGAAAATTTGTGGCATTGAGTTTAATTGCTTTATTGTACATAATTAAAACCAAAATATTTATTTTAATTATTATTATTTAGGTACTCTGAATAATTAGCAGAACAAATTATAATTGTAATCTTAACCATTACAAAATATTTACTCTAAACTCTATCAAATCGAATTCAGCAACAAAGCCAAAACATTTTTTCGTACCATTTTAATTCATAAATTTTTTATATAATTTTTTAAATTAAGTTTAAATGTCTTCTTGAAGGCATCTTGATTTTTACGGGGAATTGTATCTTGAATCTTTGGAATCATAATATCGAATCACATAATTTTATAATTAAGCTTCACATAATTTTTAAGTGTATATACAATTAATATTAACAAATTATCTTAGTTGTAAAATTTTTCTAATGTAATTCGCTAGTCATTTTACATGCGAAATGAGAATTGAGTTTTTAATGGCAATAAGAAAATGAAAGGTAATTTTCATAAGTTTCATTAGTCACAATATAAATGCTGAAATCTAGTATTAGTATTCATATATTGTATAGATTTCAATATGCAATAACAAAGTGTTTGGTACAAGTTTTACAATAGTTTTATCAGTTTAGGTCCTTTTTAAATAAAATTTTTACAAAATATATGCAAAAATTAATGACAAATATATCTGTTTATATTTCTTTTTTATGTCAAAAAGCAGATAGTTACTTCATTAAAAAGCACAGTTTAAGAGAGTGGTCATAATTTTTTATATAATAATAATTTACGACAATCGTTTAGAGTGACCAAAACAAAACTTACGAAACGCTATGCTATCATACACAACAACAGTAAAAGATGAATAGCTGACTATATGTCTGATTGTAAAGATTGATTGATGGAAACCGTTTTTGATAACCACATCAAAAATTTGAGACTCTACGACATTACCACAAAACTCAGAAATTAAATAGAATAGAAATTGACATCATTTTGCATCAAAATAGTTAACTGCGAGTATAAACGTTCCTATCACTTCAAGCCTTTTAAACGTATAAGCATGATCCTAGCATAATCCATAATGGAACAGAGAAGATCTTATGAGCTACCAACCGAACTTATTCAACAGAAACCTTTCAGCTCTCCAAATAAGAGCCAAAACATCTCCCATTAAGGATTTCCTTGATAATATAAGAAAGAAGTTGGAGTTCCCTGCCTTTTTTTTCATTACTGACCCAGTTCAAAACTGGATAGTCAAAAAAAGTGTTATCATTTATCTCCAAGTAGATTCGACATTGTGTATTTTCTGATAAATCAACCTTATTGAGTAATCTCACATTCCATAGTGAGTCATCATACAACCTCCCAATAATATCAGTTCTGTAGATATCTCATACAAACATATCTAGATTAGTAGATGAAGTCCACACTCTGGAGGTCTCATAATTGTAAAAATATTAAAAAATTGGTAAATGGAATTGAACTATAAACTAAGTAATATAGCGAGGGTTTTGCCAAGAAAGAATATGCTAAGAGACGATGTAGTGTTTTAGCAATGTATTATCTGTAAATTATACAATATTCTCAAGGAGGATAATCGCTGGTTAATCTGGTCAACGCATTTGCTGAGGCTCGGAATTTTAACAAAAATATTGTGTGATAATTTGAATATAAGAAACTTTTCTGTGAATTGGGTACAATATTTGCTGACAGTGACTAATAATAATATCGCTTCAAAATTTCTAACGCTCTAATAGAACAGTTTAAACAAAAGGTTTTATAATAATGGTATATAATAGATGTTGTTTATCGAGCACATTAAATAATTTGATTATACTCTGTGATATTAATGAGTAAACTTAAAGCTACCTAGAAAAGGCGTCGAAATTTGGAAAGGAAAAATGTTTTGTTTTTACCTCAAGACAACACATTAGCTTTGATAGTTGTCATGCGCGAGATTCCAGAACTGCTTTATGTGTTAATTGACTATTTTTCTTATTCACCAATCATTCGATATGAATGTTCTATAAAGTTGTGGAGAGTTTGACCCATAATCAAAGTTGCGTATGAGAGCTGAGTTACTCTAACCGTTGTAGTCTCCACGTATTATCGTTGCTAAAACATTTGAATCAGAGAAGAATTTATCTCCAAGAGTTTAAAATCGTTTGTTTGAAATCATGGACAAAGACATAGAAAATGATTGACGGACTCAATCATCGTGGAAACTCTTGCATAATTCACTTGTCGGCAAACGACGCCGTGAAAGTTTCAGTGTAATTGAACAGTGTTCCTTTGGTACGGAGGTTTATTGTAGAGAAAAGGGTTATTTATTTATCATTTGTCATCTACTCTAAGCTATAAGGTTCTAAAAAGCTTGCAGTATTCGCGATTTGTCTTCGAGATGACGAGATGTCACCATGAGAATTCTTCTACACTCCCAATTGAATTGTAGGCTTTATTTATGCGCAATTCTGAGCCCATTCTGTTCATATAATCTGCTTTCTCATTTCTTTATATATTTCTATATCCAGCAACCCAGCAAAGAGATACCTTGTTATGTTCGGTGCTCACTAGTGATGCACGACATTTCATCACAATTCTCGATTTCACCATTCTAAAGTTAATTAATTAACAAACAAATGATATCATAGACAGACTGTAATAGCTTGTACTATATTAGCCTGACTGCTTTTTCAATTCAACTATATATCAATTGACTACTGTTTATATTTAAGTTTATATATGGAGCCATCATTTGCTTATTACGTATTTGAAAAACCACTATTATATTTTTTAAGCAAATCTTTGGATCAATTGACATCTTTTTGAACATTTGCCGAGATTTGTGATATCATAAGAGAAAAAATCTTTTCATGGCTAACTGATCTTGCAATATTAAATATATGATTGTGATGTTAATGTTTAAGGCTGTTCCAATCTGTCATAAGGATTTAGTATTGCACAACCTTAAGTTCTATAAACTTAAAAGAACTATGTCCGAGAATAACTTCGTTATAACAGTTTGAAGTGGTGCAGATTCAGCCCCAAAAATGGAAGTACATTTAACGATACACTCTTAAATTGTTAATTCACATCATGTATCGTAATAAATCATGGAACGAAACTTTTTACCGGTTATTTTGTTTTTTTTTTTATCACTGCAATACAACTTTCAAATCACTATAAGTATTACAAAGACTGAACGTGAAGAGAACGGACCAAAATGTGGAAGTTTCAGTTTTTAGATTTGCGAATGTGCACAATATAAACTTGGACCATCGCATACTGATCATAAATAACTATTTCAGTACATAAATTTTGTTTCAAAATTTCTGAACCTCTATAGACTTTTTCAAAATCCATTTAATAGATGATACTTCCTATAATGATGAAAGTAGATTATTAAGAATCTTTTTTTCGAACTTTTGTATATATGTTTGAATAGTTATGGTAATGTTGTATATATATATATTCAATGAAAATGAACAGATACGAATATTTTAATGAATATTTTTGCAACATATGCACTTTGTATTGAAACACAAGACGTGAACTTTTAAGAAAACCGCTTGCTCAGCGACTGAGGCAGCAAAGTTCTTTGACTGCAAATGCAGGTTCGGATAACCGCCTTAAAGGCTTCCAATTTTACTAAATGTCAAAAGCAGAAATTGAATCGAGAATGTAAAAAAGTAAAAAACTAAATGGTTTCATACGAGTATTCCTGAGTTTCACTTTGCAGAATCGTTTCGCAAACATGAGAGTTGTTAATATTTTCTTAATCTATTATTAAATTGTTGTTTTATTTGTTTCAAACAGTTACTAGCCAGTTTCTACTACATTGTTAAATGAAGTACGAAAATACAAAAAAAAATCTGCTACCAACTAAATTGTATGTGTAATGGACATTACTTTTTCCTCCCAAAAAACATAAAATTGCGAAAAAAAATCATATATCAAAATGAAAAAACATTGATATAATAGCCAGCAAAACTCAAAATGACTGACTTGGATATAATTTTTCCTACACAAAGCAAAAAAGTTATTTATTAGCCCTCTTGTAAAACATCAAAACGCACGTCAATCATAAAAACTTCAAAACGTTTCAAACAAAATATATTTTCCGAACATAAATTTTCTTTAAAAATTATACTTCGTAAAAAGAAACGAAACAGACCCACAACTCAATTCGCAAATCAAACAATCACAAACACTGGGGCTTAAGACTTAGGAGTAAAAGGGTGACCGTTGGAGTGTCCGAAACCAGTGTTGACTTTTGCCAACATACACCTACACTAACCAGCTGTAGTGCTATTTCAGAGCATACATATGCTATGCAGCATGTGGTGTCATAAAGGATCAACCTTTTATTACCACATGAAGAAACAAAAAATAAACAACAAACACAAAAGGCGGAAAAAATAAAATCGTAATTTTCAAGTGAAGAAATGTGCTGTCACAAGTTAAAAATTCGTAAATCATTTTTCAGCATTGAATAAAATTCCATTAAAACATAAAATGGAGTATAAAAAATAGTGCTCACACAGTTACCAGTGGCACAGCATGACCAACTGTTAACATCATACTCGTACTCCTCCATCTCCAACATATGGAACGCGTGCAAAACACGCCACCCACTGACCGACCACTCAAAGAAAAATTCTTTAAACAATAGACCTTCGACGTAAATCGAAAAAAGATGGTGGTTTTGAAAAGGAAAAAAAATTATTGTTAAAGTTAGTGTACGAGTACTTCGGAAAGAATTCCAAGGAAGTCAAGCAAAAAATTTACTATGAAATACAAAAGGAAAAAACAGTCGTAAAAATTGAAATAATGCAAAATAATTGAAATGTTGGAATGGTACAATGATGGAGAGCTCGTTTAATAGAAGAAAAGGAAGATGGATACTTCATTTACACTTCAATCGGCTACAGTTTATTTGGAGATCAAAAGTTGAAAACATGTGAAAATTAATTAAACTATTATGAAGTTGTCACATGAATATATAAACAATAGTTTTCTTACCTTGGATTATAAAATCTTCTTAAGAAGATTTACATTGTTCTCGAGCAATGTAATCGAAATTCTGCGGTCTTTATGTAGTCTCCATAAAGAAAGACAAAATCGTGAAAGAGGACCAGACCATAAAAAGTTAGCAATTTTTAAAATATGTGGTATCCTTTTGTAACGACTCAAAACTTCAGTAAGACAGGATGCAAGAATGATTATAATTTTATGAAATCATAAGAGAAAAAATATTTTTATGGTTGACTGAGTTTGCAATATATTATATATAATGGTGATGTTAATGTTTATAGTGATTTCAATAGAAGATAAGAAAAACAGAGGTAACATACACTTTGAAACGACTCAAAGAAATAGTAGCTACTTAAGTAGGACAGGATGCAGAAATCTTGTCCGAAGTGATTAAGATCATCTTTGCCGAACACTTCTTACTTCAGTTTATGGATTGAAGAGTTCATTTTTAAACCAGCGAGCAATATAATTACCACACGATCGCCTTTATATACTCTTCGTGGAGGAAGGCCTTGTCATTAAAGAAGATCTGTAAGTTTACATGCAGCATTGTTTGAAATAATAGGTGCTTCTTTGTTATTACTTATGTTACTCATTTTAATGACTTGTTAATATTACTTATATGTAATTTCGTTACGCGAAGCAATTTATTTTTAAAGAATAATCATTGCAATAAGAAGTAGGTTTTGCAATGCATGTTACACAAAATTCTATTATAAAAAGTAATATATAATTAGTCTAAGAAATTTGACCATGTCTGAACTGATGTTAATCCATTAATGAACAGCAACGAATTTTGTCATAGAAGTTAATCCTCTCTGACTTCATATTAACCCATTAATAACCAAGAACGAATTTTACCAGGTCGACCATTTTAAGATATCTACTGATATATTTATAATGTATGAAAAAATTTTAATTTTTTAAAAAGTAATATGAGTAGTAGAACATTTAGTCCTCCTAAAATCGCTACTTTTCTAGTCATTTACAAAAACCCGACATTTTAATTGATTTTCCAACATTTTATATGTATGGTATCATCTCCTAATTTAATTTAATCATAAAAATAAAAAAGTATTTTATTTTTCATATTATAAGCAAATAAATTTAATTTTAAAACCATATGAGAATTATAAGTTGTATTTTTAAGGTGTCAATATTTTTAGTTGTACATTTCATTATTTCATATTATAACTTAAAATTCACATTTTGTTTACATTATTTTTAATATAAAAATATACGTGAAACGGTAAATTACTATTTGAATTCGATATACAATATACCAATTTTACATTTTAATATCTTGATGTCTTTCTTAGTCTTAATAAATCAGTTGATCAATATAACTCGTACTACAATTAGAAAAGGTTTTATACTAAATTCGTTTTAGTACAAATGAATCTATTTGACAATATTATATTAAATGTTTTTACATAAATAATATAATTAAAAGTACTGAGTAAAAATATATTTTTTATTTTTATTTTATTTTTATAAAAAAAATAGTTATTTATTTATTCACTCGTGTCTACTCTGGCTTTGTTATCAATTAATTTGAAAAAAAAATTGACAAGCAATTTTCTTGAAAAAATTTGAAAAAAAAATTTACAAGCCATTTTCTTGAAACAAATTTGAGAAAAAAACTTCTGGACTCTCAGGAAGATATGCTGATTTAAGATCCGTCATCAACTAAAAGACAAATAAATGATATGATTTCGTAGCCTAGTTAAAGCCTAGTGTGGTGTAGAGATAAGTCCCCCAGCCATTATAGAGTAAAAGTGCGTAATAGCACTAACTCAAGAAGAAGAAGAAGACGACGAGAAAAAAATTGACAAGCGATTTTCTTGACTCCCTCTAATTCTACTGAAAATCGATACTAAATTACTTAAACTTTAGATTTCGCAAAAATTGCTTGACAATGATTGGTCCGGGTCAAGTTAAATCGAAAACAAAAGACCACTGTTGAGAACTTGGCAGTACTCAAAGCAGCGTTGTATGGTCAACCAAATTTCAATAAATTAACAAAAATTTGTTATTGTCTTTTCAATTCTATTCGAACCTTCGAAATTTTAGTTTCGTTTCCTTATACGATGCGTCGTTTTTGACAAAAAAAAATTAACATTAAAACATTTGACTTTGAAGCTTATAGACCTGTCAAATCCACGTTCACACAGACGAATCAGTCTATGAGTTGACTATGGTTTAATTCCATAGCTGCATTGCTCATTATAATCATAATTACAACAATAATATTATTTATAAATATTATTTGCCAAAGCTCACTCAAATCCATTAAAACAAAAATTGTACCCATATTAACAGCAGATCTATATTAATAAAAGCCCAAAAATATATTTCAAAATAAGTGCTTTGCAGCATGTGTTTTATATGCGTCGAATAACTTTTATATTATTCATCATAACAGCATAAAAACAGCAAAAGCTGTACTAACCAAAATGTCCAATAGACGCCAATAAAAATACTTCAAATCCTTGCTGCAGTCCAAATCCTTAGTACTCGGCACTGCTTATGTATATTCTCACTTTATTCGGAGCCATAAAAGAAATGTTAAAAACGCGTTTATGGACGCCATAAAAACCAATAAAAATATTGTGTATCAAAGTAATTTGCTACCACACAAATGACTGGGAAAGTCTTCATCCTTAGCACCACACAGTAGAGCGACGAATACCGATACCGCTCGCTCTAACCCAAAGCTACCGAAACGCTGCTGAAGCAGTCACTCATTTAGGCGAGCAATTCTAGAACGAAAATCGAATCAAATCTGTGAACGAACTAATAAAATGAAATGAAAATAAAAGCGTGAAACTTTATTGAAAACAAAATGTTGGCAAATTTCGGCAATATGTTGCCAGCAATTTTCGTAACATCAATGCCATCCCTCACACACGCCATCCGTAAGCACTGAAAGGACTCCAGGCAAAGCCACACTCGTATTTAACGCATTTTAAGTATGCCCGACTAACAAAAAAATAAAATCCTTTTTGGACTATTAAGACGGAATTGGCATAAAAACGGCATAAAATAGTAAAAGCAAAAGTAAGAGAAAAATGAAATCGAATATGAAAAATACATGCCGGTGAGTAAATAACCTAAATGGGACCCAGAGTATTCTCCCTTAACGGAATCGCGAAGAATCTATGGCAGTTTTCGACGTAAAGCGATGTGCGCTGTGTATGTGTGTGCACTTGATTATGATATATTCGCAGTGAAGGAGCTGTCTGTGAGTAGGTCTTGGATTAACAAACAATGGGTTGGAGTTGGAATAAAGAAAAAAAAGCACTGCGTCAGCTTGTTGCCCATTTTACTACAGCAGCTGCAATTTTCAAACTGAAACGTATTTCTTATGATTTCATCGAATTTCTTATGAATTACAAAAGCAAAAAAGAATATATGGGATTGAAATCTATGTGCTACGTTCTGGCACTTGCTGGCAGAAATATTTATTCTCCACATTCATGAAATATTTCTGCTTTTACCCATACCCACTTATTAATAGGCAGCAGTTATAAACAATAACTTCCATGCGTTCATAGAAATACGTGACGTCACTGAATTGAGTTGTCTTAGTAGCAACAATCAACCACCAAGCATCCCTCCTACTCCAAACATAACTCCCAGTGAAGTATTAAACGCAAATCCTTAAATGTCGTTTATTGAAAAACTGTTATTGTTTTTGTTGTTGCGAGTGGTGTGTGCACCTTGTGTTGGAAGTTGAGGACTTCGATGAGAATCGCAATGGAGTTTGTAAACAGAAAATTATAATTTGGGGTAAATTATTATTGGCAATCAAAAACGCCATGGAACTTGACTAACAAATGGCACGATAAGCAATTCTTGTTGTTGTTTCAATTTCTAACACCACTCCATTTTCTGAGATTTTGGGGTAGCAATTGAAATTCCAGAGTACAATAAAGTTTTCAGATTATGAATGTTAAAATGTCGAATTAAATGGAATTCAATATGAGAATAATTATTTAATTATTGTTATAATCGATGTGCGGTAAAATATTATTGCGATTATATGAGGTGTGGGTAAGGCAGAGGGTATTTTAAGAAATTTTGCTATAATATGTGAATAGTTAAGTACAGAAGGTGAAGTTATCAACAAATATATTATATGACAAATGTATTACTTGAATGGATTTATTTAATTGCTTTCAGTAAGTGTGAGAGAATTTGGTTACCTAATTTCATAGACATGGGTAATATTCTTTTAAAATATTACTATATTATAATATCAAGACTTTTCCGTGTACCGATATATGGAAATATTGGGTTAGTAACTCTTTTTATCGTCTAACTCAGACTACACCAGCAAAAACCAAATCTATTTTAAAATTTTAAGCAGAAATTCGATACCTAAATCCTATTTATTAGATTCCTGTTTCGATGTCTCCAATATTAATCTATTCTTAATCTGTTTATATTGTCATATCAACACTAATTTTGTCTAGTTTGTAATATTAACTTAAAATTAATATTTTTTCCTATAATTAACATATTCTGCTAATAGTATAAGATGTCTACTATCTGTACCTTTTCATCCATTAGATATACCATGTTACTGTGCTTATATTATACAATACTATAAGGACGAAATAAGTATTAATGCTTTTAATAGAAAACGATAGAGTGCTGTGACTTCAAGAATTTTTTTTTTGGGTGGGAGATTTTAGTTTGACATTACTGAGATTTGACAACAGATTTGATAATATTCAGTCTTCTGAGTTAGTTTAGAAATTGAACTTGTACCATATTTCTTACTATAATAACACACTAATCGCATGTACTGCTATTATTTTGTATTATAAACAGTTATTCCATTTTATTCAAATACATAAATAATATGTATTAAAGTGTAGAAACATAGAATTGGCCATTTTTAAGTAGATTATAGTCTCATAATATATATCCAACATATTAGTACTGTTTTATATATCTTTACAATTACAACTACGACTGGTAGCGTCAGTCTCAATACTAAGGGTCCCAACAGACTCTTACCAAAGCAATATAGAATTACTGCGGGATAGAAATGTACATAATCTTTATGATTGGCCAGCTTTAGAGAATTTGTAGTTTTCTCTTAACTCAGACTCAAGCTGAGCAATCATACGGAATATATCAACTTGATTCTAGTATGTGCCTACATAATTTCGAATAATTTCTCAATGAAAGAAAAATGTAAATTGTGGTGTGAAGAAAGAAATCATTTTCAATCAATGTAATTTACCGGCTGATTGAATTGAAGTGAACTATAGAAAGTAAAACTATAGAAAAATTCGTGCGATTAATAAATAATCGCACGAATTAGTGCACCAATTCTTCTAATTTAGTTCCATGTGCCTTCTGTATTTTCCCACGTCTCCAAAATGTCTTCTAATTTTTTCAAATCTTTCATCGTATGAGAATGTAATGTAATAGCCATATAGTCATATAGCCATATAGTCATACTTTACAAGCCTTCGGAAAAATCAAATATCGTTCTGGGAATAAATTTGATGAATTTGAGAAAGATTATACAGAATGTGAAATCATTCTATCTCCTAAACATTCATTTACCCATTATTTTTAATATTAGTAATCACAGGGGTAACTTTTAATGACTATACTAAAATGTAAAAACAAAATATAAATAATTAGTTATCTTGAAATACACTACTCAATCCGTTATCAAATAACTTTTAAAATATTTTAAAATTACTATTAATATTTTCAAAAATAATATTCCATTCTATTACATACATTCTTAATTTTGCAATAATCATATAATCTTAATAAAAATAATATACCAAAATAAAGAAAACGTTTAAATTTATTTACAAAATATTATTTATAATATTTTATTTACGTCATTTTCGATTTAAAATATTTACAATTTCATTTTATTTATTTCTTTTAGTTTAATTTTTACATGATCCAACTGAGATACACTTTGAATGCCAGATGTACAGTTTGAAATTTCAAAGAATACAGTTTAAGAGTCATTAATTAAATACTAACAGTTTGAAAGCTATAATTCTTCATATAATTTACCAAAGTTTAAAACCAAAATACAAAATAGTAAAAATTTCGTTCAAAATAGCGAAATTAACATTAAACGAACAAGCTTAAAATATAAATAAATAAAAATAACATATAATAGTATCATTAAAATAAATTACAAAATTTTATAGTGTAACATTGTGCGGTGGTGCTACTAGCAAAATGGGTTGTAAATTTAATGATTTCCTCGATCCCGCTAAACTAACTGCATCTGTTATATACGCGTTATTGATTTCACCTGTGGAATAGACTAATAAAAATAAAAAATATTGTTCTGAAGTATAATGTTAAAAACACAAATATTTACCTTTATACAATGAACTTTGATATAATGGCTCTGGCTGCAGGCGTACGTGTCTGGTGGCCAATATGAAGGCAAGTGTAGCTAGAACAACTCCATCAACACAACCAATTATTGCTAACGGGTATGCCCAGCGAATGCCACATAAACCCAATTCAAACCGATTTGCATCTGGACCACAAATTTTGCGAAAATCATCTGAATTCCAACCGAAGGGGAAAGCAGCACAAGCGACAATCATACATATTGCTGTAAAAAATTAAAGAAAAATATGTTTAGATAAAGAAAATACTGACATTTGTTTTGGAATTAATGTTAGAAAAAATATTTAAAAAAAGGTTATAATAATACTGTTATTGTTTGTATTTCGCTGTTGTAATACTGTTTGCCATCTTGTAATCCATTTAGGGAATGGTGAACGCCACTTAGTTGTCGAAATTGATGAGTAATTCTGGGACGTAGACCTAATCGTTATTGGAACCGGTCTATTGATTCGTCGTAACTAACTATGTGTCGCTCACAACTTAAGTCCGAGAGCAAATCAAGCTCTTGTAGTTTTGTGTGAGGGATTGTCCAGATTAAAATTCCAACAAGAATAACAAGAAGTACATACACAGAAGAGTGGTTCCAGACACATACATAAGTGTCTGGAACATATGATCAGTATAGGACTAGTATTTATACTAGTTGCAATAAGCATTTTTAAACTAGTTCATTTCACCTTTGCGTCAACACTAGACTCATATACTGAACGACGTAACCAATTTGAACAAGATGCATTAACCCAATTATTTAAACTTGAGAATTAGAAGAAAAACGCGGTCCTCTCCGAATTTCCTAAAGGATTTGAACTATGTTAAATGCGATAGTTACACTAAAAGTGTTATAAATTGGATATGGATAAATATCATCTTTCTATTGTTTTAGCGACAGTTTCTGTTTCGCAAAACTACAATATTTTGTTAGGAAAACTAGAAAAAAAACGATCTGGATTGGATGTGTTCATTAAGAATTGCTGCTATAATTATCAATATATTAAAACGGAATGTCATCACGGATGACATAAGAACTAACTCCAGCCCCATATTATGACAATGTGAAGAAATTGCTCCCTTTTAGTAACAGAGTTGTGCAAATATAACCTAAATTTTACATAACGACTACGCTAAGGATCAGCACTGGTAACATAAGATATAGTCAATGCAAAACGTGGGCATATATTGGAGACCAACACTACATTCGTGATTGGACTAGTATTTACTACTCTGATTTTTTTAGGGTAAAAATAAATGTAGTCACTAACATTAAAAAATATTAACAACATCTGTCACAGATCCAATGTATTTAAGATATTAAGATTGATATAAAAATTTTAAGATGGATCGCATTATAGAGAAGCAATTGACTTAAAACAAGATTGAAGTTTACTATACCATGTAAATTTTCACAGTAGGCAAATATGAGAAATATTGAAAGTATATTTATAATGCTCAAAAGCGAACTCAAGAGATATACAAGAAACTGCAAAAAATCATAGTGTATTGGAAGAGTATAGTAACAGCAATTACTTTCAAATTAATAATTTAATAGAAAAACTAAAACTATTAGCTCTTAAATATCAGCGCTCTTCATATATTTTATAGGGAATTATAAAAATTGCTAGAATCACAAAAAATAGGTTATGATTGTTGTCGTGTTGTTGTGATCAAAGAAACTTGCTGATACTGTCCAAGTAGGGAGAGGTGGGCTGTATTGGATGTCTGTAATGTCAAGTGATTTCAGAATGTATTTCCGGACGCTCGTATCATTATGGTAACTGTAACAGAGCTACTTTAACAGTCAATACCCTGTTAATTTCAAGTTAGCTTATTATTAGTTTTTTGTATTCTCACTGTGTCATCGCAACAGAATCTACAATATATCTATAATGTGGTCTCATTAACATAATATCTTATTATTATTATATCTTAATATGTGTTGCCATACTTTAGGTGAGAGGGTTAACAGGTACTTAATCCTCTTAAACTCAGACAGTGGCTCCGAGACATAAACCTGACTATTCCCAGAAACTCTACGTTTAACTTCATTAAATTTTACAATTAAATTTTGATTCAGCAATTTGATATAATAAAATTGTATTAATTTTTATTTTTATATTTAAACAGAAATATTTTGCAAAACTCAATTCTTTAATAATTTTTTTTATTTTTATATAAATAAAAAATATGCTTATGAAAGAGTTTGTTAAGCTTATTGCAATAGACTCAAGCTAAAAAATTGTTTAATTCGTTGATAATAAGCATAATCAAAACCGCTGACCAATTTATTAAACCTCTCCGCAACACACGAAATCGGCACAACTGCAATTCGAGTACGTGTTGTAAGTGCATTTTTTTTCTGTGCTAATACTTTGACGAAACTAACAAAACATTTTTTATAAATTTCGAAACTTCCGTATGTGAAGCGAATTTATATAAAAAAATATTTGCTTTCAAGCCATAACTTTATATATGATAAAAATAGTTATTATATAAAATAGGAAGAAAAAAAATTTCAGCATACACGAGGCATCAATATCTCGGTACTCTTATGCAGACAGTTAAGTTACACGTGATATTTTTACGATACACTATTATTATACATATTTCGGAATATTTATTTTCATTCTCATAATATTTACATACTTAAATATTTTGCAATATTTTTTCTGAATTAAGTCATATACGAATAAACAAATATATATGACAATAAATATTTAAACGTTTAAGTCTTTTAATGTCTATTATTTTGCATAAGCCCCATATCATATTCCTATAGTTTACTGATTTCATCCCTGATTTCATAAATGATATCATAGATTCTCAAAACTCAGACATGTCATTCAAGTAGCTTACAAAAAAGATAATATGAATTTATCTATTAATAGACAAACGGGCAGTCAGATAGATATAAAGTTAGATATATCCAAGGATAAATATACACAAGTACAGAAAAGCAAATAAACTGAAACTTTGGCTAATAAAAATAATAATGATAAGCAAATTATTTTTGATCGAAGACTATTAGGAGAGATAGGTTCAATTAACAAATCGTAAGCGCTTTCGGTTAACAAATCGTAAGGTAAAAAACAAACCCATATCATCGTGCAAATACGAGTATGTGGAGAATCAATATAAAACTAAAACTAACGTTAGTCTAGAATTGCAATGAAAAAATATTAACGTCCAGTAAGCGGATTATAAAACACTCAATCCAAATTAATTCAAGCGTGGTATCTGGATATAATATGAAAAATTGGGAACAGCAATGTGCCATATATCCGCACATCCATTTTCACGATAAAAGATAACGATAAACAGATAGAATGACTAACAGGAAGATAGATAATCAACCATTGTTAAAGCGATTCGTTTTGTTATACTCACTAGAATGAAATATAGTGTTTATGGTCTCTAAAGTGTCTTTCATCTTATTATCAACTTTTTAAATCTAATATATCCCTTTGATTTAAGTGTATGTTTGAAATTTAGTATCATCTTTCCTGGTTTGACAGATGGTTGAATTTTGGCATTACAGAGCAACACGCTGGCGTCAGCTTATCGAATTTTAAAGACACGTTTTTGAGAAAAAAAAACAAAATTGGCTTTCAAGTTTTTTTCCACTTCCACTGATTTAGCTCGTTTGCGCGTGATTTTTATTAGTACACAGAAGCATAACATAACAGTACAGTAATTAGGTGTTTCGATGCTAATATGGGTCGCTCTTTCGTCCTGATCCATTGTGTTGGGCCCATTAACCCAGGCCAGTTTCTATAAAGTGCTACCTACCCACTTATTTAATCCTCCATTCTAAACAACATCCCAGACTCATTTCTGTAAGATCATACCCACCCACTTATTTCATTACGCATTCTGAACAACATTCCTCTTTCCACTCTACCTTCACCCTACTAAATACAAACCCATACATTTGTATTTGTAATTCCTTTCATACATCCTGCTGTATATAGATCTCCACGGGCTACAACAACTACACTACATTAGTGAACACTCTATAAAGCAAGTACAACATTAACAAAATACAGTAACAATAAAATACAATAACAACTATAACTATAATATATAATAGGTAATACCTATATAACAGAAAGTTAAACAAGAGAATAATTTTTTTTATGTTATAATAAAACTACACAATTAATTAAAAAAAAATTAAAAACTTTAAAAATAATTAACTTTATACCTGATATAATCTGCATCCAACCGCAAATGTGAAATACTTTAGTTGACTTCATGAAAATCAAAAAAATTAAGAAACAGATAGTGAGCAAGGCCAGGGCCACAGCGGCCGCCATAAATAATGTAGCCAACTGCAAATGAATATAATTTTATTTAAATAAATTCAGAGTAAAAGAAAAAAACAATTAAAAACTTACTTGAAATGAAAACGTTGGCACTGAAAGTATATTTTCCCATCGTCTCTTACAATTATCGAATATTTCATCTTTCTGACACACCTGCCAAAGGCCTAAACGCCCTGCGCTCTCATTATCTGGATCACCAACCCATTCTGAAATGGATATCGATTATTACATATATTATTATATGGATTATTGAAGAAAACATTAATAATAAATAATTGTATTAATTAATTTAGGTTTACCTGGCGTCACAAACGCTACGATGCTTATAATCGCATAGCAAATTGTAAAAATGGTCCAGAGAACGGCAATTGCCTTTGAATTCCTAATGTATTTTGTGGCGTATAAGTGAGTCGTATCGACATATTCGATTTTTGTACCCATTTTCACTTAGTGTAATGTGCTAAAATGAAAAAAAAAAAATTATATATATCTATAAGAAAAAAACAATATAAATTAATTTTGTATATAGCATTAAATTAAGTCAAAATTATTATTAAAGCGTACAATACAGGCGGAGGTTGACTTATTTAACCACAATACAGTAATAATACTTAACGTTTCTCATAAGAGCAACGAAACCATCGATATTAAATGTTTAAAAAAAGTATCTTTGAAATACATTGTATAAAAGTTGTTGAAATTTTAAGCCGATTAGAGCCTTTCGTTGAACGACCTCAAAACTCTTTACAACTAATTTTGTGTTTATTACGTTTTTGGGCCATAAATAAATTGAGCTAAGATACGACACACTGCAAAAATTTGAACTCAGCTTAGGCAAATCTTGCAACTCTTTTTACACTTTCAACAGGTTAAAGATATTTTAAGCTTTTTTTGCAAGTCTCTATTTAATGACAAATTCAAGAATTATAATAAAATCCGATTAACCGACCGTGAAATTTTTGCAGTGTAAAGTTAATTAAGAGGCATCAAATATCTAGCTATTAGTGACGATCATGATATCATTTGATCATAAAACTTTTAATTAGCATTGCTTTACCACTTTTGTTGTTAAGAATGGTTAATTAGTTGTTTTTTAATTAAAAATATATTAGATAATTTATTTAAAATATCTTTGCGAATACTGCTTTCTATGAAATTAGTTTGTAAAAACATTGTGCGAAACGAGACAAGTCTAGTAGATAGATGGGTGACTGTCTAACTTCCTAAGTACAGTTGCTATTAAAGAAAAAGTGCAATCTTCACATATAATTAATTACTTTCAAACTTAACTCAGTTGACGTTAAAGGAAAAAAATAAAATCGTTAATAGTTTACAATAGACATTTACTAAGAGTACATTTACTAAAAGTTACTAAGTAGTAGGCACCCCCCGTTACATAAGGAAAATTACATAATGAATATTAGGAAATTAAAAAACCCTCGTCATTATTAACTTAAGTAATTAAGTCAAACAATAAAAATGGCTTCAAGTTTGAATAAAGTGAATTCAAATGAAATTTTTTATGAACTGATTAAAAAAAAAAATTATTAAGAAAATTATTGCTCCTTTATTACTACTCTATAAAATCCTTAAGACATAAAATTGATAAATAAATTAGCTTTTCAGAGAACTTAATATAGAGTCTTTGTTTTCATACATAAACACACACGCATACACATATACGTTAAAAAACAATAGCTCCACCATATATATACATATTATTGCTACTCTCTTGGAGAAATGGACTCATGGACAATCTATTCTGCCCCCTTCAGGGATTCAAATTATTTCACCAAGTTCGATTGCCACAATTAATCAACTTTACTGAGCCCTATTTCTTCATCCGATATAAGACATCGTTTTAGGTATTTTTTCTAACTACCTTTTCAACGAATAATAATAAAAATTATTAAAAAAAATTTAATATAATAATTATTATTATTATATTATAATTATAATAATATAATAATTATTATTATTATTAAAGTTATTATGTTAGTGGATCTAACACTGCAACCTAGAGTTCTTTAATGTTTCATTATGAATCCAAAGTATTCCTGTTAGTTCAACTTCCTCTTTACATTGTACTTTTGAACCTTTATAAGAGACTTTTCTGTCTTCTTTCGATATGAGCTCGGATGAGGAAATACCTTTATCCACCCAGATAATTTTTTTTAGTGCTATTTATTTATTAGAGCCGAGCAAACTCCCAACAAATGTATTAAAATCTTATGCTCTTCTCTACAAAATCTAAAAGTTTTATTAGAGTAAGTTCCCAGTTTTGTAAGGTCAGAAATTTCTGTAACGATTCTCAAATAATTTTTACTTAGTTGCATACCATTTCTAAGCGGTCTTGAGTTATAAGACCCTATAAGAGCTATGCCTTGTGATAGCTGTGATAGTTTATCCCAGTATAGCTTTCTTTATTTCCTGCCACAGAATAGTTACACGCCTACAAGCCAGAACGCTGCCCTTCTTCTGGCAAGTTTGTTTGCAATTTCGTTGCCGAAAATTCGAGCGAAATCCACTCTCAGACTTTCTGTTACTCATCTCAAACTTTAAATCATCTTACACTTTTCCATATACATACTACTGTCATGAACTACTTTTTCAATGTTTAAAATATTTATTTTCAAGTTGGTTTGAGAGCCGATTTAATTGAAGACCACAGGAAACTAGTATTAGCTGGCTAAGGCCATGGACGAATCTGATAGATCCGTAGCAACACCAGATTAGAGTCGTTAGTAGCATTTAGTGACAGTACACATAAAAAAACTATGCACAAGAAGAAAGCAACAAACTTGCAGCAACAACTATGTTGTCTTGTGTGCTATAGGAGTTTGTTTGAACAGTGCGAAATAATCATCTAGCTATTACTGCTAAAAATTTGAATTTTGTATGATAATTATTGATTTGCAACATAATATATATGGTTACAGATATACATCAACATGACGGTGAGTCCACTAAGAAATGAGTATTTTTTGATTACTTTAGCTTAATACTTAAAATATAATTTATAATTACAACAGTAAATTATAAAGAATGTTAAAGTAATAACTGCAGAAAATTTTTATTATGCAAATATTCTACAAAAACTACTACAAAATAGTATTCAAAAATTGAAGGATCTTTGGATTAAATTTCAATATAATTTAAGGGAACCTACACTGAAATATGAAATATTTTTTGCAAATAAAAATTCGTTTCGAGAATTTATTCAACAAATTAACTTCAAACAAAGATTTAAATGGTTTTTATTAAGTCTATTAAATTAATACGATCAAAAGCTTAATTTTATCAATAAGATTATTAAAAGCAGTAGTCTATTTCTGTCTACCTCTAAATAGAATGCAATGCAGTTGTCTTAACCTAACTTTAGATGTAATGACATAAAGTAGATAATGACCAAATCAGCACTTTAAAAGTGTCCTTATTAAAATTTGAGTTGTTAAATATAATTTTATATAGAGATATATATGATATTTTTTGAATTTAATTTATTATTATTATAGTTTCTAAGTCTTTTACTCAACAATTTCAAAGATTGTTTGCAAGTTTTAACTTTAATTATCCGTTAATGTTCTTATGAGATACATTCTCTACATAACTGTATAAAAATAAACACTATGAGTCATAAATAAGTAATAAAATACACACTTGATTCAAATTTATATTCATTTTTATTAGCTGAATAATTTCGATACAAAATTAATGACATTTTTTTTATTAATTATTAAAATTGATAAATTATCTTTTGCGGTGGTGAAACAACAATGCCAGCCAGCATCACCGCAGATACTAGTTTAATAAAAAGAGAAAAAAAGCATATTTTATAAATCTACACAGTTAAAAATGTGATATTTTACTATATCTTTAGATAAATATTAAGCAAAGCACAGCCAAACAAAATAACTGTTTTGTTTGTTGTTGAAGCAGTTTTCCTTCGAATCACTTGTGAAACGAATGCTTAAAAATTGTATCTCAAACTTTGACATTCACGTTTTTAGCAAACAAGCGATTCAACGACGAATGTAGTGAACAATAATTTTACAATAAAAAATTCATAAAAAATTCATAAAAAACTATAATAAAAATCAAATTTGAAAATAAAAGCAATATTTGATATATATTTGAAATCTAGTGGACTTTAATTTATTATTGGCAAGACGCAGACTTTGCGCTTTTGTTTGTAAAATTATTTTTATTTTATTTTTTCTCATAATTAAATTAAAAAATACGTAAAGGCGGCATTCACTGCAAATGAGCGTTAAAATGCACGTATTAAATAATTAAAATATTTTGAGATTTGTAATTTTTTATTGTTTTTGTTTGTTACAAAATGAAAGTCATAGTGAAACTTATGACACACTTGAGAAAAAATGTTTGAATTAAAAGAAAAAAAATTAATTTTAAGTTGCATCTAAAAATAGTTAACAAATTATGCAAAATCGGCGAAATACCGCAGATTCCACTTTTAATAACTAAAAGATTAATGTATGAAAATAAAGATTAAATTAAGAAAAGTCTGTAAACAAACTCAAACACCATTCACTCAAATTGTTGAGAATAACATATTCCATCATATTAATGAGTGGCTGGAAAGAGCAGCTCA
>NC_051846.1:6407516-6415541 GCF_002237135.1 Teleopsis dalmanni
GAATTAAAGTTTCAGTGCACGTCTTACAACCATACACATTGGCTCCTACACACGGTACAGGTGGTTTCGATGTAACACTGTTGTTGGACGCAGTTGAAGTGGCATTTGGACAAGTGGTGCTCATGCGCTTTTTATTCACCATGTACTGCAGTAAGGCGAGTATGGTTCTGAGTGTATGTTGGATGCCTTTACGTTTAATAATCATTTCACAAATGTTTCTTTTGAAATTAACAATATTTATTTTTAATAAATAAATAAAAAAAATGGCACAATATGCTTATAACTGATAAAGGATTAATTATTTATTCAGTTTTTTTTTTTAATCAAGTAATAATTGACAACTATAACACTTTAAATTCTGTTTTATGTTATACGCATACGAAATGCTCTTATTAGTATTATTTTTTTTTTAATTTTATATAGAAATTGTTAAAAATTTTTTATAAAATATTAACTATAAGTTAAATATCATTGCAATTGGAGTTTTTCAATTTGTAACTGATTGCGTTATTTAAACCTTTAGCGGCGAATAATTATTTTGACTGAATATGAAAAGTGAAAAAACATTTCTATAATTTTTGCTTATAACAATTATTTTTATTATTATTATTCGAGTTCAAAAATATTCTTTTAGGCAAAAAAATTTGATAAATCAACAGAATTGCATTCATTTTCGCAGTAGTTTTTATTTATTTTATATTCGTTGTCAAATGAGCAAAGTCAAACTGCTGTGTCAATGTCAAGCTCGTTGAAAGTATTATAGCTAAGATCAGTTAAAGAACTTTAAAAATTACGAACTTTTATATATGTATATACTTTTATATTCACATGAGTATATTTTATTTATTTTAACATTAAATTTTATGAATGTATCTTAAAAGGTGTTAGGATATACATCAACATAAAATCTTGTCAATTGTATGTACTTACGGAATGAAGTAATTTCTTTACTTCGGATTTTATATTTTATGGAGGTCACTAAATCTAGTCTAGGAATTCATTTTAATTGTACATACATCTACCTACTTTATTAGTATAGAATTATTTTTGAACCATAGCATACGATATATATTTTAGGTGCGATTTATGTGTTCTTTATTTAGTCAATTATAATACAATTATAATAAAATCTTTAATGATGTATATAATTTAAAATATATAATATATGAAAACATACTAGGAATAATCATTTCAAAAATCATTTTGCAGTATAAAAAATTCACACGACAAGAGAAGAAATAGATATGTTCTATCTATGAAAATTTCATATGAAATATTTTATTTGTCCTTATAGGTATACGAAGTATTAGTATTTCAATAAAATTCTTCAAATACGTAAATTTACATATTTTTGTTTAAATTTAATTGATTTTTAATTTGAATTTTAAAATCAGCAATGACAAAAGAAATCATGTTTCTTAATAGAAACTATTATTTTAATAGAGAGATAGTTTATGATTCCTCACAGTGTTCCAAAAACAAAAACATCGTTTGTTTTGTATTTATCAAAGGTTTATAAAGAGTTTAGAATAGGGTTCATAATACCATAATGCCTAAAAATATTATAAAAGAATTTTATGAATTAGACTGTTAGTATATAGCAACTACGTCAGCAATAGTAAGTTTTATATGTTGACAATTATAATTAATTTAAGAAAAATTATATTTATAAATAAAATAAAAAAATAATAAATTATATAAATTAATAAAATGAATTAAATAAATTAATAAATTTAAGTTATATAAAAAAAGGTTCGTTTAAATTATAGAAAAATTTTAACAAGAAAATTTTTACTCTCAAAAACGATTTCCAGTTGAACTTAAAAAATTAATTTATTTAGAGAACTTTTCCAAACCACAAAATTCATCTTCTATAAATGGTTTAACGTTTTACACCTATATATCAACTGTGAAGGTTTATCAGGCAACGAAGTGCAGTCTGGGAAAAACTTCTTTTAAATCACGTGAATTAGGTCTATTTATACACATAAAAAACAGTGGACTGATTTTTCATTTGCGTTAAACGAAGTAACGAAATATAAGCTCTCTTCCGATTTTTTAGTAATTTTTCGGTATTTTGTATTTCGGTAAGAATAATAATAAATATTTATTTTAAAAAACAGGAATTTTGTGGTTTTAGCAAATTTGATAAATATTTTTAACTTATTCCTTCAGAACTTTTCGACAAGATTGAATTTTCAAATATTTTTTAGAATTATCGTGACAAATTATTATTATACCCTTTTAAGAATGGTGAAGGGAAATAGAGGAGAGCGATGTCTAATGTAAAAATGTTTATTTAATTATCTATAGCAAGTTTAATCTAAATACATATCTCTTAAAAGAAAAAGTTTTTTAATTAATTCAATAAGTAATTTGAAAAATTGTAAAACGATTGATTAAAAGAATGGATAATTCATTTGAAGAATTCTTCAAGATAATTCATTTAAGAAATTGTAGATATTCAAGAATTAATGTAAAGAAAAATTACAAAATTACTGCAGAGTTATTAAGATAATTCATTTAAGGATTTGTAGATAATTTTACTATTCATCTAAAGACGAATTATTGTAGAATTATTATTACTAAGATAATTTCATGTAATGAATTGTAGATAATTCTATAATTTATCTAAAGAAGAATTATTGAAGATTTATTATTATTAAGATAATTCATGTAACGAATTGTAGATAATTCTATAATTCATCTAAAGAAAAATTTTTAAACATAAAAGTGAGATGTAGCAGCGGAAAATCCTGTAGTGGTTTTTCGATATTGAGCTGAAGAACAGACGATTACAGCTGGTACTCATAATATTAACCGAACTAACAAAAGTGTAAGTGGGTGTGAGTAAGATGTTTTTAAAAACATTCTGACTCCTGTGAATACTGTCATCCATACGTGATATTCTACAGGCATCTATAGTGATAGATGCTAACTAGATTAAGTTGGTGAGATTAATTGATCGAAGGTGTGTGTGAAGTTATTCATTACCATTAGTTAGAATCAGTTCAAAAGATAATTCCTGTGCGAAACGATAATATATTGTGTTAACTCATCTTGCTTAGCAGAAATGTATTTATTAATTAAAACAAAGTGTTGAACATTACAAATGAAAGAGGCTGAAACTATGATACTCAAAGCATAATAGTTTTTACTATTTTATTTGTGAATTAAAAAAAATTATATTTCAATATGTCAGTTACATTGATAACATATATATTGTTATTAAATCAATTGTAATATTGATTTTAGTTTGAAAGCATGTCTGTCAAATTTAAGTATCCATCAAATGTATAAAATATGTGTTTTTAATTAATGTACAACGTGACCTATATATATTGTTTCAATAATAAATAAATTATTACATACATATGTATTATATACAAATATATTACGATATTAAAATTTATGTTTTTGGCATGTTAATTTGCGTACAATCCTGTTCGGACGTGCGCTCTAGTTAAGGTCTAATTGCACTTAATATGAAGTCATAAAGATGCTTAATTGCGTTATTATTTAATAACATTTATTAACTTTTTGAAAGTCTGACAACTTGACAACAATTATGTTGCAGGCAACAAAATGAGTAAAAAATAAAAATAAAAAGTTGAAGCATCAATGAAATGTGTTTTAAATTTGTTAATTTTCATGTTCAATTTAATGCAAAACTGTTTAACCTTTGCAATGAAGCACAAGTAGAGAAGTTAACAGAGACATGCAACAAATCAACGACTAAATGAAGCTAAAATGCTTAATTAATAAATTAAGTAAATTTATTAAAAATAAATTAAAACATTGCAAAAATAATTTAAAATTTTCTTTTGCAAAAATTTTTTTAAAAAATTCAGAAATGTTTATTTATAAATGTGTATGTATGATAGTTGTATAAAAGTAATTAAAATTATATAAATTTTTCTGTTTCAGTAAAAAATTTATTTAATAAAAAAAAATATTTTTAAGTGTATTTGTGTTATTTGGTGCTTATATAGAAATATTGAATGCAAAAATGACTAAAATCTTGTCACACAAAATGATTGTCTATATATGTTATATATGTATATAGCGTATCTGAGATACTTTTGCTCTTAGCGTTGACCCTGAATTTGTAAAACATGTTGCTATTGTAGTTGTAGTTGTTGTTGTTTTTGTTGCTGTTAGTGTTGCTAATTTATCGGCTGTTGTTAAGAGTGTTAAAACGAAATCGCCCAGTTAAAGCCGCAGAGAAAGTTACGCAAATATAAAAAGACATACACAAAACAATAAAATGACCAATAAAATTGTCCAAAAAAAAAAACAAAAAAAAGAAAAAATTATATGTGGTAAAATATAAAAAATTTTTATATATAAAAAATGTAAACAAAATAAGCAAAGCATCTTGAAGGTCAAGGGAAATTCATAAAATAAATGTTTCGGTTTTACGTTTTTATAATTATTTTTTTTTTTTTTGCAACAAATTACATGACGAACCATTTCAGTTTATTGCACTTGAAACTATAAAAATGATAAGATTCGAATAAATTAAAAATGCATTTCCCACACAGACAAGAATCAATTTTTGGAACCTTTTAAAAATGCAGATAAATAAAATTAAACGCAGAACTGCACCCCGAAGATTGCAGCAAGCAAAAGTGCACTACGAAGATTGCAGCAGTCACTTACTTTTTGGACATTATAAATCATAGTGCATTTGTAGCACGAGTTCAGAGTAATTTATGCGCACGTGTGTGTGGCTTTAGTTGAGAAACGTATTTGCTTGCATTTCTTAACGAGGCTTGAATTTCAAATGCAATTTGATAATTTATTCTTGAATTTTTTTTATTTATATATTTATTGTAATATGAAGTTGCTGCACTTGTAAAATAAGTTATTTTGTTTTTAATTTAATTATATTTTATTTTGCACAATATTTTAATGCAGTTGCATTAATTTGCCTGCACTTGGCAATTCGATAATAAGCGGTTACATGCGAGCGATTAATTGGTTATGGCCAATAAACAACTGGCACACCTACCTGAAGAGTTGAGTTAACTGCATTGCAGTTTCCAAAAATATTTAAATGTTTATTGCAGCACTTAAACAACAACAACAAAATCACAGAGAACCATTTAATTTATCGTTCTTGTTTCGGAAGTGGCAATAAGAGTTGGTTCATTAAATTGGTAGGAAGTATTAAATATGAAATATAATAATATACATTGACTACTATTAGTCAATTTGGTAGTTAACATAATTGTAATTTAGTATTTACTTCTAAGTCTCAAGGATATATAAATAAGAAATATACTAAAATAAACAGGAAACATTAATTATTTTTTCTTATAGTCTATTGCAATATATCTCTTAATAGTTGTAATAATAAAGTGAAAAAACTAACAGATCTACTTCATAATTAGCAGCTAACCATTTAGCTTAGGGGTTATATGATTTTCTATTTGTTCATTCAACCCAGCCAGTTGAAAATGCATCCACCCTTGATTGCACTCATTTGAAGCACATGGAGAAAGGTTTGAAGACAGATCGATCGCAGTGCATAGCGAATATCAACGACGTTTTCGAACAAATAAGTGAAACGCGTTCAAAGATATTCTACATATATATTAAAAAGATTGAATATGACAAATACTTACACAAAATATGTGTGAAGGCTAGTACTTATATTAATTTCGCATGAAAAATTGATAGAAAACTCAATTTTGATATAAGTTTAGAAAAAAGTGGGAATAACGTATATCCCCACTTATGTCAAAGTAGTGAATGATGATATTGTCTTCAAGACTTCCCAAGTACAGCACCTGCTGCTTGTGTGATTGTGATTGTTAAGTTATGCGGACACTGATCTTGAAGAGTATGGAGAACAATATAATCATAAACAGTTTGGGCAATTGTGAGCTCTCTCACAACCCCGCTAATGCTATGTATTTTTGAAGTTCAGAAATATATACTGATGTTTGATAATTAAATTACAGGCCATAAATATTACAGTTTAAAGAAGTTAATATGCAGAAATATGAATGAATAGAATAATATTAGAAGATATTTTTAAATTGGTATCATATTTAACTAGGGTTAAAAATTAAAACTCTGTTATATATGAAACGTATGGAGCTATTATATTTTGTTATAATAACCACATCTACTCAAAGACGGTATAAGAAATTGCGTGAACGTAAGCAATAGAAAACTCGGATAGCCCTTTCAAATAACAAACTATTGAAAATCTATATAATTTCGATTAAATTCTTTACGTGGTGTCACTCAAGTCTTGAAACTGTGCGTGCTGTGTCAATTCATCGAGTCGAGTCTTTTTTGTATATTGGTTATACTGTAAGTATTGTAGTTGTACGAATAGGGATTGCGATGTTAAAATTGTATTTGTCAAGTGAATAAGTATATTCTGTGTTGGTCCAGAGAGTTTTTTGAAATTTTGTATTAGGTACGGAATAAAATGCAACAAAGTATTTAAAATAGTAAAGAAGTCTTTTGCGAATCATACTATGTTTCAACCACAAGTTTTCAAATGAAGTACTCGAAAAAACATTGTAGACGACTTTAGGTCTAGGTGTCCTAACACATCTATCAATTATAAAAATATGAACAAATTTAATAGATTTTTAGTACTAATAGAAATATTATCATTAGCGTGGTTACTAAAGAGAGAAAGTGTTCCACAGATTCTACCAAGAGATTTATAGGCATAATTTATTATAAAAGGAGTAGCAGCAAAACTAGTTCCAAATCTGCAGAATATCTAACAGTTGGTTACGAAATTTTGTAATTCTATAATGGAGAAAAATGCACTAAACAACATAAACAGCGAGATAAGAAGAAAGCAGTCTGGTTGGATTGGACATTCACTGTGTAATCTTATGAAGATATCGCTCATGCTCCACTTACTTGGAATACCCAGGGGACTAGGCGCAGAGGCAGACGAGCAATGACTCCTTAAGCCCTAATGGAATATGTAACAATAATAAAAATAATACTGCAATGAACCTAAAATGATTTTATATGCATGTCACTCTGCGTTTTTTTATTTGTGTTTACTAAACCCAAAAAACTACTCGAAACATTTTTTTTTTAAAAAATAAATTTAGTAAAGGTAAATCGTAAAGAAAACTTAATATCTTACCTAAAACGGAGTTTCAATAGGATTTTTCAAATTTAAGATAATATAAATACATAATATCAAAAAGGAGAACTACTTTAAAGACATATAAATCAATTAAAAAATTTGAAAAATATTGAAAATTATTAATGTTTCATCACTTTTCAATTAATTTTGTGATGTATTAGATATTCGACCTATAAGAATCTGACCAATATAATTAAGATACAATTATTCGAATTCTTTGCTGCCTGTAGTCATTAATTCTACTCTAAACATTTAAATCAACATTAATTTTTCTATTAATACCATATTAGTATTCAAGGAGTTTCGCACTGTTTATCTATTCTTACATTGTGACCGAAAAGCTTTCGGAAATTCTCATTTAAAATTCGCGCGCTGTATATTTTCCGATATTTTAAGTTTATGTAGTTTGGCAGCACTGTCCTTAATTACTATGCCAAAAATGAGCGCGATCTGTCAGACAGTTCGTTTACGGCAGCTGTTGAAACCAGTTCACCTCAGTAGGGCGTTGCGAAAAAAACAATGGAAAAAAATATTGAACAAAGAGTTTGCATCAAATTTTGTGTTTCGAACGAAATTTCGTGTGCAGAATCGTTGCGAATGCTACAAAAGGCTTATGGGGAATCAGTTTTATCGAAAACTCAAGTTTATGAGTGGTACAAAGCCTTCCAGGACGGTCGTACGACCGTCGAAGACATTTCGCAACGCACTACTGAGGTGAACTGGTTTCAACAGCTGCCGTAAACGAACTGTCTGACAGATCGAGCTCATTTTTGGCATAGTAATTAAGGACAGTGCTGCCAAACTACATAAACTTAAAATATCGAAAAATATACAGCGCGCGAATTTTAAATGAGAATTTCCGAAAACTTTTCAGTCTTAATGTATGTTTG
>NC_051846.1:6415641-6425483 GCF_002237135.1 Teleopsis dalmanni
ATGTATTTTATTGTTGTCTCTTTTCATTTACATGTTACTCAAAATTTCAAAAAAAGAGATGTCAAAAGGTGAATGGTCTAGAAAATATATTTTTTGGTTGTGTTTTTACAGTTCACTTAATTAATTATTATTATGTCGTTTTCTATTAGTAAATTTGGATTCAGTCTAGATTTGCTCCCGATCGTAGAATTTTTTTGCCCAATAGAACATTTTTAGAATAACCTTATATATCTGTAGTAGTGTTAACAGACATCTATATTTTTTTTCTAATACATGTATCGAATCAATTCACCGTTTATCTGTCAAATAATATAAAATACCTGTTCATTTTAGGGTAATCTTGCTACTGTGGCAAAATATCTAGAGTGTTATAAATTTATCTCGAGTGTGTATAACACACTCTCCAGATTTAACAATAGAAAATGAAAATTGCACTACAAGAAAATTAAAAAAAATTTGCCTTTGATTTACTAATCGAAAACGCCATTATTTTTAATATTAGAGTATAGTGCCATTATTGAAAATAATTTTTAAAATGAATCAATAAATGGATTTACGTGTACAAAGGTTCTTTTATGAGTCAGTAGAATATAATTGTAAAAAGTACATAATTTATATTTGACCGTCACTCCTGAAATATTTATGAATTATATTTAGGATTTCCCCAAAGTTAAAAATTCTTTGAAAAATGTTAGTGCTACTAAGGTTTTTCGTATTCACTCTATTTGAATTAATACCAGATTTCCGCTTTAGATTTGACTGATGAAATATGCTTTAGAAATGAATTCATCCGCTAAATATTTCCAATGTTTGTTGTATAGTTGATCAATCAATGTTCGCTCTTAACGTTACTAATTTGACATTCCAAAGCTGATTGTGTGCTTTATTTTTATCAATAAATAAATACAAAAAATGTTAAATAATATTTAAAAAAAAAAGAAAAGAAATTAATTGAATTCCCTTTAAAAATTACGCATTAAAAATTGTCTATTTGGCTTAATTGCTACTGCATATTTCGTGTTCACATTTGAGTTGTTAGAATCCGAATTTGATTTATGGAAGAATTTCTGAATTGGCACAAATTGTCAAATAAATTATTATTTGACAATCAGCTTTATCAGTGCTATCTGAACAAGTGATACTCCGCACAATTTCAACTGCGCAAATTTTTCATTTCTTTACTCATTCCCCACATTGTCACACTTGTTCCACATTCGAAGAACGCATTACCGAAAGTACGGACTCAATATCGCCACTGTGCAGGCCTATCACTTTTCAGTGTGCACAGTCATAGGTTGTCTGCGGTATTTTAGATCTTGTCGTTTTCTATAGCACAACCAAGATAAGTGCTATGCGTGAGTTTAGTGCTTCAACGCCTAGACGAACCTTATCACTTATTCAGTAATTTCAGTATAATTAGGAGCCATTAAAAAACGTATTATAGCTTTTTAAAGAGTTGACACTTAAAATTTAAAGAGCCTTACCCAATCTAAAATATTTTACATCCGTAGTAAATATGAAACTGATAAGTTATCTTTAATTATGTCACATAAATCAAAAAATTTTTTATATGTATATGTGAAATGGAAAATTAATAAGTCTAGTAGAGCAAAACTTAAATTTCATATTCTACGTTTTGGAATTTATAACAAAATAGCTTTCACTGATTTCTGCGCACCCATCATAAATATTCCCGAAATGTGTTCACTGTGAAATGTGGCAATAAAAGTTTCCATTATACTATATATGAGAACTATAATATTAATTAGAGGCAATACATTTATGTCTTAAGAAATTATGATAAAATAAACGTTTTAAGCTGATTGATCTATATACGTAGGAATGAAATTAGATTGCTTACTAACTTTGAGAAACGCCATTTTTTTATCAATAGTGGAACTATATCTTGAACACTATTTTAATATTTCTTAATTTGTAAGAACATACTTAAAATTTCATTTTTTGTACCAACTTATTCTTAATTTCCAAATCATTTAATGTTGACTCTTAGATTACATTATTCATGTGGCCAAACCTTCAGTTATCTACTAATTGGAACTTCGTTACTATAACAATAAGAGAAAATTATATGTAGTGCAACGACTGAATTCCTTGTACGAAAAAAAACTAAAGACAAAAAACTACTCCCTGAAAAACAGTCAATTATCAGTGAGCTGACTTAATTAAAAATGAGTTTATCAACCTTGAAAGAAATCTTTAATTGCATGAATATCAATCAATCAAAAACTCCGATTGACTAAGAAAGATATAATAGAAGCTTTTTTTGACAGAGGAAATTTAAGCCCTGCCTTTAGTTCAATAGTTAGTAATAGTTTAATATGTACTATTACTATTACTAAAATAATAGAAGCTTTAGCAATTACATTAAGCAAAGCAATAACTTATGATAAGTTATAAGTTGTGATGAGAAATGGGTGCAGTAACTACTAAGAATAAACTAAAAACACATTTTACTACAACATTATCAGTAACATTTAAAGTATTTTAAAAAAAATAAAACGATTTTATGCATCTCTTGATTACTATCGACATAGCTTTGATCTACTATCATGAATTTGAATTAAAAACTAGAGACAAACAAGTAAGGTGGATTCAATTATTCGATTTCGAAATGTCGAATTCATAGTTAGAAATTATCAACGACAGTGTTAGCTTCAGTCTTCGAAATGCGGGATTCATAGCTAGGAATTGTGTACTACGGTACTCGCCTCAGCCTTTTGAAATACTAAGGAGGTAGATCAACTCAGATATTGAACACTAACAAAGGAATTAATGGTGTGGAAGGATTAAAAAACTTTTTACTCGAATGAAATAGAATTGTGTTAAATAATAATTCAAATATTTTAATAATATTTTAATAATTCCATCTTGTGCTCTTTAACTTCTTCCGCAAATTTTTTTCATAGTTAAAATCGACTCACTTTTAGGAACAAAAAATGTCACGTACGGTCATGTCAGTAAAAACGATGAATGGTAGATCACATTCATTGACTTTTTTTCCAAAATCCCTTGCAAAAAACAGTATTGATTACCCTTGTTTTTCTAATAATGCACGTTAGATACTTTTCATACAAACAAAAAAAAAAATTTTTAATAATTTATTTCCAATCTTCAGGACATTTCATATTTATCTTTTTCGCGACTGTTATAATAGTAGTAATAATATTGTAATAATATTCTTATGAGCTGTTGCCTTGACATGTCCATAAGGTTGTTATTATAAAATTATTTCATTTCATTTAAATATATTGAATATATATATTTATCCTTTTCCAATATTCTGTATAATTATTACGAAACATGTTTGTGGGATGCACTTAAGGTTGTGAGTATGAAATTAATTAAAGTTAATTAAACACCACGATCTAATGACCCATTCACACTTTGAATGGGTTTACACAAGGTGTAAATCGAAATGGGATTCTCTAAATATATCAGATGTTTGCTTTAAAAATTGTATACGTCAAAAAATAATTCCTGGCTTCAAAAATTAAATATATGACTGATTATTAGATTTAGCAAATGAGTCTAATATTAATGAAAATCTAATACTGAAATATTTAATTATCTACAAAGTATAGTAACATAAATATTTTCAAAATTGTTTCACATACAATACTTCTGTTTTTTTTTTTCATTTTTGTTCATACCATTGATATGTTCTCTGAAATCATATATTATCTGTAAACCCGCCTTAACACCCAATATCTACAATTTATTGATCTGCCGGTTTTATAAAAATTTATATGAGCTAATAATTTCTTAAATTGCATATTTCATTCTAATGTGAATGTACTTTGACACATATTAAAATTTTTTAATCTCTAATCTTTAAAATTATAATATATAAAATGTTATTATAATAATAATTATTATTAACCACTGAAGTAAAATGTAATTGAGATTTTTTAAATGCTGATAGCGAACACCTTGATTTGTTATTACGTCAAAAAGTCTAACGCAACCTATCAAAAGTATATTTATATTGTAAATATTCAGGCATAGATTTATATATTCATATACTATACTATTATATAGTATACAAAACTGGTAGGAAATTCAGTATCAGTATCCGTTATCAGTATCCCTTTTTTTTCTCCTTTTAAATCTGATTGAACTCATTGTCTGTGGTAATCATATATACATAGTATAATTTATTCAAATATTAATTCCATGTATATATATATAAATTTTTATTTGTATATAATATATGCATAAAATTCATATTCGTGTGTTCAAATTAGCAATAATCACTTGCGAACTTGACCTATGATTGTATAAAATAAGTAAAAAAAAATTGCATTAATTACATTTTCGACTGATGCCGACTTGACCGATAACAAAGAAACGTGGTATCAGTTGGATTACTCGTTAATCAATTATTAATCAGACAATTTCTTTGATTAATTTATATAATTTATTATATTTTATTCGTTATAGACAAGGACCAAGGTACACATGCACCTTGTGTACCTATTTAATTAATTATGCAATTATTTAATTTTTTAATATATTAATATAATAATGTTTAATTAAAATTGTATTAACTTCTATTTTAAGGTCACATTGTCTTCAGTGCTCTCGATGATACTTCCCACTCCGTTCATGCGTATAATATAAATGGCACAAGTCTTGGTTCCAAATATGTATCTGGTAGAGTTACAGGCTTGGCAACAGCATCCGATTATATTGTTGTTGCTGATGATGCAGGCGATATAACAGTCAGTCGTTTGAACGGGTAAGTGCAGTAAGAATTTTTATATTTATTATTTCAAATTTTTTATTTTATAACATTTTTAATTTTTTTTTTTGTTTTAATTTTAAATTAATTCGTTTAAAAATTTTGTTTATTTTCTTGCAGCCTTAAGCCTGTTTTTGACATTCCACTACACATTCCAATACAAACTGTTGTGGTAACACCTGGTAATACACATATATTAGCTCCGCTACGTGATGGCCGTCTAGCAGTGATAGCAGTTCAAGTTCCCATTGGAAACATTAAAAAGCATTCCGTAATCAATGTTTAGTAAGACTAGAAAGATTAAGAATCGACTTTATAGAACTGAAAGTTATATGAAAAAAAACTTACAAAGTTCAGAATATATAAATGCTAAAATTGCAATTGCTTAAAGGATAAATTTTAGCAAAATGCTTTTTACTTAAGATGTAACTCCACATTTTATCTTGCATCCTTACTGACACATACTGTATACAAAACATCACAACAAATAAATTGAGAAAATATCAACAAATATGAAACCTTAATAAAGCCAATGATTTATAATCAAAAAGAGGGGAAACACAGAAAATTAAAACTGCAACAGTAATGGTGAAGCAAGGAACGTGAAAGTATTTAAATTCAATTAAAGTCCTTAGAAGCTCACAAAAGGATGTTAATTCGATGTTACTTTTTATACATATTTATATTTTCTTTTACTGTTTTGTTTATTATATATTTCCGCAAAAAAGTAAGTAAATAAATCAAATTAAAATTGTTTGTATATGCGAAGCCATACTATTGCTTAAATTTTATTTTTCTTTCTACGCTGGTATGTAAGAATCAATTTAATACTACTCGTATTTAAAAAATTTTCTCAGCTATTTAAAAGCAACATAACAGAATTTATTATTTAATAATAAAAAGAAACAATTTATTATAATATTTTATGATAAAATTAGATCACTTCTATATAGTGAAGAGTATATTTACTTCTTAAATTCTATTCCCAATATTACACGGTATTATTTATATTTATTAATATTAACAAAAGCATAGGTAAATATTTAATTTAAAATATAATAAATCTTAATTTTAATATAACAGGAGTTCTGCAGTTACTTTCTTACCACATATTCTTTTACTAGCAATCCTCCAGTAATGATTCATATATTATGTACATAAGAATGAACATGAAACAAGTTGGAATTGAGTTTATACTCAATTACTTATACTCAATGATTACTTTATAGTAATCATGTATTGATTATCGATCCTGTAAATCGATCATCGATGTAAATCTCGATGGTCCTGTAAAAAATCTTGCAAAACTTCTCTGGATTACTGAGGATATTTCTAACAATATAATGAACTACCATTTTTATGTTATAGAACTATATAATAATATATAATATATTATATAGAATGTAATAATATGTAGTATAATATATCAACAAAGAACTTTAATTTTTATTTTGGATTCCCGTGCTTATCCAATCGGTAATTTTTTTTATATTCACGCTTTTTTTTATATTTTCGCCACACGAAAAATTTTCGACTTTTTGTATAGACGCCAAACAAAAACTAATCGTACGATATGCGTTAAACTTTGACAGAATGTGTATAATAGTGTTGCCAGCGTGAAAATAAAAAAAATTTACCGATTGGATAAGTGCGGGAATTCAAAAATAGTCCTCTCGTTCTTTTTTGATAAGAAGGTATATAATATAATATATAATAGTATAATATATATTTATAATATATATTATATTAAAGAATAATATATTTATTATATTTGTTTACACGAGATATATACTGAATCATTATTCTTGCAAACTTTAAAAAATGAAAAACTATATCAAATTATTCATATGCCTATTAATTAAATGAAACTTATAATAAATAAATAAATTAATTAAATAATAATAAAACAATTACTAAGTATCCGAATTATCAACAGCAAATAGCATGTTTTATTTTAATAATAATTTCACTAATATTTTCATATCAAACAGCAAATTTATGTTAATAGTTTTACTTGCAACTATTAATATCATATATTATAACAAACATACTAAATAAGAAATTATTACTGGAGGTTGATAACATATATTTATATACTCTTATATAAACACATAAAATAAAATGAATGTTTATATGATAATAAATAACTTTATATTTGACTTAATTTAATAAACCATAATTCTCTATAACTTTTTTATATGCAGTTTATGAACTCAATTGTTATCTGGTATTTTTACTATCAAAATTTTTATTTCAACTATAACTATACAGCGTGTATCTTAAGAATAAATTATCAACCAAGTAGCAAGTATCAAGACCACACAAGCAATAATTGATTAATAATTAAAACTTCAGTAAATTGATTTAGTAATTAAAATAAGAAAATTAGGAAGAGTTCAGTAATGTGCTTAAAGAGTCTGAAAATTAAATAATAAAAGCTATTTCATTGCATTGTCGTTTGTTAAATTTGCAGAAAATTTTATAAGAACTCCGTCCAAAAAAAAATCAGAGACATACATATACACTATGAACATATTTGAACAGTACTGCAATCGCATAGCTCTTTCCATCAATGAAGCTCTTAGACTTGCTTATGATATAAATACATTACCAAATTATTCGTTATATATAAAATATGTATAGAATTAAATAAATAATAATATTGCAACCGTTGGTTTCGCACAGTAGTAAAATTTAAAAAACAAAAAAAAATTTAAAAAAATATTTTATTGAATAAATTTAAAAACCAAATTAGAAAATAAAACATTAGGTAAACAAAATTAACAAAATATAAATTAACTTGTTATATATTAACCTATTGAAAGTCAATTTAAACAAACTTCCCGCATACTAGTATTTTAAAACTACTTTAGAAATTTGTTGTTTTTTTTTTGGTAATGTTATTTAATATTAAATAATAAAAAATGTAATCTAAATATAAATAATAAAAAAAAATAATAAAAAAAAACATGATTACGTATTTTACATAATTACGAAAAAACTATTTAATGTAAAAAATTTTTATAATTCAATTATAATAAAAACATTTAAAATGAAAAATTAATATAATAAATGTACTATAAATCTTTTGAATTTTAAATAATTATTATTTTTATTTAATATACTGAAGCAATTAAAAAATCTTCCCGCTTAACACGATTGTCACAATATCCGAATTGCTACTCCTGTATACATAGGATCTCCCTAACTAAAATACCACTCAGACACGTAGAACTATATTTGAACTTTTATAATTAGAGATAAATAATATTATAATCAATTGTCCCTTATTATTCTCTTATTTAAATCGTTTTTATTCTTGAATAACCACCTTAATATTTAATCAATTGTTGTGAAACTTGTTAATGAAAATGCGTGAACTCTTCATCATTCTAACGCTATAGCTGCTCATGCGACGAAAGCGTAGATATGTAACATATGTTCATCTGATCGATAGAATTTTGATACGCTAAAGAAAATATTTCTTCACGTCGTATTGTTTAAATAACAATTACAAGTATAAAATTGACGCAAACCAACGGTTAGATCTATAGTCTTTAATCTACTGATTAATATCCTTGAAAATAAGTTCTTATCGTCAGTGTTAAATCAATCTACCATAGACCAGAATCAATTTATAAAACATCCTTTTCGCCTGAATGTTCACTAACAAAATTATGTTTCAAATATACCGAAATTTTTGCCTTTTTATTATAGATGCACTTACTAATTATTGTTTTAGTGAAACGAATTTTCTTGTTATGTCCTTACCAATATACATATTTTGGGTATACTCAATGAATAAAGAGAATTTTAAAAAGCTACTTTTTCTTTTTTATTGTATTAAGCGATTTTTATGTATTGGTTACACTGCCAGCAATGCATCTGTTAGTTAAGATATAACTATTATGCTTAGTTTCTATTTACTAAGCGAATGAACAAGAGTTGAATTAGTTAGAAAGTCTAGGTGTAGTTTAGTACTCAGTGAATGAGCAAGACAATGTCGAATCAAAGAGTTTGTGTATAATTTAATTTGGAAAAGGGACAAGCAAAGCATTCAAAATATCAAAAAAAGATTATTTGCCTCGATAGTATGATACAACCACGAAATCATGAATAGTACAATAGCTTTGAAGTCAAGATAAAATCGTGATAGCACGTCCATCTCTGATTAAGATATAAAAACAATTAAGCAGAGAGCACTTTCTAATTAAACAGTTACTATTAGAGAGGTTTTTTATAAAATAAGATTGTCATTTGGCTCATGTGAAGCGATTTTATGCTTGTTTCAGATATGAAAAAAGTAGCAACATAATTGAAAAGCTTTTCCTTACCCAAAGCTGTAATACTGCAATCACCCTTTTTTCCAGATATGGCTATTTAGTTGGTTGATTTAAGTGATCACTTTCTATGAGTCCAATTATCCACTGATTTTCCGGTTGTTTGTGGTGACAGTATGATTAAATCCAGTCTATGCTTTTGAAGTTTGTAATATTAATTATCGCTAGCTACCCAAGATTATTTCAGATCGCTTAAAGGCTAGCTGAAAAGATAGAAAATAGTTTCCTTTTCCTCTGACTGGTTGTAGCTGAAGTAGTAAAGAATAAGTATAATGACCTTAGCTTAGTTTAGTTTAAGTGTTATACATACTTGTAAAATATTTATGCTGCCGTCAAAGGATTTTTTAGCATAAGTAATCTTCGGTTCAGTTCAACTGAAAATAATAAATGAACCGCACGTTACCACCTATAGCTTTCTTTCTTATATTTTATGCATAATTGTTACAAATACTAGATAATACTAAATAACTTAACTAGTTATTTCTCTCACATTGTGACATGCTCTTAAGCTCCGCAATCACTTTCAAAATCATTTGATCTGTTTAATTTGTATTTGGGATGCCTAAACACTTCGCCCAAGTATCACAACATAATAAATGTATGTACTTTGAAATTGCTTAAGTTTATCTTCAATATTAAATTAATTTAATTTAAAATAAAAATAATCATATTATTGCAATAAAAATATTTTTATTTTTTTAACAATTAATTATATTTTATTATAATAATAATTTTGTTTT
>NC_051846.1:6425583-6441683 GCF_002237135.1 Teleopsis dalmanni
AAGTCGGATGCCATTTTTTGTTAAGCATAAGTAGGTCCCTTTTTTTGGCTTTTGATCGATACGGTATGGATTCTTTAACTTGTCTGCATGCAATTGTATTACCCCAATCATTCTGACATGCTCCTTCCAGTCACTCGTTAATTTTAAGTTCGAAAAAGCTCCATGAAAGACCACAAAATGGTTGTTTCATTTACTTTACTGAAAGTCCTATGGAATTACTAGACTCGTTTTCTGATAGACTCGTTTTCTGATAGTTTTTCGTTTCACACGGTAATAGCACAAACTCTCTTGAGGGACCACATAATAGATTGCGTAAGTCGAAGTGTGTCATTATAAATTAATAAGTAATGTTTGTCTTTTATGATATATGTCAGTGCTATTCCAGTGCTGCAATTATTGGTTTAAAACAAAATATGGGTGTAATGACAATTCATAACTTTAAATAGAGTTATAAATAACATTTCATGTAATTAGCTTGAAGATATAATACAGAAATACGATGTTTACTAGTAATAAATAAAGCTCAAGACTACGGCAATGCGTTGACCCATTTACCCATAAATGATACGCCCAAAGCAGTTTGAACGTTTAAGGGTTTCTTCTTCCAAGCGTACAGTTACAAAATAAATATTTGTCATATTGGGAATGTAAATAAAAAAGATATTTAACTAATTTTATGATTTCATCAATACTGAAAGGTTTAAAATAAATTGAGGTTTTATTATTTACGCAAACAAAAACAAAATCGTATATCAAAATTGCACAGCCTGACCAACACCCAGAATTCGTAGCTTGTTCCAAGCGACTACGCTTAACTAAAACAACATGTCAGCAACTTTTTTAATGAGCAATTTCGCAAAGGGTAGAAGCAGCGCGGTAAGGGTGCAGAAATCAATAAAGACATTTAACATGGAAGAAGCATGTATATATGTGACAGTGTATGTGTTGGTGCTTTGCACTACGTTTGTCCAATTACAAGCTTGTTTATTTCCTGCAATTTTTTACAATGGCGCTTAACTGCCGTAGAACAATAGAGGAGAAATGCACAAAAAGAAGACAATAAAGTGAAAATTGAAGGAAATTAAAGTAAATAGTTTTGTTTTATAAAAAAAATCTCTGCTAATATACAAATTACAAGATTTCATATTACAATATATACGTGTACAGTGTCAAATTCAAGAGATGATGGTATCAGCAATGCTTTTAGAAAAGGATAATGTATTTGCACAAGAGCTCGTATGTTCAATGCTCAATGACACTCGATATGAAAACACTTCAAGTACGAAAAAATTTACATATTGTTAAATAAAATAAATAGATGACATACGAGAGCGAAAGAGGGGACAAGTAGCTCAAACTATCAACATTATAGCGTCAACAACAATAGCACTTACCCTTGCACTGAGTTAGAAGTTGACAACACGCCATTGTCTAATGAGTCACGAGATAATTCATCTGCCATTTGTACTTTAAGCTGATGACCAAATGAATTGATTTCGGAATTTGGTGTCATCTGTGACCCCACCGGCGATTGAGCTAAATATTGACCTGGTGTAGCTATTGAACCAACTTGCGACACCGATGTTGTCATGCCAGGTCCACCATTTGGTAATATCACATCCCCGCAACTATCACCAGTTGTTAAGTCCATATTTATAACTTGACTGCCTGCTGCATTTTCCGCTAAGGCAGCATTATCACTATCATCAACTCCTTCTTCATCGATGTCCATATCCTCGGCATTTTTGTCGAGTGGCGCTGTTTCTTCATCCTCATTGTATATTTTAAAGTACGCATATGTCAAATAAATCACCGATATTATAAATGATGGTATAGGTATGGCCATTGAATAAACCAAATTGAGCGTATTTTGCCAATAATCTAAGTCGCTTATTACTAAACTTGGATCGACTTTCGAATAGTAACAAGGAAATTTAATGCCAATTTTTGTATAACGCTTAAGCCAAATAGTACAATTGAGCATTGGTGGATAGCCGCAACCTTTAACATTAGGAAATAAGCGTGCACCCACATAAAAATAAGTTGAATTACTCCCCATCAGTCCCTCATTCAATTCCATAATTTCATCAAATGGACGACGTTCACTATTTATTAATGTACCAACACCACTTAAATCCTCATCTTGTTCTTCTTCAATTAAGTATGTATTTGTGCCATCGAAATGGAGTTGCTCCATATGCACATTACTACTACTGCCACTCTGCATATCTAGTGTGTCGAACGCTGTGGCGGGATTAGTGCTTTGACTATCGACGGCGTCGTAATCATAATCACGTATGGCACGCTCATAGCGATCAGTGCGCTTAACTGGCGGTATTTCACGTTCTGACTCTTTGAGGTTTATGTGATACTCGGTGACATTAAATTCATCCGTGTAATTATACATATTTAAACGATAATTAACGCGTATTTGTGTGCATGTGTATATATCTTTGGTACAACCCTCGCGACACGATGCCCACGAACAATTTTTTGCCCCATAATATGTTTCTGTTTCATAGGTCTCACATAATGCTGGCACCTCTTCAAACTGCATGAATATTGTTGTGAATGCAGGCTCAATCACAAATGGCACCAAAAATAGAAACGCGAACATACTAAATGTGCCAAGTAAAATGAAAAACGCTGTGGTATAGAAGAGCAACTTCTCCTTGAATGTACGAGCTTCGTGTTCATCACCCATTTTGTGGTAGTGGACGTGGACGTGGTTGCGGTATTTTGTTGTATTCTTTGTATTTGTTGTTCTTGTTGTTGTAGTTGTTCCGCTCGCTGTTAATGTTGATGTTGACTAAGCTGATATCGATAGTTGAGGTAATTTAGATTGGCATGTGTGCAGGATACTGTTACGATTTTACAGGATTTGATTAATGTATATGCAATGTGCTAGTTTTCGTCGTTGTGTTTGTTATTTTATTATTTTTCTATTAAATATTTTTTGTAATTAATTTAATTTTTTATTTATGTTTCTAGTGAATACGTGAATTCGAGTTTGAAGTGAACCGATGATACGGAGAAACGAAATTTGATTTATATTTTAGAGTTTCGAGTATAACTTTAATGCTTAAGTTTAATATAAATACGAGACTTAAATGATATTTTATTTATATTGTATATATCTAAATAGCTTAGAATATTATTCTTTTTCAAAAAGTAAATTTTTTATTATTTATAATTAATTATATGTAAATTTTTAAGTAGAATATTAAATATTATTACTTTATTTTTTACAGTGCAATTTATATCACAGGGGAGTTCGTTATCGCATCGTCTTCTCCGTGGTGTTGACTCTCAAAGAAAATAAGCTTTAATTGTATTTTTGTTATTGTTTATTTGTAATTGTTATATGTTTGTAATGTATAATGTTGTTGTTGGTTTTATTGCTATTTAGCGGTAGTTGTTGTTATTATTGTTGTTGTTGTTGTTATATCGTCTTTTATTAATGATTTTCGTATTGCTCGTGACTGAATGACATAAAAATATTTATTTTTCTGCTTTTTCTTACTTATATTATTTTCATAACTATTATATTTGTGTTGTTGTTGCTGCTCTTTACTCTTTGCATTAGTTTATTTTATTTGCTGACTTAAGTTTGTTCGATAGTTACTAAGTTTTATTTAACATACAACAACAACAGCAGGCATTTTTTTTATATGCTTTTTTATTATTTTGAAAATATTTTTTTTATATATGTTCTTTAAATGTATTTATATATTTTTGTATATATTATTTAAAATTTATTTAGTTGCAACAAATTAAACAATTTCGTCCTACAGTTATATTTTTATTTTTCAATTATTATTGGCTCAATTATTAATGTTGGTCATTATGCTAAGTTGCTTGGAACCTTCTATGCTGACGGTTATTGCATTGGCAGTGAACTCAGTACAATTTCTCTGCTTGTCCTTTGCTAAACGCTTTATTTGAAAGCTACTTTTTAATAATTCAGTTAAAATCTATTTGTGCCTGAACGCTTTCTGTATACGTATTAATACGTGCGTATATATATAAGTATGTGTGTGTGTATACTAATTAAATAGCCTTTCCCCACGGAGTTATTTGTTACGGTAGCAAACGCTTACTACCACTTTATTTATATGAAACCCGTACTCTCAGCTTTATGTCGTTGATGTATTTTTGTGATGTTTATGACTTTAATGCAGTCCTTTTGTGTGCATACACGTTCATTCGTTAGTTTGCTTGATTTTTCGCTTGCTTGTTCGCTTGCTTGTTCGCTTGCCTGTCGTGCTCTTGTCACTTCTTCGTTATTATAATTTGTGTAATTATTTTATGATTGCTTTTAAAAATTTTAAAATAATCAAAATGTTTTTCATGTACACGTAGTATACACGTAGTATATACGTCGTCTATAGTTGATTTATAAGTTGTGCGACCCCGGTGCCCACTTCTGTAATTGCGGTTATAGGCACGTTGTGTGAGAAACGCTACACACTGTCAGCGCACGACTGTTGCTATGTCCTTATTAAGAATTCATTAGTTGGCTAAGAGCGCACGTAACCTAATTGCCAATAGTAGTCAGTCGTGAAAGTATTAACAAAGGCTTTCGTGTCTTCGTATAAGAATAGTTAGAGTTTGGAGTTATTTTAATGTTGATGAGCTCAAAGATCTTGTTATTGACGTTATTTCGTAAGACGTAAGACGTAAGAGTTGCTTTGAAGGGCGTAACAGTTAAATATGCTTCTGTTAATTTTTGATTTTAAAATAAGTTTCACAGCAAATCAAATATTCATAAAGCGTTACGTACGTTGGTAGAAAAAGTGCTCAAAGTAATCTATTTATATATTACTTATTTATTTTTATTATAGGTAATTTTAAATTTGTTTAAATATATATATAATTTGTTTTATATATAATTTCTATTTTTAGTTTATGTTTGTATCTAAATTTAGTTATTGATGAAGGCTGCAAATTGCTTTTGAAAATGCGTGCTAAAACGTTTAAATTCTGTTATTTTTATTAAAATATTTTTTTTTTATATTTTGTCTTTAAAGGATTTCAATAAAAAGAGCAAAAATTCTTCAAATAAATTAATTGTAAAATTTTAATTTATAATTTTTTTATTCGCCTAGGCGTTGCAATAATCTTGGACGGACGTTATTAAAGAGCGTGAAGTTGCAGTTTTATGTTGCGAATGCGGTGTGCTAAATGTCATTCAAACGGTTTGCTGCATTCAAAATCAGAAAAAAAACAATACGAATAAAAATTTTGCCAAAAATTTTGTTTTTCCTTTATTGTTTATTATATCCTTTAACTTTGTTGTTATTCGCTTTGTTGAAGTTGTTGTTTTTGTTGGATTATGCTGTCGCCATGTTTGTGAAATTGCCTTTGTACTATTTTACCTTTGTTCGAAAATACTTTTTTTTTGTTTTTTTGTAAATAATTTTTATGTTTGTGTTGGACACAAGTTTCACCTGTCAAATGCCGCCAACTTCACGTTGCCAACATTAAAGGCGTCAATTTTGTGGGTGGTTTAATTTCTGTAAGACTTTTCAATGCCGTTCCTTGGATTGATTTACCTTATGATAACGCATATTACACAAATATGTCAATAAGAGCAAATTTCTATGCAAACTATTACACATACAGACAACTATTTTGTTTGTTTATTTTATAACATTGTTTTATTAATTGTTTTCTCATTACTATTTTGCGTTTTCTTCTTGACATTTGTATTTGCATTGTTTTATTTCTCCACATAATATTTGATTTGAATATAATAATATTCGCGCTCAACTATGCGTTTATAAGTATGTGTGTGTAGTACAGTTTATGTAACCTTACTTGCTTTGGATATTGTCATATTTTTGTTGTTTTTGTTTTTGTTTTGTTTTTTTTTTATGTTAAAACCAACAACAAGAAAGCATAAAACTTGAACAAGCAGAAGGCATCAAATGCTTGTCAAGTAAATTAGACTTCCGCAACTATTACGAAACGGAAATGTTTCTTTGATTTTCTTGGTGCCGCAGTGTCGCGCAGTTTTTGGTACTTAACTTTTTAAATATTCTTTTGTGTAACATTTTTTATCGAACTATATATTTTGTGTTTTGTACAAATTGGCAATAGGTATTGCGGCTGTAAATCCCTTATAATGGCACAGTTTGCTATTTATTTGGAAAGTGTTGCCACACACACACAAAGAGCACATTTTTTAAAGTAATATTTTAAATTATATGTGTATGTACAAATATATATAAATAGGCGTACGTTCGATTTGCATGGTCATATTTTCATAAGTTAGTTCACTATAACGACACAAACACATACTTCTTCGCAGCTGTGAACATTTCCAATAAGCACACAAACGCACGTATTAGTGGCACTAGCACTGGCACTGGCACTGGTACTGGCACTCCGGCGCTATTAGAGTCAGCCAACAGCCTTTGGCTTAGGCTCTGGCACCATAAAATAATACATATACGACCGCATGTATATATGTTTGCCTATTTTCTTTCTTGCACGAAACGATTTTTCACTTTACAATTTTTCATCTGTATTCACATATATACATATATTATTATACGACGCATATATACGTATTGCTCGCCAATGAATGTTTTCATATTTTACATTTTAGCTTTTTTTAAATTGTTTACTTATATTTTTGACCTTATTAATATAATTAACTATATTATATATAAATGTTATGTTTCAAGAATCAATTTAAATTTGTTTAAACAAGATTGCTTAATTATCATACGTATTTACGTATGTATATATTTCTATTTTAATATAAATTTTCACTCTATATTTTTTTTTCACCATTTATTTGCACTTTGTACCTGCTATGTTTACGGTATTTTGATTTACAAGGTAATTGAAAATAAATTAATTTTCATTATTACACACAAATTTATATTTTTCAACATTTAAATTTAATCATTATAATAATATGTATTATAATGTTATTTTACTTATATTTATTCCTTACTTTTAACTTAGTATTGCTTTAAAAATCACATTTTTCTGACCTGGTTCAGGTCAAAAAAAGTGCAAAACCAAACCACACTCTGTCATTTTATTTTATATTCTTTTTATTTTATTTTTGTATTTGGTAAAATACGTACGACAATACCATACAATACAAACTAAACTCTTCACCGTAAGGACTGTCACTGACTCTAGAGCCTAGTCCATCCATAGCACCAATAAAAAAAAGCTTTTCACAACTTTTTCACTTGCTTAAGCAGTTGTTTTAATCAAATTTTTAATGCCTCAATTTCATACAAAGGATTGATTCAGTGAGTGTATAAGAAGTATTTATAGGCAGCCAAAAGAGCAGATTTGAGAATTCTTAGAGAACCTCTCATTACACCATTCGATGCTCAAACTTGATGCTCAGACTTGTAAAGTTCGCTCAATTCTCTGAATGTTTTTACTCTTTTACTATTTGTAGTCTAAATTGTTTGGATCTGCCATGTGACAAATAAATAGTACGTCATCATAGGGACACAGTATTGTTGATATTATTTAGCCAACTTACACGTGCACAAAAATATCTTTGGAAAGTGTTTTGAATGCTGTAAACAATAATAAAGGAGCTTTTAATTCACACTACAGCTGTATGCGAAAAACACATGAAGTCTCACGACAATTGCACATAAGAATTTTTTGATTAATAAAACAAACTTTAAAACTTATTTTTAGAAAATGTATTTACAATACTTCAAAACTTTAAGACTTATAGTATTTTTATAAAATGCGTTTAAAATTGATATACCCGAAATATACTTAGGCCGTATGCGAGTGCGAGTAAATTGAGATAAAGTAAATTGAAATTTCCTAGGGATTTTTTGCACTGCACTCATGTAAATATTTATTTATTGCACTTATTTATTATTATTGGTTAAAAGTTTTCAAATTTATTTATTTATTTATTAAACATCTTATAAAATTTTTACAATTGTAACACCTACTTTACCTAATTTTAATCTAATTTACCCTAGTTGAAATTCTGGTAAATACCAACATTCGCTGCCGTACCGACATAATTTACTATTTCCCTCAATTTACCATCAATTTACTCAAACTCGTTCACGGCCTTAAAGTATTTATTAAATGTTAGATATTTATATAAAATATATAACTACAAAATATTAAATTTGATTTTTAACATCAGTTATGACGAAAGTGACTGCAACAACAAAATTGGTCTTCTTGTAAATTTTTCTATTTTATAATAGAATATTTTTCTATTTTTTATAATTTCGGAAATTGCAAATACCAAGATTTAAACTCGTACCCCGTCAAATTTGAAGCTCAGAGCTAGTGTTTATTAGCAAACTGACTCAAAGCCATTCTTAAATTGCATGTGCGACTTGGGATTATGTTAATTTGCTGTAAATGTTGATTAACAAATATCAACATCATCATTTCAACATCAGTTACTTGAATAATTGAATTAATTAATTATAGTTATTTTTAATTGTTAAATTTCAAACCAATTCTTTTGTAGAGACATTATTTATTGCAAGATTTTATATTATTCCTTTTTGTGTATAGAACTTAATCTAGGAACGTAATATAGAAAAAGTTATGCCAATGTTATGTTTTACGATTCATTCAGGCGAAACTGGAAATTTGACAATATCTGTTATTTTTTTAATTGAATAATGTTTATTACTTAAATCATGTGTCTGTAGAAGTACACGTATAAAAATAAACTACTTAAGTTATTGGAAAACACTTAACAATATTATGTGATATCGATTTTAGTTTATCGAAGTAATTGATTGCCTACAGTTTACTAGATTTATTACTTTTCATAGAAAAATATGTAGTTCAATACATATTCCTATTTTTGGATCAGAAAATATATATATTTTTAATTTCATATAAAACTAAAAGCAAAAGTAAATTATATCAAATAACATCCGAAAAGTAAATAGATTCAGTACTGTTGAAACAATATACTGTTATAGTAATACTTTTAAAAAGACTACTTATTGAATACTTAACATATTGAGTTAGGGCTCGTCAGTTCCTTGTCACCTATATCAATCAAGTTTATACCATTCTTATCTATTTTTACTTCACAACAGTATTGATTACGATCTAGATCATAGAATTAGTGATTAATTCAATGTAACCACAGTATTGTACCTATTTCAACCCTTTTATCAGTCACTACTTTCTGTCTATATTTACATGTATATGCTTTATGCCTTAGATTATATCAAGTTTATTAAATATATAGTATCATGACCTCTACTTTTGATTTTAATTATTGGAGCTTTATAAAATGCTGCTTAAAATGTTCTTATAATTTAATGCTAAGAGGATTTTAGTAGGTTGAAGTTGAAAAAATGATATCCATTTTAAATTCGTTATCATTGTATACCAAGTCAAAAATGATTCATTTTAATGTTAATGAGCATTTTAAACTTAAAAAGTAATAAAATTTAGCAGTAATAATGAATTGAAGAGGGCTTAGCCTCAAAATTGAAACTAACAGTGGGTATTGGTTCAAATCAAAGAATCTCAGCTGAGTAGTATATCTCTGGTAAAAGTAATAATATGATTACTAAAATTACACTTTAATTAATATATTATTTTCAGAAAAATATTTAAGTAATTACAATAATTCTTTACTTCAAGTTTGTTAAAGTTCTGAACTAATTTTTATTATTATTATATAGTAATAGAAAATAAGTAACATAAAACCAATTAAAATATTTTTAATTAATTAAAAATATTTATTTTAAATTGTATTTAAAAGAAAATTATTTAAATTAATCTAATAAACTCTAAATCTATATATTTAAATAATTAATTATTATTAGAATAACATTAAGTTTTAGTAAGGATTTAAAAAATACATTCAAATTTAGATAGAAACAAATTTTCATGAAAATTAATAAAGTAAATAAGCACTAAATAAATTAAGTGAAAGTTTTACTACATCTTGAGATATTATCCTTGTAATTATTAATAATAAAAAAAGTCCTAAATCAATTTGCAAGTTGAATTAGGAAGGGAAAGTTTTAACATGACTCATTGTATAAAATTAATATTAAGTCATAAATTCTGTGTTAGGTTAAAAGCTTTAAACCCTTACCAAAAAAATGTGCTGGTTCCGTTGGGAACTTGTGCCCAACGCTATGACGTAAAATACTGAGTTGGTGTGTGAGAACAAGAGTACATGAGAGTTTTTACTTAATACCATTGACAACTAAAAGCTTTTTGTACTCAGCATATTTTCGCTCATTTGTGCTCATTTTCTGACAAGGATAAAATAAATTTTATTTACTCAAACCGAAAACAAAAATTGGAAAAATGTCAAACCCTTGGATTTTATTACACCAGAAATGACAACTGACTGCTTGCATGTGGAATCCATTTTAGTTGCAAGTTAAGAGAGAACTTGACAACAACTGTCAAATAGTTCTGTTAAAAATTCATTTCTGTTTACTGCGTAAAACATTGAAAATTTGTTAAAATTATAAATTGAAAAATTTAATAAATAAATAAAAACTAAATTAAAAATATTGTTTCAAATTAATATTATGATTTTAGTTTTTTCGGTATTGAAATGTAAAAACACTGTTTAAAATATTCGACTGAAATAGTTTCTTTTTTTTGTGCAGCTGCCAAATCGATGATTTCATAATGCAGCCATATTAAAATTTTATAAAGACAAAAACAAAATAAAACAAAAGAGGACGTCAAGGAGTTCCGTGAATATTATTGTGAGCATATATGAGATGTGAATTAAACTATTTAAGACTGTTTAATATTTATTGTGAAAGTTAGCAGTTTGAATAAATTAAATTTTAATCATAATAATATTGAGGTTGGTGTTTATTCATATTATTTTATTCATATTATAAAAATTACAAAATAAAGAGATTTCTAACAACTACAGTCTTTTCTAATGTCTTATTTACAATTCTAAATAATTCAAACATTACTAATTTTTGGTGCAAAATATAACACATAATTTGATGTTAAAATTAAAAAAATTCTTTTTTATATTATTTTAATTAATTGAATTTTTGACTGCTGTTCCGAATATTGCCAAATACCCATCATCAGCGGTCTTGGAAATAATTCTTGTATTTAAGTCTTCTTAAATAATTTTTTTGAAAAAAAAATACTTAATATCACTTATTATAATTGAAAATGTCACACTGAATACTAAATTGTATTGATATCAATTACGAAGTAAATGCCATCACTTCTTTTACGCATATAGTCAAGGTTCGATTAAGCTTAAGTATATTTTCAAGTAAATGAAAGTCAATGAGTCAGTTAACAGCACTAAATATAAAATAAAAAAAAAAAATAAAAGTTGAAAAAGTGCTGGCTAACTGCTTTATAAGCATGATATAAAAAAATGTTTATTGAAAAAATAATAAACTATTGATCTTCATTAGCTGATATATATTAAATTAAAAACAATTCAAGTTTTTCGAAATTGTACGCAATTTTCTTAAAAATTATATATGTGGAAAAATTGGACAGATAACATATGAATAAAAAATATATTAATGTTTAAAAAAAAATTTGTTCAAAATTTAACGCAATTTTTTATAACTTATTTATATTCAGTTTCACGTTAAGTCTAAAGCATATTTTAAAATCGTAGCTTATTGTAGATACAACTAGTATTTTGCAATATTTTATTCAAAAAACTAATAGAATAATTAATATACCATATTAACTGTCAAACAGATATCTATCAAATAGACAGACAGACTAACATAGACGAACAAATATCGTATTGTGTTGATGTGAAATATATATACCTGGTTATTACAATTTCTGATACTGATTTACTGTAAAAACATTTTTAATTAAAATAATATTCTTTATTTTTTAACTGAATATTTTCAATTATAATCTTTTAAAACAAACACCAAGAAATTATGTTTTATTCTAAACACAACAACAAACAGAATGTAAAAATAAAAACTATTTGCTGAGTTTGTACTATGTTAGTACGGAATTCTGTACTTGTTATCTTATTTTAAAACATAACAATTTTAATATTATATAGTTCAAATTGATTTTTGTAAAAATGTTTTTTTTTTAGAAAATTTAGTTTTTTATATACACTTTGTACATATCAATACCTTATTATCATACAAACATACAAAGGGAAACAAAATTTTTTAATGGAAAACCAGCATAAGGGGCCTATCCTGAAGTATTTCCGATAAAGTTCCAGAATAGAAACGGTCTGGTACATGATGGGGACTGTTTTAGTCTGTGCAAATCGGGCACAGAACTATTGTCACCACATAGCGACAATGCGTTAGGTATTTTAAAAACGCCTTTCCGTAAAAAAAAAATTATCACACAAACATACAAATATATGCAGTAAAATTTTTTTTTTTTCACGAACTATTCGAAAATTAATCATTCTTTGAATGTTATATTTAGTAAGAGAGATAATTAGATACAAAATCATAAAAAGATGTAGATAAAAAAGACTTAATAAAATGATAAACATAACCACAAGAGTGTGTTTAATATGCTTATAATTTATAAGATAATTGCATCAAGAACTCTTCACTATTCAAAAATTTATTTACTCTCTCGAACCCCTTTTTATATATTGTTTTCATTTATTTGACAATGAGAGTTCCTCAAATATAGGATGAAACATAGACTGAGCATTAATTAATCAAACATGTTTTTTGTTAATCGCAAACATCATGGTGCATCAGAAATAAAAATATTCGGAAAGATCTTCAAGACGAAATATGTTAATACTGTTAGTATACTGACATAGTACTGACATATTATAGTATACACTTTTTTTATTGCTAAGTATAAATTAATGAGAATAGGCTATTCTAATGACTACATATGATATTAATATGATATTTAAAAAATATTTCAAAATATTGAAATCGAAATAATTAGTGTGATGTTATTAAAATAATTGAAACAAAGAAACCATTGTGGCAATATCTTAAAGTAAATATTTAAAAAATTTAGTTTTGGCGTATGAGTGACATATTTAAGGCACTTTTCTGCATTTGTTTTATTTATTGTATTACTTATTATGGAACCACTATATGTACTATATGTATAACCATACGCTATGCATTGAATATGGTGATTATTCTTATTTGCAACTTAAATATTAATCATTCACATATGGGGACACAAAATTATTTGAATGATTAACAATTTGTTTTTAATGAGATTAGCCGTTATAGTGTTCTATATAGACTATTGGCTGCTAGCGGCAGCAAATCATAAACTAGTCGTCGTCACCGTGTAATGTGTTATAATTGTTAATTCGCACATATTTAGTATATAAAAATTCAATTTTCAAATAATATATCAAATGTTTTCAAACAGTGGCAATGAAAGTGAGTGTTCTTATCAATATCCGCCGCAACAAAATAAGTTCGATGATAAAAGTAGTGATTCGGGAATCGGGAACCAGCAACTTCGGAGTCAGAAATCAGAAACCAAGTCATCAAACGGATAACCATTTCTTTTAAACCATTCCGAAGTAACGATGATAGCAGACTTAAACTTTAGCTGTAGAAGTGGCCATAGTGAAAGAGAAGAAGAAGGCGAAGAAAAGAAAATCGGACGAGGATTTTGAAGTTGTGAAGAGAAGGCCGACAGATATCGATAAGAAAATGAAGAAGGTAAGTATATTGGGGGAGAATTATACATAGGTATATTTCGATGTTTTCGCTTCCGATGGCAATTTGGACACCGGAGTTATTCGTCATTCGAATCGATCTTTGTAAGCTAGTTTCCAATATATCTAATGAAGAAGGAATATGAAGCGTAATGCCACTTTCATTTGTTGACGGATTTTCTACTTTAAACAGAAAGCCAATTGTTAAGCTAAAAGAATGAATTAAACAAGTGTTTGTTGAAGAGTTTGTTCCATCCTCTTGAACACCAAGTGGTCCATGACGTATTTAGAATTGAAAATAATGCTGGAAACTTCGACTATAATCAATCTTGCGCAGTGTCATAGAAGTGCATTTGTATAATAAAATTTTACACTTGATTTAATAAATCAATCACTTTTTATCAAATATTAAAATAAATTAATATCACATTTATTGAATTGGTCTTTATATACTAACATGAAAACAAATAGTGCTTGAAAACAGCATGACAATGCGCTCGAACTAAATATGTGCTACTTTCGCTGAGTCCAAACCAATTTGTTTTAAATTTAATATGTAAATCCAATAATTGCAAATTAATGCACATAAGTATTTAACATTAAAAGCCATCAATTCATTTCTTTAAATTATTTTATATGAGACTCCAACACATCGTCAACCACTTTAATATATTGTCGGTTTAAATATGCCGTGCTTTCAAGCGCAATTTGACATATAGTGTAACACCCAAATATTTGCCTTCGTCATCATGTTGGATTTTTGATGGATCGATGTAAATAGGTTCCTGAGTATTATGCTATCAACTATCTTAAGTTTTTGGGCGTAGCTTCATTTCTGACAATCAGATGGCCCTTTTAATATATATCTTAAAATACTAAATGATATTTCTGATTTTTTTTATTAGCAATTGATGCTGTATTTTAGCAAGAATTTTGTTTTTTACGCTTAAATTCCTATGAAATAATGGTTTAATAGCATCCATAGTTATTTTACAAACCAGTTTTTGACCCTTCTATACTCTAACCAAGTAAATCTTTTAATAAAATTTAAAACTAAGTATTATGTAGGTACATACTCATTATTTGCTTTTTTTCTGCGATTTTAATTTCTTTTAATTCTTCAAACTAAAATAGCTTATTTGTCAGTATGCATTAGACAAGTGTTGTCTCAAAGAATGTCATTGGGTTCATAAATTCAGAAGTAAATATTGCTAAATATGGATCACACAATAACAAAGCAATATCAGTTTTTAAGAACTCCCTCTTTAATTTTTTTTACAAATGACTAAGAATTTCGAGCTTTGATCAACCACTTTTTGGTCAAAAAACTAATTTTATAAAATAAAGTTACTTCCTTACTTTATACGTCACTAATATAGTACAGCCGATAGGCGGTTATAAAATCTCACTACTAATATAGATGCGTAAATTTTCAGTGGCTACAAATGGATTGATTGTCCTTGAGATAGACAGTCATATTGTTTTAATCAAAAATATATATGATTTTTTGCACTGCGTTACAAACGTTTTAATAAACTTAATTTACCCTTAGTTCACAACAGCATGAAGGATATTGAAATAACAAATTTTATTAGTAATAAATTATTATTACTTTGAAGATGTTTGGATACTTTTGTACAGTTAAAATATAGTAATAAAAAAGGAATGGCTGTAAAAATTATACAAGTTTAAATTCATTCTGATTTTCTACTTATTATATTTGAGTTTATTTTTGCATTTTTTATTCTATTTATAATTCTAAGCACAAAACCCCAAATTGATAAAAATCTAATCAATGTTGTTTGACTTCTAATAGTTATGTTTTTAATAAAAATTTTTTCGTAAACATATTTTTTTGTATATAAAATTTTTTTTTTATATAATTTTTTTTTTATATAATTTGATATCTCAAACTGAAATTTGTCTAAATATAAATTCCATACAGATAAACTTCATTTATAAAATTGTGTAGGCATGATTGAATTACCATGGATTGCAGTACCCATGTAGTGGTAGGGATTAACAAAATATTTACGAATTCAGAGATGAAGAAGATAAACAAGGATAAAGAGTAATACTACTGCAGAATCACATAAAACCTAGCAAAACCTTATGAGAGAAATAAAATTTTATTGATTTTTGTATGGGGTGCGCGCGCACTGATTTGATTTTAGCTTTTGCAATATAAAAATCTCTTGGTGTTACTCGTGCCAAAATATCACAGACCTTTCGCATATATCCGACACATTGTCGATGGTCGGGACGTCACAAATCTGTAACAACGAACTAAAAAAGTAATTTAGTTGCCAGTATAGCCTGAGGAAAAACTGCAACAAAAATTTGAGTGGAACAAAATAGCAATAAAAATGTTTGAAAAAAAAACAGAAAAAGTGTTCAAGTTCAAATAAAATATTAAAAAATTTAATATTTTAATAAATATAACAAAATATAAAAA
>NC_051846.1:6441783-6451036 GCF_002237135.1 Teleopsis dalmanni
ACAACAACTTCAACAAAGCGAATAACAACAAAGTTAAAGGATATAATAAACAATAAAGGAAAAACAAAATTTTTGGCAAAATTTTTATTCGTATTGTTTTTTTTCTGATTTTGAATGCAGCAAACCGTTTGAATGACATTTAGCACACCGCATTCGCAACATAAAACTGCAACTTCACGCTCTTTAATAACGTCCGTCCAAGATTATTGCAACGCCTAGGCGAATAAAAAAATTATAAATTAAAATTTTACAATTAATTTATTTGAAGAATTTTTGCTCTTTTTATTGAAATCCTTTAAAGACAAAATATAAAAAAAAAATATTTTAATAAAAATAACAGAATTTAAACGTTTTAGCACGCATTTTCAAAAGCAATTTGCAGCCTTCATCAATAACTAAATTTAGATACAAACATAAACTAAAAATAGAAATTATATATAAAACAAATTATATATATATTTAAACAAATTTAAAATTACCTATAATAAAAATAAATAAGTAATATATAAATAGATTACTTTGAGCACTTTTTCTACCAACGTACGTAACGCTTTATGAATATTTGATTTGCTGTGAAACTTATTTTAAAATCAAAAATTAACAGAAGCATATTTAACTGTTACGCCCTTCAAAGCAACTCTTACGTCTTACGTCTTACGAAATAACGTCAATAACAAGATCTTTGAGCTCATCAACATTAAAATAACTCCAAACTCTAACTATTCTTATACGAAGACACGAAAGCCTTTGTTAATACTTTCACGACTGACTACTATTGGCAATTAGGTTACGTGCGCTCTTAGCCAACTAATGAATTCTTAATAAGGACATAGCAACAGTCGTGCGCTGACAGTGTGTAGCGTTTCTCACACAACGTGCCTATAACCGCAATTACAGAAGTGGGCACCGGGGACGCACAACTTATAAATCAACTATATACTACGTATATACATACTACGTGTATACTACGTGTACATGAAAAACATTTTGATTATTTTAAAATTTTTAAAAGCAATCATAAAATAATTACACAAATTATAATAACGAAGAAGTGACAAGAGCACGACAGGCAAGCGAACAAGCAAGCGAAAAATCAAGCAAACTAACGAATGAACGTGTATGCACACAAAAGGACTGCATTAAAGTCATAAACATCACAAAAATACATCAACGACATAAAGCTGAGAGTACGGGTTTCATATAAATAAAGTGGTAGTAAGCGTTTGCTACCGTAACAAATAACTCCGTGGGGAAAGGCTATTTAATTAGTATACACACATACATACTTATATATATACGCACGTATTAATACGTATACAGGAAGCGTTCAGGCACAAATAGATTTTAACTGAATTATTAAAAAGTAGCTTTCAAATAAAGCGTTTAGCAAAGGACAAGCAGAGAAATTGTACTGAGTTCACTGCCAATGCAATAACCGTCAGCATAGAAGGTTCCAAGCAACTTAGCATAATGACCAACATTAATAATTGAGCCAATAATAATTGAAAAATAAAAATATAACTGTAGGACGAAATTGTTTAATTTGTTGCAACTACATAAATTTTAAATAATATATACAAAAATATATAAATACATTTAAAGAACATATATAAAAAAAATATTTTCAAAAATAATAAAAAAGCATATAAAAAAAATGCCTGCTGTTGTTGTTGTATGTTAAATAAAACTTAGTAACTATCGAACAAACTTAAGTCAGCAAATAAAATAAACTAATGCAAAGAGTAAAGAGCAGCAACAACAACACAAATATAATAGTTATGAAAATAATATAAGTAAGAAAAAGCAGAAAAATAAATATTTTTATGTCATTCAGTCACGAGCAATACGAAAATCATTAATAAAAGACGATATAACAACAACAACAACAATAATAACAACAACTACCGCTAAATAGCAATAAAACCAACAACAACATTATACATTACAAACATATAACAATTACAAATAAACAATAACAAAAATACAATTAAAGCTTATTTTCTTTGAGAGTCAACACCACGGAGAAGACGATGCGATAACGAACTCCCCTGTGATATAAATTGCACTGTAAAAAATAAAGTAATAATATTTAATATTCTACTTAAAAATTTACATATAATTAATTATAAATAATAAAAAATTTACTTTTTGAAAAAGAATAATATTCTAAGCTATTTAGATATATACAATATAAATAAAATATCATTTAAGTCTCGTATTTATATTAAACTTAAGCATTAAAGTTATACTCGAAACTCTAAAATATAAATCAAATTTCGTTTCTCCGTATCATCGGTTCACTTCAAACTCGAATTCACGTATTCACTAGAAACATAAATAAAAAATTAAATTAATTACAAAAAATATTTAATAGAAAAATAATAAAATAACAAACACAACGACGAAAACTAGCACATTGCATATACATTAATCAAATCCTGTAAAATCGTAACAGTATCCTGCACACATGCCAATCTAAATTACCTCAACTATCGATATCAGCTTAGTCAACATCAACATTAACAGCGAGCGGAACAACTACAACAACAAGAACAACAAATACAAAGAATACAACAAAATACCGCAACCACGTCCACGTCCACTACCACAAAATGGGTGATGAACACGAAGCTCGTACATTCAAGGAGAAGTTGCTCTTCTATACCACAGCGTTTTTCATTTTACTTGGCACATTTAGTATGTTCGCGTTTCTATTTTTGGTGCCATTTGTGATTGAGCCTGCATTCACAACAATATTCATGCAGTTTGAAGAGGTGCCAGCATTATGTGAGACCTATGAAACAGAAACATATTATGGGGCAAAAAATTGTTCGTGGGCATCGTGTCGCGAGGGTTGTACCAAAGATATATACACATGCACACAAATACGCGTTAATTATCGTTTAAATATGTATAATTACACGGATGAATTTAATGTCACCGAGTATCACATAAACCTCAAAGAGTCAGAACGTGAAATACCGCCAGTTAAGCGCACTGATCGCTATGAGCGTGCCATACGTGATTATGATTACGACGCCGTCGATAGTCAAAGCACTAATCCCGCCACAGCGTTCGACACACTAGATATGCAGAGTGGCAGTAGTAGTAATGTGCATATGGAGCAACTCCATTTCGATGGCACAAATACATACTTAATTGAAGAAGAACAAGATGAGGATTTAAGTGGTGTTGGTACATTAATAAATAGTGAACGTCGTCCATTTGATGAAATTATGGAATTGAATGAGGGACTGATGGGGAGTAATTCAACTTATTTTTATGTGGGTGCACGCTTATTTCCTAATGTTAAAGGTTGCGGCTATCCACCAATGCTCAATTGTACTATTTGGCTTAAGCGTTATACAAAAATTGGCATTAAATTTCCTTGTTACTATTCGAAAGTCGATCCAAGTTTAGTAATAAGCGACTTAGATTATTGGCAAAATACGCTCAATTTGGTTTATTCAATGGCCATACCTATACCATCATTTATAATATCGGTGATTTATTTGACATATGCGTACTTTAAAATATACAATGAGGATGAAGAAACAGCGCCACTCGATAAAAATGCCGAGGATATGGACATCGATGAAGAAGGAGTTGATGATAGTGATAATGCTGCCTTAGCGGAAAATGCAGCAGGCAGTCAAGTTATAAATATGGACTTAACAACTGGTGATAGTTGCGGGGATGTGATATTACCAAATGGTGGACCTGGCATGACAACATCGGTGTCGCAAGTTGGTTCAATAGCTACACCAGGTCAATATTTAGCTCAATCGCCGGTGGGGTCACAGATGACACCAAATTCCGAAATCAATTCATTTGGTCATCAGCTTAAAGTACAAATGGCAGATGAATTATCTCGTGACTCATTAGACAATGGCGTGTTGTCAACTTCTAACTCAGTGCAAGGGTAAGTGCTATTGTTGTTGACGCTATAATGTTGATAGTTTGAGCTACTTGTCCCCTCTTTCGCTCTCGTATGTCATTTATTTATTTTATTTAACAATATGTAAATTTTTTCGTACTTGAAGTGTTTTCATATCGAGTGTCATTGAGCATTGAACATACGAGCTCTTGTGCAAATACATTATCCTTTTCTAAAAGCATTGCTGATACCATCATCTCTTGAATTTGACACTGTACACGTATATATTGTAATATGAAATCTTGTAATTTGTATATTAGCAGAGATTTTTTTTATAAAACAAAACTATTTACTTTAATTTCCTTCAATTTTCACTTTATTGTCTTCTTTTTGTGCATTTCTCCTCTATTGTTCTACGGCAGTTAAGCGCCATTGTAAAAAATTGCAGGAAATAAACAAGCTTGTAATTGGACAAACGTAGTGCAAAGCACCAACACATACACTGTCACATATATACATGCTTCTTCCATGTTAAATGTCTTTATTGATTTCTGCACCCTTACCGCGCTGCTTCTACCCTTTGCGAAATTGCTCATTAAAAAAGTTGCTGACATGTTGTTTTAGTTAAGCGTAGTCGCTTGGAACAAGCTACGAATTCTGGGTGTTGGTCAGGCTGTGCAATTTTGATATACGATTTTGTTTTTGTTTGCGTAAATAATAAAACCTCAATTTATTTTAAACCTTTCAGTATTGATGAAATCATAAAATTAGTTAAATATCTTTTTTATTTACATTCCCAATATGACAAATATTTATTTTGTAACTGTGCGCTTGGAAGAAGAAACCCTTAAACGTTCAAACTGCTTTGGGCGTATCATTTATGGGTAAATGGGTCAACGCATTGCCGTAGTCTTGAGCTTTATTTATTACTAGTAAACATCGTATTTCTGTATTATATCTTCAAGCTAATTACATGAAATGTTATTTATAACTCTATTTAAAGTTATGAATTGTCATTACACCCATATTTTGTTTTAAAACAATAATTGTAGCACTGGAATAGCACTGACATATATCATAAAAGACAAACATTACTTATTAATTTATAATGGCACACTTCGACTTACGCAATCTATTATGTGGTCCCTCAAGAGAGTTTGTGCTATTACCGTGTGAAACGAAAAACTATCAGAAAACGAGTCTATCAGAAAACGAGTCTAGTAATTCCATAGGACTTTCAGTAAAGTAAATGAAACAACCATTTTGTGGTCTTTCATGGAGCTTTTTCGAACTTAAAATTAACGAGTGGCTGGAAGGAGCATGTCAGAATGATTGTGGTAATACAATTGCATGCAGACAAGCTAAAGAATCCATACCGTATCAATCAAAAGCTAGAACTAGGGAGCTACTTATGCTAAACAGAAGTAGCATCCGACTTGTTACAGGATTTCTCAGAGTTAAAAAGCATCTATCGAACCTCGGTATTATTAGAGACAATAGCTGCAGAGTTTGTTGCGATGAAGAGGAAACAGCAAAACACACTTTGTGTCACTGTGATAGTCTCGCCAGACTCAGACTTCGGTACTTATCTACTGCCTATCCACTTATAACGGAATTAGCCAACATCTCTCCAAAGGACATAATGGCGTTCTTAAAAGCTACTCATCTATGAAACTAAAGTGGGCATATTACAATAACCTCGAAGAATGCAGTGACGTGGTGACAAGTTCCCAACCCGTTTTAAAATCTAATTCTAAACTAAACCAAATGAAGCTTATGACGTTGACCCAAGATATATTACTATCGTAAGAAACGCGAAACTGTTCCTCCATATGACTTTTAATCAATCGAATAAAGCGTAGAATGTTGAACCAAAAGATATTACTATGTTTTGTAATAGCCTAAGCTTCAATCGATTAACTAAAAGTCGTATACGATGGTCACTATTTATATTTTAAGCCTATTAATGAAAAAATACTAACTGGTCGTTGAAAATTGGTTTTTTGTTTTTCCAAGTTGTCGAACCATTTGTCAAAGCCTTCTTTTCTTCTTCAGCCACCTTCAAAACATGGTTTTTAAATGCAACAACAGCTTCTTCCGCCGACAAAAATCGAATCATTGTCCACGCAATTTATTTTTGACGTTCAGGAAAAAGAAGAAGTCATTGGGTGCAAACGAGGACTGAAATCAGTAGGCGGATGACACACCAATTTGATTTTTTGAATGTTCAAATAGTCGATTGCTAGACGAGATGTGTGAGCAATCGCATTATCATTTTGAAGATGGAGAATGATCCGACGATCCTTGTTTGAAGACTTCCGGTAAACAAATGGTTGTATACCATTCGGCATTGAACCTTTTACGTTTTTGTATTAGTATACAAGTAGTTGCCAGTTTTCCCGAAAAAAAAAGCATAATAAACCTTTGCTTCAAAGTATTTCGAGCGCGAACATCAAGCATGCTTTTGAGATTTTGTCAAATGGTGGGGGATTCAAACAGAACAAATCTTTCTTACGATTAAACGATCGTGGTGGAACTAATGTCTAGGCTTTCCTTAATCTCAGCATCAATGTTTTATTGCACAACAACTGATTTACTCATTGTATCAGCGTTTCACAGTGACAGAGAATAGAGCTTCATCGTCAAAAGGTATATGTGGAAGTAAGTTAATCGATGCAATTTTGTCTTGATAATCTACGTCGAAAATCGTAATAAATCAACGCACGAAAATATTCTTGCATTAATTCCATTTTTTCGCAAACACTCAACAAATCACTGTAAATAACACAAATAACGGGTATGTTTAATAATGTTAAACTTTCGTATGGAAATGTCAATTGACACCTGACAGCAATCAATGTTGCCAAGACTCAAAATATAAATAGTACCTCTAGTAGAGGTTCTAGATGCGTTTTTATAAAGTCTGAATGAAGCTTAGGAAGTTTAAAATACTAAATCGCATGGTACGAGCACTGCCAAAAAACGAGTCAAGTATCTCCATTCGTTTTTCAGTGAACTGAATGAAGCTCAGAATACTGAACCTGGAAAGGTTATTACGTTTTGTAATAGCATAAGTTTTATTCGCCTGACTGAATATCGTATGAAGGCACTGTACTAGCTTTCTGACCGGTGCATAGAACGACCACACTGTATTTCACAGTTGCATACATAACAAGTGATTGTAAGCAGAAGAATGACCTATTAACAACTCAGTGATTAATTTGAGTTCAGATATATTAAGATTGAGAAACATGTCTACAAAAATTGTTATTTACTCGAATAAACTTTTTAAATTGGTTTAAACTTTTGAAATTAGCATAAGCCTTTTCAAATCAATTATTTTCTATGTTTCTAAGTGCTGATATAGTTTGAGAAATGGGTATCCATCAAAAATGTTTGATTCTTTAGAGAGGTGTTATATGTTCCTTCACAAAATTGTTATGATTCATTATTATCGAATCCCTAGTAATAGGGTGTCCAGACGAGCATTATTTCATTTGAGTCAATGCCGATATGAATTTCTTAGAGGTACTGACGAACTTGGAACTTGGAACTTTGCTTATACAATATTGCGTTATAATTGAAAGCAAATTTATTGATTTATCGATTCGTTTGTTAAACTGGTTCATTGCCTATTGCGTAATGTATTGTTTCATTATTACTATAAGAATACTATCATACATAGAATAAAGTCTGTAAAAATGTTTGTAATTGTTAAATACCTTGAAAACCCCCCAAACTATAAAAATCGATTAAAAAATATTAATGTATTTATCTGTCTGTCAATATATTTTATCAAAAAGTAACTAATGGCTAAGTTCCTTAAACAGTCCAATGAAATTAAGGAAAAAAACTTTTTGGGGAACACACATCCAATTTTTGTAGGATAATCGGAAAAACATGTTGTTGTTCTGCAATATATACTGAATATTCATAAGTTAAATTTATTTTGTAGCTATTGTTTATCTCCGCAGAAAGATTCTGGGTATGCGCTTTAACTAACTTCATGTCGCCCAATGATTACTCACAGAGTTCTTTTTATATAAAGTTTGGAGAAGTTCAAACCTTTCGCAAAGTAATTTTGATTTACTGTGAATGCTAATAGAGGTGTTAGAGCTGCTTGGCTGCCTTAGAGTATACATATGTCGATGCCAGTATCTCCTTATGTAAATATTTTTTTAAAGTATAGTTCTAAAAAATGGATATCTGCGTGATGGTTTTTCTTATTGAAACTATTTTTTTGGAGTTTTGGTCAGGCTATTTTAGTAGTTTCATAGCAGTCTATGAAACACAATAACGAGCCGGGCTTGAAGTTTTTTTCGCAGATTATTCAGGAAACGCGGACACTAATGATCACTTTAAAAACCGGAAACAAACCGGAAAAACAAAATTCCGGTTCGTATATCTCGGCGTATATCTCGTTTGATCGAACATGTTATTTATTTAATTAATTTAATTAATTAATTTGATGTTAAAATCAGGAGTATCTAACATATATAAAAATCAATGTATGTGTCGAAGTGTAGTGGGAAGGTTTTTCATTATTTCGATTGCAATTTATATGCAATTTTCGTTCTTTAAAAAAAAAAATTTTTTTTAAAGTATGTTATTATTTCAACGTTCGTTATTTAGAGAATCTTTATATCAAACCTCCGATGTAACTATTTCAATCTTCTCGGATAGCCAAGCTGCCATTAAATCACTGGTAAGCACCACAGCCACATCAATCATAACTCAAAACTACCATGCTTCCCTCAATAATCTAGCTAGATGCGTTGGACAAAAAACGTACCAGTCAACTACTTCAATTAAAGCGGAATATGCTCAGCACTACGGTATCGGTGCTGACAGGTCACTGCAGAATTACTTATTATGCAGTGACCTGTGAGACTAGATCTTTCTTATAAAGACTTTTGTCGCGGCTGTGGCTCTGATACGTGGAGGAAACTGTGTTTCTTCACATGTGTCTTTAGATAAAAAAAGATCAAAAATCTTAGGACAAAAATCTTTCCTTTTCGATCTGACTAAGCTATCATCCTACAATATTAGGGACTTAACCAGATTTATATAACTGTGAAGTTGGTTTACCTTCACCTAATGGGAGAGTCGTTGCCTTCTTCGACATACTGATCACCTAGTCAATATGCGAACCAACGCTATTCCTGTGGTACCCAAATGGGCCATTATTTGAGCTCAAGTCGGCTATTGGTATACAAAGCCGCCACTCTAACCTAAGCTAACCTATATCGAATCGAGATACTACTACTGTACATGATATTTGTATATTATACAGCATTTTATTTTAATAAACTTAAACATATATTACATTTAATATTAATATTTTATATATTTTTTTATTTCAGAAACTTGAGCAAG
>NC_051846.1:6451136-6485921 GCF_002237135.1 Teleopsis dalmanni
TACTTTAAAATATACAATGAGGATGAAGAAACAGCGCCACTCGATAAAAATGCCGAGGATATGGACATCGATGAAGAAGGAGTTGATGATAGTGATAATGCTGCCTTAGCGGAAAATGCAGCAGGCAGTCAAGTTATAAATATGGACTTAACAACTGGTGATAGTTGCGGGGATGTGATATTACCAAATGGTGGACCTGGCATGACAACATCGGTGTCGCAAGTTGGTTCAATAGCTACACCAGGTCAATATTTAGCTCAATCGCCGGTGGGGTCACAGATGACACCAAATTCCGAAATCAATTCATTTGGTCATCAGCTTAAAGTACAAATGGCAGATGAATTATCTCGTGACTCATTAGACAATGGCGTGTTGTCAACTTCTAACTCAGTGCAAGGGTAAGTGCTATTGTTGTTGACGCTATAATGTTGATAGTTTGAGCTACTTGTCCCCTCTTTCGCTCTCGTATGTCATTTATTTATTTTATTTAACAATATGTAAATTTTTTCGTACTTGAAGTGTTTTCATATCGAGTGTCATTGAGCATTGAACATACGAGCTCTTGTGCAAATACATTATCCTTTTCTAAAAGCATTGCTGATACCATCATCTCTTGAATTTGACACTGTACACGTATATATTGTAATATGAAATCTTGTAATTTGTATATTAGCAGAGATTTTTTTTATAAAACAAAACTATTTACTTTAATTTCCTTCAATTTTCACTTTATTGTCTTCTTTTTGTGCATTTCTCCTCTATTGTTCTACGGCAGTTAAGCGCCATTGTAAAAAATTGCAGGAAATAAACAAGCTTGTAATTGGACAAACGTAGTGCAAAGCACCACACATACACTGTCACATATATACATGCTTCTTCCATGTTAAATGTCTTTATTGATTTCTGCACCCTTACCGCGCTGCTTCTACCCTTTGCGAAATTGCTCATTAAAAAAGTTGCTGACATGTTGTTTTAGTTAAGCGTAGTCGCTTGGAACAAGCTACGAATTCTGGGTGTTGGTCAGGCTGTGCAATTTTGATATACGATTTTGTTTTTGTTTGCGTAAATAATAAAACCTCAATTTATTTTAAACCTTTCAGTATTGATGAAATCATAAAATTAGTTAAATATCTTTTTTATTTACATTCCCAATATGACAAATATTTATTTTGTAACTGTGCGCTTGGAAGAAGAAACCCTTAAACGTTCAAACTGCTTTGGGCGTATCATTTATGGGTAAATGGGTCAATGCATTGCCGTAGTCTTGAGCTTTATTTATTACTAGTAAACATCGTATTTCTGTTTTATATCTTCAAGCTAATTACATGAAATGTTATTTATAACTCTATTTAAAGTTATGAATTGTCATTACACCCATATTTTGTTTTAAAACAATAATTGCAGCACTGGAATAGCACTGACATATATCATAAAAGACAAACATTACTTATTAATTTATAATGACACACTTCGACTTACGCAATCTATTATGTGGTCCCTCAAGAGAGTTTGTGCTATTACCGTATGAAACGAAAAAGTATCAGAAAACGAGTCTAGTAGTTCCATAGGACTTTCAGTAAAGTAAATGAAACAACCATTTTGTAGTCTTTCATGGAGCTTTTTCGAACTTAAAATTAACGAGTGGCTGGAAGGAGCATGTCAGAATGATTGGGGTAATACAATTGCATGCAGACAAGCTAAAGAATCCATACCGTATCAATCAAAAGCTAGAACTAGGGAGCTACTTATGCTAAACAGAAGTAGCATCCGACTTGTTACAGGATTTCTCAGAGTTAAAAAGCATCTATCGAACCTCGGTATTATTAGAGACAATAGCTGCAGAGTTTGTTGCGATTAAGAGGGAACAGCAAAACACACTTTGTGTCGCTGTGATAGTCTCGCCAGACTCAGATTCGGTACTTATCCACTGCCTATCCACTTATAATGGAATTAGCCAACATCTCTCCAAAGGACATAATGGCGTTCTTAAAAGCTACTCATCTATGGAAATAAAGTGGGCATATTACAATAATCCTCGAAGAATGCAGTGACGTGGTGACAAGTTCCCAACCCGTTTTAAAATCTAATTCTAAACTAAACCAAATGAAGCTTATGACGTTGACCAAAGATATATTACTATCGTAAGAAACGCGGAACTGTTACTCCATATGACTTTTAATCAATCGAATAAAGCGTAGAATGTTGAACCAAAAGATATTACTATGTTTTGTAATAGCCTAAGCTTCAATCGATTAACTAAAAGTCGTATACGATGGTCACTATTTATATTTTAAGCCTATTAATGAAAAAATACTAACTGGTCGTTGAAAATTGGTTTTTTGTTTTTCCAAGTTGTCGAACCATTTGTCAAAGCCTTCTTTTCTTCTTCGAATCATTGTCCACGCAATTTATTTTTGACGTTCAGGAAAAAGAAGAAGTCATTGGGTGCAAACGAGGACTGAAATCAGTAGGCGGATGACACACCAATTTGATTTTTTGAATGTTCAAATAGTCGATTGCTAGACGAGATGTGTGAGCAATCGCATTATCTTTTTGAAGATGGAGAATGATCCGACGATCCTCGTTTGAAGACTTCCGGTAAACAAATGGTTGTATACCATTCGGCATTGAACCTTTTTCGTTTTTGTATTAGTTTACAAGTAGTTGCCAGTTTTCCCGAAAAAAAGCACAATGAACCTTTGCTTCGAAGTATTTCGAGCGTGAACATCCAGCATGCTTTTGAGATTTTGTCAAATGGTGGGGGATTCAAACAGAACAAATCTTTCTTACGATTAAACGATCGTGATGGAACTAATGTCTAGGCTTTCCTTAATCTCAGCATCAATGTTTTATTGCACAACAACTGATTTAATCATTGTATCAGCGTTTCACAGTGACAAAGAATAGAGTTTCATCATCAAAAGGTGTATGTGGAAGTAAGTTAATCCATGCAATTTTATCTTGATAATCCACGTCGAAAGTCGTAATAAATCATCGCACGAAAATTTTCTTGCATTAATTCCATTTTTTCGCAAACACTCAACAAATCACTGTAAATAACACAAATAACGGGTATGTTTAATAATGTTAAACTTTCGTATGGAAATGTCAATTGACACCTGACAGCAATGAATGTTGCCAAGACTCAAAATATAAATAGTACCTCTAGTAGAGATACTAGATGCGTTTTCATAAAGTCTGAATGAATCTTAGGAAGCTTAGAATATTAAATCGCATGGTACGAGCACTGTCAAAAAACGAGTCCAGTATCTCCATTCGTTTTTCAGTGAACTGAATGAAGCTCAGAATACTGAACCTGGAAAGGTTATTACGTTTTGTAATAGCATAAGTTTTATTCGCCTGACTGAATATCGTATGAAGGCACTGTACTAGTTTTCTGACCGGTGCACAGAACGACCACACTGTATTTCACAGTTGCATACATAACAAGTGATTGTAAGCAGAAGCATGACCTATTAACAAGTCAGTGATTAATTTGAGTATAGATATATTAAGATTGAGAAACATGTCTACAAAAATTGTTATTTACTCGAATAAACTTTTTAAATTGGTTTAAACTTTTGTAATTAGCATAAGCCTTTTCAAATCAATTATTTTCTATGTTTCTAAGTGCTGATATAGTTTGAGAAATGGGTATCCATCAAAAATATGAATATGAATTTCTTAGAGGTACTGACGAACTTGGAACTTGGAACTTGGCTTATACAATATTGCGTTATGATTGAAAGCAGATTTATTGATTTATCGATTCGTTTGTTAAACTGGTTCATTGCCTATTGCGTAATGTATTGTTTCATTATTAATATAGGAATACTATCATACATAGAATGAAATCTGTAAAAATGTTTGTAATTGTTAAATACCTATAAAAAATCTATAAAACTATGTAAAACTATAAAAATCGATTAAAAAATATTAATGTATTTATCTGTCTGTCAATATATTTTTTCAAAAAGTAACTAATGGCTAAGTTCCTTAAACAGCCCAATGAAATTAGGGAAAAAAACTTTTTGGGGAATACACATCCAATTTTTGTAGGATAATCGGAAAACCATGTTGTAGTTCTGCAATATATACTGAATATTCATAAGTTAAATTTATTTTGTAGCTATTGTTTATCTCCGCAGAAAGATTCTGGGTATGCGCTTTAACTAACTTCATGTCGCCCAATGATTACTCACAGAGTTCGTTTTATATAAATAAAGTTTGGAGAAGTTCAAACCTTTCGCAAAGTAATTTTGATTTACTGTGAATGCTAATAGAGGTGTTAGAGCTGCTTGGCTGCCTTAGAGTATACATATGTCGATGCCAGTATTTCTCTTGTGTAAATATTTTTTTAAAGTATAGTTCTAAAGAATGGATATCTGCGTGATGGTTTTGCTTATTGAAACTATTTTTTTGGAGTTTTGGTCAGGCTATTTTAGTAGCTGACTTTCATGTTGAACCCATCCGTATACCACAATACCGAGCCGGGCTTGAAGTTTTTTTCGCAGATTATTCAGGAAACGCGGACACTAATGATCACATTGAAAACCGGAAACAAACCGACATATTTTTTTCTTTTGATCCGGAACGGAAAAAATTCCGGTTCGTATATCTCGGCGTATATCTCGTTTGATCGAACATGTTATTAATTTAATTAATTTAATTAATTAATTTGATGTTAAAATCAGGAGTATCTAACATATATAAAAATAAATGCATGTGTCGAAGTGTAGTGGGAAGGTTTTTCATTATTTCGATTGCAATTTATATGCAACTTTCGTTCTTTAAAAAAAAAAGAATTTTCGAAAGTATGTTATTTAACAGTATTTTAACGTTCGTTATTTAGAGAATCTTTATATCAAACCTCCGATGTAACTATTTCAATCTTCTCGGATATCCAAGCTGCCATTAAATCACTGGTAAGCACCACAGCCACATGAATCATAACTCAAAACTACCATGCTTCCCTCAATAATCTAGCTAAATGCGTTGCACAAAAAACGTACCAGTCAACTACTTCAATTAAAGCGGAATATGCTCAGCACTACGGTATCGGTGCTGACAGGTCACTGCAGAATTACTTATTATGCAGTGACCTGTGAGACTAGATCTTTCTTATAATGAATTTTGTCGCGGCTGTGTGAAAACTGTGTTTCTTCACATGTGTCTTTAGATAAAAAAAGATCAAAAATCTTAGGGCAAAAATCTTTCCTTTTCGATCTGACTAAGCTATCATCCTGCAATATTAGGGACTTAACCAGATTTATATAACTGTCAAGTTGGTTTACCTTCACCTAATGGGGGACTCGTTGCCTTCTTCGACATACTGATCACCTAGTCAATATGCGAAACAACGCTATTCCTGTGGTACCCAAATGGGCCATTATTTGAGCTCAAGTCGGTTTTATTGGTATACAAGGTCGCCACTCCAACCTAAGCTAACCTATATCGAATCGAGATACTACTACTGTACATGATATTTGTATATTATACAGCATTTTATTTTAATAAACTTAAACATATATTACATTTAATATTAATATTTTATATATTTTCTTATTTCAGAAACTTGAGCAAGACGATGACGACGAGTATCTCAACGCCTCCTGGGCCGACAGCCGCAGTTTGAAACGCCAAGTTCACGGTTTAGAAAACGTTAAGTTCCGTTTCAGTAAATAATTATATTTTCGATTTATAGATGATTTTTTTTTAAATTTATAACATTTTAAAGCAAAATAACTGCAATTTGTATTTCAATTAAATAAATAAAATAAATAAAAATTAAAAGCAAAAAAAAACAGAACTATTAAAAAAAACTTTATACAGAAACAATCGCAAATCCGCCACTAGCGCGGTTTAACCTAAAATACCTTCACAAAACTATTAAATAATTTTACAAACAATATATATATATATAATACACTAAAAATAAATTATAATTTATATTTCTACAAGCTATGAAAAAATAAATAGTTTATCGCAGAGAAAATAAATCTTTATGCAATAAGTCAAATAAAATAGACAAAAATAGCTAGCAACTTTTACAAAATATCAAAATAAATAAATTATTTAATGTAAAGAAAACTAAACAAATTCTCAAAACTGCGTACTGTACTTAAAGAAAACACTTTAAAAAATTTCTTTAAAAAAATATAAATAATTGTAAAAATTTAATATATATTTAAAATTAAATTTCAATTGGTACAAAGTAAATAAAACATAAAACATATTTTTTTATTCATAATCGGCTCTTTCTAAAATATTTATAAATATTTTAAATAATCTTTATTAGTTTTAAATATACTAAATAAACTAAAAGTAATATATATATATATATAAATATATGTAAAATTAAAATAAAATAAATATAAAAATTATATTTACTAAACAAATTATTGCGAATGCGAACTCACAGCTTTAAAAATAAATTGTATAACACAAAAATAAAATTAAAAATTTTTCTTCTAAATATTTTTATTAAAAAATTTATTTATAAATTATAGTATACTTACGAAATAAAATAAAATTTGAAATTATTTAAAACAAAAAATTAATATTGTTCGATACAATTTGCATTAAAATTAATTATACTTTATATATAAAACCAAAATGAAAAATATTAATATTAAACTTAATGCATTAGACACACTTTATTAGCGAAAACAATTATATAAAATATTAGAATTTCTTTTTATATATTTACATGTATATAATATATAATTATATATTATATATTAATGTCAGTTATGCGCATATGCATTTGCACAGTAAACATTAAACAAGAGGAAACAAAAACTTTATAAATAGCAAAAATTAAAAAAATTAAAATTAAATTGAAATTATAAAAATTACTTTTTATTTAAAATGAAAGAAATATTAAAATTTAAAATTAAAAAAAAAGAATAAATAAAACTATTATCATGTAATTAAAATATGCTACTAGAATTGAAAATAAATTAAAAATTACAAAAAATTAATAAAATATGCATTTAGAAGCCTACAAATGCTTTATTTACTACATTCTCTATAAAAAGTTGTTATTTATTTTTAAAAACAAAATATTAATGAAATAATATAGAAAAAAAGGGAGCACCAAGCGGATGATGTCATACATCAGGACTAACCAAACTACGGTCCGCGACATGTTTTTAATCTAATATAAATACTCAAATTTTCTTTCGGTGTATTGGTAGAACTACATTTTTTTAAGATTATAACCGTATTTATAATGTTATAGTGTATTTATAATAACAACTATGAACGTATGTATTTGTTTCTGCGGCCCTCCAATCTGTACAGTAATTTGTTTGGGCCTGCGATCGCATCTAGTCTGGACAGCCCTGTCATACATAGTTCATAGTTATAGTCTTGAAAACTTTTACGGAGCGCCATCCATACCTCAATAAAATAACTAGAATTTTGACACCATCTCAATCTTCCATAAAAACATGACCAAAATTTCATTATGATTTAATAATTCTATGTTTTTAAGCAGCTTAAATTCGAGAAAGATTTAAGGCAATAAAAACTTGTAGTGGTAAATGTCTTAACTGGAATGCACTTTCAAAAACAAATAGTGGGCAGATTTTTCAAGAATTAGTCATAAGTATAGGCTCGTTGCCAGTTACTTACTTTGAGAGGCGCTTACAGATTAAGAACGGAAAAAATTTAAAAGTAATGTCCCAGACTATTTTCGTCGACTAACTTCATCTGCATTAACTACAGTTTCATATTTGTATATTACGGCCAATCACATTTCCTGACAGAATTCGTATTTATTTACATGAGAGAAATGGATCTCTCAACGTTAGATTTTATAGTTGTTTGAATAGATAAAATCTTAATAAAATAATTCGTTGCTAGAAAAGGGGTTCAATCGATGTCAAAACTTCTACATATACATTGATATTTGAAATTCGTTCATGTGACATCATGTGGCGTTCATGTAGACAATATACACTGTACATTTTATTAACAATTACAAATCCCCGAATTCAAATCGGATGAGGTTATATGCTGCATAAAGGATGTCCAAAAATACATAAACACCATAAATCATTATATGACGATAGTTTTAGAAGATCGTAGATAGTTTGAGATAGATTTCGTAAAAACTCTAGGTATTTCATTTTGCACAATGAGCAATACGTCACGTTTTAGATTGCAAAAAGCTATACGCATAATGGATGCCACATTTATAATAATCTAAGATGATCAATTTCTATACTATTCTGTCAGCAACATTTAGAACGTTTTAGAAAGTATGAAAGAGATTTTATGCATCATTTCATCACTGAAGATAAGAGTTTGGTTTTTCACCATGATCCCAAATTCAAAATGGATGGCTATAGTTTTTGTAACCTTCTCTTCGACTCCAAAAATAAGGAAAAGAAAGTAATAAAGATCAGTTCTTATGAAAAAATTTATTTGAAACTGCTTTAGATACAAATAGATTAGTCAGATTTTCACTCCCTCCTGGTTTTGATTTTTCTTAAATTTTAAAACATTTTTCCTTTAATGTGAAGATAATAACTGCCATAGAGAAGTCACTATAATGTTGATATTCATAAATTTTAAAAGCGTTAAATTAAAAATATTTTGAAGTTGAAATAGGTTATATTGAAAGAAAATGTTTTATATTCGTTTAAAGAACTTATTAAATTAAGACAAGTCATTTCACATTTCAAACAAAGCGTTTGTACCATATTAAAAGTTTATTTAAATAATTAAATCAATTTTATTATATATCTTTAAATTTTTACACAATTTATTTAAGCTATTAACTATTTTTCTTATTTATACTTTTTAATATTTTAAAGTAATCCCAACACATATTAAAATGGCAAACTATACCTAAGTGACCATAAACACTCCTTGCTGAAGGCAGACAAAACACTGTTCTGGAATGTTTGTGTTTTAATTGAAAGCTGATCCATTTAAATTTACTACGTCTTTAAAAAATAAAATACTTTTTACAAAATTATTTTTAATTCATTTAAAGTATTTAAATAGTAAACTTAAAAAATGATTACTTCTCATTTTGTTGTAACAAAAATCTAGATTCTGTTCAGCAGACTCTATGTAAATTACTGACAAAGAGTACAGAAGTAAGTCCTTGGATATATTGCAGCAGTGTGTTTGCTCACACTTTGCTAGTTAATCCACAGTAAGATACACTTTCTTAAGAGTAAGGTCTCTTCAGGTCGCAGAGCTTTCTGGCATTTAAAAATAGATGTTTCAGACACCCTAACTTTTTAAGTTATAAATATATTTATAGACTGATTGCATTGCGACTGGAAAATTTCTGTTGTACATACCTTTGATTTTTACCCCAGTACATTTAGGCAATAATTTATATATGTATAATAAATATAAAAAAACTAAAAATTAATTTTTAATGTGACCGCATATTATTTAATTATATCATTTGGGGTTTAACCTGATCTCTCTGATAATCTTTGAAGAGCTTTGAAGAGACGTTTTCTTTTCTTAATTCATTTCACTTTACCTCAAAACACTCAACTTTATAGTTATTTTTATTATAATTTGTAATTTGTATGGATTATATAGACTATATTGTCTATAGAGTATAGAGCTTAGAGTTCAATAGGGATTTAGACAGCCAGTAAAGTAAACCATTACAACGTTAGTAGATATTTTGTAATAAAACTGATCCTAACCGATCACAACTAAACGCCTTCATTCGAATATCTTAAATTCACTATTGCACTATAAGGTCCACTTTTGGTTCTATAGTTTTGGCAGGAAAAAAAAGATTATATATTACGGTTGTAGTCAGAAAGTTTTAGCTGCTGATGTACTTCAAAATATTCATTCTTTTGATATTATACACTAACGAAATGAGCCATACTATTAAAAAATTGAGAATATCGAAATGCTGCCATTAATACCCCGTAGAACAGAACTATAAAAAGGTTTTTTTTTATATGAACATATGAAAACCATAAATGCGTTTTGGTTCCACTGCCAATTTGTTTTATGCTATATTATCAGAGAATTCTAGGAAATAAGTTCGTTGACCATACATATAATTTATTTAATGAGTATCTTTACGATCATATAGACGCATACGTGTACCAAATCTATTTGATATTCCAGAATATTTATAAATTAAAATTCAGACAAAAAACTCAAATTAATTAATTTAAGGCCAGATTTGTCAATTAAAAACATCATAAGATAATTAAATTCAGATAATTTTTTATTATATATTCATTGAAAGAACGTAGTCAAACAAATGCAGTATTAATCCATATAATACATAAGATCTATATAATATATACATATCTATATAGTATATAGGATAGTCTTCTTTTCTTATGTAGATTTTACAAATCTATAGTCATCTTCCGAAGCATTTTAGTAATCAGTAAAGTGAAAGTGATAAAGTTATTTACCAAACACATTTGAATAATCCTTATGTCCATCCATATTAATATTATATGTACAAATACTTTCAAATAAATGCAGTTTAGCTATTGTTACTTAAGTATACAAAATCTTCAATAATATAATCAAAATAATATGACTACAAGATCTAAAACAAAGATACTTTGTTTAATCAAGAATACTAAAACAAAGAATAAGTATTCTTGATCTAAAATAAACATATGTTATTATGAAACTGCTATAATTTAAAATAGTATAACAGTTATTGGTACCAGTAAGATGTGTAATATACAAAATTTTCATTTAATTTAATGCAACACTATTACAGCTGCTTTTTTCGAACAGCTGTTAAGAAATACGCATTGCCAACTGCTTAAAAACAGCTCGAATCTCCACCGCAGTCAGTTGATTTTGTGTGTGTGAAGTGGAATTTTGTTTTCTGTTTCGGTAAAATGAAAAATTAATTGTAATTAATGTTTAAATATATTATTGATCTTTTAAATTTACAAATGTGAACCAAATATTATATTAGAATGGAGAGCAAGAAGGATATTTACAATTTGTGGGTGCAATATACGACAAAAGTAAGTAAACATAACAAAGTGCTTATGGGGGCGGAGGTGGTAGAAAAAAAACAAGAAATATACGTTTTTGCGGCATTAATCACCGCGTAAATGCAACCAAAACCACAAAAAAATATATAAATAATATATTAAAAGAATATTTGAATGTATAAAATTATTTATATCGCGTAGCAAGAATATTAAATTATATTGAATTGAGTAAACAGAAAAAAACAATGTTTGTGGCAGAGAACTTTCGTTGTTGTGGGTACTTACGTGGTGGGTGGTTGGGTGCGTTTTGTTTGTGGTTTTTTTTGTTTGGATTATATAACAATGGAATACTGTAAATAACAGTTAAAAACTATATCTGAATTGATAACAATATTATGTATATGTAAAGTAATTTATTTGTTTTTTAAATAGAACGATGAATCCTACTTTCGTGAATTCATCGAACGCTTTGTTGCAATTTGGAAGCGACAATTGGCAATTGATTTCACAAAGGAATGTCCGCTATGGCATGAAGTGCGTCCGGATAGTGGACCACATCTGGGACGTTTGCCTGACGAATTATTGCCAGCAATTGGAAAATTCATAATTATAGCGAGAGACCAAAGTGAAAATGTGAGTATTGAAATTTATTTTATTTAAATAGAATTGTAATAAATGCGTTTTTTTTTTTAGGATAATCTCACAGATGAAGCTATACGACAGATTGCTGTACTAATAGATTGTCTTATAATTATATGCCGCCATTTTGACAATATACTAGCAATTATTAAATATGAATATAAATCGAATATGATAGCGATACTAACCAATGTCTTTAAGCAGGTAATCTAATCTTGTAATAGCAACCATCTGACTCATAGTAGCTATTTACACTAATGGACACGTTAAGCAACAAATAAATTATTATGCAGATAAGAGTCTGTGTTTAATGATAATACCATTTGTGTGCAGCCAAACAATTACGGAAGTTATTATTTACTGCTTCATTTGCCATTAATAACAACAAATTAATTGAAAGAATTATTGTTGTTATTACTAAAACCAAACAATTAGATATCTGTTAGGAAGAAAGAATTGATTGTTTTTAGACGAGCGCATTCGCTAAGTATAACCGGCTTTTACTAGAACCAATTGAAAAAATCACATCATATATCTGCTTAAAATATAACTAAGAGTGACAAAATTTTCACCTTGGTATCTCTTGACAGTATAAACGTCGCAGAGTCATACGAGTGATAACAATAATGCTATTAACTAAATGCTGAGCTTAGAATTATATCTATAGAGAAATAATTAATTAATGAATTATTAAATTAATTACTTATAAATAATTAGTTCAGTATATTAATTCAATTTAAAATTATCTCATAATGTTTAACATTCCTAAATCTCTTCCACAATATAATTAGTTAAATGTTGAACACTGCAAGTACCAAGGGTTCAACTTTTACCCTACCAAATTTGAAACATAGTGTCTGTATTAGACCAATTAATTATTTGCTGTGTTTTATTAGAACAAACGCATGAACCACAGCTGCAATATATGTAAATACAATTTTTAAACTCTGTAATATTTTGATAGCAGTTATATGTTTGTTGAGAAATGCTTTTTGTGATCTGTTAAAGAGTTCAATTTTTTGTTTTTTTACGCTGATATAAAACTAGTAAATTTCATTAAATTCACTAATTTGAATTTTGAAATTTGTTAACACCTCTTTCTAAACTTCCTTCTTTCCCTTCTTAAACACCGATTTAATATGCTATTACTTATAGTTGGTATTATAGTAGATTCCGTGAATTGAAAATAATTTTTTTATTGTAATTGTTTGCTGAGATCCTTCACTAAAATGTTGAAGTTAACATTTAAAACCGTCTTCTCTGGTACTAAATGGAACAATCAGCCTCAATTGCATTCAAATTTTCTCAGGTGTATCAACTAACTCACGTAAAAAAGATCAATTTTACTTCCAAATTGCTTGACATTGCCGATATGATCTAAACTGACCTCTTGCACTTATAATGTAATGAAAAAGATTAATGAAGCTTTATATTTTTATTGTGCTATTTTTTTCAGTCAATTTGATTATATTGTATATATTTGTGATACAAATGTTTCAAATTAAACTGAAGTGATATCAAAACAAAATTCTATTAGAATGCTACAATATCAAAAAGAAATGAATTTGTCGCTAGGTCTCCTTTGTGTAGTTACTAGTTTTTTAGACGACTTAACGCAAGCTGTCCATATTAATGACAACACAGAGAGTTTTAATCCTTTCACAATAAAATTAATTTCACAATTGAAACTCAACTTTCTCAATTACTACTACACCATTTAGGATATTTAATATATTTTTCCATTAAAATTATAATTGTTATTATAATTATTATTTATTAAATATATTAATTTTTATATATTTATTTTTATATATTTATAACTACATAATATCTTTTATAAAATATATTTTTTAACAGACTATAGATAAACAAAGTGCATCAATGGAAACTATACATTTATTCCAAAGCTTTTCCCAATTTCTAGAAGTTATGTATGATCCATATCTTACATGGCGTAGTTTCTTACGTGGGGTATTCGCTGATTATCAAAAACTCTCCTATAAACCACATACAGTACACGTTGAAATAGTACCTTTTATATATGGTAAGTAATTATTATTATTTAAGATTTTCTTGATTTTTTATAGAATAAAACAATTTTTTTCAGATTGCTTTCAAAATGGAGATATAACAAAGATTCCAGAAATTGGTGAAACATTAGTAAATACACTGGGTGCCGTAATCTGTGGATCACAGGTATAGATATCCTGCTGTCTTAGGAGATTTATAGTACATGCTTTAATTTAATTGCTTTTTGTATTATTTATATATCATTGGGATCTAATTACATTTATCATATATTATTATTTGGATCATTATATCTCATTGTAAACAATTGTGAATAATTATTAATATATATCATTTCATTTTTGTTTTAAATTTCATATTTAAAATTTTTATTTTTTCAATTGTAAATCTTTCTAAAGCGCTTCAAAATGAAAGTATAAAAAAACTTTACAGAAAACAATAACAACTATAAATACTAAAACTGAGTTAAACACTGGTGAAGGCAATGAAATCTGTGATAACTTGGTGAGTGGTAGCTGTCTATGCTTTGTCTTTATTATTAATTTATATTTGTTCAATTAACTGTTTACTGTATTTCTTGTCCAAGACATATCACAATAGTAGTGTGTGTATTATCTACAGTTACATAGTAGCGCTATAACCTGTAGGAAAGCTTTTTCACATAATGAATTATATATAATTATTAGTTTAGTTAATAATTTTTTAATTATTTAATATAGCGTAATGGTATGCGCGCCATATGCCCAGCAACTGTGTCAGTTATAATGAATATCCTAACAAAATGGGAGAACTCAAGTGATTTACGTAAGATATCTTTGAAATGTTTAGCACTTATGGTTATTGTTTTGCAAAAGTCTAGTCCAGAAGAAGTAAGTATATATATTTTTTGAAATATTTTTTGAAATATCAAGCAATGTAAATTACTGAATAAATTTGTTTCTCTTATTTAGCGCCAAATAGATTTAACTACAATTATACAACTTTACTGTGATGCCCTACTTAAACTTTTAACTACAGAACACTTTATTAGAGAAGGCAGCTCTTTCGAAATTTCCAGTGAAATGGAAGAGAATGATGCGGTGGTCGATGTTAATGCTTTAGCAACAACTATTGCCAACATACGCGTATTTTTATCTGATTCAGCAACTGCAGCGTATATATGTGATGCTATAAATGATACTAATTTATTGGACATATTAATCAGTGTGCCCAAAAATATTAAGGTTAGTATAAAATTGTTTCAATATGTAAAATTAAATATCAAAAATCTGTTTCGAAACTGCAGGATTGGAATATAAACTATTCTGCCACAATTTGTAGTACAATTGAAACACTTGCGGTAATAACACGTAATTCCTTATGCGTTGGCGAACAATTACGTGCATCTGGGAAAGTTGATAAAATGTTTAAAAGTCTAAAAATATTAGGTGTGCCAAACGAAATACTTCTAGAGGCATGCTTCCATCTTGCATACGATGACGCTACTAAATTACTTGTGCTACCTGAAGTAATAATTCAATTAATTGAATGGATGCCAGAAATTCATGAACGTGAGCAGACCTTTTTGAGCGGTTTAATATTGAAAGGGTGCACAGACAACTACGCAACGTATGTATTTGCTAATGATTATATTAATATTAATATGCAGGTGTTATTTATAAACGTATTTTAATTAATTAATTCCATTTGATATAGAACTAAAATTATGATTAATTTTTATGTAACCAAATTTAACTAAATGGAGAGCTAGATAGATCAAGCATACTACACTTACTTTTTATAAATACAACGCACAAATAATTAAAACACACGAATAGTTAATAATATTCATTAATACATAATGTATGAACTTAATATTTTTTAAAACAATATCTTTTGAGTTTTACTCATGCGAGATAGATCAAGTTAGTAAATGCGGAGTTCAATTTAAATTTAATAGAAAATTAAAAATCAGTTTCAATTTGAAATGCAAATTTAAAATCAAATTAAAATAGATTTCTGTTGACTTATTTGCAATTAAAAACAATTAAATTAATCAAATTATATATATAAAGTATAGATTTCTAAACGAAAAATTTACATTCATTATTTGTAACCTTAACATTCAAAAACTAGTGATTTAAGCAAAATTGTTTAAATAATAATTATTAAGTTTATCATTAAAATTTATTTACTCACAAAGTTATATTAATCGCTATGAGTTTATTACGAAAACAAACAACAAGAATTTGATTAAAAGAATTTTTCCGTTAAGAGAGTCATTTATAAACCTTATTACTTTTCTTAGATGCCCATTCATTAAATGGATCACATATTATTTATAATAAAAACTTCTTATTAATTACATATATACAATTCTTTATTTTTGGAATTAGCACTGAACAGTAATATATAATTTATAATAATATATTTGTATTATATATTATACATAACAAAGTAATTTTTTGTTTGAAATTGTGAATAAATCATAAGATCCAAAAGATTATTTAAAGATATTAGAAATAATGCCTAAATTTATATAAATTACATTAAATATATATACATTATAGGTATTATACATTATATATTATAGATATATAATAAACTATATAACCATTAGGAAAGCATGCTTGAAAATTGCATCTTCTCTCCAATTATTCTTACTGCAGGTGTGAGATAGCAAGAATATGCTTCACATTAGCTTTGTCTTATTGTCGTAGTCTCTAGAGGATCTTGATGTGTTACAGAACCTATCATAAAGAATACTTTATACAAAAGGTTTCAGATAATTACGAACGCGTAAAGTCTTATACAGTAATACTATCGGTTAATAGACCTAATTCAAACTCTGAAATCGCTATTATAACTTATCTAAAACTTTACAGTAGACTACATAGCGCAGTTATAAAAACTACATTAGTTCTTTTTTCTAGCTATTTACATACTAATCCATACCTTCGAATATATGATACTCTAACAAATCACAAGTAAGATCGATGAACGAGACTTCTTATTAAGCCAAAACTAAATATTAGAAATAATACCTATATAAATCTATAAGAAAGTAGAAAATTAGTTAACTTATGTAATACAAAGAAATAGGACAAATAAATATCTGAATCTGTCACAAATTACTCCTTAAACTTATTTTAACCTTTGTTTCAAAATTTTTTTGAAAATCATAAAATTTAAATTATAAAATTTTTAAAATATCGTATATATCAGTAAGCGAAGATATTTTACAACGACTGTCCTAGGCAAATGCTATGAACTCATTAGTGGTAAACGTATATTCTATCGCGATATCATCCTTAAACCTTACGTAGACTTAGTTTCAAAAATAGTAAATAGTTAATATATATGAAATCATGTTTATCATGTTCTGTTAATCAACAGTTTTGTAATATTGTTATATATCTTTGTTAGTTTTTATTTAAATTTATTTTATATAATTATTTTTTCAAAAAATATTTTACAACGTTTATTTTTTCTTAGAAAGGGTTATTATAACTTATTAAAAATACCATTTTTTTAAAAATAATATAGTAATTTAATATAAGATATATCATTCAAATTTCATTAACCATTTTTATTTGTGTATATATTATTTGATTTTATATAACGTATACCGATGAATATGCATAATAATAATTTTTAATTTCAGAAAAACTATTGCTTGCGAAAATCGTACTATTAAAGCTATTTGTGAATGCCTACAAAACTACAAACAACTCTCAGATGCTTCCATACAAAATTTTATTAAATTAATTGAAGAACTCTGCAAATTAAGTATTTTACCCATTGAACTAAAGCGAATATTTAGTTTATTACGACAAGAAAGTGAATTTCCACATTCCAAACAATTATTACAGGTAAAACCATCTATATAATATTATAAATAATCAAATAAAAGTAACTAATTGGTTTATTTTTTATAGACTCTAGTCACGATATCATTACAAAGTTTAACAAGCTCTAATTTATGTTCGCAATATTTCTCGATTAAAAATCCAAACGATGGCATTATTGTGCCTGATATAAGAAACTGGACTATGTCTGGTGCATATGGTTTTATATTCCATATATTAGTTAAATTAAATGAGAAGCCAAATAAAGATAAAACGAAGAAAAATGAAGTAAGTGAAGACAATAGCCGACCGAATTGCAGACGTATGCTGTTAAAGTAAGTAAAGAATAAATATATATCCATAAATATAATAATAATAAAATATTTCTTCTTGCTTTAATAGTTTACGTACAGGTACCGGTAATGGATTTGAGATTTTTATACAAAATAGTGGCAATATTGTAGTTGCTGCTGTGACGAAACGTGAATATTTGACTTCAGCCGTAACAACTAAAACATTACTTGATGGTCAGTGGCACTATGTAACCGTTGCTATAACGCCACCAAAACGACCTTTTTCATATAGCCAAATAAATGTTTACATAGACTTTATGCAAAAATTGAGTGCTACCCTCAAAGTGCCAGCCATAAATGAGGTAATATATATTTTGTATAAAATAGGAACTTATTAAAAATATATTAAAACTATAATTTTATTTTAGCCATTCGTTTTCTGTTCAATTGGTTCAGCAGCAATACCTACACTGCATCATGAAACTTCAAGCAATATGATAACATCAACATTACCGCGGTCCTCCTCGCAAGAGTCAGGATCTTCAACTTATAAAGGCATGCTTCCAAGTTTACTAGAGCGTACATTATCCACAAATGTAAGTGTGCACTTTTATTTAAAAAATGTTTCATATTAAAATTTTTTTTTGTTACAGGTTTCTAATTATTTTACTTTACCCTTACGAACGCAAACGTCATTTGATCCAAATGTTAAGAATTTTCCCATTGGCATGCATGAGACAGTATTTGGTGAGCAAACTTGCTTACGCGGTCATATTGGTGCAGTTTTACTTGCTGAGCCTACTACAAGTTTAAAAACTGTATTCGATACAGGCACAAATTTTGCTTCCATATTCTCACAGGATAATGATTTACTTGAATTAACATCACGTTTTGTTTTCTGTTTCGCACCTGGTGCATATTGGCAAGAAACTTGTTTTGATTTGATACCTAGTGGCAGATATTCCGGCACTATTCGAGCACAACATAGTAGAATAATAAAATTACAAGATACTATTAATAGTATTGGTGGTATACAAGCTATACTACCTATTTTATATCGCTTTACCAAAGAGCTGGATGATTTTTCATTTTCTAGTGACGACAACGACAGTGTCTCTACGAACAGTGGTGAACCACTTAAAACACCAACAGCTGAAGAATTTTCGGATTGGGAGGTGCTCTCCTCTAATTCATATACAGGTAAATAGTATAAATTATTTTTATATAAAATATTAAATTGATTTTATATTCCAACAGAATGGAAAATGATACAATCACCTGTTGCTAGCTTCATATGCTTCCTGCGATATTTAACACATGAGCATGACAATAATCAAGAAAATATGTTAAACAGTGAGGTTTTGCCTATTATAGGCAACATGTTGATTAAGTGTCCCTCTCGTTTATTTGACGTTAATGCATTGATGGCAACGCATCTTTTCATAGAATCAATACAGGGTCACAAATCAAGCAATGGCAATAATAATGCAGCTTTACTTGAAGCACTTTATACTGATATTGCTTTTAATTTTGGTATATGGTCTCGTATGAATTTTCAAATCACTCTTGGCCATGTGCAATATTTAAGTGCTATGATTAAAAACGATCGTAAATATTTTAGGAAGAAGTTTGGCATACAATTTTTTTTAGATGTCGTACGCCAATTCTATGGTACGCCCGATAATATTACACCAGAGGATGCCAAAACCATACGTGCCACACTTTTTGCTGTTGTGCGATTTTATCTGCAAAAAGATTCAAATATTAAGGAAATAACGGCTATTATAGCTTTTCTGTCATCAGTACGACAGGAATTGGTGATAATTGAATTTCTTGAAATTTTAACATTCCATGCGAAAAGCAAAAGTTGCAAAGATCAAATGATATTGCTGCTACATGAGCCAGCTACAGCCAATTTACTGTATAACTATTTTGTTGACAAAAATTATAATACTGAGATACAAGAAGCTGCTATAAGAGTAAGTAAAATAAATTGTTAATTTTGTTTTTATACAAATTATATTAAAAATTTGTTCATTACAGTTTATAAGTGGTTTACTCACTACATCCCGTGTGCATCAAAAATATAAACAAATATTGCGTCTACATGATCAGAGCACTGATATATCCATGTTTCCTGGGTTTTTCTCGTATTTAATTCCAATGACACTGAGCTCAACCATACTTTTTCATATGGTCGATGAAATCCTAAGTGCTGAAACTGATTTCGCTGGTTTAGTTTTTCTTGTACATCACATTAGCTCATGTGATTTACCTATAAAATTAGAAATCGCTAAACGTTTGCTGCAAATAACTTTTGTTAAACACAATTCTCCACAAGCAATTGCCAAACAAACCGGGTGGCAAGAATCTATAGCAAGACTTTTGATACGTAAACCTATTACAAACGTTAAACCAGATGAAGAAAAACGGAAAAGTTTTGGCATAAATTTAGACGTGCTGCTAGAAGATAATAATGAATTTAATAATCAAGCAGATTTAATTAGTTTTTGTGAACAACAAATTGAACTAGATCAATTACAACAGGACCATAGTGATGGAGGCTTAATATTAAATGAAATTCAAGCCAGTGTTACAGAAGCTGCCAGCGTAATTGAAAGTGAAATTAAAGGTAAACCTAATTTGTTCAAAATATTTATAATAAAATTAAAGTAAAAGATTTAAATAAATATATTATTTTAAATTCTAGAATTGGCAGAATCTGTATCGGATGTAGTTGTAGAAAATGTGTCGTCAGTATTTTCCGTTATACGTCAAACAACCCATGACATTCAGGATACATTTGAATCACTGGCCTTAGGCACTTCCAATGAGTCAGAAACGGTAAAATTTGAAATAAAATTTTTTTAAAAATATTTGTTATATTTTAATGTTATTAGTGGATATTTTTTAAATATAAATTAACTTAATTAATTTTATTTAACTTTTAATTAAATATGATTAAAAAGAATTTTTTTAAATTTAGTAATTTTGAGGAATTAAATGTTAAGAATTATTATAATCAATATAAAAACGAATGATAATATTTTATATATACGTATTTATCTTATTATTAATCAGCTTTTATATATTTTAATTTTATTTACTTTTAAATTGTTTATATAAGAAGTATACATAAATAATTAAACATTTTTAAGAATTCTATTATTTTTCAAATAAATAATTAAATTTAAATGTGTTTAGCCATTTCTTCTCTAGCAAACAAATTCACTAAAAAACGTATTACAGTTAATCCACGTTACACACAAATATTGTTTGATTTAATTAATTTTAATAAACTTTAATTTTAAATTTTTATAATTATTTTAATATATTCAATGTTCATCCTCACGGCACTCTCTAATTAAACCGTAGATAAACGATATTTTTCTACAAAGTAAAAAGTAAAATATTATTTAATTGTTAATAATTAATTTTATTAACAAATATTTTATAGAATTAATTTAGTTTATTTTTTAATATTATTGAAATAATGTTAATTATTGAAATAATCTTGCAATTATTGGCTACGATCACCAATTACTTAGATCTTGTTTGTTTTTGGCTTCATATTTTTTACAGCACCATTCACGTCAGCGTACGGATTCAGTAAGCTCTGATAGTACAACACAATCTCCGCAAACAGTAACGAAAAAAGGTGATTCCATTGAGGTAAGGGTTTATTCTGATTAAAATTGTTTTTTTAACGTATAAAATATTTTTTCTAAATAATTAATTAAAATAAAACTTATTTTAGACTAATGCAACATTTGATTTCTCTGCTGACGGTGATGTGGATAATGAAGAGCAGCTAGTTTATTTAGTGTCTAATGTTTTATTTACTATTTTCTGGAATGGTGTCAGCAATGATCACCCACTTTGCTGGATAGAACGCGGTCAAGTCTTGGGTTGTATAAATTTACTTGCATTAAATAATGAATTAGTAACTTCACATCTTTCATTGCGACTACGAATACTGGAAATGGCTGTTCAAGCATCATTATTAGATTTATCCGAACATGGTAGTCAGACATTAATTAATCAAGAAGTATGTATTTATGTATATAAAGTATGTATATAAAGCATTATATTTATAGAATGCTTCACAAATTCTTCGTATGGTGTATGACTTAGTTGTATTGGGTTCAAATGAAGACGAATCAAAAAAGTGCTCCACAAAATTGCTTGATGGAGTCCTTGCTTTGTTAGATGCACTTATGATATTCCAACAGGGGTCTTCAGATGGCTGGTCTGACATGATACGCTTGTGTCTAGGTTTATTACTCAAATGTTCTTATCATCCAAATCCTGGTGTTGTTGCAATGGCTACAGCAAAGTTACATGCTATATTACAAAGTCGCACTACTTATGATCCACTAGAATTAGCTTATTTATTATATAGTATTAATCGAGCCTTGGATAATGCAATTGAAGGTTGGTTTTAATGCAATAATTTTATCATTTATTATTTTTTATTTCATTTATTATATTTTATGTATGTTTCAGTTGGCAATCCCGAGGAATACTCATTTCTTATGCCAGTTATGAAAGCTTTATTGGAAAAATGTCGAGATGTTTTTAATTTGGAAACAAATTTACCAGATTTACCACCAACTTCGTCGGGACCAGTATTTTTTAATGATTTTCAAATGTATAGTACAAGCAAAAAATGGCGCAATTTTATAGAAAAAATTGTAAGTATATTTATTTATTTGTTATATGTAGTGATTCTCATTGTACAAGCACTACAATGTATGAACAGTTAAATTATATTCGAACTCGAATTATATATTTTCGAATGTTCGAAAATGTTTGAGTTATTCGAAGATGTTTCGTTTTATTTTCTTTTTGTATTAAACAATTACGTCTTTGCTGTTCAAATATTGTATAATGTTCGGACTTTTTCGAAGAACTTACTGTGCTGGAATATTAAAATACTCGAAGCTGAAAACAACTCAAAAAACAAAAATAATATTTGAAACTATTGTTATAAGCGTAATTTAGATAATTATTTGTTGCTTAAAAAATATAATTAATTATTTTTTATTTAAAAATAAATCCTTAATAAATATATATTATAAAAAACATTTTCAAATCTAAAATAATTCCATTAAATCTATTAAATTCTAGCCAAAAACACTTGTTTAATAAAGTAATAATCCTGGTGACATTGAATGCACTGGATTGATTTTTGAAGATTAAATCAGATAAATTAAATTTTTGCCAAAGGCCACACTAGATTAATTTGAGGAATTGAAAATCCATTGAATATTTCAATCTTGATTTTTATATAATTTTAAATAAATATAAAGTTTATTTATATAAGACAATGTACGCTACTGCACAACTACGTTGATATTACTTACTCTCTGACTTACTGTGTTATTTCGAAAATTCACTTGTTTAATGTCACTTGAAATCCCAAAAATTTCCAAAAAAGAAAGAAGTCGAGAATAACCTATGTATTTTAAAAAATTTTATTTTTGTTTTGGATATTAATAAAAATTAGTATTAAATTAATTCAGTACAATAAATAACTTAGCAAATAGAATTGAATTTATAATGTATCATGTGTAAGTTTTTGTAAGAAGAAAAAGAACTTTTCAATATAGTTTATGATTTTTTGGTATATTTTGTTGGGATTTATTTAAGGTCCACGTCATATCCTTTTCAAAAATTGGGCTCTTAAAATATGTTGTATCAAAAACGCTTTTTGTAGTTCTTTTTGGTAGTTGATCCTTACTAGGCCTTACTACTAGTGGGGTTCGTGTCTGTATACTGAATTTATTTACACGAGGATTATAAGAGTTTGTGATATTCACAACAGGTGGTGCTATGGTCCCATCGTAATAACTTTTAGACCGTGATTTTTCAATTGATATAATGGTAGGCTTTTGAGAAGTTTGTTTTGTTTTCTCTGTTGTAGTTGTTGTAGTTTGTGGTGGTAAACGTGCTTGTGGATTGTGTCGAGTTCTATATCTTGGACGATTGGTAGAAGAAGTCTTGTCATTAACAATAGAAACAGTTGTAGGTGTGAAATTTACACGTTGTGAAGTACGTATACGCATTGGATTCCATATTTGAGGTGCATTACTTTCACCATTAAAAACATAATGTTGTTTATTTTTGTGAGTTATTTCATCACCTTTTGAGTCATTTGATCTTGTATGATGTAATTTTTCTTGGTTTTCTGCTTCAAAAGCTTTTTTTAGTTCAGGAACATCTAAAGTATGTTTTGAGCTAGATTTGTTTCTACTATTAGATTGTTTTCTTTTATGATAACGTCTGGGTCGTGTTGATTTTTCTGTTGCATTTATATCCAATTCAGTATTGAAATTAGTTCTATCCAATTCATTTGAAACAGTTTCGGATTGTTCTGGTTGATATTCGTCAACAAAAGGTTTTGTATCTTTTATTGTTGAAGGATTTGAAACACTAAAAGAACCATCTTGTAAATGTGGTGGATAAACTTCTTGCTCTTCGTTATTGGAAGCATCAAATGGTATTGGATCATAAATTGGTACTTCATAACTAGATTTTGGAAAGTCATATGCTGGTTGTTTATGATTAGGATTTAAAGGTAGTTCCTGTGATGGTGGTACATAATCTTCTGAAGGTCCAGGCTGGGGCTGCGGTGCTGTTGGTTGAAACGGTATATCAACATGTTCAGGTGCTTGGTAGGAGGGCGGTGAAGCAACAGGTGGTTCTGCAAAATTACCTGGTTGATGTTGAGTAGAGTCGGAAGAACCGTAACTACTACTTGGATAGTGATTATCTTTGGGCGGTATATTTATTTCAAATGAAGGTGAATAAGTTATTTCAATATCTGCTGTATTGAAAGAATTTTCGTTAAAATTGTGTTTCTTGTGTTCACCTTTAAAATCAGAAGAAGAACCGGTGGTATACTTCTGTTGACTGTCGGTATTAGTTTTATACCCGGTTTGAATTGGTATTGGTACATATTTTTCTGCTACTGTTACCGATGGCATGTATTTTGTATTTTCTAAGAATTTTGGTGGAGTGTTTTCAATAGGTGGAGATTGATAGACTTTATCTTCTTCATAAGAATTCGTTGGTTTAAAGTCATATGCAGTACCTTTATTTATTTTAAATGGTTGTCCATTTGTGACTTGAGGTGGACTATAATTAGTATCTATGGTAGGCGATGGATGTTGTCCTTCAAATATTGTATCAAAATCTGTACTAATATCTGTATTATAATCATATTGGTTTGGAACACCATAAGCTTTATGAGGAACTCTTGGTAAATTAAATTCTGTTTTAGGTGGAGCATATAAATAAGGTTTTTCAGGTTCGGTTTGAAAGTGTGTGTATTTTTCTTTGGGAATATCGAGACTATCATCCATTTGACTATAAAAATCTAAATCCATTGGCTGTGTATCATAACTGGAAGGAGGTAGTTGAAAGTCAGCAGCATCCAAATTTATATGTTCAAAATCATGCATAGAAAAAGTAGGTGGGGATTCAAAATCTGTTACTGGTTGTTCTGGTTTGAAATAGGATAAAGGTTCTCCGTAGCTATAGTTAGGTGGACCATATTTTAGTTTAGGTTTCTTGATATGCCACCGTGGTTTTATGCGCTTTGTTGAACGACTAACATGTTTCACGATAGTTATTGATGGCTGTCGACGAAATCGCACCAATTTCTCCGCAACTGCTGTAAATGTTGTGGCAGTTGTTGTTTCATTATATACTGAATTCTCATCTGCTGCAGTTGAGGTTTCAATTGTGCAATTAACAAAACTTTTTTGCGATAATACTGAAAGCTGTAAAACAATAAAAAAAAAAATCTTTTAAAAACTATAATAGAATTGAATTTAATAAAGAAGTTTTCGAAAAATAGGATTGAATTGAATTTAATAAAAAGGTTTTCGAAAACTACAACAACAAAAATTCTTTTTTATATTATTTTAATTAATTGAATTTTTGGCTAATCATACAGCTGTTTAGTGTATTGCCGAAGACTCATTATGAGTGATTTTGGAATTATTTCTTATATTTAATTATTCATAAATAATTTTTTGAGACTGCAAGTACTAGTAATCGCACACGTGCCCTGCCAGATTTGAAGCTCAGAGTCAGCGCTCCTTAACATACCGACTCAAAACCGTATTTAACTTTTATGTTCGCACATTTTTCTTGGAGTTTTTTTAATTTGCTGTGAAAGTTTATATTAACAAATTCACTTGCTATGTTTATATTAAAACGAAATCATAAACCAGCTGTAGAATAATTTAATTAATTTATTAAATTTTTATTTTTTATTGCTAAATTTATTTTTTATATGAATTTATACTATTCTGTTTGCAGAATTAAATTTAAAATAAAACATTTAGTTGATTCATCAAAACTGGAATGTAAAAATAAAAAAATTCTTACAATTTTAGTTAATGCGCTGAGGTAACAAATAGTTTTGCGAGGTGTTTATTCCGGATACAGAATGGTGAACACAAAAGTGAGATATAAATGTCACTCTTACCCGCGAACTAAAATTTATGCAACAGGTTCAGACACGCAACATAAATCTTGTTTATTGAAAATTTATTGACGTTCGAGTCATTTAACATACTGCAATGCACATTCCTAGAAATGTGCATATGTACATAATGATTTATTATGTATTTCATAAATATAAAAATTAGCATTGACAAATAATTTAAGGAAATACATAATAGTCAGATTCGAATCTGACTAATCTGGAATACACCATTATGGGCAAGCAATGTTCAATATTCAAAAAATTAGTTGTCAATTTAAGTGTGACAAATTGTTATGATGCAATAGGCAGTAATCGTATAGAAAGAAATGGGCCTACAATTAAAGTCATTGAACTTAAAAGTGGTTTTGCCAAGACATGTATGCCAAACTACATGAGGTTACAGTTGGCTTCAGTGCAGCTAATGCTATTGGCGGAATACGGAATATAAGCACTATTGAGTTGCTAAACATGTTTTCGATTTGGGCGAGGATTTTATAAAAAGTGCTGTATCCTGTACATTTGCATATTAAATCATCCATACAAAAATGACTTCGTTTGAAAGTTAAGTTTCTATTTTCATTATTAAAAAAAGCTTTCCCTATTTGTGTACACCTTTCACTTGATTTTAAAGTTCATAGATCAAACCGATCACATAACTTTTATATAAATAGATATTGTTAAAATCTTTATTTACATGTTTTTAGTAAAATAATTTTAGTTTTCATTCAAATAGTTAACTTAATATCAGATTTTAATATCTAAAAGATACTAATAACTTTTAACAAATATAAATATCAAAGAATTCAAAACGAGGATTTTAAAGGTTTTATTTAAATTTTTAACTGTTCACTTTTATATGTTAAAATTAAAATTTTTATATATTTCTGATTGATTTTAGTAATTTTAAGTATTCATTTTATAAGTTATAAATTTTTTATTTTAACGACGGAAATAAAATTAAATGCTTGACCATCAATAAAACCTAAAACAGATAATAGCTACTTTTAAAATTTATGCATAGTATAGACATTAGCTTAGGATAACCTGAATGACTATATGCCATACCTAATAGATGTATAATAGGAATCGTGTAAAATGCTAATTACCTTTTGTGAATCTAATTAGTTAAAATTTCATTACAGCGACGTTTTCAACTTTTTAAAATTGTGATTTTAGGCATGTTCTTAATACATTGTTATTTTTCTTCAATATAGCAATATAACAATCTTAATGTATACCCTGTAAAGATACCAGTTTGAATATAGGTCTGACGGGTTAAAGTACGTTAGGCAACTATACGAGGCGTTTGAAAATTCTACTTAATACTTCAATAACTGTAAGGAAGATGAAGAGAGTATTTTTTATTCGCTTATAATAATATAATACTTATAAACACCATAATAACCTAATTAATCCTATTGTTTATCTTAAAAATATAAGAACTTTAAGTTTTTTAATAGAACTCAAATGGATTTTTTCTAAAATTATGGTTGTAATAAAACGACAATCGTGACAGAATTGACTATTTTACTTAAAAGAAACTATAGTATTTAGTAGTGAGGTTTAAAGTTCATGAACGTTGGTTAATGAACGCTGACTCTGAGTTTCAAATTTGGCAGGGTACGAGTTCAACCCTTAGTACTTGCAGTATTAAAGAACACTTAAGTTACAAATTTAAATACATAGTATATACTATATTATATTTTTAACTAAATACTTATTTAAATTATTCTAATAAAAGCTGAGAGTATTATTGAAAATCATTAGAGAGACTAGAATTTTGTAAACATTTATATAAGTAAGGTCCAATAATTTATTTAGATATGGTCAGATCTTAATGGTAAATCCCAATTAGGTCAATTTGATATGTTCTTTATTTAATAAACTTTATACCTCAGTTCTTAAAGTTTGTAAAATAAACGATTAACATAATTCTAAATAGTTTTATAAATAAATTATTAATGCAAGAAATGCATATATTTTCTACACATTTTATAGCTGCTTTTTGGTATTGTCACCCAACGTTTCACACAAAAATACTTCCGTTTATTCTCTGTTTATTCATTTGTGCTTCTTAATGTTGCCAATCTAATTACAAATTAGAAAAAGTGATTTTAAAAATTATGTTTTAACGTTTTTTTATAATTATAGTAAAAATTTAGAGTTCCACTTCACTGCTTTCTTATTATATATAATTGCCATTTTGTAAATTTTTTTTCTTTAATATTAATTAAAATTATGAAACACTTTTTATTTTTAGTTGCAAGTAAATTCTAGTTACTATATTAAGTTCGTTAAGCTATATATTATTACAGCTTAGTTCTCGAGATAGTAAGCTTTTAATTTTAAAATTTAACATGAAAATTCCCAACACAAACTTTGACCCTATAGAAGTCAATATAAGAATTGCATATATATAGGTGTTTTTTGCTATTATAATCTATGTAAACAATTCACAACTTTAAAGCACGACATGTTAACAATTCATTTAAGTTAATAATTCATACCTGCTAGTATAGTCCCTGTTAGACGTAAAAAGTAACGCTTAGTTCTCTTGATTTACGAATATATCCAAGACGTAGACCTAAATTTAATATATGAAAACTTCTCACTGACTGTTGTTGAAGTAAAGATTAATAAACCCTGCTAAATACCTACAAAGTAAAGGGGTATCCTATTACGTCTATGTTGCTTCACATAGATTAAAATCCAATCATTATAAAATATAGCTTTGCAGATTACAACCAGTTGTAAATTACTTCTTGCAAAAGTGCAGAGTCAAGTACTGTTAAAGTAATATCTACTAATGGGGCAAACAAGTGAGCACCCTCCATGAATATATCACACCTATTGCAATGAAACTAACAACAGTAAGGTCGAGTACGCATAAATGTAAAGTCCACCCGCCTTAACCCAGACTGGTTTCAATTTAGACCGAACCATCTCCTTATCCATCACTAATCCCATATACCTTCTCACTCTAACATTACCCAAATATACTCTTAACCCATGTATTCATATTTGTAATTCCTTTCATATTTCCGCTACATAAGTAGCCACGGATTACAATAACAGCAAGTTCAACAATGTATTAGAATATAGTCTGGTGGAATATTGTTCTACTGGAATTTCAATATTACTTAAAATATTGAAATTTACCAAAATCCGTTGTCAAATCAGGGTTCTTGAGTAAACAATATATCCTTGAAAATGGCGCCAAATTTGTAACTTAGGTGTTCTTTAATCAAGTACTTTTATAAGTACTGAAAATACTTTTTTTTTCTCTTAATAAGAGTGATCTACCAAGAGATTTGTTTGTTAAAACTAAATAAAGAATCTGATCTTTATGAATATATAAATGTTTTTTTTATTTCCCAATTCACAAATTTCATTTATTGGAAATAATATAATTAAAGAGATTATTGCAAATTCAGAGAGTGTTGATATCCATAATAAGAGCCGATTTCGCAGTCGTAACTTAAGTCTTAAACACGATTTAAGTACGAATAATGTCAGCGAAGTTAATTACTTAATCATGACTTAAGTCAATTACGAACCTTAAGTTTCAATTGAAGTATGGAGAAGCCTGCATAGTTAATTACTTAAGCAAGACTTAAGTCAGTATTGCGACTTAAGTTACTCCGAACATTGGTTTTTAATGTTTGATTAATAGAAAAAATTTTGAAGGTTGAAATAAATTTTGTTTAATTCGTTAGGCACAATATTTTAAATAAAAAAAAGAAACATTCAGATGTGATTATAATTATATATAAAAAGACAATTATATTATTTAATTATATAAATTAAATTAAAATTATTATATTATTTTTGAAGGCTAATATACAACTTGCACATATGTATAACAACAGCGATGGTAAACTCACGCGATAAGTGACACGTATAAAAAATTGGTGTGACGTTATTGTTTTTCAAAGATTGTACTATATCCCCATTAGTATAGGACGGCTATGCCACGCGTGATTAGATTAGGCAAATGTTTCAAATGCGGCATTTTAATTCAACGACTTAAGTTTTTACTATTATAACATAATTTAAAAGAATTGATTTAAATCTACCAATAACCAGGACGCCAAAAGTTAAACCATAAAATCGTCTGTCTGTAATCGTTTGTTTGTAAAAATTTTCATTCTCACTGTACTACAGTACTTAAAATCTATAGTTAAAGTACTTTCGATTTTGAGGTATTAAATATAAGAGATAGTTTAGGTAATTTTTGTAACAATTATACTTAACCCAGTTTTTTGTATATAAAATGTAATGATTTCTCATAAATTTGCTGAAGTGTTACATTACTATTAATGTGCAGTACGAATAATAACTAATATGAAATAACTTAAATGAAATTAATTACTATTTGTCTACAGTTGACAATTATATTGAGTAACATACTTTCTCTTTGACATTTTTCTTACGTTTAGTCAAAAAAATTATGTATTTATAATAAAATTAAATTTATTTTTATTGCTTTTAATATTTTAAACAGTTTTATGAGTAGACGGTAACTTGAATTAAACTTGTTAAGATTTACATATCCAACGCGGAAAACATCTAAACTAGGATTTCTCAACCGTTGTTTCGCGACCCATTGAAAGTATGTGATATTAGTCTATTTTAATATTATATTTTCATTTTTACGACATTAATTTTTGAAAATACCAATTGTGGCGCTTTCAAAACATATTGAGTATTTTACAGGTCCTTAAAAATATTAGAATTTTTTTCCGGTCCGCAGTACTCTTTGTAGTTAAGAAACACAAATCTTAATCACATAAATAATATAAACTAAATCAATATCACAAGACAAATCGATCTAGTTATGCCAATCTGTATATCGTCCCATAGTCTGTTACTATGGAAAATAGTTTCGGGTTTTGAACTAATTGATTGACATATTGTTCTCAATGTTTCAGTGACATGATATTTACTGTAATGAAGAAAAATTAAAAAAGACGAATCCATACTTCCGATTGACAGTGAAAGCCATAATCGTATAATGAATAAGTAATAACTATTTATGTCAATTTAATTAGGTTATACTGATTTATAGTTAATGTATGAAGTTAAATTTGTAAATTTAATTAATTTTTCTCTAAAAAACAAAATAATACTAATATTACTGTATTGCTCTCTAGCAGATATGGGCCATTAATGGCTAAAATGATTAACTTTATGATCGCAAAAATTAATGGACGGGAAATAAACTTTTATTTATAAATACAATTGCAATGATTTTACTGAAAGTACTAAAACTTCAGTAAAATAAAAATTAGTTTTTTTCTTAATTTAATTTTATTAAATGCACTTTTATTTTGTTAAAAGATCATTGTTAAAAAAAAGGAACTAATTAAAATAAAAATTATTATTAACATAATAGCCTTTGTAAAACAAATTTATGCTTGCATTATATTTTAAGTAATTTGTTAACGTCAGTAAATTTAAATGTAAAATTCTCTAATTATATTTTTAAAAAAAAATTGAACACATGGGTCTAATTAAAGTGAAAGTTTTGTGTCCATGTAGAGTAACTACTAACAAAGTTTATACTGGCGTTTACCAAAATAAATGCTATTAAACACTTTGCATTGCAAGTCCAGTCTTTTCTTTCTAAAATATCAAGGTTAAACTACAAATAATAAAATTATTATTGGTTTCTTTTCTTATATAAATTAATTTCGGCTTCATACTTTGCATAAAATGGAGGGTAACATCCATTTATTTCAATCAAAAAAAGGATATTGCTTGCTCTCCCTTTTATATAAATATACACCAACCGCATAATTTGCAAAAATTGTTGGATCATATCCATTTATTTTAATTTATTAATTTTCTATAGTGTTAATTCTACCTGAATAATCTTTGCAAAACTGATAAGAATTTATAAACAAAAATAAATTTTACTATCTTTTCTCTTAACACTTCGTATCACGTTTTTATGTTATTGCTTTAATTTTAGCTCTTATCAAAAAAATATTTTCTTAATCTGCATTATAAATGTAGATACAATATTAAGTAACATTAGCTAATAATTTTTTTAATAATGAATTTTTTTTTTAAATTATTATTGCAATTATTATATATTTCACATAACTGATAAGATAACTCTCTAAGTAATGGTAAATACATATATACCATTCATATCTTTACACTATAGTTAACATTAACAATGTGATAATACAATCCAAACCTAATCCACTAATAAACGTTTGTAGTGGGAAATGATTTCCATGCTAAATATACCTAAATTTTTGGAAATTGTTTTAGCATATTATTTTTTCTTTAAACACAAATCAACTGACAGGTAATAGTTTTTTACAAAGGGATTCAAGCTATTTACTGATTATTATATTTGATGATTAGTAATTGGTAAGAAATTTTCAATATACAGACTTATATGATAAAATTATTTCTAGTATTAACCAATATATACAATCAAAAAGTATTTTTTAAGAAAAAAAAATTGGTCATAAAAACTTGTGTTTCAACAGTGTTTGTTTAGATTTATCAAAAGCTGTCTCATACCAAGAACTATTCTCTATCAAATGTAGTCAGGATAAGACCAGAACAATTACTTGTCATTATTCAAATCATTTATTTCTAACGTAGCAAGGTTTCTGAGTCTCGACATAGACTAGGATCAATCTTTACTTCATTTCTCTCCATTTTAAACTAATGTTTTCTATATAAAATCCAATTTTCATTTCTCTATTTCGTTCCTAATCTTTCAGTTTGATGTGATATATATGTCTAGCTTCTGATTACTAAGCTATCCTCAAGCTTGACAATATGAATATATAACATTTCACATAACATATATAAATATATAATATAAAGGGTATTTCCTAATAAATCCCATGAAAACTTATATAGATCTATTTTCAATTTTAAACGAAATAATTGTGAAAGAAAATTCTACATGAAAACGATGCCTCAGCAGTTATACACCAATTTTTAGTTCACTATCAATAAATTATATTGACTAATCACTAAATTCAGTTTTGTACACCAAAAAAAAAAACGAATTGTTCATTTGAAAACATTGATGGCTTTTCAAAGAAAATATGATTTATTTAAAAAGCACTTATTTAAATTATAAAAGATTCAATTGTAAATCAACGTTTGTTTAATAAAAATGTGTATAATGATAATTCGACAATAGCCTCAATTTTTTCTTTCAGAGTAGCAAAAAAAATACTCACAACTTACGAAAGAAAACGTGTGAAGTAACAACAATGCTCTTAAAATCTTCAGAGTTAGGTTTAACTCGCAATAATTTTTACGTCTTAAGTGCAGCCAAATTCAAAAATCAGTCTATTATGAATGTTCACATGTTCACTGGAAATATGTTACAAAATTCCAGTAAAAATTACGACTAAAAATTAGTTAATATAATTTTCAAGTTTTTCACATCTTTCAAATATTTGTTTATAATATGATTGAAACAATCTAAACAGTTCAGATTTCAATTATATGCCAAATATTCAACATCCTGGAAAAACTCGGAAATAGCCTAAATTAGCATTGGTTTAGACTGTTCTTTAGTAAAAACGTTAGAATTGTTTTATTGTTGAAATTGTAGCATCTCCAGATATATAATATATCATTGCATAGATAATTGTGTAGTATAAGTTTCACTCTTTACTAGTTACTATTAGCACATGATAATGCTAATGCTTCACAAATGAAAGTAGGGCTAGTTTCGTCGATTGAAATGACTGGATTTAATTTAGTATCAAGGGATTCTATAATGTATTATCTGGGAAAAAATATGCAAAACAATTGTTTTATTTAGCAAAAATCAAAGCCGATTACGTGACATACGGCCGCATATGCTATACAATAACGATAACGTAGGGGGTCTATATATAAGGAATTATTTGTGCGTATTTGTATTTGTCGCAACATAGTCTCAAAATTATTATTCTCATATGTTTTATAGTTTAAATTTATAATTTATATATATATGTACATTCTATAGTTTATATAAAGAACTACCATATATTGGAAATGTTTGGTGTGCTCCTGATAGATATTGTAAATAAATTATCGCTGTCTTAAATAACTTTATTCTCTTGTAAATTTCTCTGTTTGATTAGTACATTATTATTAATAAAGATTTGCAAAAATAATTTCTTAAACTGACCTTAAAATAACCAACATACGTTACACAAAAAAAAAAGTAAAAAAAAACTCAATTTAAACAATTTTCCAATAATTTATAGAGAACAATGCCCATAAACTTAATGAGAATTATAATTTCTTTAACTTTAAAATTACCCAGCAAGCAATATAATACACAAAATTATAACTGTTGAATAATACCTATTCAAATTGCCTAATGCAAAATGGATAACTGAACTATTCTAATAGTTAAAGATTTTTAGAACGCTATAAACAAAATCCCGATATTGACCGTTCGAATGTCAAAGGAAATAAACAGCACTAATATTCATAAATATAAATAAATGATAAATTTATATTATAATTCTCTTTTTACACATTTTTTAAAA